>NC_058110.1:12137223-12766945 GCF_914725855.1 Thunnus albacares | reverse complement strand
AAGTCCAAAGACAGAAGAGTTTATTCCAAGATATGTTAAATTCAATAAAAACTTTCCATTATCTGTAAAAGAAATGTTTTGTTATTCTACAACTAAACTCTTCTGAATATGGACGTACGTATGCTGACAACTGATCATAAAGTGAAACTGTTCGTTTGTCAGTCGTCAGTGGCGACGGTGGAACCGTTTCTGTCGCAGGAAGTGTCGTGCAGCCGTGAAATCTGTGACGTTTTATTGGCTGGTCATCATCTTGGTGTTCCTCAATACTCTCACCATCGCCTCTGAGCACTACAACCAGCCAGACTGGCTGACTGAAGTACAGGGTATCTATTCTTCTTTACTCTGTTCTGTTTGGTTGAGAAACATGAACTCAGCTCTACACAGTGATGTGCCCTGTGACTTTAAAAGTAACGACAGTGAACTGTATCCTGTGCATCATAATGTGTTATTTTTCATGTTTGTGTTAATTCAATGTTCCTGGAGTAAGTCTTCTCTTCTTCTGTCCTTTCGTCTCTTCTCCAGACGTATCCAACAAAGTTCTCCTAGCGATGTTCACCTTAGAGATGCTGGTGAAGATGTACAGTTTGGGGCTGCAGGCCTACTTTGTGTCCCTGTTCAATCGTTTCGACTGTTTCGTGGTGTGTGGAGGCATCATAGAGACCATCCTGGTGGAGCTGGCCATTATGTCTCCGCTGGGCATCTCTGTTTTCCGCTGTGTACGCCTCCTTAGGATCTTCAAGGTCACACGGTGAGCAACAGAGACTCATAGTTTTTAGTTTTCTGAGTGCAGTAAAGATGACTTTTCATGTCCCTGTTTGGCATACCTGTAATTCTGCTAGTGATCGCTTTTGCAGAAGCTCAAAGGTCTGTATCAGAGGTTTGGGAAGGCTGGTTGCAAAGTAGACCAGACCTAATTTATTTCTGTTACTCTTTTTTTTTGGGAACAGATAGTAGTGACATGTCTTTTTGAGGGTATTTGATTGGTGGTTCATTTTATAGTACTGTCTGACTATAGCAATAAAAAAGCTAAAGCATTGACCAAACACTTCAAAAGTTGTAAGGGTTTTTCTCTGGTATCACTGGGGATACTCCACTAAGGAGAACATACATGTAAGCTTTATGATTATAGAACAGTCATTTTGTAACAAGACCAGTTCAGTTCTTACAACGACAGCTTACACAGTGCAGTGATCGCTGGCTGTTGTGATCTGCTGTTGTCACATTAAATGAGCACAAAGAATTTTCACAAAGTCAGCAATTAGTTATTAGGTCAGACAGAAGATTAGTTCCAGTCTCTGCCCTAAACCACAGAGGTTGTTCAAAATGTATGTTAGAGTTGATCTTAATGCCTTGTCTTATTAATTTTTTTTATCATTTCCATTTTTGTATCTCATTACCTTCACAGGTGTGTGTAACACTTTGTCTGTCCGTCTCTTAAGTTGTTTTATATTGTTTCTTCTCCAGTCATTGGGCATCACTTAGTAACCTGGTGGCTTCTCTGCTCAACTCCATGAAGTCCATCGCCTCCCTGTTGCTGTTACTCTTCCTCTTCATCATCATCTTCTCCCTGCTTGGCATGCAGCTCTTTGGGGGCAAGTTCAACTTTGACGAGACCGTGACCAAAAGGAGCACGTTTGATAACTTCCCCCAGGCTCTGCTCACCGTGTTCCAGGTGAGTGTTTGGTTTTATGCAATATTTCAAATCTTCTAATATTTCCGTAAACATTTTATCATAAAAATATTTTACAAACATCTACCAACCACAAACCAAGTCAAAATGTCTTGAAGAGACATTTATAGCAACAACAGCAACATGTTTACTTAACCTCACAGTGCAGGCTGGTACTTTTTAAAGATTGACATCTCGGCATCTGACAAAGAAGTCATTGATCACAGTCATTGGTGATGATTAAACCTCTGCACATGGTTTTACTTTGCTATAGAACAGCAAAAGCTGTTGATGCACCTTGAAACATGTAAAAATCCTCATTAGTAGCATCACCTTCCCAATATTTCAAAATTTGAAGAATGTATTCATGAAAAGATTTTATCTAATAAAAGTGACAAAATGACATCAGACACTCATAGAAGAAGTGATTTCAATAGCTTCCACTGTTTACTGCGTTTACTAGATCTTGACAGGAGAAGACTGGAATACGGTGATGTATGACGGTATCATGGCGTACGGCGGCCCGGCCTCCTCTGGAATGGTGGTCTGTATTTACTTCATAATCCTCTTCATCTGTGGAAACTGTATCCTACCAGCCATAGACATACACACTCACATATAAATGCTGACGTTGAGCCACTTCCATATTCTCAAAGCTCAAGTGGGTTTTTCATGATTGGATTTCATGGTGTTGGTCAGTGTTTTCTCCTTAAATCACATGACTAGATATCCTGCTGAATGTCTTCTTGGCCATCGCTGTTGACAACCTGGCAGATGCAGAGAGCCTAAACACAGCACAGAGGGAGGAAGAGGAGGCCAAGAAGAGGAAGAATAGTATCAAGTACAGCTAAGGACACCTCAATAATTCACATTTCAGTTTTTGTTTTCAGTTTCCTTTTCTAAGACATTTGTCACATTTGTCACTTTCCACTGCCACTGAAAAATTGCCTTTTGCCTCGCTAGTTACCTCTTTTGTTTTATCTTTCCCAAACAGAGAAACAAGCACAGAGAAGAAGAGAGTTGAAATAATGGATGCCAGGGATGGAGAGACCAAGGTAAAAGACAGAGGATTGCTCCAGTTCTCTTCATAAATCATGTGAATTGTATTATTAATATCCTATAAAGTGTGCAGGTCTAGAATGTAACAAATTGCTACCATCTATGTTTAAGCACAGTATTTAATTTTCATCTCAGTAGTTGTGCATTTTAAGATTGCTAAACCTGATCACTGTGTGTAGATGCCAGCAGAGATCTTACTGGAGGAAGACAAAGAGTCGTATCCTGCCATCGACTCTCCAGGTAAAACTTTGCAGCACAGGTCGTACTGGAGAGATAATTTGTTGTCATGTCAAGGTGAATTACTTGCCACTACATGCTGCAGCTATACCAGCGATGTGTGGTGGGAGCTGTGCACTGACTGCATACGGCTTCACATTGATTTCAGTTAATTCATGTCAACATATAAAAACAGACAAAAACTAAAGGGGTGGAGGGTTATTATTCATTGTCTATATGTTTCCCACCACTCCTTGGCACTCCAAGACCCGCCTTCTACACACCCAGCAACCAATCAGAAGGACAAATGACAATTATGTGACTGTGACATAAACAGTGCACGTACTGGAGCTCACAAATAATCCCTCACATCATCCAGTGTTTTGGTTATGTAATTAACTTGAAGTTTGAACAATGAGGAAAAATCAGTATAAGAGGACTTCTGTATTATTTCACCAACTTCAGTCGAGTTTAGTTGGAAGTGTTGCATAAATATTTGCTTCACATACTAGCAAGATGCACGGAGAAGGAACGTAACTGTGAAGATGAGAATTCCAGCAACACCTGTAGTACTGAGAGCAACTTTATCGAGAGTAAGTACAGACAGGCAGGAAAACCTCAGGATGAATGTTATGGGAGAAAAATCTTTGCTCTCATGCTTAAATTTGAACAACACTGGGTTACACAGAAAGTGAATCAAGGGAAAGTTATTAGGTAACATTTAAAATAAAACACAACACAGCAGTTGGTGAAAATTATTTGGTGCGATTCAGCAAATTATCACAATAAACTTGACAGACAAAATTTGATGATCAATAATGATGATCACTTAGAGAGAAGATGTGGATTAAAACAAAGTATGACAAATGTGAGAAGACAAGACATAACCTCAAACATTAACTCTCCACATTTATCTTTCTGTTAAAGGAACTTTTCACAAAATAAACACTCGACAGCAGTTAATACAAAAATGCAATGTAATGAATTTGGTTTCTAAATTTTCAGTTGTAATAAGCATCAGCAATATAATTACAAATAGAGCACACACATTTTTTTCATGTTCAAAAGGATTAAAATAACATTGATTCTGTGTCTTAGGGTGTAACGATGATGATGATAATGACCTCCCAGAAGTCCCGCCAGGGCCCCGCCCCCAGAGGCTATCTGAACTCAGCATCAAAGAAAAAATGCCGCCCATCCCAGAGGGCAGCGCCTTCTTCATCTTCAGCAGAACTAACCCGTGAGTATCGTACATGATGTTTGGTGATATTGATACCAGGACATAATTACATACCAGTCAACCTGTTCAGTTGAACAGAAAAATAACCTTTAATATCTTTCCAAATTAAATCTCTATCACAAATCCAGACTTGCTGTTACACTTTTTCTGCCTGCTCCCTTTCCCTGTCTGTCTCCACATCTCCCTCTTTTTTATTTTTATCACTGTAGGATTCGTGTATTCTGCCATAAGCTGATCAACCATCAGATTTTCACCAACCTCATCCTGGTCTTCATCATGCTCAGCTCCGTCTCTCTGGCTGCTGAGGATCCCATACGCAACTTCTCTGCTCGCAATATTGTATGTAAACAAGTACCGGGGTTGTAGCAGCTTATCTGCAGGTTTTGCAATATCTTCAATTCTTTTTTGTAGCGTTTCAGTCAGCACCATCAGACAGTAGCAAGCACTGTCACTACTGCTATGTACAGTAGCTACTGTAGGAAGCTCATTGTCTCATAATGGGCAAGTGTCGGTTTTAGCAAAAACTCAAACAAACTTAAATGAATTAATCTTTTTTTATTGGTTAATCCATCTGTCCATTTTATGCTGCTTATTCAGGCCCAAGTTGCATTACTTTAGTTATTTATATTGTTGGGAATTATTGTTACATAATGATGGAAAGTACTTAAAAAATACAGTATATAATAATAAATAATTCTAGGCCATATCGTCCATACTGGTTTTCCATCATACTTTCATACTTTGATCTGTATGATTGTGAAACAGACATTAAATTGCTTTCTATGTGGTATTGAAGATGTCTTATAAAGTCTGAAACTTGACTTTAAAGAGATATTTTTAGAGATATAGGAGATACATGCAAATTTGAATTCCTCACATTCTATGATTAGAGCAAACTACTTCTACAAAAATAAATCTCTGGTATCTTGATTTGTTTATGGGAAACTCTTAACTGTTTTTACATTAAAATATTACCTAGTGCAGCTTTAATTTACTAGGAGTTACTATGTCATGTGTTGACCCTCACTGTATCTACAGCTTTAGATCATTCATTGTGCTGTTATCCTGGAATGACTTGATGACTTGAACTTGTGCATTGCCTCTTGCAGATACTTGGTTATTTTGACTATGCTTTCACCGCAATCTTTACTGTTGAGATCCTGTTGAAGGTAAATGTCCTTTGTGTGCTGTGTTGTGCTGTGCTGGGTAGAGCTTCAGTAACCCTGCGTGCTTATGTCACTCTGATTGCCTCCTCAGATCCTAGGGTATGCAGACTATGTCTTCACTAGTATGTTTACATTTGAGATCCTTATTAAGGTAAACAATAAAAACTGTTGTCTGTGAAGATTCTCAGTCATCCAGGTCATGGTTATCCAAGGAGGGTCGAATCGAGGGGGACTGGACTTGGTTGTAGATACTTGAAGAAGCCCCTTGGATGAGAGGCGAAACATCTTCAAGTATCTTCAACCAAGTTCAGTTGCCCTCGGTTCAACCCTCCTTGGATAATAAAAACTGTTGAGCTGCCTCAGCAACAACCCACCACGTCCAAGCTTGCTGCACATGTCCTCCCTCCCCCCATTTTTGTCTCTATACTTTTTTTGTTAAAACGGCCGCCTGCTTGTTTTGTTGTCATAGCGCCAATCCGTCAACGTGGAGATCATGCATTTTTGTCAGATATTTTTTTGTCTGTCAGTCACTTTTCCATCACGGCCCACTCCCCTTCTTCATCCTCGACCAGTTTATGGACCAGTGGCTCTCCAGAGTACAACTTCCTGTTTGGCTGTTCCCAAATTATTTTTTAATTTTTCTTTTTAACTTTCTGAAGATTAAAAAATATATGCCTAATTGGCACTATGACTCTGGTGGCGTTTTGAGATCTTTCACCAGTTATGATCATTTTTAAAAACTTTGAATCTTTGTCAACATCCTTGACTAGTAAATACCCACATTATGAACAACTAACTTTTTTTTTTAATATGAAGGATGTGTTAAATTTGAAACATTGTGGACTGTGGAGAGATGAACTTGAACTTGAACAACCATCAAGCTTAGTATTCCACTGCCTGACTGTGTACTGCACATACAGATATTCTTCTCTCTTTAATTTGGTCATTTGAATGAACTTGAAGAAATCTACAAAAATCAGGAAATGTCATTTTTACTGTTAAAATTCAGTCCTCTGCCTTACCCTTTGCTTGCTGCATGCCTAAACCAGGAAATCCCTTGTTTTTCACTTTAAGCCTAACATTTGATCAGGAGAGGATTATAAGCCCTGTTTCTTGGAAAGTGTTTGTTGTAGGGTCCCTGGCTTAATCTGCATTAGAAATGAATGTAGTGGCTTTGGAATAATGTGCCCCATGTCTTGTGAACATTTTGCATTTTTTATGATCTGTCTATTTATGTGTATGTGTGTGTGCAGTACTGCATATGTATATGTCTGCTTTTAAGTTCCTATTGTATGTGAATGAATATTTTTTTATTTAGAATTTTAAAAATAGAAAAATTGAATTGCATGACACTATTGTTGCTTACACAATATTACAAGTACCAATCTGTTAACAAGTTTGTTTCTGAGATACTGCTTTTCAACTGTGCCTGCTCTAAGAAACATAATTATCATTACTTGTGACAAACACCTGTTTAGGTGCATTCTCCAGTTACCTTATGAGGTAACCGTAGCCTTCAGCCAGGAGCAGATGTCATCAGGTGGTACCCAACCTTCACTGAGTGTTTCGACACTCTCCAGTTGGTGTCCAAATCACTGCCTATCTGCTCCTGGCTTCCAGCTTCCCTCCCCAGCCTACTCCATATCCAGCAAGAGGCTTGTTCTGCCTCCTCCCTCATCCTACGAGCTGCTTGTTTCTTGCTCCTTTTGTCCAGGCCTAGAGCTGACAACAACTACCTGTTGATTTGGCTGGTAAACCTCTGCAGCTGATCTCAGTGGCAAACAACCATGCCTGCCATCCCTTGTCCTTACACTCCTGAACTAAGGGCTGGTACAAGGCCTTTCTCTCATGGGTCTCCTGACATCCCTCCTCCCACGGCACTGTCAGCTAAACCAGAATCATTTTCCGGTCTTTGGTTGACCACAATACAATGTCTGAGTGGAGTGAGTTGTGTTCACCACCTCCGAGAACTGCAGCCTCCTTCCCACGTCGACCCTCAAATCCCAGAACCTGGCAGTTTGCAGCAGATTGGGCTTTGGTCTTTTAGTTAAGAAAGGCCAGGCTCCCTACTTGATGAAGGTGATGACCTTCTTCAAGTTCAAGCCAGCTGACCTCTTCTTGCATCTCTCCCGCTCTATTGTGTCAGTAAGAGACAGAAGCACCTTATCATGGCGCCACTTCTACCATCCTTGAGTTAGACATGCTTTACACCCACACAGAGCTTGCAATGTGGGTCCTTTCTCAGCCCCCATGTGTGCAGTTGTGATGGCAAAGGAAGGGTGTCATACATGGATGGCAGGAGGAAGGAAACATGGAAGGGCTCCAGTCTCCACAGCTCTGCCCAGGAGATCTTGCGCTTGGGCAGATCCCATTTTGTCCATGCACCCTGGGACCCTTGTTCCACTGCCTTTGACATTCGCTTCTCCTCCTCATGGGTCCATACCTCTGCCTGGACCATGCACTTGTGTTTCCCCACCACTGGAAGTGTTCAGAATCAAGGCCTTGCTGCCTGATGCAGGGGTTGCTGATGATGTCTTGCAGCTTCAGGGAACTCACTGCCTACTCTATGGCTGCACTGGCTGCCCGCTTACCCCATATCTGGTTGTGACAGCTGCTTGCTTTACCAGGTCATCGTTGGAGTCTCTCGGGCTTAATAAAATTCTGCATTTTGCCACCTTGTATTCCTCCACAACTGATGACAGGGGGAGCTGTACTTGCCCAGATCAGATGTAAAGGCCCACTAAAGAGAAACTTGGGGGAATTCCCAACCATCTCTGCAGGTGCTTGTTGATTTTCCTCTCGATGCCCTCTACAGGTCATGGGGAACTCATAAACTGTGAAGAGCCAAAGAAGCCTGGGAAGAACGCCATGCTGGTACAGCCAGGTCTGTCTTAAATTTACTGGGTCCAGAGTCCGGATTTGTCGATCCTCTTCAGCCATTCATCGATCTGCTTCACAGCATTGGTGCAATGGCTCCATCTGTCAGTGATACATTAAACCACTTTCCTAAGCACTTTGTTGGGTTGTCCTCAGTGGATGACCTCACCCTGAACTTGGAGGCTGAACTTGTTGGTGCCCTTCCCGATACACCATACTCATGGACTTGCTGGCCTTAAATGAGGGGGTTTCCAGTACACATTTTGCTTGGACATGTGACACGGTTGTTATTGTGTTGTTGTCCAAGTGCCTTCATAGTGCCAGCTGGGCGATCCCCAACTCTCGCATGAAGCCACAGGTTACGCCTTCTACTGATGATATTAGGAGGTTCATACCCATAATAAACAGGATGGGGGAGATGGATTTATTTCAAAAACCAACAAGGAAACTGCAAACCAAATTAAGTTCTGCATTGTTGTTATGAACACTCATAAAATGCAGAATGCAATCAACCCTGAAATGCATGACCTTCAAGTAGAAATACAAAATACAACAAAAATCTTTGGTTACACACACTTTTGAAAATTGACGCTGTAAATAGTTTTACATATCAGTCCACTAAACAGTCATTTAAATCCAATTTCAGCCTGAACTGGGGCTGTCCCACTGTACTGTAAGTGCTTGTGTTTATGATGGCATCTTCCTTAGTCCTGATTGTTTTCTCTCTCCTGTCCAGATGACAGCGTTTGGAGCATTCCTACATAAAGGAGCTTTCTGCAGAAACTACTTCAACCTATTAGACCTGCTGGTTGTTGGTGTGTCTCTGGTCTCCTTTGGCATTCAGTATGTATCACTCATTCATTGTTTTTTCAATGTCTTGGCTGAGCAATTGTGTTGTATTTGTGGTGGAGGGGCTGGATGGATGGTTAAGTCGGTTATTCTGTTGGTTCAACTTCACCGCTAGATGCCACTAAATCTTACACACTAGTCCTTTAAACCATAATCTGTAATGAATGACAGGCAATGAGCTGTCAGCAGATGAGTATTAGTTAAGGCCTTGAACATCACAAAGATGTTTAATGGTAACACCTCTGTCACATACATTACCTAGCTGAATCTGCTTATCCTTATCTTCTTATCTTCCATAGATCTTCTGCTATCTCAGTGGTGAAGATTCTCCGTGTTTTGAGAGTCCTCCGTCCGCTCAGGGCCATCAACAGAGCCAAGGGACTCAAGGTCAGAATGACAATAGTACAACATGGAGCAGTGTGTATCTACTGTATGTGTGCGTAGTTCTCCATGTGAATAAGTCCTGAAGTATATTTGTGCATGCATGCCTCTGATACAGTACTGTGTACTCCTACTAACAGTGTGTAACTCCTTTGCAGCATGTGGTCCAGTGCGTGTTTGTTGCCATTAGGACCATTGGCAACATCATGATCGTCACCACGCTGCTGCAGTTCATGTTCGCTTGTATCGGAGTACAGCTCTTTAAGGTACAGTGAAGAGATGGTGAGAGGGAAAGAGTGTAGTGTGGTCACAAAACAAACTCTGACTCTGCTTGTTTGAAACAGTAACTTGTTGTACAGAAGTTGAGGGTCTAAAACTAAATGCATCTCTGACTTTCTTTGTTGTTTTCTTACACAGGGGAAATTTTATCGATGCACAGATGAGGCAAAGTCCAGCCCAGAGGAGTGCAAGTAAGTTCTTTTATGTCTTCACAGTTTCCAGCTTCAGACGTTGGCCTGCATGAGTGTCTCTGAGTTTATGCTTATGCATATATATGTGGTTAAAATTTCATCTATAAATCACAGAGGTACCTATATTCTCTACAACAACGGAGACACTGCGCTGCCCATGGTGAAGGAAAGGATCTGGTACAACAGTGAGTTCAACTTTGACAACGTCCTCATGGCCATGATGGCTCTCTTTACCGTCTCCACCTTTGAGGGATGGCCCACGTGAGTACTGCTTTGAGTTTGGTAGGACTCTGGATTCACTTAATGTTTGATAATTATTCACCTTTTTTCTGTCTAAATGAAGAATTCTCTATTGTCACCATTTTCAGTAACCAAAAGTAAAGAGATATCACCTATTTTGTCTATAAATTGACCACTTTGTGTGTATGAATTTTTGCTTAAGCATGCATTTGTATTTGTAAGACTTAAAGTCCATCATGTACTATTAAGTAACCAAATTTGTTCAGTTAGAGTTGCTATCAATAATTACCTGTTCAGTGTCTTGACTTTCTGTTTTTTTTCCTTAGTCTGTTGTACAAGGCCATTGACTCTAACAGAGAGAACATGGGTCCCATCTACAACTACCGCGTTGAAATCTCCATCTTCTTCATCATCTACATCATCATCATCGCCTTCTTCATGATGAACATCTTTGTCGGTTTCGTTATTGTCACCTTCCAGGAGCAGGGAGAGAAAGAGTACAAGAACTGTGAGCTGGACAAGAACCAGGTAGGAGCAGCCTGTTGCGTTTGTGAGTGTGATGGGTTGAACATTTTAAGTTTAGTAGAACAGAAGAACATGTAAAAGGAGATTTGTTGATCCCAAACAACTGGATCTAGCTAATTAACAATGCACCATTTCATCAATTTCATTTTTCTGCTTTAAAAAATGAATAAAGACTGACCTGATCCAAATGGATTTGTGCTCAAATGTGATGAAATATCTCCTGTATCTTATTACTGATAGGTCTAAAGAGTGCTTGCATCTTTTACATAAGACAACATTTTGCACTTGTTAATCTGTTTGTGTCTCTGTCTGTTTCTCTATTTGCCACCACCCAACCTCACCATCACTGCAGCGTCAGTGTGTGGAGTACGCTCTTAAGGCCCGCCCTCTGCGGCGCTACATCCCCAAAAACCCGTACCAGTACAAGTTCTGGTATGTGGTCAACTCCACTGGCTTTGAGTATGTCATGTTTGTCCTAATCATCCTCAACACCTTGTGTCTGGCCATACAGGTAAGCACTCTTCATTCAGTCCTTCAGCTAAAATTGATGTAAACTAGCTGGTGAATCTACCTTCATTCATTTAATGGTACAATGGATCATAAATCAGTTTTACCCATCTAGCTTAAGTTCATGATACCCATTACTGCATATTACCAGGAAAACATTAGTTTGATTATATACACCACATGGAGATTAGATATTTAAAACATAATATTGTTGGTAATATTTCGGTGCTTGTTGAGAATTTCATGGCAGCAGTTATTTTAAGATGTTTTGGGGCATTTTCCTCTTCATTGGAGTTAATAGTACAGTATAACTGAATAAATTCAACACTTCCTATTATATTGTGTACTACTTAATATAGATGTACTTAATACACATGTATCAATGATAAATGTTTGTTTAATATCTCTGCTTAGTCTGGCTGTCTGTCTCTTTCCAGCACCATGGTCAGTCTCATCTGTTTAACTACGCCATGGACATCCTAAACATGGTCTTCACCGGGGTTTTCACTGTGGAGATGATCCTCAAGCTCATCGCCTTCAAACCCAGAGTAAGTCTCTTTGTTTGTAGAAATTTGCAGATATTGCAGTATTTGCAATATTTAAGCAAATAATATGCAAATATAAGCAAAACTGCCACTACGGTTTGCTCAGTTTTCCTTTTAGACCTCCCCTTACATTTTATCCCAACAATGGTTCTTGTCTGATAGCCTTCCCCTTCTCCTTTTAACCCAGCCCTCATACACTCTTCCTGTCCCTCTTACCTCCCCTCTGGTTCCTCTTGATGCCTCTCACTGTGGGGCTCTTCCCCCACTGACTGCGACACCTCTTCCATTTTCTCCTTACCCTCACCCTCCATTACTCCTGTCACCGTAACCTCTCTACCTCTTACACTTTCCTGCATCCCCCTCCTCTCCTGCCTTTCTCCCTCCTCCTGCTGGCTGTACATGCTGCCATATTCAGGACTATGTCGGAGACGCCTGGAATGTCTTCGATGCTTTGGTGGTGATTGGCAGTGTAATCGACATCATACTCAGCCAGGTAGAAAGACGTCAGTATGTACAACTCTGTCATTCCCTCTTCCGGCTCTCCCACTGCTGCTGCCACTCTCCTTTTTTTCCCTTCCTTCACGTCTCTCCTCCTTCCCTTCCTTCCTCTCTTAATTTTCTATTATCTCTTAAGGTTGGCTTGATCCAATTTCTGCTCATGAAGCAAATCTGTTGAATCTGGTGTGGACTTAATGGTTGATGGGCACCATAGACCAACTGGGCTGGAACAATTTCCATCAGTTATATGCGTCTACAACTCAACAGTATTAAACATACTGTATGCATTGAGCCATGAGTCCACACTGATTAGATTTTGTTAAATTGCTTTAAGTCTATGGTGGCCATTTCTTTGAGTCTGCTACTGTATCAGTGAGAGTAACAATTACTTTCAAAATTCAAGATTAATGACAACGAGTTCTAAGTTTTCAGATGGGTATTTCTAAAAATTTGTCATTATATATTATATATAAAAAGTTATACTCTCACAGGCTCAGTGGCAGGAAGGATTTGACTTTCAACCTCACTGTTATATCAAATCACAACCTTTTGATGTTCTCTTCTATCTTTCATAATTCTTCTTTTTTTTACCTCTTCTTCTTCTTCTTTCTTTTCTTTCTCGCTCTGTTGTCTCTCTCTTTCTTCTTTTCTGTGTGTCTTTGTTGCTTGTGCTTGCAGAACTATTTTGCTGATGCATGGAACACGTTTGATGCCTTAATTGTTGTGGGTAGCGTGGTTGACATTGCCATCACTGAGATCAATGTAAGTAGTCATTTATCACACATACACACCTGTCTTCCTGTGACGCTCCCAGCAGGAGGACCTTGCTTTAGCATCAGAGTTGCGTTCAAGATCACAACATTTTTTTTAATGTTTAAATAAATGCTAGCAACTAGCCACAGTTTTATTTGATTATTATGTTATGATGACTAAATCATTTTTAACTGAACAGAAAAAAGGGTAAAAGGAGACTTTCACACGTTTAGTGGTGTGCAAATGATATCTATGGTAAGATTTTTAAGATTTCGAGATTTTATCAGCATTTCTTGCAATTCTGTCCAGATTATATACCTCAAAATGCTTTATCCTCCTGGATTACAAAAAATAATTGATAACAGAGACAGTAAAAATAAAATGTTTGAATTGTTTTTGAATGCAACTCAATTATCCCATGTAAAAATCTTGCATGTAGAAATTCCTCTGCTTGTAAACTCTTTGAATCTGCCGTCCTGCTACTGCGAAACCACTCTGTGTGCAGGTCTGCTCTTAACACTGACCCCATGTTAGCTGCAGGGTGGTCCGTGTGAAAGTGTATGTTTGTCCTTTTGGTCACTTGTTTTGAATGGATGTTTGAATGAGAGAGCACACTGTAAACCTTCATTGATCAAACTCTAGGATATGATGTAATGTATAAAATAAATGTTGCATGCAGAGAGCCTGGATATTATGAGTTAGAGGAAAAAAGTAAATATAACCTGAGATGTCAGCACTTCATGTACAGTGGCTGCTGTATTGAACCAGTGTTTTAAGATTAAGATTTGCCTTTATTGCCAAAAGCAGTATGTAGGACTTTGTGCTCTCAGCTTCCTGTGTGAAAATGTTCCCAACAGGTACCATCAAAGGTGAGCGGTGGGGCTCAGTCACTGTAGCTTTACTGCTCATTAGACAGAGGCAGAGAAGGAAAGTTAAGGCAGATAACGATTCGGCTTTCAACTTTTAATTCTCAGGAGACCGAGAGAAACTCCCCAGAGAGATGGTAAATTAATTAAAAGAAACCTAATAGTGTGACGAATACGGGATGTTTGTGATGCACGCAGCTGTATGTACAAATATCAACACTGAACGTCATACAGTATCTCTTCAGCCTAGCAAACTGGGGGATCCGCATTTGCAAGTGTGATCCGGTTGTAGCAATAAAACTGTGGAA
Organism: Thunnus albacares; assembly: GCF_914725855.1. Taxonomy (NCBI): domain Eukaryota; kingdom Metazoa; phylum Chordata; class Actinopteri; order Scombriformes; family Scombridae; genus Thunnus; species Thunnus albacares. Next base: position 12,752,776 of record NC_058110.1, on the reverse strand, counting down.
GACAACTCGACACTCCATTACCCCATTCATTTTCATACACAACAAAAACAACTTGAAACTTCCTCGACCTTGATCAACCATCACAATAATTCACAGCACCTTGATTTGTTTTAGTCAAAAAGTCAGTAATTAATCAGTCAGTAATTGTCATACAGCAACAGGAAGTGATGAAAGTCTCTTCCAAAACAAAATCTCACAAAGAAACGTGTTGCAAATCAGGTTTGATATTGAAAAGTAATATAATTTAAAAACAGTGGAAAAAGTGTTTCAGATATTTAATTACATCCAGCATGAATCGCATAAAAATGTATTTGGGGTAATTTTATGTAGATGATAGTAATGATAAAACAAAACAGTATCAGTATTTTCCTCTAAGGATGTGTATCAGTGCTTCCCCCTCATGGTGAATGTCAACAGATAAACTCTTTATCTGCTGAAGTTCATTTTCCATTAGCGTTGTATGCCTGCATCTCATGTCTGCTGAGAACATTAGGTAAAGCTTTTGCATGAGAGGCTTCACGCTGATGTTGTTTTTGTTTGTGGTATAAATTGTAATGCTGTGGGGATTTTTTTTTAAGTGATGGAGCTTCTGAGTGATTTTTTAAAAATGTAATTAGATGTTGAATGAATGAAAGGTAATAATGATGTGTGATGACGTTTGCAGCAGCATTGACTCGTGAACGGTTTGGTGCTGTACAGCTGGTTTGTGTAACTCGGATTAACTTTAGGCTTTTGGTTTCAAGTCGGCAGCCATTCCTGTCGTCAAGGTGATAGTGGAACCAGGGGTAAGAAGAAGCCCCTCCTCCTCCTCCATCTATGTCCCCTTACCCTTTTTACCCATTTAAAAGCATCAAGATCTTTTTGTTGTCGCTCTCTGTCGCTCACTTAACTGATGAAAACATTGAGATGCTTTCTGTCAGAACTTCTGGTCTCACTTTTTCAGTCAAGTGTGAGGGTTTGTGATCGAACTCTCAATGTTTGTCAAAGTCTTGTTTTGAAACCGCCTGGTTTGTTGCATTTTGGCCCCCAGTTTCATGGTTGAGCTGACATTTTGTTTTGTTTAGATCTTGTCCTGTCTTGGTGCATGGCATGAGACGGAGGAACAGCTAACGCGCTGTGTGGTCTTTTGTCTCATTTCTTCATTACAGCATAGCTTGACCAAATGTTTGCAATCAGACTACCAACGTCATATAGTCAATGCACTGCTTTGAATTTACACTTCTTGTCAAAGGTCTTGTGTGATTGTACTGTAAAAGATCCATCTTGGTGTTTGACTCAATTGTAAACAGTCGTTCACAGTTTGTCTTTTGGTTTGTTTGTCTTTAGACTGCAGATTGTGTCTGTTGCCTGTTTATCAGTCAGAATTAAATGTACTGTATGTGTAAATCCCCCAGGTCTGTTCATGGCATGGTGTTTAAGACACTGCTACTCTGCATGCACGTTGATTGTTGTCATTGCAAAGACGCAGAAAGATCACAAATAGGAAGATTTCTTCATAACGATTTTCATTTATTTTTATGTTGTTTGTAAGTTGAACACATGACTGGTTGAAAGAACGCATGTAAGAATGACTGCCGTCTGTGTTTGGATATTACATCTTTAGTTTCTTCATCCCTTAATCGCTCTCTGTCTCCTGCCCTTCAGAACACGGAGGACAGCGCTCGCATCTCCATCACCTTCTTCCGCCTGTTCAGAGTGATGCGATTGGTCAAACTGCTGAGCAGAGGGGAGGGCATCAGGACTCTGCTGTGGACCTTCATCAAGTCCTTTCAGGTGAGACTGTGAGATAGGCAGCTAATACACATCCTTCTTGAATCTGCAGTATTATAAAACAGATAAGAGACACTTGGAGCGTTAACTTCTAAAAACAGCTGCAGGGTAGTTGGCTTATGAGTTAATACGTAGTTTCACATATTTTCACCAATGTATAATATATTCAGCCCATTTGTCTTTTTAAGAAAATAGCACTACATTGAAAAAAACACCAGGTGCTGCGTCAGTGAGAGGATGAAATAAAAACAATCCTGTTTGAAAAATACATGTTTCCATCTCTACATCAGTTTCTGATACTATGAGGCAACATTTTATAACTAAAACGTTACAAGTGATAATCATGTATTTGATTGGCCAACATAGTGCATCATTGGTTAACCATGCATTGTGTCAAAAACTGATCCATATTCATTTTTTATGTGAGGGGCCTTCTAAGTCAGTAGTCAAGTTGTACCAGTGAACCAAGTTACACCATTTTAAATTGCATAAAAGCACAGAAGTTTGAGTGGTTATTTTGCAACTGCTGTTTGGTTGGTAACTAGTAGATGACAATGTGCATCACTGAAATTCACGACTGTAGATTGCAGGGTTTTGTTACAGTGTCTTACTCTTTTCTCTTTTTTTCCCAACCAGGCTCTTCCCTATGTTGCACTTCTGATAGCCATGTTGTTCTTCATCTATGCTGTAATTGGAATGCAGGTAAAGTGTAAAATATTTTTATAATCAAATGTGATCAGAGTACGACTGGAACCTGAAAGACACCCTGCAAGATATATGTTGCCTCCAGTGACTGATATCATCTTGTAACCCCTTGTTTTGTAGTTTTTTTAGGCGGTATCTGAGAGCAGGCTGGTTGATTCTCTGTATGACACTTTTATCCACTTTTAGGTGTTTGGGAAAATAGCCATGGTGGATGGGACACAAATCAACCGCAACAACAACTTCCAAACCTTTCCTCAAGCTGTCCTGATGCTCTTCAGGTCTGTGTGTTTGTGTAACTTGAATTGCCGATTATAAGTAACTAAGAGTCATACGTTGATGTGCAAAAAAACTCTCATTCTGCTTCTGTATTAATGTTTCCTGGTTGTTGTTGAATGTTAGGTGTGCCACTGGTGAGGCCTGGCAGGAGATCATGCTGGCCTGTCTGCCAGGAAAGCTCTGTGATTTGGAGTCCGACTACAACCCCGGAGAGGAAAGAACCTGCGGCAGTGGCTTTGCTGTCATCTACTTCATCAGCTTCTATATGCTCTGTGCTTTTCTGGTAATCTTTAGACGAATTCAGCTGAATTCAGCAGCAGTAATGTTTGGACACAGACTGCATGCACATTCCTGTATACAATGAAATACAACAAAAAATGCTAAAAAAAAATGTGCTGCATGTCCTGGTTTCAGATCATCAACCTGTTTGTAGCTGTCATCATGGATAACTTTGACTATCTGACCCGTGATTGGTCCATTCTTGGACCACATCACCTGGATGAGTTTAAAAGGATCTGGTCTGAATATGACCCTGAAGCCAAGTGAGTACTCAGGACTCATTTTGGAGACAGTAACAGTTTTTCTTGAATTATCAGTGTAACTGTGGAAGTAGTGAAGCCAGTGCTCAGTGGTATCATGTCTTTGATTTGATTGTGTGTTGTTGTCAGGGGCAGGATAAAGCACCTTGATGTGGTGACTCTGCTGAGGAGGATCCAGCCTCCACTGGGCTTCGGCAAGCTCTGTCCCCACAGAGTGGCCTGCAAGGTAGGTTTCCATGCTCATACTTATACAGAGAGAGAAACGCATGAATTGAAGTTGTGGTAAATCTTGAGGATGACAAAAATACATGAAACCTTTTGTACATCTTTGACATTTCTGCATGTGATTGCAGCGTCTGGTGGCGATGAACATGCCCCTGAACAGTGATGGGACTGTCATGTTTAATGCCACCCTGTTTGCTCTGGTCCGCACCGCTCTCAAGATTAAAACAGAAGGTGAGTCTGCACCTTCTGTCCATCAGAGATATTCAAAATTGTCTGTTATATTCATATGGATTGTGGCTATTTGGTCTGTGCATTCCCACTCTGTACAGTAAAGACGAGGGATTTGTAGTATAAAACAGTACTATGAAGTACTTTGACCACAAGGTAAGAAGATGGAGTACGGGTATATACAGTAGGTGCCTGTCCTATTGTGTGTACCGCAGCTTCCAGGTATAAAAGCTACTTGAGTTATCAGTCCAGACATCTGGAGATCTCTCAAATTTCGTCCGTAACTAAGCGAAAATTCTAAGAGCATGAGGTGCCACAAATTCTCTTAAATTACTTGTACATGCAACTTAAGAACAAATCTGTTCATGAGTTGTTCTTGCATGAGGCCATGTGTTTGATATTTGGTCATTTTTTCACCTTTAATCAGTTATTATTCCCATATTCATGAACAGAGCTGCTTTAATACTTTGTCTAGTAAGCATTATTCATCACCATAAGGACACAAAAACATAAACTGAAATGAATATTCAGCATATAAAATATGCCTTTTATGAAGGTTAATTAAATTAAAGTTTATGGAAACAAACAGAGCAAATTCATCAATCAGTGTAGGCATGAATCCTATAAAATGAAACCAAACATACCAAGACATCAATTACTTATGTCCAGAAATCTGCAAGCCAACACTTCTAAATGATTTACTCTGACAGAGATCATCGGACAGAGCTCATGCATTTAAATGTATGTCACGTCATGCTACTGTGACTTTAATAGAATAGTTCCTTATTTACAAACTATGTTAATGTCTTGAACTCTTCCTAGTCAGAAAGTCCATAAACTCATTTAGCATTTTGCCACAAGAGGGAACTATAGATGTTCAATAAGTGGTTTCTCTCCAGCACCCACTGCTCGGCTAAGTTGACATAAAAGCCAGAACATTTCATTTATGCATAATATGGCATCAAAAGTATTTAGTTTATTCAACTGATTCAGATAATTTACTTTTAAACTCTATTTCATGTTGACTGGGAGTGTTTCCTGCTCAGTTGGATTTGGATTTATTACTTTCTCTCTAGTTATGTATTTGTATTTTAATGTTTTATGTTATTGTTGATTTGTCTTTGGCATATTTTCAGTGTATTGATAACTGTGTATGTGTGAGAGAGATACAATTAATACTTTCTGCTATGAACCACTTAATTCACCAACATATTCAGCAGCTACTTGACACTTTTGCCAAAAAATACCTTACATTCTTCACATTTTCTGCCATTTCCAAGGTAACCTGGAGCAAGCCAATGAGGAGCTGAGAGCTGTGATCAAGAAGATCTGGAAAAGGACCAGCATGAAGCTGCTGGACCAAGTGGTGCCCCCTGCAGGCGGTCAGTGGTCATTAAACACAAGCAGGAACACGTGATGATCATTTGACGGTGTCTGTGTCTCTCTCATTTGGGAGAGAGAGACACAGACACCGTCATTCACAGTTCTGTGAATGACGGTGTCTGTCTCTCTCGCTCCCTCTGCACCATTCTCTCGCTTGATTTGAAAACACGCTACTTCTCATTTCTATTTTCACAAGAATTAACATGAGACCGACAGTATAGGGGAACACAGCTTCCTGCTGATAGCATTTATGATGTTTTTTTTTCCAAATCAACATACAAGTGAGGTCAAATCCAAGTCAAAGTAGCTCAAGAGAAGAGAAGAGAATAAGTGCTGCATACAAAAAGCTCCATGTTCCACCTGACACAAAGTGCCACAAGGTTGAATGAGAGAAAGAGCAGGTGAATAGACTGGTTGAAGACCAGATATGCTGCTGATTTTGGAACATTTGCATACATAACAGAAGGGATATCAAGCATGAGATCTTAATATTATGTAAAATTAATTTACATCTGTTAATACATTATTTGTATTGACAGAAATACTGCAGACTGCATGTGTATAAATAGAGGGAGGAAGGATGTCAAACAATGGACATGCTTTTGAATGCGACTTTATTATCCCCATAAATTGAACTGAAATGAAGTCGGTTACATTTGCTTTGCTGATTATTTTCACTCTTCTGGATACACTCTCTCTCTGTTTTACCCACTATATTCTGTGTGTCAGACAGGAATCATGTCAAACTTAGATGGAAGACAAGCCGATCTGTGATATTTTGTTTCAAATACATTTTGTTGTTGTGATCAAATCATTATGGTGTCAGAGATGGAGTGAGAGAGTTAAAGTTATACTCTAATTTGATACTCAGATTTTGTCTTTTGGGTATCAAACGCATCCTAAACTTGAAAGAGGGCCTTTAGTGGTTCATTATTTTCCATTAAGAAGTTGAAAAAAATGAATTGAAAACATGAATCCAAGCTGACTACTGCTGCTCACTATGGAGGAGATATTTACATATTGTACAAAACCACATTTCAAATTTACAGAGTGGAAATGTTTAGTGCGCAAAATCTAGGTTTGGGGGTTAATCCATGAGAGGCCTTGAGTATCTTGTTTTTGCTTTGCTCTGAAGCACTGACACCCACTTGCTGACCACAACCAGCAAAACGCGACCGAGGACCAGACTCTTCCTTGTAGTTCCACCTCAGTTCACAGAAACACCCCTTATCTGTCTCAGCCAGTTTCTTTTAGAATCACTGGTTTTGTTTATCATTAATCTGACTGTTGGTTGGACCTCTCTCCTCCTCTAGCTCACACTCACTCTGTCATACTGATTAAATCTTATTCAGATCAGAACATCCTGAAACAGTGTAGAGAGATTTCATAAAATGCTGATGTTTTATATATGTTGTATCCTTTTTATGTTTTGCTACTGATACAGGCCAAGTGCATGTACATGTGCAGTTTTCTGTCTGTGCTGAGACTTCTTTCTTAAACTAGTTTTACAAACATTTTTATAAACAGCTTTAGCAAAAACTGACTGACTGACATTATGCACGTAACAAATAACAATTCTAAGATGAACTGTGCATTTCCTTGAACTCCTTGAACAACTGTTTGCATGCATCAATTATCAGCATGTCGAGATAAAGGAGTTTCAAAATGATTGCCAAGCTGAGATATGCCAGTAATTGCACTTCAGCCAAGTGTGTAGCCATTGGTCATACCAGTCAAGTATCAAAAATCACTGTATATGAGTTCAAACTGTGGTTTGTGGTCTGTTCTATTTTATGGTTCTCAAACTTTCCAGACATTATCAGATGCCAACATCTACTTCTTCCTCCTCCTACCCATAAATATGCAGGTCGTTGAGTCATTTGGGGTGGTCACTTTTCTGATCTCAGACAAAACAAAGATCACAAAAACAAAACAAATAGACAACAGTAAAAGACTTAATGCTCCAAACTGGCTTATTGTGAACGTCCCCTCAGTCAAGCATGAACACAGATCTTCCTCTAGTTGTGTCTGACTCTGCTTACTACACTTCAGCACTGCTGTGACTTATTTTGTCAAACCATATTCAACTGCATGTCTTTGTGTGTTAGTCTGTGTCGTTAGTCTGCTAAGTCCCTGCACCTCTGTCTCTCTCTCTCTCTTTTGAATATTTTCTGCCAAGCCTCTCTCTTCCACAGCTTGCTCTGCTATCAATAGAGTGCTCAGTCAGTCGCTGGCCTTCTTCTCTTCTCTTTCTGCCGCCCTGAGCTCTCTGGGGCAGTTCTGTTTTAGTCTGGTGGCATGAAACTACTGATACCTCTCTTTCAAAAACTTCACCAGGCTCTGCCCATAAAGAGAACCAAACATACATTGATCTGACAGACATGGCAGGTTGATGCATACATTTTTTTTTTTTTTTACTATCTTATCAAGTGAATCCTTAGATGTTTCTGGTTTTATGTCAACTCAAACACTTTCTGTATATAATTAATGAAAATCCAAACTAAAGTTTGTTATCAACATACACCAGGCTTTATCCAGTATCATACGGACAAAGACTTTGTAAGACAGCTGTCCAGTCTTTTCAAACATTTCTTTCTTGTAGTGTAGTAAATAGTTAATCATGTAATGCATTTTAAGTCCTTATTTAGACAAACAGTGTAATTTTAGACCTTGAAAATGGCTTTGGTCATGACAGAAAGGTAAATTCAGTGGTTTTCTTTCTGAACAGAGCCCTTTGTAGTTTCTCACTGGCTGCGTCGGATGTTGTGGGGAAATGTGGTAGTTGCTCTAAGATGGATCATCATCAATACAGGCCCAACACCGTTTTTCAACCATGGGAGGCAGTGATGCTTCCATCTTAAAGCATCCATCCCATTGACATTCGCCACCTTTACTCGATTCATCTCAAGCTAAAGTTTGTGATAAAAGTAAAGACCCACATTTCCCCACATTCCACGATGCAGCCTCATTTTTTTTCTTCTGTAGTGTCCCTCCCCAGTCTGCTTCAGCAACTCACTTATCTGAGTGAATCAGACCGATGCTTATAAGCCTCCTTGCATGACAGATATGTAGTCACAGTTTCCCCTATGGCTAAATGTAGTTTCGGTGTTCTCCCTTGAGAGGGACTTTGTAGCTCCGACCCTCTCTGCTGCTTCTCTGAACTCTGCTGCCTCCCTGCATGTGCTTCTCGCCACAGATCGTGTTTTTCTGCAATCACAGATATAAAGCACCTCTGCTCATCTGTCTCTTTAGTGGTAAATGTTTAATGTAGTAAATTAGTAATTATAGTTGTAATTAGTCACTATATGACGAAGCAGTGGTCTGTGCTGCAGTAACCGAGACACAGTTATATGTTTCTGTTTCCTCAGATTTCAATGCAGCTATAATTTCTGTAATAGTAACTTGTGGGTCAGGGTTACGTGTGTGTATACCAGTGTTTTTTTTTTGTGTGTGTGTGTGAGAGGAGTGCTTCATAACCACATACATGTGCTTTTATAGATGAAACAAGATTGGAGCTGCAGGTGAAGATATTATCTTATTGTCGGGTTAAAACCTGCTGCACACAGTTGCATGTGTATGTAAATGTCATTTGCAGATTCCTGCAGACTTTTAATGTTCAGCTCTGTCATCACAGCACCTGAACACACTTAGACAGTGCCAAGACTAAGGTTTATCAAACCCTTTGTTTTTGTTCAAAGTTCAAATTGAAAGGGAATTTAGCAATGTTTTCCTCTGTGTCGATAAAGCCACATCTCAGGATACAGTGCAATGGACGATAACATAACTTTCAGTTAAGTCAGGAAGACCACAGGTTTTATGATGTGTACTGAGAAATTCAGTTTACTTACTGTGTGGTTACTGTTGTGATTCCCTTGAAACAGTGTTTCCTTGAAATAGTGTTTCCTTGAAATAGTGTTTCCTTAAAATAGTGTTTCCTAGAATTAACAGTTTTCATGGCGCCCAAGCAGTTAGTGTTTATGACATTTCATGAACTAGCTTTGGTATTCTTTTTAAAGGCTGGATATCAAATTTTAATGATGCAGAGTTATTTGATTTCAATGTCAAGATATTGTCTTTTCATACAACCATCTGCAGTGGTGGTACTTCACCACTGTGATGTTTTTCTCTTGAGAGGTTACCGTTTTGATACTTCTGATTTGTTTTGATGTGGGAAGATGTTTTTGTGTTCTTTTAGAGGGTGAGATAGTATTGGTTATTGGTGTTTGTTTTAATTGTGTGTATGAATACATACAGGATTTCTGTGTTGAGGCATTTAGGTACTTTGGTGTTGATTCGGGAGGCTTTGGTGTGTCTGGTCTGTTCACTCAGATGACGAGGTAACAGTGGGGAAGTTCTATGCCACCTTCCTGATACAGGACTACTTCAGGAAGTTCAAGAGGCGCAAAGAGCAAGGTCTTGTGGGCAGGCGCTCATGGGAGAGGCTGAACACCACCATGGCTCTACAGGTGAGTTAAATGCAGAGTATCATGCTTGTGTCTGTAGTAGTTCAATTTCACAGATTTACTCCACCAGAGCATTGAACAAATCAGTGATTGGATGTAACTTATTTTACTACTTATGTTACTTTCATCTAGATACAGAATAAATACAGGAGAAAGGCTGAAACTCTGCACTCGTATCAACTCTTTCTATGAAAACCATCTAATCATGAATCATTTAATCATGAAATTGCATCAAAATTTTAATAACACATTAAAAAAAGTCAGCCCGTAGTCATCATGAAAACACAGTGAATATCAGATGATTCATTCCCAAACAAGAGAAACAGAGGTTGCAACACTGTAATACTTATTAAGATGTCTATTGCTGAGATCTAACAAAAACAAACTAAATGCATTACACAAGTCTGAGGTATTTGCACTGGCCTGCAGAGCATCATTGAATATATTTACCCTACGTCATAGGTCATTTCAAGGCTTCATATCAAGCTGTGCAGATATTTTGGTTTTATTTCTCTGGGTTTTGAGACATTCTGTCTCAGATATGTCTGCCTGCACCCCGCTACGATGAAGGTGAACAGAATTCCTTTTGTGGTGCTCCTGCAAAAACACATTAAGACATCCAAGAGCAGCAGCTCTTACTGCAAAAATATGTCACTGTTACTGTGGATAATTTATGGTAGACCAGCTGTGTTTTAAGAAGGGGACAGGTATTTACTGAGCTCGCTACTGCTCTACCGAGTGAGGACACACTAACTGCGTCAGGAGCTGAATTAGGTAATAAACAAGGTAAAGGAGGAGTGCATTCTGGGAAAGTTAGTTTTACAACTATTATCCACAGTCTGCTAAAAGGGGATGATTTAGTCCCGGGACTGCAGGGAGTTTCTAACAGACATGTGTATTATGTTTTTACAGATTGTAATTTATATTTTGTGTAAATTTTTGTATTGGAAGTGTACACTGAGGTGATTAAAAAGTAATTACTGAATGAATCCAGAGGACACAGCCAATAGATTTCATTGAACTACTTTCTACCAAAGAAGTAGAACTTTTGACAGTGTATCTTGTGGATTATCCAGAGTAACAGAGTAACCTGGACAAATAAAACCCAAATTACCATTTTTGTAATTTGGGTGAAACAACCCTTTATAAATACTTCTGCTTGTCTATAAATCTCTCAGTGGGTTTGGACCAAAGTAAATCTCAGACTTTCTTTCATCATATGAAACTTCTTGACCTTTCAGGTCTTCTTGCCCAATTTAAACACGGAGATGCAATTGTTATTGTTAGTTTAGCTTCCATGCTCCACCGAGTAGAAAACCTCCAGATTTAAGACCTGACTACCTTTAAAAGCAGGTTAACCGCATTTATCTCTGTAATTACTGTTGTGTGAGGGGATCTGCAAGAGAGACATGTTGGCACTTGAAAAAACAAATATTTACTGATAGGCTTGGTATTACAGCTGCTGTCTTTGCAGGCCGGCCTGCGTACGCTGCATGACATTGGACCAGAGATTCGTCGAGCCATATCATGTGACCTGCAGGACGAGGGGCTAGTAGATGCTAATGGAGAGGAAGAAGAGGAAATCTACAGGGTAAACATCCTTTTAGATCACCTTCAGACATCTTTTAATCAAATCATGCACGCAGGTTCACGCCTTAAACTCTGATTGTAGATGACATAGACAAACTGTCCAACTTCAGCAAATAAATGTGAAAACAGCCTTTTAGCATTAACTCTTTTCAGTACAGACTGAAGGGTCAGATGAGATAAATCCTTGGTTTCATTTCACAGGTTATGTTTATTTGTATTTTTTTGGGTTTTTTTCTCTACAACTGGAACTGGTACAAATGTAAACTCCATCAAACCTACTGAAAAAAAGGAGGAAAAGACAAGGCTGAACAGGGACCTCTATGCCTTGTATGAAAAAATTTAAACAACATCCAGCTTTATATAATTAATGGTGTCAAATAAGCAGTTTAAAATCTATTTAAATGGACACATTTTGAAAACATGACAAGTGTGTTGATGACAGGGTATTTGAGGTCATCTGATGGGGATGTGGGATTATCTAAGATGAAAAAAGTTGTGAACTACTTTAAATGAACCAACATTTATTCATTTATTGGAGAATTGTTTAAAATGATGTGTATTGGTTAAAGTTGTCGGGTTTTTAGTTTTGACCAGCATCTTTGTGAGTTCTACTTTCAGCATCTTGCTGTGTTTATTATGGTGTTTTGTCTCAGTCCTCATTGGTCTCTGGTGTCTCTCTGCAGCGTAATGGCGGTCTCTTTGGGAACCATGTCAACCATGTCAGTGCAGATCAGCAAGGCTCCTCTCACCCGACTACGGTCACTCAGCGGCCGCTACAGATCCTGCCCTTTTCCTGCAGTGCCTCGATTGAACCCATCCAAACTAGCGGGAGAGCCAGCGACAGCGACAGAGGAGGGGAGACAGATATGAACTCTTCACCCATCCAGTATAATCATCATTATCACACCCCTCATCCGTATAATTACCCTCACTGTAATTCCACTTGCCACCAATCGCCAATACCCTCCAATGCCAACCTCAACAATGCCAATGTGCCCTCACTTCTCTCCATGACCAACGGGAGGCAGCAGAAGTGTTTGTTAAGGCGAGACCGCCCATCCTCCGCCAAAACTGGATCACCGGTGTCCACTTACAGCAAAGGCCTGCATGACAGGCCTTGGAAGTCACACTCCACAAGGTCAGTTGATTGAGACGTGTTTTCCTGTTAAGACACTAATTAAACTTATAACCAGCATGGGGTTTGGGGGGGTGGGATGGGGACCTTTTGTTAAAGGTATAAACCAATGCAGCCACAAGAATGTATTATTTTATAGCTACAGATGCTTAATCTAATATTTGATGCTCCTGTTTTTGCTAATGATTCAAAACTGACATCAAAAGTTCAATGATTCATGAATTAAAGTATGTTTGTGTTTTGCATTGTAGGATAATTCAGTATAAGTGTTTATTGACTTTTCATGAATTGTATTGGATTAGCTGCAATTAACAATTATTTTAGTAATTGATTAATCAGCTGATTATTTTCTCCATTAATAATTCAGTCTATAAAATGTCACAAAATAGTAAAAATATGTCCATCATAGTTTCCTGGAGTACAACATGCAAACTGCTTGTTTTGTGCAACCATCTGTCCAAAACCCAAAGTTATTGAATTTTCTCTCATAGAAGAGAGAAACCAGTGAATTTTGGTCATTTTTGCTTTAAAATATATATTTAAATAATTAATCAATTATGAAAATGCCAGTTGCCAATTAATTTTTTGTTGGTCAGCTGATGAGGGGGTGGGCCGCAGGCCGGCCGCAGCAGGGAGAAAAGGCCTTTATTCGGGTGGTTGGGATCCTTAATATAGTGATATTAGAAAAATATTCATATTAACGTACTGATATTTATTTAAGTCATATCCTACTGCAGTATCTATTAACCAGTTGATTGCCAGACGAAAACCTTCTGAAACTACTTCTGAGTCTCCCGTTCAGCGTGATCAGGTCTCACTGTTCATCATCCTGTTGACGGACAAACTGTATTTTCTCAACTGAATTCATCTCTGCCCACACAGTTGACTGCAAAAGGACACTTACATGGGTTTCGTTTCCTGTGCCAAAGATAATTTACATTTACCAGATGCAGATAATATTTTTTTTATTACTGTAGTGTTTGATCTAAAATGTCAAAGTCACCCAAAACTCCTCCTACAGTATGTACCCATATTTCCACTGTGAGTGTTATTATACATGACTTGTGCAGCCTCATTATATTAATATGACATTTCATCAACAAGCAGATATGAGCTCAAATCAGGAGAAAAAGTTAAACGTTTATTTTCAGTTGGTACTTTAGAGATTCAGTGTCTCAAAATTTGAGCCCCATCAGTAGGTTTTCACTCATTTTCTTTATGTGTTAAGGTTTTAACAAAGTTTTTCCTTGTCTTCATAGGCTAAACAAATAAACATGACTTAATATAAAAAGCTATTAATAAGTGGCCGTGTGATATTGTCCCTGTTGCTCCCTTTATGCTTTGGGACACTAGGCCTGTAAAGTGCCAATATAAATTATTTGGTTTTTAAATCACTTGGCAGCTGCCTTTACACTTAATAAAAATGTCTCAGCTACAGTATCTTAAAGGGTCAGTCCACCCAAATCACAAGGAAACATATTTTCTTACTGTCTAGCGATATAGCTTCTGTTTCATGTGCTGAGCCAATTTTGCAAAGTCAAAAAACAAGTCTGATCAGCCTTTGAAATTTCTGTTGCCGCCCCAATACAATGCAGGTGAATGGAATTTGGTACATTGTGCTCACAGCATGGAGAAAAAAAACTTAATTAGGTAACTTCCCTTTCCAGAAACAATGTCGCGGTTGCTCTGGATAATTTGCAGACCTTGCTGTTTTGATTGGAACCACTTCCCTGCCTGTGCAAAAATCAATGTTGAATTTGTGTCCTCTTGTCCTTTGTCACTGCACGCAACCTCTCTCCTCGTCTTCCTTTCCTGCCCTCCTGTTCCAAAAAATCCTGTCTGTCTGACTGACCCCCTTCTCTCCTCGGAGCAGGACACGCTACTATGAGGCCTACATTAGGTATGTGCATGATGTTACGACTTCACAGAGCTTCATTTCACAAAATGCTGTCTTTGGTGGCGGCTGTGTCACATTATAGTTTCTTATTTGCAAATAAAAAACAGACAAATAGTGTCAGTTTCATTACATGTGATGACAGCATATGAGCATTGGGGAAATGCAAATCTGTGAAGTCATGATTTTACAATAAATCAGTGTTTATACTTTACTGCACTTAATTCAACAGACAGTTTAATCATTGCACTGGTCAATCTAGCTACAGTATGACTTATTGTATCTTTGACGTTTGGATGCAGGTCAGAAAGTGGCGGGGGACTCTACCCCACCATTCGTCGAGAGGAGCCAGGGGGCGGCGACAGCGATGAGGAGCGAGGCTCAGCAGAGTACTACAGCGGGGAGGAGTTTCATGAAGACGACATCATGCTCACGAGGGACAGGTACTGTGGCCGCAACAGCAAATGTATCATTTTCATGTGTGAAACAGGTGCATCCCTAGCAACATGCTCACCAAGAGTGATAATATAATAACATTGTATTGGTTTGCTAGTTGTGAATAAGTTATTTTTACCATAAATCTCTGTATTATTGTATAAGAGCGAGTTACATCTTGATGAAATAATTAATTGAAATAAAATAAGGAAAAATACACTTCATTTTTCATCATTTTGTTTGACAGGTTGTCCAACAAGGACCGCCATGATGCAGAGGGAGACTTTGACCTCGAGGTTTCCAGGGGCAGCCATCAGCTTGATGGTTACTATGACGATGACCAACAGCCGATTTACCAAGATGGCAGGCGGTCACCTAGGAGATGGTTTTTACCGTCACCTCAAGGTGGGACGCCACAGAAAAACAACTGTAGTTTGTTTTATTATATTTTTTAGTGTTTTATTCCACATGTCGATAACCTGGACTGATTCAAAATGACTGCAGAATATTGAACTAACATAGTTGTGTTATTGTCACTCAGATTGTTTGTTGTAATAATACAGTAGTAATATTTCATGAATATTTTACTGAATATAATGTTTGTGCTATTACTGTGTACCATATATGTTGTCACTATCATGTGTTTCATCCCAATCCAGCTAAAGCCTCAGAGTCACATCTGACAGACATTTATGATGAATGTTAATCATGAATAACTCTGTATTATTCAGTACATAACCAGAGTTATTGTCTGTCCTCTCAGCTTCCAACAGACCAACATTCAGTTTTGAGTGTCTTCGCAGAAGAAGTAGTCAGGATGACACTCCCCCTTCTCCATCCTGCACAGCTCTTCCGCTACACCTGGTACAGCAACAGGTACACCAACACACAACACACACACACACACACACAACTTGGGACATATTGATTCCTTTTCATCATCATGACCTTTTATCACTAACTTCAGGTAATGGCGGTGGCCGGTCTGGATGCCAGCAGAATTCATCGTCTGTCCCCTACACGGTCGCTGCGATCCTGGGCCACACCTCCGGCCTCCCCCATCCCCCATGACTGCTCACCCTGCTACACACCGCTCATACAGGTCTGGTTCCCTGTGTGATCAAAGACAGTACTTGTCCAAGTCTAAAGATTGTTCACAGCGACATTGGTGAAATTTGAACAAACTAGTCTCTGCACTACTATACTACTACTACTAGTTTTAAATGATCTTTGCAGGTTTGAAAAGTCAAAGTGATTCTTCTCAAATGAGCCTAAATTTTAGTGACCAGATATTTTTTAATGAATTTCCAAAACTTGACTGTAGTGCTGCCATAAATGGAACTACACTCATATTTGAGTCATTTGTAACTGGGTCAAGCTGCTCTGGGAAAATGTGTCAATATTTGTCCACCCAACCAGTCAAGGCAGATGGCCAGAGGTTTTTTTACCGTCAGAGGGGAGTTTTTCATTGCAGCGGTTTCCAAATGCTTGCTCATGGGGGAATGACTGTTTCTCTGTAAATTAAGTAAGAGTACAGTCTAGACCTGTTCTATGTGAAAAGTGCCCTGGGATAACTTTCATTATGTTTGGCACTATATAAATGAAATTGAATTGAATTGAATCAGTAGTAATTAGATTTAGTAAGATAAAATTAAAAAACAATGAAGACAAAAGAAATATCAAAAATTCAACTGGCTTACTATCATTTTTCTTAATTATTTTCCTACTAAGAAAAAATGTGTAAGGACAGAAAAGATTATTGTAGAAGCGAAAATACATGTCGTTCATTACTGTTGATGCTCCAATCAAACTTTTGACATTAATAAATGATTTAATGTCATTAGAATCAACAAATCTGTCTCAGTCAGTGCTACCATGTAGTTTGAAAATGTATGCCCCTGAGTGTGTCTGTATGTGTGTGTGTACTTAGGTGGACTGGCGCAGCCCTGGCAGCGTCAGCAGCATCCCTGGAGCAGTGAAGAGGAGTCTATGGTATACAGACAGCCAGGATGGAGCTCCCAGCCGCAGCCAGTCTCCATCACGTTTGCAGTTACCTGCAGAGAGCTGCTCGCACCTCCTGCAGAAGAGAGGCAGCGCCAACAGTCTGGTAGAGGCTGTGAGTAACACACAGTGGCTCTGTTGAGTTTTTTAATCACATGGACCCTCAAAGTATAGAACTGTAGACCCACATTTGAGAAACATTTCACTGATGTGTGTGGAGATCGAACAGTGTTTACACTGAATGCTAAAATCACAGTTATCATGTACTATAATCTATTTATATTTCTGATCAATAGTTTAGTTTACCCCCTGGAAACCCCTCAAGGAACCCTGGGGGTCCCCAGACCCCACTTTGAGAACCACTGGTTTAATCTATGAAATGTTACAAATAAAGAAAATGCAATATGCAAAAGTTTCATTCGAACATTTTATACTTTTATCGACAACAAAAAAACCAGAATCATTCATTTTATAATGATATTAAAGCTGCTATAATCAATATTTTTATATCAGCAATGGATCACATCATGACTCCTGTCATACTGTGTATGTATAATGATGAACCAAAGGTGAATTGTCACCCAACTCTGCAGCTTCCTTCCACTCACAAAGCATGATAGCATCTGTCAGCTCATTGTTGCGGGTTTGTTTTGGTTCCCTCTCATAGCTGTCAGCAGGGTTGTTTCCAGGCGTAGCAGATGGCTGTTTTCAGCGAAAAAACAAACAAAAAAAAAACTCTGATAAACCACTCTGATAAACTACCTGCTCAGTACTGTTGCTCTGTATTTGCTGGTTATGTAACTATGCAAGTTTGCAAACAAGTTCATCATATCGGCTTAAAAGGTTTGAATAAGTGGCCCAAAAAAAATCAGTTATTGCAGATTTTAAGAGAATCTGAAGCTGAAACTAGCAAATGTTTGGTATTTTGGTGACAGACAAAGCAATTATTGGACTATCAAAATTACAACTCATCAATTTTCTGTAAACTAATCAACAAACTGACTGATCATTACAACTCAACATAAATGATACATGTACACACAGATAGCCTGAGGTGTGCCAGAGTCTGACAGTAAGATGAATTCAGATTTGAATTAATTGATCTTCTTCAGATGTGATTATTATTTCTTTGTTGTTTTCAGGTGTTGATCTCTGAGGGCCTGGGGAAATATGCTAGGGATCCCAAGTTTGTGTCAGCAACCAAACACGAGATCGCAGACGCCTGTGAGATGACCATCGATGAGATGGAGAGCGCCGCCAGTAATCTGCTGAACGGGAGTATGGGTAACAGCACCACTGGGGCACTGGAGAGCATCAGCTCAGACCCACTTGCCACAGCGCATCTTAGAGACCGCAGTATCCGTGACTATAGTGACGAAGAACCGTACGTGGCTGTGAAATCTGAGGAGGACCTAACAGATGAGATGATATGCATCACGTCGCTATAGCAGCGGCTCACACAGGATATTTAGGTTTTTTCAATTGAATTTCTGCTACAATTCCACATCGAGGGGATGTCTGTGCTCCAGTGTATCCTGCAACAGACAGAAAATGTAAAACATGGAGGTATAAGAGAACAAAAGTGCCTTGTTTTCTCTTTCTGTGGAGTGGAGAGTGGAAACATAGGAAACACAGATGGATTTATGGAAGGACTGAGTTAAATTCAGCAAATACTGAAACCAGAGGGAATCAATTTACCTGCCAGCCCTCCTGTCATTCAGCAGGACACTCCTTAGAAATTGTTTTTTTTTTCTTTATATTAATGGTGATTTAGGTAGGGTAATCTGGTAGCTTTGCAAAGCCAACCCAAAGCCTGTGAACTTAGTTTTTCTAACAAAATCCTCTGAGAACCAACTGAGCCCAGCAGCTGAGAGCCACAGTTTGGTAAAATACAGGGAGTTAATTATAGTGATGAGATAAATAAGGTGCATAATCTGTAAGTATTTGATTATTGGCTCCAGACAGCTTCAGCACTCCAGTACCCTTAAATCAAGGTGATTGGTTGACTGAGTCCTTTCATTGTTGCACTGTTTTAAAACTGTGTTACACTGCATAAAACGAGTCCTACACCGTTACCTCAATATGGATATTAAGCCAAAAAATCCCAGAAAATGTGTCACCTCCTAAACACTCACAGACATCACTTCAAATTTATTCAGAAAAGTGATTTTAGTGGAAAAGGTTTAAGATATATAACTTGTTCTGCAGCCTGTTCTCCACTTTGAATATCTGAAGCAAAGACAGACCAATTAGTTGTGCTTTCACCAGTTGATGCCTCAGTGCAGGTGAAAACTAATTGTCATCTCCTCCATCCAGTTTGAAATGAGGCATGTGTGAGCTGGCTTTGCAAAGCTACAATTGTCCTGCTGCAAAATGTCTTTGGCCGCCCAATGATTCCAAGATGCCCTGTATCCAGTTGGGTTTCATATATATATATATATATATATATATATATATATATATATATATATATATATATATATATATATATGATGCGATTTTAAACTTTTATTATTATTACATTACATTATTACGTAATTACGTTATAACAGAAGCAGTTTTGATCTTCCGCTCGTTATTCAGATTACATTTTGTCCTCCATGACTCAAATGACACAAACAGGTGATAAAGATGTATATATAATATTATTTGTTAGTTTATTTCAGGTAATCTCAGTGCAGAGTGACGATCAGGCCCATCCAAAGCCATCACAGCTGATATGTTTTAATCTGGGAGCTGCTCTGGCTTCACAGTTCAGGGTTTCAGGTTCAACGTTACTTGTGTCAGTACTTGACTTGAAAAAAAAATCACATATCAATGAAAAAAGTCTTTGTCCTCTGGCATATCCTTCTGTTTCAGGCACACGCTGATATGACACACAGGGAAACATACTGTAAGTCCTCCCTCCTTTACACCCACGACAGTGATGTCCCCACTTTTTAAATTTTACTGATTCGATTACTTAAAATACCTTGGAAATAAAGGATGAATGGAGGATTATTGTCAGACTTGTTTCCATAGTGATGCTTAATGTTTATCAAGGCCTTTTAAAACTGTGATGTGAGACCATTTCATTGTTACATACTCATTCAGAATATGCAATGTTCCACTTGACTAACAGTTCCAAGTAGTTAGTAAGTAGTTCCCATGAATTCCATGTTATGTTTGATGGGTTTCATCAGCTGAGCAGCAAAGAAATTAACCCTCTGAAACCCAAGCATTGATTTTATTGATGTAGAATTTTTTCTCCTTTTTAAACAGTTTTTAGACTCTGATCAAGAAAGTTTTCAAAAAAGAGTTTTATTCATTTTGTGGTTTTTGGAGGATTTTGTGAAAACGTTGAAAAATTGCAACAGCGGGTCTTAGTGCTTACAAATATTACCACTCTAATTTTAACAAAGTACATAGATTATTAGGCATTGATGATTCAATAATATTGATATGTATCTTAAAAATGAACTTTATTGACATGAAACTGTTTGATACAGCACAATAAAAAGCAAATGAATTTGACTAGGTAATATTGTAATTGTAATTGTAATCATGTCCGCACGATAAAAAACTGTAAGAAAATGACTTGTTTTTTGACTTTGCAAAATTGGAATTTTATTACATCAGTCCTCTACCATTTCTTCATATTTACACATTGAATTTGCTTGAACATCATAATGATTTTTGATGTCTAACTTGGTGGATGCTCTCCTGGTTTGGGTCCCCTTATGTGTGAAACTGAAGGAAGCAGTTTTTTTGATGCATTAAGCACAAACGAACATCACACTTGATGAATGCAGTTGATTTATATCCATCCTTGCAGTGCCTGCAGCAGCTGCTTTTTCAACTTTCATTGGCAAGTGCTCCACATTATCCCTACGAACATCAGGAGGGGGAGCATTGTGGCTTGGCTTTCTGCTCTTGCCTCATCCATGGATGGTCTGCCTCTCTTCAGGGTATTTGGATGAGAGGGGTTGCCAGCTGTTCCTGGAAGTGCCTCGTGTTCATAACTTCCTTTTTAGGGATCTGCAGGTTTCAACAGTCATGGTTGAATTGCTCCAAGGATGGTGGTGTGCCAAAAAATGTACAAATACCAGCATGTGGACCTCACGCATGTGGAACTTGTACTTGGCTGTAAAGGAATCAAGCAAATCAACCCCACCCGTGAATCTGTTGTACATCTTCACAATTGGATGGATTTCTCACTTCATTGTAGGACTTGGTGGATTTGTCCCACCGGTCAACCCTGTCAACTGGGTGTGGACCATCAAAAGTAGAGAGAAGAGTAATTGACTAGTTGTCATCCCACCTCACAGCACAGACGTTGTGACTTTGCTCCACTCAGAAGTCAAAGCTTCCTCTACCTTGTTTTCTCAGCTCGCTCTCTTCTGCCTACCTGAGGTTTGACACGTTGGCATTAGCAGTACAGAATGACTAAAATGTCTGCAAATACCTTGTAATTTTACCCGCCAGTAAGTGTTAATACAAGCTCAATGACTATATCTCCTGGTAATCCAAACTCAGATTCGGCATGTTTACCCTGCACACTCTCTCGGGACACATCAATGTTGCAGAGTATACCTGACATTCCTGTTCTTGCACAAGTCTCAAGGGTTTCCTGTGCGTGTATTGTCTGATCCCACTGAACTTTCCTTCAAAAGGAATCATCATTTCATCCATTCATCTAGTTATGCTCCTCTGGCACTATCTGTAGGCATTTCTCTCTCAGAGTGCATCCAACCATGACCTAATCTTTCAAAGATTTTCCTTCTTCTGTTTATCCAAGGCAGTGAGATTGTTGACAAAGTGGATGATGAAAGCAATTATGGGAAACAGTTACGACAGATTACGTCAGCTACATAGTGTGTTTTGGCTTTCCAGTAAACCCTGATAAGATTTGTACTATACCCATTCACAAATACATGCCTGTCATTTGTTCTAGTTCTTTAACAAATATGTCAACAACTGTCCCATGTTTCTGGAAACTAAGCTCATTGCTCTTGAAGCATCTCTGAGGACACAAATCTCTTCATGTATTGCAATGGGGTTTGTAGTGTTGGAGGTGGCCGCAACATCAGCACCTATGAAGATTGTTTCAAGGATTATGAACTCTTTCTTTAACCAGCGAAGCTTTCGGCCTGCGCTGTATTGTACCAGGCATATCCTCACTGTCGCTACTCATGCTCTCTGCCTGGTTCTGACTGAGGGTTTCACTCTCATTTTCATTGTCAGCTGAAAAGTCCCAATCCTGGCCATCCTGTGCTGTGCTTTCTTTATCGCTATCACTGTTCTCTGACTCAATCTCAAAATCACTTGTATCTCCATAACAACAGCATCCAATACATCCTTAACTGAGCACACTCTTCCTCACTTAGTCAATGGCATTCTGAAATGTAAATAGGTTTTTTAAAAATAAATTTAGATATCTAATGCAACGCACACATGCACGCACACACCTAAATACCTATACAATACTTATATATGTATGTATGTATGTATGTGTGTGAGTGTATATATATATATAGTCTGTTCCCCCTAACCCTATACTGTATATATAGGGTTAACCCTTAACCTTAACCCTATAACCCATATATACATATATAGTATATACACTGTATATTGCCATGGGCACATTTGATGAATATACTCAGGACTCAGTGATGGGGCCTTTTTGTGAATAAGTGGCACCCATTGAAGCCCAGTGTTGCATTTTTGCGACATTGAAACAAATCCCTCCAAATCATGTGTATTATACTTTTTTCTTTAATTATTAAAGTTTTTTTTATCACTAAACATCTTTAGAATAAGGGGAAAAAATGCTACAGTTCAAATACTTACTTGGAAAAATGTTGAAATTGAGAGCTTGGGTGGTCAGTGGGAGACAACCATGTTGTTTGAACTTGGAATGCTTACAGTATTAATATTTTCTTGCTTGTTGCTATGATATAGTTCAGAGTCTGGGTTGTTGGGATACGTACTGTTACGTACTATCAGTCAATAATAGGTACTCTTCAAACAGATGTTGCAATTTCACAACTGTGGTTGAATTTCAGTACTTGAGTGCTTTTTATGGATGAATCAGTGCAGTAAGATGAGAAGAGAAGTAAATAAGTTTGAGCTTTGAGATCCTGAACACCAAGGTCTGACAGCTGTTTATTACCGTCTACATGCTGTAAATTCAAAACACAGCAACAGAAAGGGAGACAATATTTTTTGAGTTTTCTAATATATAAATTCAGTATATTGCTGGGTGTACATACAGTAGTACTTGGGGTAACATGATTGATGTTAGCTGTTGCCTTTAATTTGTAGGGTTTTGTTTTTGTTCCAACGCCAGTTTGAGTACACAAGACGTCTAAAACAGCTGCTGCCTGTAAAGAGAACAAGAAAACCTGCTCGTAGGAAAAACGCTGAGTAGAGGCAACATTTCTCTGCATGTGCTCTACCGCTGCTGACTGTAATAATGTCTTCAGGTCAACTTTTATTAAAAACAACATTGGGTTGTGGCAGGGCATTTTTTTTATCCCTCAATCTGTGCGCTGTTGTCTGTGCAACATGTTTGATCTGTGCAATCAAAGGGCTCCTTCAAATATGAAACCAAAACAAGGGGTAATTTCATGAACACATTCATATTCAAATATTATTTCTGACACTGAGTTTTTGTTGTTGACAAGTTAAAGGCTAAAAGGTATGAGCATGACTGACGCAAAATACTGGGAAACCCCAACAGATCTACAGATTAGTTTCACCCACACCACTGCAGGATATGAGCTGGTACTTACATACGCTTCACATGTACTGTAAATTCACTCATTTTCTCTTCTCTCCAGAAGATTCATAAATATACGCACACATAGGTTTTAGTGGCCAATACAACTAATAAAATATGACTTATGCATTTTCTAACTGCATGTGAATTGTGTTTAAGACTTTTATTGAATTCTGTTATTATTACCTCTGTAACTACCCAGGTGTGTCCGTTAACGTGTCAGGGAAACTGTGTGATGAAGGCTGTCTTTGCACAAAATGGTAAAATAAGATACTTAAAGTGGTAATAATGTGAAACCTGCTCACATACTGTAAATTATTTTCTGTAGTTAATCTCCTTGGCCATCTCACGTGTCCTAAAATCTTGAGTTATTATTGGTTTGTAGCGATCAGACAGTAAAGTGATCAGTGTTTGATTGACCGGTGATCTGATCAGAAACGCTGCATCACTAAAATCTTAGCAACGAACTCAAGAATCTTTTAAAATCTCATCATTTTAAGTAAATGCAGCTTCTATTTTAGTGATTTTTTTGTTTAGAACACTACAAAAGCCATATTACACACACATGCTACACACCAGTAGTCTAAAGACCTCCAAAGAACGCAGCGTCTCACACAGTCATGATGGACTCTCTGCTAGTTGTTGGGATCAAGAGTCTGCCACGTTTTCCTCAGTTCCTATAGAAGCTTCTGTCTGATGTAAAGCTGTTACACATTCACACAATAATAACAGGGAGTGCAGTTAAAGGAGAAACACATGCTAATCATTTCTGCTGCTAAATAAATAAAGTCCAGATCAAAAACACACTTTTTAAATAAAAAAAATAAATGAGTCAATCAGTGTCATCATTGATTAGTTTTACACACATCACAGTCTACTTTATGTGCTGATAAAACCAAACCTTGTGGCTCACATCATGTCAGAAAAAAACAACAACAACAATCTGCCGTTTATTCAAAGGACAACTATCCAAATACTTTAGAATCTAGAGTTTTATCAAAACTAATGTAGTTACAAAAAAAAGTAAAAAAAAAAAACAAAAAAACCCCCAAAAAACATGAAGCTTTGTTGTATGTGCAACTGACAGCTTTATTTTTTGTACTGTTCCACTGCTTTACAGATGTTGATGAAATGAAAACAATGTATAAAATCTGTACAGTATTTGTAAAAAGTAAGTGATGAACTTGAAAATTTCTGCTTTCTACCCATTTGTTGTATGGAGAATAAAAAAATATATAGCTGTATCTACTTTGTAGCACAAGTACTAGTACCTTTTAGATTTTGTACCAATGGAAAACAAAAACCCTGTTTTGTACATTGAAATTCTCTTAAATATTTGCCTGAAATTACAATGAAACTGCTGAGGAATTTTGTAAGGATCACTGAATAAAGTCATGAGGACAAGGTCAGGATGGTTTCTAGTGTTTGTTTACAATCATCATCAGAAAAAAAAATGAACATGCAAACATAAAAGCTGTAAGAATTTTCACAGTAATTTTCCCTTTATGATCCACACTTTATTCCTTCATTAGGACACAGTGATTTAAACATTCAGTAATACTATACAACACTGCATATAATGTAAACAATTACTGTCACAGTAACAAAGCTGAGCTAAGATACTTCAGTGTAGTGCAAAGCTTGATATTAGTATCATTATTATAAGTCACTATAGGACTTGTTTGTCTCTATTAGAGCTTTTTTCATTAAGTCTGATGACAGCGTGTCTCCCAGTTTCAAGCTATTTATATTAGTTATGAACTGATACAAAATGTGTATTTCATTTAAATCAGTACTTCATGTATTCATGTATGAAGCTGATTCTAAAATCTACACTAATGTGTATCAATCCAGGCTGGACCAAACTGAAACACACTTCAGTCACATACTGTATATGCAGTAATTCACATCGACATTGGGATGTTAAGATCTTACAAGCATCATACTACGCTGATCAGTTATACATAATCATCTTCAAATGCTTCTTTGTAAACATCCATAATACATACGAAAAATGTTTATATATACACAGAAGTTTTTACTTTTTTTTTAGAATAGTGAATTTGTTAGTGGATATTTGATCTTCTGAGCTATAATTGTGTCTTACTGCTACTTAAATTAAACAGCTACTAGACTGGTCTGAACCAAAAGGCAACTAAAAGCTGTGAGCTGTAATACTTGGGAACTCAGCAGCAAAGATAAAGACACAACATGAATCAGACAAAGCAACTTATAAGCATAAAAAAACCCACACAGAGGATCAGTTCTGCTAAATTCTTCTACATATGCAATGATGCAGAGCGTTTAAAAAGATTATTCCTTTAACTGTTTGTAGCCTTTGAAGGTATGTCCTCTGTTTAAATAAAGGAAAAACACTTATAAGGTAGTGTAACATATTAAAGTCGGAATATGATTGCATTATGAAACCATATTTTAGGAGGCAATGCAAAAAGGCAACAAATTTTTTTTGAGGCGATTTTCAAACTTTGTTGAGTTTGAATCAGAATTTCGCCCTTCCTCTAATTTCTTGTTATTCTTCTGTTCTGACACATGGTCTGCTTGTGCTTGTTCTGCTGTCTTTTTGTTAACAATGTGTGATTGTTTACCACCATTGCTAAAACAAGATTGATTCCTGTTATGATGCACGTAAGAAAAATCACGAGAAAGATGGAGGCCATGCAAGCACCGCTGAGAAAAAGAAATGGGATGAAAGGAGTTGAAAGTTTTTATCTCTCTGGTAATATCATCACGACATGAGCACATGAATTGTCCTCCTGTGGGACTGAGGATTGCACATAAATCCTACTACATTTCAACCGACTCTAGTCCTTTTCCTTGGTCTGCACCCAGGCTTTGAAACATTGGGCCTCATGCAAGGACATTTTATATTTTTATCCTAAAACTCTGACTTTCTTCTGTGAGGTTTGCTCATAAGAGTGCTTCAAGTCAGAGCTCTCTTAACTGCCTGAACTTGTTGTAAATTGCTCATTTCAGCCTGAGGAATGCCACCTGTTCATGAGTATGTGCTTGTTTGTGAGATTTGATCACTGGCATAATCCACGGCCTTAAATCTGCCATATAAGGTGTCCCGTTCCGCTCCATTTGTGGGCGAGTTTCATTTACCAAGAGTTCTCAAAGAGACAAAAATACCCCACAGCTTCAAATCCTGCTTTCAGAGATCAGTAGACAAAACAACAACAAATTTAGGAGCGTCAGTAGAAGGAGAGCCAAAACAATTAGAAAACATGAATCCAGAACGACGTGTCATCCGAGCAGCTCTGCACTGTGACAGAAATAAAGAGAGGATGCTTTGACGTGAAGTTAGATGCTAAAAAACATCTTTCTAAAGCAAAGCGCTTCGTGTTGGGAGGTGGTCAAGGGATGTGACAGTCACAGAGATGTGAGGAGAATATTATAGTCTACAGGTGATGTTACACTGTCGGTTGCAACATAAGATGATACTGGAGAGCTGCAGAGACACAGAGGCAGCTGTCAGAGTGAGAGAAGTTTCCTGCAACTATTGAAATGTAGAAGTTGCTGCACCAAAATATGCCAAGTAAAATCTAAAAAAAACTTTCAGTAAAATGGCAGCCATGATGATGATAATGTGGTAAACAGAATATGAATTTTGCATTAAGTTTGTTTTACTTATATATTTAATTTTTGTTCATTTCGGTATCATATTTAAACTCCAAATTCATTCACATTAGGACATTATAATTGTAAGTCAAACAAGTGTTTCTCCCATGTGAAGAAAGGCAGAGATGATCTATTCATGACACATACGACACTTGTAAATTTTGTACCTAAGATAAAATTCTAAGTACAAGACAATTGATGAATGCCACAAATGTTCTTAAATCACTTGTACATGCATCTTAAGAACGAATCTGTTCATACCTGTACTTCTTGCATGAGGCCCAATGTCCACTACTAAATTTCAGGTAAACCACTCCAGAATTCACACTTAATCACCAAAGAGAAAACGCCCTCAAGCGCCAAGTCAATTCCAAGGCCTGAGACCAGTTGAGTTTGAGCCCTATTATATTTTCAGTATCTGTCCCATATTAGCTAATTGCCTGGGCGGGCTGCTGGCTGCAGGAAGCAGACATGTGTTTCTTGTAGATCAACAACCTGATGAACCTCATATCTCAACAGTGGGAGGTGTGTGTGCGATTTACAGGAATACTGGTGATAATTGTTGCCACACTGACTGGAGATTTGGCTCCAACAAACTGTGTCTTAAGACTCTATTTGAATCAAGACCAAAGAAGAGGCTACAAGTAGACTTACATCAAACTTGTTGATTCTACTTTTAAATTTAGATTGACAACTTTGCTGTGTAGCAAACCTTCTATGAAAACAGTATTTTGTCAGACTCATGAATCTGCAGGTTTTCAGGAAGGAGAGAACAATCTGATCTGAGGACTAAACAAAAAGTGCTCCTGAGACTGCTGATGAATACCTGTGAGTTATATAAAAACTGGGTTTCTTGTGACCATGAATTTATAAAATAAACTGAAAAACAATGACTAACTTTTTAACAGAGTAAAGCTGTTTGGACTGGAAACACTGTGGTTTTTATCTCAGGATTAAAGTATGTGGTTGAAATGTTATCAAAGCAATGTTAGTTTTACAGGAATGAAGGAGGCTGAATGCAATATTTAGGTCAGACTGTTGTAGGCATTACATAAAAGTTCACATACAGGGCATAATTTAGATATTTATAAGGCTTAAATTCACCATGGTCATGTGCAGCTGTATAGTTTTTTTGAACTTCAGAGCGCAAACAAACACAAAAATGCCACAGTTGGTAAATTGTTCATATTAAAAAGGTAATACTAGGCCAAATTTTCAGATGAACAATTTTCCATTTCATCCACAGTGACTTTGCAGGCGCCTAGCGTCTTCCCTACAAACCATCATGAAGTGCCAGCACACAGCTGACAGCAGACATGTTTAC
The DNA here is from genome assembly GCF_914725855.1 of Thunnus albacares. Lineage (NCBI taxonomy): Eukaryota > Metazoa > Chordata > Actinopteri > Scombriformes > Scombridae > Thunnus > Thunnus albacares. Next base: position 12,724,409 of record NC_058110.1, on the reverse strand, counting down.
GTTTAGAACCATGAGGCAGGAGTAAGTTTGTAGTGTCAAGCAAAGTAGATTTGTTGGCAAATTTGTTGATCTTAAGCATTGGCTCCCTTGGTCCCACAGTTTAAAGTACAATCTGACTTTGTAAACCTGAGCAAACAACTGGTTTTAGTCATTAAATGCTCAATAACAACACAGGGGACGAAACCATTATCAGGGTGTCTGCATGTTTCATCACATTAGATTTAAGATTACTGACGACATGTAATTTAGAGTGTCAAATAAAACCAAAATCATAATTGAAAAATATAAGGAAGTGACAGAACCACCGCTGCCTGATTAAAACAGTCAGCGCACCACGACATATAAACTGCTAAAATTAACTGTATTCAAGGCAAATTTAGATCACATAGACCTTCATTATCATTGTTAACTTACTGACTGCTAACCACATCTAACCCTGATATGTTACCATGTTTACAATAAGACAGCAGACTCACATTAAGTTACAATAACAGATCAATGATCAGCTTCCAATCACACACAATAACATGTTTACTGTTGCCTAATAACTGATTGTGGATCACCAGTATCTGTTTAGTTACCATGGAGACGTGGATGCAAATAGTTGCAAACAAGAGGGATACGGTCTCCTTTCATCTCCCTTAAAACACGTACCCTTTACTTGTTTGCTGAACGGTTCAGGCTGTTCTGCCTCTCCTCCATCACCTCGTTCTCTCTCTCATCTCTGCGTGTTGAGTGTCGGCGGTTGGTACACTGGAACTCCTGGGTCTACAAGAGGAGGGCGACATCTGATGATGTCAGCAGCTTTCTCTGCCATCATGATGGTCGGAGCGTTCAGGTTGCCGCTAACAACACTGGGCATGATGGAGGCGTCGACCACACGGAGCCTCTCGAGACCCAGAACGCGTGTGTTCGAGTCGACGACCGCCATCGGGTCAGAAGGTGCGCCCATCTTGCAGGTGCAGGAGGGGTGGTAGGCGCTGTCGGCCTTTTGGCGGACAAAGGCATCAATGTCAGCGTCGGATTGGACCTGAGGACCAGGCTGGACTTCGGGACCACGGAACAAGTCGAAGGCCTTCTGGGCAAAAATCTCTCTGGAGAGTTTAACACTCTCTCTGAACTCCCAGACATCAATGTCTGAGATGGAGAGGATAGAGAAGACAAAAATTAGAAACTGGCTTTTTAAATTCTGCTGAAATAGTGGTATGCCAGTCAGCCCAACTCCATGCTCATCCTGAACATGAATATCCACATTGCTGAGATGCACTTGACGCTAATGTTAATATTTATTCTGAGATCCAATAATGAGAACAGTGTTTACAAAACTTTCAAATTACTACCATCCTTTCAAATGACGCAGCTGTTTCTTGGGTGGATCAAGTACTGTATGAGAAGATTAGTGATGGTTTATAAAGTGGATTCTCTTGGGAAATAGGGGGAAATTCTCAAAACATTTGATGGATTTGGTTCTTGAGAGCTCAGTGACTGGATCTTACCAGTGGACAGATAGTTTGGCTGGAGAATTGGGTGGTCCAGAGGGTTGGCGCTCTTCAACTTCATCCAGCCGATACTAGTGCTTCTCATTGGTCCCACATGAACCTACAACATGATTACATTACATTACATTCATTTGCACACTTTTTGATACTTTTGACATTTGCGCACTTAAGATATTTTAACCCTAGTTCTATAAGCACAGGCGGAGAACAAACCTGTTTGTACGAGTGCTTCTTGCATGAGGCCCAATGTATACTATCAAATTTTAGGCAAATCACTCCCGATTTCACACTGAACTGCCAGAGAGAAAGCGCTCTCGTGGTCAAGTCAATTCCAAGATCTGGGACCAGTTGAGCTTGAGTCCTCATCAGAGCAAATCAAACAAAGGTATTTAAACAGACGGACAACAACGGATCAGACACAGATCGACTTTCCTGCAGCATCAATACATGATGACATGAGGAACACATGAGGAAATAAATGAGGTGCAGCAGCAGGATCAGCACATTGGAGAGCTGATCAAGACCAGATAACTATGTTGATGATTCTTTACATGATTAAAATTAATGATTTAATTTTTGAACAATATTTAACAAATATTCTTTAACATTTTTGAGATTACAGTGATCAGGTTTCCATACTTTCGGCAATTAAAACCCTGCTGGTTTGAACTGTTACTCCATGACTGAACAAAATGATTTTAAAGAAACCAAAGCTGTAACTAAAAAAAATAAACCTTTTCAAAAACCAAACGAAGATAAATTTTCAACAAATTAATGAACAGGATCTTAAACCGGTGGTCTGGGGCTGGCTACGGGAAGGTCTAGGAGCAGCAGAAGCCAGTGTGTTATGGATCGTGCGCTTTCACTTTGCGCACGAGCAGATCAGTTTCCTCTGCAGAAAAGATGCGTCATCATAATAGCAATCCGCCAAGGTGCGAGCCCATCTGGCTCTTAAAGGGAATGGGAGATGACACTGTGATTGGTTTATTGCATGTTACGCTGCAAACACATCCATGATTAATGAGGAGACTATGGACAACCCCTTTGAACCATGCGCCTGTAGCATCGACCATTTTTTACACCCTAAATGCAATTGCACCATGCGCTTCAGATCATGCGCTTTAGATCGTTAAAATAGGGCCCAATGTCTCAACAGTGGGGGGTGGCGGTGGTGTGTGGGGGGCAGGGACTTACAGGAATACTGGTGATATTTGTTGTCAGACTGGAGACTTTGCTCCAACAAACTGTGTCTTAAGACTCTATTTGAAACAAGACAAGAGAAGAGGCCAAATTATTCTTCTTATTATTTTTACTACAAGTGGACTTACATCAAACTTGTTGATTCATAGAATCTTGGAGATTATTAACTCAAGTGCTCTTGAGACCGATGTCACAAGAGCACTGACTGACTGATCATAAATTTACAAAATAAACCAAAAGATGATTCACAAGCTGCTTGGATGTTGTGACAGAGATCACGTATTCATTGTTAAACTGGAGATTCATTTAAAACATTTCATGCACTGTGGAATTCGACTGGAAGTCCTGCAGTGGATTATCTCAGGATGAAAGTGTGTGGTTTGTAGGCTTGGGAGACACACTCACAGAGCCAACTAGTTAGGCACTTCTTGGATAGGGCTTTTACCATCCACTCCCTCCCATAGCACATGAACAGCTGTTCAGTGTGCCGAAAGGGGGCCGTGTGTTCAACATAACATTCCAATGCCAAAGCCCTCATGACAGGAGGAAATTGCTCCTGCACACACTTTAATAGTGGCATGAGCCCCTTTCCCAGTTACTGTAGAAAGGAGATACCCTCTCCCACTGCACATGACGGGGTCCTTTCCCTGCACCAGCATTTTGCTCTATCGTTTACATCGTTGTGACACAAATCCCACTCTTTACGGCAATATTTTTCGTCATTTGGAGTCTGTCCATCTTTTGCGCAGATTACATTGATAAATTACTCTTCTTGGCTTTTTACTTGCAAAGCTTTTATTACACTTACAGTAACATAACAAGTTTAGTTGTTGTCAACTCTCCACCGCTGTCTGTCTCCTCTGCTACGCTGCACACACGCAGAGGGCTCAGTCCCACTTGCGCTGAGAAAGAGCAGAGAGGCAGCAAGACGGCGACCATAAATGACAGCAAAATTCAGTAGAGACTGTCTTTATTTGTGTTATTTACCAAATGTATGTGCACACTTTTAATTTCAGCTCAGTGTGAGAGTCTCTGCTGTGTTTTGCTGTCATTTATGGTCGTGCTAGTCTTCTCTGCTCTCTATAGCCCTTAACCCGTATTCAGACCAAACCAGGTGGTGCAGCATACATCTGCAGTATTGAGCGGAGGTGTGTGGGTGTGTTTGTGCTTTAGAATGTAACTGCTGTGAAACAATCAGAAAATACCGTTTTCTAATCTGATTCATCGGCTTTCTCACTACCAGCGCTCCCTCTCTTCATTCACTCTCTAGCTCACTCGACCACAGCTGCTCTCTCTCTCTTTTTCTCTTGTCTTTTTTAAAGTTGGGAAGCCGACAGAAAAGTCTAACTTAACTTTTAATGTTATCAAACTAAGAGAAATATCCTCTCCTCGTTCTAGTAAAGTCTTTGTACTCCCTCATGGTAGAGTTTACTGCTCTGATCAGTCTGATCTCCGTCACACCTCTGAATCCGGAATACCTGCATATAACACCTGCATCATAAAAGCACACACGGAGACGGCTTTATGCCGGCGGGGAGGGGGGGCTGGGGGCGGGCGGAGGGGACGGACCAACTATTTATTCTTTGAATTAAAATGTGTTATATCGGGATAGGTATCGTTATCGGGATATGAAATGACCTATATCAGGATATGAGGTTTTGGTCATATTGCCCAGCCCTAGTTGATGGTGATGAACCAGTTGCCTGGCTGAACCAGATCCAGCAATCTCCTGATGGTTAGCATGCAGAGAGTTTTTCAGGCGATACACTAGTTCAGAATGCAGAGATCCAAAATGGATCTGAAACCTCCTGTCTTCTCGGGAACCAAGAAGTACGCAGAGTAAAACCCCTTCTGTCTGTCATGAGCGGGAATGATCGAGACAGCCTAATTCAGAAACAGGTCCTGGATTTCCTCGGACAGAGAATCTATCTCCTCTTGGGAGGGCCAGCTGGGGGGCAGCAGCCAGGAAGATATGATACTCTGATTCGGCCCTCTCCACTACCAAACCTTCCATAAACGTAAGACTGGCCCATGTGGTGGTCTGTGAACGCATCACTATTGGTTGCCTCAACACAGCGTTAGATGTTGTGTTGGTGCATCTGTCACATTCCGTATTTCCCAATTTCAGTGTTCAGTATCTTTATTAGTTCTTGGTGAATACACTTCTCTGGAAAACCCCTCTTCTAGTAAGCTGCTGTTGTGTCATTACATGTCTGGTATCAATAACCATTTTCTTTTGATCATATGTGAGACTCTATAAAGACTCCTTTGTCTCTTGTGTATTATGTGGGGGTCTTGTCTAGAAAATTATGACTAATAGTGAGATTGTTTGAGTGTGCACAGGGGAGTGAGTACTTTGAGGGAAACTACTGTATTAATATGTATGAATGCTTGCGTGAACTTGAGTGAGAAACAAAGAAGATCTGTTTATTCTGAAACAGATCCTGCCATGTTTGGATATAATGCATATAAGTAGTAGTAGAAGAGTGGTCACAACAACTCCTAGAGGTTGGTGTGAAACAGATTAAGACGTATTTGCCCCACTATTCAGGGCTCAATCCTCTACAGAAGCTTGTAGGTATGTATCAAGTGTGAGTGTGCCACGCTCTGAGCATTAAAGAAAGTGTGACAATACTATATTGAGAGTTGTCTCTTTCCTCATTGAAGTCAAGTGCAAGAGGTAGATTGCAATGACAGTACATACATCAGTTTAAACAGGAAATCTTGAGTGACACACTGTTGAACAAACATCCAGAGCAACCTCCCACACACACAAACCCAAATTTCCCTGTATGACAAAATGGCAACATAAGCATTTATCACACCATCATGTAAAGTCGAAACCATAACAATCTGCATATTAATGGAATTTTCTTATTATTAAACCACTATAATTTTTTCCACCCACAGAAAAAGCAGACATGTTTCCTGAACACAAGCCACACATACCTGATACGCCTCTATCTTGGAGGCAACTCGTCCGTGGTCGATGACTTGCGAGGGCAGGAAGTGAAACTGGATGTCAGGGTGTGACACGTGTGGCCTACTGCGGATAAACCCTCCGCTCTCCAAGTGGGCTGTTGCTCCGTAGCCTAAGGGACAATCGTCATGGTAAGAGACACAGCGGGGCACTGACATCAGACAGGCGGTGTCAGTGTGTCTAACCCCTATCTTCCGTTATGTGCCAATAACAGATGACAGATATGTCATACTCTGGGTTTTTATGAAAGTTTGTACTGGAGGACTGTGTACTGTTTCAATCTCTGTCTTGTCTTTTATCAGAGTGCCTTTCCTGATGTTACTTGAATTTTTATTTTCTTTGAACTGTCTTTTATTTCTGTTTTAATTTCTTTTAAAATTTCTATTGTTTTAACTTACACTAAATTGGTTAATGGTTTTATGATTTGTCTGTTTTAGTTTGCTGCCTTTTGGAAGCACTTTGTAATGTGGATTTTGAAAAGTGCTCTATAAATGAAGTTTATTATCATTATCTTTTTATTTTGTGTTTCTCCTGTTTATAATAGACAGGTAACCTGTCTTTCTTTTTTAAAATAGTTTTTTAATAGAAAAATCAGTTGGTAGAGTTTCTTTAGTTATATTAACAGTTATATATAACAGTGCCTGTCCTGTCACTTAATAATTAATTATTTTTTGGGTAAGGAAAACAGCTGAGTTACATTTAACATGTATGACTTCTACGAAATTAATAATCTGATTTGACTGTGGAGAACCATGCTGTGAATATTTGCATGTTAAGAGGGATATTTTTTTGTTCAAACTCCATTAACTCCATGATACAGAGTTCATATTAACCCACACCTGGCCATGACTAATATCTCCTGAATTAACAACAGGCATAGATTAAACTAAATTTACTTGAAGGAAGGGGACTTACTCTCTTGATTTAAAATTATGTTAATGCATTTTCAAGAATAATGTCTGTTCAGTGATATCAACCTAGAGAAATTCACGACTTCTGTAGAATAAGTGGGAGAACGTATGTATTCTCATATGCCTGTGTGGGTGCTGTTGGTTACCAGTGAACAGGGTGAGCCACTCTAGGCCTATCTTCACCATGTGGAAGGGTTTCTGGGCCTTGTACAGGGTGATGGGCTGAGTGCACTGCTGCTGGACGTACAGCTCCAAATGATCCTGCAGGTTACTGCCAACACCTGAGAAACAACCGAGAGAAGAGAGGGAGACAAAGAAATGAGTGTTTGCTATGTTTAAAGTGTGGATGTGCTTATCATGAACATAATTACTTAAAAATGAGCAAAAACTCTATAAAATCTGCATTAGTTGAAACATTATTCCTTCTTCAGTTATAAAATCCATTTTCCCCCTCATTTCTGTTGATGAAATTTAGGCTTTTTAAATGCTTAGATGCTCATAAGAGAAAGATCTGTATCTGCAATGCACCTGGTAAGTGTTGGACCACGGGGATGCCAAGCTGTTTCAGGTCATCAGCATTTCCCACGCCAGACAGCATGAGAAGGTGAGGGGAGTTGATGGCACCTCCGCTCAATATCACTTCTTTGTCTGCAAACACCTGGAAAGAGAGACCATAACAACTGATTGGTGAGTCTGTGAATCATAGAAATACCCACCTACAATGAGAAAATACACTCAAAAATGGGATAACTCAATAAATAAAGTAAATGGATGAATTAAAATGATCAGTTAAGAAGGGTCATGTTTTAGTTCATAATTTTGTTAAGTGAATCTTTGACAACATAATTTCCTCTTTTCTATCTTTTAAATTCTGTCCTACTGACCCTTTTCTTCTGTCCTTTCTGTGTGTACTCCACACCCACAGCACGGTTGCCATCAAACAGGATCTTGGTGGTCAGGCAGTGCACCTCTGTCTTCAGGTTTGGTCGACCCAGGACAGGTCTCAGGTAGGCACTGGCTGTGCTCCACCTCTTCCCTGGACACATTTGGGCAGTGAAATGTAGACAATTCTAAAGGGTTGGATCACAAAAAATCTCTGTCTGTATGTCTGTATGTATCTCTTGAACCGTTCATTGGATCAACTCCACACTTGCCAGGTGCATTGCTGGGGAAAAAAGGGAGTGCTGTGTCGAATTTGGTTCAATGTAGACATGCGGCACGATAAATATTAATAAATTTAAACTCTGAATAAAAAAAGCCATCAGCTCCACTCTGCAGCTGTGGGGCGGGCCTCTGGGCTCTGCTATTGAATGTCATAATCAGAGCTTTACAACCCTGCCATGAACTCTCTGTGTTTAATGACGTTAAAAGTTAGACTTTGTTATGGTTTTCCTGACTCATTTTAAAAAAGAAAAGAGAAAAAGAGAGAGAGGGCGAGCGAGCTGAGAGCACAAGTGAGTGACAGAGAGACACAGGCTGGAAAGATTTCTCTGAGAGAGAGAAAGCCTGTGAATGACAGAAATGACAGAAATACAGCGTTATTGATTGTTTCACAGCGGTTACGTTCTAAAGCACAAATAAACAACCATCAGTCAAACAACAGACAGTCTGTGGAGATAGACGCTCTTTTGTTGCAATTTGGACACATGACACATTTAATATTAATAAGCTTTGAATGAGTGTGAAGTTGTTTGGATAAGCGACACATTTAATAAACTTTTAATAAACAAGTGAACAGCGAGCTGCTGACCTCTGTGTCTGAGTGCAGCGGGGGCTGTTTGATACAAACACTGTCACATCACAGCGGGGCGGGGCTTCTGGGTTCTGACTTGCTGAGAGGGACAAAGGTACGAGCCCCCTCAGTTAAACTGCCCTGATGACATCATCAGGATTTAACAGACCTGTCAATCAATATGGGAGTCATAGCAACCTCAAATTCTGTGGTCTGACAGTGATGGCTGGTATGTGATGTCACTATGACATCACATTCTGTTTTTTCAAGACAAAATGTCATTTAGAATGTGATGTCACTCTTGATGTCACAAACATCAAAGGACTGATGTTTGTGGACACAACATTTCGGCCTCTGAACATCCAACATCCAGCATTCTAACATTGTTAGAACACCTTCACTGCGTTGTGTTGATACTCATAAACCAGCTCGCCATATACAGAGCACATTAAATACAGTGGTACACAGAAGAAGACAAGAACGAAGACATGTTTGAAATGAAAGAAATGTTTCAGCGTAAACAGACCATTCCTAAGGAGTTTGAAGGCAACAAGGCCCCCCTCCTTGACAACAACACACAGGGACAAAGAAGTCTCCTCTTCAAGTTCTGCAAGGTTCGTGGAGAGACTGAAGCCATGGACCAGCAGAACAGGGTCTTGGCTCACCAAATAGATGAGCTCAACCTCAGGCTTGCCAACAGCCGAGATGTAGAAGAGAAATATAAAGAGCTGAAAGCTAAGAGAAAAGCAGCAACTGAATTAAACAAAAAGCTTCAGAAGAAGGCTCAAGAGCTGCACATAAAACTTCAGAGTCAAATAGCCCTGGAGGAAAAATGCAAGTCTGAAGAAGACGAGAGACAAAAGATGGTCCAAAAGAATCGAATTCTCGAGCAAGAAATTGTTGGAATTCACAGGAGATTTCAGGACCGAGAAACATTGGAGGAGGAATACAAGGCAATAAAAACGGAGTGCAAAAGCCTGAGCCAGCAGAACGACATCCTGCAACAGAGGGTTCAGGACCTCCTTCAAAAAATCTACACGTACGATCAGTTGCAAGAGAAATATAAAACAAAACAAGAACAACACAAAGTCCTAAGCAAACGCCGTGCCAACCTGCAGCAAGAAGTTCAGCAGTTGACTGACAAACTGAAAGACGAAGGCCAAATGAGGGCTCAGTATCATATGCTGAAAAACCAACATCATGCTAATATGGCTGACTGTCGTTACCTCGAGGGCAAAATCCAGGACATGACAGCAGATTACGAAAGCGTAAAACCTTGGCTGGACAAGTTTTACACTATGAGAACGACTTGCCACAAGAGGGAGGGCCTCCTGCGCGAGTACCACACTCTTCTCAACAGGCTCAGTTCCATGGTGTCAGGACACATCTCAGCCAGCAATTATGAAGCCATTATGAGCTCAGGAAGTCCTTAATTCAAGGCCAACAAAAAGGATACAAAGCTGTCAAAGTGGATAAAGAGGCAACATGTCAACAAAGCTGCAAGAGACAAACAGAAACAAACAGACAAACAATTGGAGAACTGTACCACAAAACAAAAAAATGAGTATATAAGGAACATCGATGGTGTTTAAGAACACATTGAAGGGGTGAACCAGGGGTCCCAGTACTCGGCCAGAGATGAGTCTTGACTGACCAGAGGGGTACTGGGGCCAACAAGTGTGCTGGAAGTGCGGCTGCACTAAACTAAACATCTGGGCTGATGAGAGGTGCATCGGGGCTGCATTGCAACTTTACTATAAGAAAGTCAAGCTTCTTTCTTTCTTATAGTGAAGCTGCCAACAAATAAGATCCCTGCCTCGTCCCTCCTGCATTTTTATGGGTTCATTCTGTGGGACTCTGGGGGTTTTCTCCCATATATATCTCATTTACAATGTTCTCTGCTAAAGCTTTTGATTCATCACCCGAACTAAAAAAAAAATAAAAAAAATCTGCAAACAAAACAAACTGCAATGTCTTCCACTTCACATATGTCGTTGATAGAAACAATAAAGAGTTTAGGCCCCAAAACCAACCCTTGTGTGACTCCACATTCAATTTTCATACACAGATGTATTACCAGCAAACTGTATATATTGTCGTCTGTTATCTAAATAGCTGCTTAACCAGCTTGGACAATGTGGACTTACAAGACACTAACTAACTAACTCACATTACATTACAAACAAAAAACGTTGTCGTCTGTACCAACCTCTACAAATAAAATCAGCCACACAAAAGGTTCCCTTCCTGAAACACAGCTCAAGTTTTATTTATCATATAATCATCCAGAAAAATTCATCAGAGATTAGTGTTGCCCTTAAATCATAATATAAAACCATAATAAAACATCAAATGGACTTAGTTCTCAGTCTCACCTAAATCACATAGCAAACAAGGTCTTTTCTCTTCAGGCAGTAAACCTGCCTGTTTCTATAGCAAACAGTAATGTATCTGAACGCCGCTATGCACACAGAGATCTTTGACTTTTGGATGAATTCTGCTTCACATAAGGCACTGTAGTTATTTTTCATCAGACAGTATGAATATGTTCTATATGTTCTATAATTTAAAAATTAAAAAATATATAATACTGCACTGAAGTTGCAGGAGTTCTCAACGGTTATTTGTTAATCATCAACATTTCCAGTAGTTATAATAGTTCTTTGTTCGTCTTCTCTCTATATAAATCTAGGCATCTTTGTCTGTCTGTCTGTATGTATGTATGTAACTTTTTCCTTTGCATATCTTGAGAACCGTTCATCTGATCTACTTCATACCTGGTGGATGGATTGCTGGGGAAACGAGGAAGTGCAATGTTGATGTGTGAAGTTGTTTGGATGAGCAGTTCTCAAGAAATATATATATAAAAAAAACCCTCATAAATAATAAATAATAAATAATAAATAATTGATTTGCTTCTTCTTCTGCCTGTGAGGTTAACAAGCGGAAATATGGACAGCGCCACTCTGCCTTTGCAACCCACATTGTGGTCGGAGTTGGAATTACACTCGTAGTAATGAGAACTACCATAGAGAATGAATTGAAAAACTTTAGAGAGATGAGGTCTATTCCCGTTCTTCACACGAGGAAACTTTGCATGTATGTTAAAGAGAAGTTTTGAATGGGCAATACAGTTCTTCCAATCAATTTCAGCAAAATTGTAGTCTCCAGATATTCTGTGTGTAAAGCATTTAGGGAACATCGGTAAATCGTAGTGTCTACCGATAGTCTGCAAGAGAGGCATTTAGGGGACAGGCACTCTCTAGGTATTGAGAAATCGGCCCGTTCCTAACAGGCACGTTTTGAATGGGCACTGCACTAGTACCTTTATAAATGGTCATGTCCATCCAGCCCAGTCCTTCCTGTTGGTATCCGTTCATGTCATCAGTGAAGGGGTATCCTGCCTGCTGCCCCGCCTCAATAAAAGCCTTATGGAGGGGATGGCTGGTCTTCCCTCGGGACACATGAAGAGGTCCGCAGCCTCCCCGGTACCTACAGTAAACACATTGAACGTTTCACAAAGATGAAAGCAGTTCCATTTTCAGTATGGGAATAATGTACAGGTATTCAATGACCAATATTATAAAGATATGAATCATTTTGTTTTCAGCAGTGCTACCTTTCTGAAAAGAACTGTTCAAGTAACTTGTTCAGATAACTTTCATGTGAGCATGTGTAAATAGTTATATCAAAGTCCTCACAGAGACAGCCTCAAAAACATCCCAAGTTGTCCTCAGCTGCTCCCTGCATGTGTTTTGTAAAGCAACCTTCTACTTTATATCTAAAATCTTTCAGATAAAAACAGTTTCCAAAGCTATAAATATGAATATTTAACACATAAATATATAATAATGTAAAAATGTCCTCACCTCCAACACACTGCTGTCTATTCAATGCTAACATATGCCAAAAGAATTATGCAATTATTTTATATTTATTGTCTTTCTGATGAAATGCAGACATTTGCACTACCTCCACAATACCCACACTGCTGACAGCCAACAGACTTGTCACTGACCACATGTTGAGTGTATGTCTTGCGGCTTAGTTTAAACACAAACAAAGTGACAAAATTTGGTGCTGTATTATTCAGTAGAAGCATTACATTAATCAGCTACTGCACAATTAGCTTTCCATGGAGGCATGACATGATAAAAGTTCTATTAAAGTCTCTGATAACTTAAACACATTCAAACCTTCAATTTAAATGTGTGTAATGTACATAACAAAATCTGATGTCTGTCTTTCACAATGACACACACGTTTCACTTCTGCCTGTGATAGACTTCCCAGAATGTTATATTTGTTCCTAAACCACAAAAGGCTTTATCATCCTTTTTTAACGAGAATATGCAATCTCCAAGTTTCAAGTGTTTCCCTGCATGTTTTGCTGACATTAGATTTTTGACGCACTTCATTTAGACTGTGATGCCCATATGACCAGGTGATGACGCTTTTGGTCACTACACATTTGCATGTAACATTTGCGACATTTTCCAATCACCCAGGATGCATTTTGAAGTCTAATGAGCCTGTGGAACCAGAGCATGAGGCTTCCTTTTAAACTTGGTCCATATGCATATTAAAATTATTTTATATTACATAGTTTATACACAGTAGGATCCAAAAGTCTAGAAAAAGTCTTTCCCATTCAAGTGAATGGGAAAATAGTCTCAGACTTTTGGGCCCTACTGTATGTTATATATTTGCACGTAAGTCAAAGTTACTCCAAGAGCCTTTGAATTAAAAAAACGCTCTCCAGATATTTTTGTTAGGTACCTGTCTTCTCCCAGCTCATGACACTGAGCTTTCTTGAAATAAGGCAGACAGTGTTCGTAATCCCAGCCCTCTGCCCCTTCTCTCTGCCAGCGGTTGTAATCTTCGGCATGCCCGCGGATGTACACCATGGCATTGAGTGAAGAGGACCCACCCCAGACACGCCCCCTTGGCCAGTACATCACCCGGTTGTCCATATGGGCCTGAGGTAAAGTGTGGTAGTACCAGTTATACCTGAGGAAAAATACAAAGAAATACAGCATGTCATCAAAATGGAAAAGACAACTGTCAGCTTATTGGTTTTGGACAACAACAGTATTATAATATGTTGTTATATTGGGACTGATATCAGAAGTCCACCTTTTATTTATTGTGGCTTTAAGAGTCTAAAATAACTTCTGTTAATATTTGACTTTTTGTGCATTTATAGAAACTGTAATAATTCCTCTTCTCTAATGACGGAGCTGATGGCCAGAAAGACTACTCAAACTGTAACTTGAGTACAACTGTATGATTTGCATTTTGCATTTCACAGGAAGGCTTTTGAAGATGTATTTTTTGGTAAAATGTCAAAGTGTCACAGAGGTCATGTGTGTTTGCACATACGTGAAAACAGTGTAGTAATAATAATTGACAGCCACTAAAACAAATAACAGTTTTATACATCTGCACCTTAACATTTCAAGATCAGTGAAAGACAAGTGAAATATCTGAACTACTTTACTTTTCATCACAGAGGTTGTAGGTCAGTGCAGCTGGCATGTGTATCTTCCATGAGAGTCGTGTGCTGCCAAGCAACATGTCTTTAGGCCCTGCCTCCAGCAGCAGCACAGACTCATGGTCATCCTCTGTAAGGCGGTTAGCTAGGACGCAGCCCGCTGACCCCGCTCCAACAATGATATAACTGTATGACGGCGTTTTCTGATTGGCTGCAGGTGACATTGAAGAGTTCCAGTGAGCAGCTGTGGCACTGAAGCATCTGTAATGGTTGGAGGAGGAAGAGCAGGAAACGGAAGGGCCCATGTGTCTCGTCCTTGGGACAAACTGACATTCTGGCAAACAGGTAAACAGGCACCTGCTGTCTCTCATAAATCTCCCTCGAGTCCCGGTCACAACTTGTCGGGCTCCAGTTTGGCCTAACATGGCCAAAGACAACATCCTGGTTCTGGGAGGGTTCTTTTCATTCACTGGTCAGCTGTCACTGAGAACAAGAACACATGTTAAAGGACACACTGAAAGGGGGAAGCTGGAACTGGCACTAGTATGGTGCTGGATGAAATTTCCATGTCCAAAATTAACACTCATTTGTGTATTGTCCTGCTAAATATGCAAATTGTGGTTCCAGAGCCTTAAATAGACTTTTGTTTGTCATTTTGGATCCCTTGCATCATACTCATTACTTTTTGTACTTGTACTACTTTTTGCCTTGTTTGTCATGGCTCATTCACTACAGTAAAGGAGAAATCTTTGTGTTTTGATCTGCCTGATATCTAGGCCTAATGGTTACATTTGATTTGGGCCAACAGGGAGAGTGTTTGTCAGTAAGAATGTAACATTCTTTTCTGTTGCAGCCTCACTTTGTGAGTCACCCTGATAAGATCCTAAAGTCATGTCTAGCCAACTTCACTAATTTATACTAATTTTGTTCAGAGGAAGGACAGAAAAAAAGCTTGTGTCTCCATCTGTGCGTGTGTGTGAGAGAATATACGAGAGTTTTTATGTCCTTTCCGTGTAAAAGGCTACAGAGAAAAGGCTGCAATAAACTGTTTTGACAATAGTTTATTTGTGGAGTATTCAGTATCGCGTTTACTCCAGGGGAAAGGTGTTACAGTTACAGTCTTCCTATTCAAGCCGGGCAGGCATATCTAGGTCAGCTACTCACAGCAGTTTATTGTCCAACTGAACTCAGCAAACAGCCTGATATGTCATTAAGTAATTTAACTTCTTATAAAGCGAGACACCACAAAATTCAAGAGTGGGAAACATCAAGGTGTCTCCCAACTTTTTACAAGCAATGAACTCAAATGTATCTTTTAGGGCTGGTTTGCATTGATGAAAGTCCAATTTCGCAACCGCTAGCTTAACGCTATCAGTAACGTTATAACAGCCTGAGTCAATAAGTCTGCTCCATTGCCTAACCGAGTTGACTACACTTTAAGACAGATGTATGCCTGATTCAAACACGTTTTAGCCACTACAAACGATTTAAAGGATGTTTAAAAAGTGTGTTTATAACCTTTACAGTGGTTCGGCTGATGGTGACAGCGATGTTGAAACTTCTTTCGGGATGTGTTTGGCCGCTACGTTTGTTTAGTTTTACTGTTTATCCGAAGCTCGCAGCACAACATGGACATCACTAACCGTTAACCTACTTCACAAACATAATTTACGTTTAATATAAAACAACGTGGTACCGGAGGTGTGTAACGGTAATGTCAACACAGAGAGACATGAGGAGTTGAAATAATAAGCAGCAGACATAAGCAGACCTTACCGTGCCCGATCTAGTTTGACCAGAGGCGACGTCACGGTGTGGGCGTCACCTCGTAAAGACGTAAAGTTATATTTTAACGGACCAAACCCAGTGAGTCGTTACAACGGAGTCATCATTTGACACACAACAGGTGGGATGCTACATGGACTAGTCAGGGCTGAAGTTTGGTAGGGACCGGGGTTGTAAAATTGTACCTGTCCCTCAGACGTGTGTTCTGTTTTTTAGGCAGCCAGGTCTTCATGATGTGGAGGGTCTCACTTATATTCTTTCTTTACGTGGCGGCTCAGGTGACATCGCAGGAAACTGTAAGTTCCCAGCTTTCAGCGAATGAGACATCAATGATTTCAGTTAAAAGTAACAGTGAATTAAATTATCTTTTTTTTGGGGGGGGGGGGTGGGTTTCTTTGCAGAAAGTGGAGTGTCGTGAATCGCTCGGTATGTTGTGATATTTTATTCATACTTTGGAGTAGAACTATGACCTTTAATGTCAATATGTTAGTTTAAAAATCTGAAGGCACCATTGGAGCAATTATAGGTTTTGACCCAACTAGGTGTTTGTTGGCCAATATTTTGTTTGATTTAATTTTTACGTAGGATTTTGATCATAATTGGACACTAAAACTTCCTATGAGGTTGTTACAGGGCTGGTAGCTCTTTCAGACAGGATGACACAAAGTCAGTGGCTTACATATAAGCCACCAAAGTGTGTCAAAAATAGACAAAAAAAAATATGAAGAAAGAAATTAATATGAAATAAATTTTTTTTTTATTCTTTTTATGAAGGCCATGGTTAAACAATAGATTTTTATTTAAAATGTGTGACTGAAATTGAACATCAGTAGCCACACTGGTTTTCAACACATTTTTCAACTTCATTATGCTGATTTCCAGATTAATGCGGATATTATGCAAAAATATAAATATAAATAATCATTTAATAACGATTTTTACATGTTTTGATGGTCACAGAAATTACAGAACACTTACTTAATATGCTCTTTCTCTCTTACTCAAAAAAGAAGTTTTATGTTGCTTCAACCACCTTTAAGCCTTGTGGCACTTGTGTCAGGTGTAACATGGAACTGAATATTGAGGCATTTACTCTCAATGGATTCTTCTTGATCTCCTGTAGGATGTACTGGTGGATTGTACCTCATTTGAACATCGCTTTGGACAAAAGCATCTGCCAAATTTATAATGTAAATGTAGCCTACATTTCTGAATTAACAGAGGACATCTGGTTAAATAACATAGACACCATCAATGCATGCATTAAGCAACACTGTTATCTCTTGTTCCAGATCTTCCTGACCGCAATGACAACTCTCCATCTTTGCTGGCGGATTTGAAAGCCGAGCTGGTGCCAATGGGAAGTAAATATATGATTAACGTAAGCTGGGCAATCAACATTGATGGTAGGAGACAGCACTTATATAGTTATATTTTTTTCCACATGGAAATTTATAAAACCACTTGATTTGTTGGATTTAAGACAGTATCTTATTGATTATCACTGATAATCTGCTACAAACAACATAAGTTCTTACACCTACAGTCAGTGTTTATCCAGTGAATGTCATTGTAGCGACTACTGGCAACAATGTAAAAGTCGCTGAGAGGCTGAGGTTGGGCCTTGTTTGCAGTTTGTCTGACACACTACCAAAAAGATTCACCGAGATCAAAAAATAAGTTTAATAACTTTTATTAATGAAAAGGATCAACTATAATGTGCACAATATATACTCAAAATAATCACAGCGATCAGGTGTAAAACAGCGGTCAACAAAAAATACGACGACCCACTCACCCTCTGTCTCTTTCTTACCAGTCGGCATGCAGGTGAACAGGTGCTTATATTAACTATCGGATATCACCACCCATATCCATGTGACCTGATTATCAATCACTGTGATCATGCAATAATAAATAAACCAAAATAATCCAAAATATAAAACAAAAATTACAACTTTGCAATTCATTCAAACTTGAAAATGAATCCATTCATGGCTCCTACACGCCAGCCCCTAATTATTAGGTTATAACATAATAATTATTCACATTACAAATGTTAATAGGAGGCATGAAGCAATTAAAAGCTCAATAATCAAAGTCCATAAATTTACTTTACATTTTCGATCTTCTTTCTTCCTCCCGATCCTGTACATGAGTCATAAGTCAGTAAGACCAGAGGTTACTAGCACATAGTCTTATCAGAGTGATCTTTACCATCACTATGTCTGTCAGTCAAAAATCAGAGTCAAAATGGAGGTCAAAGTGTCACAATGTGCATCAGCCACTCCTTATCCAGCTTCGGCCTCCTGTAGTAGACAGACTTTGGTTATTGGTCGGTCCAGGCAGCTGCTCTTTGTTTTGATGCACACCTGACACACAAAACCTCTCCTGTCTGGAAAGGTTTGTAGGACTCTTCCCATGACCCAGGAGTTACGAGGTGCCGTGTTATCCACTATAAGCACTATATCTCTAGGGATGAGGTTGCGCTTCACTCCTGACCACCTCTGACGCTCCTGCAGTTGAGGTAAGTATTCTTTAACTCATCTTTTCCAGAACAAGTCAGACAAGTACTGGACCTGCTTCCATCGCCTATGAGCATACATGTCTGTCCCCTGGAAGACTCCTGGTGGCAAAGATGGTAAGGTCTTCAAAAGTAACAGGAGATTTGGTGTCAATGCCTCCAGGTCATTAGGATCTGTGGATGCTTTAGTAATTGGACGGCCATTGATGATGGCTTCCACTTCACAGAGAACTGTGAGAAGGCCGTCTTCGTCCAAGTTTTGCACTTTCAAAGTGGAATTGAGGACTTTCCTCACTGATCTAATTAACCTCTCCCAAGATCCTCCATGATGTGAGCCAGCCGGGGGGTTAAAAGTCCATTTTATTCCTTTCTGAAGAAGAACACCATTAATCTGCAACTGATTCCACTGCTCAATAGCTGTTCTCAATTCACGCTCTGCTCCAATGAAGTTTGTCCCATTATCAGAGCGCAATTCCTGAACTTGACCACGTTTCGCTATAAAGCGTCTGAGTGCATTAATGAAAGAGTCTGTGTCCACTTCAATGTGGATTGCGTGTATGGCCAGGCAGGTAAAAATGACTCCATACCTCTTCACTACACTCCTCCTGCTCCTCACCTCGAAAAGTCCGAAATGGTCTACTCCAACACCAGTAAAAGGAGGTTCATCTGAATTAATTCTTTCATAAAGGTAAGTCTGCCATCTGCTAGGACACTGGCTGAGCATTCAACTGTCGACAGATGATACACTTTGACAGAACTCTCCTTATGGGTGTACTGGCACCAGTGATCCAATATCTCTCACGCAGTTTGGATAACGTGGTTACGACCACCATGTCCCACCTCTTGATGAATGTGCCTCAGAAGACTGGCTGATATATGTAAATCCTTAGCCAGTATTATGGGATGTTTAGTTTCTGCTGGCATAGATGACCTGCTGAGCCGACCACCAACTCTCAGAACACCATCCTCCATCAGTGGGCAGAGTGTGTAGATGTGACTGTGCCCCTTCACACTTTTGCCCTTTTTCAGCCTGGAGAATTCCTCTGGAAACCTCTTCCTTTGACGAAGCTTGATGATCTCCAGTTCAGCCTTATCAAGCTCCCCCACTGATAGACAACTTGAAACTGTCTTTCTCTTAAAAGTTTCCATGTCCTTCTCCAATGAACGTCTTTGTTGGTCCGTATCCAAGTCAGACTGTGCAAGAGCCATGCTCAATATTCTCCTCTTCTGACAAACAGACAAGAGCCAAGTCTTAAATCTCAAGATCCAAGCAACATCATCCCAGCCAAGTGCTCTCCTGCACAGATTCCTTAAGATCTTCTTCGCTGACAGGACGACAGGACTCAAGATACCAAGAGGGTCATAGATGGAGCTAACTGTTGAGAGAATCTCTCTCCTGGTGAGTGGTCTGTCCTTGATCACAATCTTGAACTTAAAAGTATCAGACTGGATACACCATTCCACCCCAAGTGCTCTCTCTACTGGTAGCACATACTGGTCCATGTCCAACCTTTTCATATCATTAGCTCTGTGGCTCTCAGGTATCACAGACAGAACATCACGCCTTTGTGAGCTGGAATCCACCTTTAGCACAGATGGAGACGAGGTCATGATAAAGTGACACTGCTTCCTCCACCGAAGCCACTGACACAAGACAGTCATCAACATAGAAACAATGTAGGTCCTTATCCACCACTTCCTGGTTGAACTGTTCTTTGTTGTCCTCTGCACATTTTCTGAGGGCAAAATTGGTGCAGCTGGGAGACGACATCGCCCCAAAGAGATGCACCATCATCCTGAAGTCGATGAGATCTTGATTTAAATCCCCATCAGGCCACCAGAGGAACCTCAGCAAATCAACATCTTCCACTGGCACTCTTACTTGGTGAAACATGGATTCAACATCTGCCATGATCACCACTGATTCTTTCCTGAATCTGGTCACCACTCCTATCAGTGAACTTGTAAGATCTGGTCCCTGTAGGAGCTGAGCATTAAGTGATGTTCCCTGGAAACTCGCTCCACAGTCAAAGACAACTCTGATCTTTCCTTTTGTAGGATGGTAGATGCCATGGTGCGGGATATACCAGACCTTGCCATCACTATGTTCCACATCCTCTTCAGGCACCCTTTCAGCATAACCTTTGGCAACAAGGTCATTCATGAAGGCCATATAATCAGCATGAAATGAGGAATCCTTCTGAAGCCTCTTGTTCAGGTGTAAGGCACGCTGCTCAATGATTTTCTTATTATTTTGCATGCTAACGTCCCTTTTCCTCAGGAGGTAAGTTGATCTGATAGTGGCCATTCACTTGCTTTGCTGAGTTTGTGACCAGTTCCATAAACTTTTGATCGTCTCTTGACATGCCAATTTGTTCATCCATGCTGCATTCAGGGAAATCTGCCTTAAATTGCTGCTGCCAAAGTTCGTCCAAACACACAACTGACACTCTGTTCACTTGTAACTCTGGCTGCTCACAGTCCATTGCATCTCCACTGTCTCCTTTCAGTGGTCCGTTCACAGTCCAACCCAGCATTGTCCCTATTGCATATGGTCCATTATGAACACTGCATATGACTTGCAATGGTTCCAAGGCCTTAGAAACATTTGTCCCTATCAACAGCTCAATCCCTGCCTCAATCTCAGGCAATTTGACATGTTTTAAATGAGGCCATCTCTGAAGATCACTCTGTCTCGGAATGTTCCCCTTGTGAACAGGCATGCACACCTGCGTGTAAGCCTTGGGCAGTTCACAGAAGTGCTCCTCATTCAAGCCAGCTACCTCCAGGCCCTCCTGATGTGACTGCTCACAACTCTCTCTTGGCCCATTGTCCGTAAAAGAATATGTACCTTCTTCCCTGTAAGGTCAAACTTGTGCATCAGAGACTCTGTACAGAATACTGCTGTACTGCCTTGGTCCAAGAAAGCATAGGTGGTGACAATCTTGCTCCCCTTTCTGGATTTGCACTTGCACTGGAACTATGGGAAGTTTACAATCATGATCACCAGCCGCAGTAAGACCACTTGACACCAGAGTGCTGTCCACTGACACCTCTGCTTTCCTCTCAGCTAGGTCAGATTCCTTTTCCTTTGGAGGAATGTGAAGTATGGTTGGATGTTTAAGACCACATTTTGCACAGGAAATCAGTTTTCTGCAATCTTTGCTGATGTGTCCAATACACAAACAGCCAAAACAGACACCATTGTCCTTCAAGAAGCCAGTCTTCTCTTTATGTGCTCTTTTCCCCAACTGAGGACACAAATCCAATGCGTGACCTCCTCCACAGCAAAGACATGTCTTCCTTTCAGTTTGAACATGTTCCTTCCCTTTGGTTCCAGGTTGAGTTTTGTTTCCCACAGGGGCTACGGTGGTAGCAAAACCAGTTCCTTTAATTCCAGAACGAGATTGTGGATTGTGCTTGCTTACACCTTTGTTTGTTGTCAGTGATGGAGCATCCTGTATGTTTCCAAACACTGGGTCAGTTAAGATTCTCACTTGTCTCTCAATGAAATTAGTGATATCGATGAATGTAGCTCTCTGGCTACGCCTTTCTTGCAGTTCACAGGCTACAGTTCTCCACTTGTCCCTAAATTTGTAAGGCAATTTCCTTATAACAGCCAGCATATTGGCAGGCATGTCTAGCTCATGCAAGTATTGCACCTCTTCCATGGCATTACAGCATCCTCTGAGGAAAAAGCTGTAATCTTGAAGAGCTTTTATATCTTCAGTTTTGATCGGAGGCCATGACAGAGCCCTTTCCATGTATGCAGATGCAACCTTCTGCTCATTTCCAAACTGGTCCTGTAATAAAGCCTTAGCGTTAACATATCCCCTCTCTGGATCAATGTGCTGGCAGCTTCTAACAAGCTCTTTTGGATGACCCTTAGTGTGCTGCTCCAGGAAATAGAGTCGGTCACTGTGGCTCACAGTGTTCCTTTCTACACCATCCTCAAAAGCCTTCATGAATGCATGATATTTTAATGGATCACCATCGAAAGGTTGGTATATCTCGCTTGGGCAAAGATGAAAGACATTGCTGCTGTATCAACAGTGTAGTGATTTCATTTTGCTTCCTCATAATGCCAAGCATGTTGTTTTGGTCTTCATTTTCTGGACCCATATTTGCATATGACACATTTCCATATTGCATTTGTGTAGTTGCTTGAGCATCATGATACACTGAATGTTGCAGGTGTACATGGCACCCTACAGACATAGGCTTCAAATGAAAGAACTGAGATGGATTTTTCTCCTCAGGCCTTGCTCCTGTATCCAGGTGGTCACGTGTGACTTCCTTTTGTGACATTTGTGGAATAAATGGATTTGCCTTAGCACTGAGGGTTTGTGTTTTTCCTTGTCTTTTTTCCAAATAAGAATTCATTCCATCTGATTGCTTTGTTATAGAGGTTTTCCCACTTAGGATGCTCTGAGATCTGAACACATTTAGCTTAGCCATGTGTGTAGCAATTTCCTCATCCAGTTGAAGCTGCTCCTTCCTTTTATGTAGTTGTTCCTCCTCTTCTTCCAGTTCGTGTTTGTCCTTCAATAATTTTTGTCTTATCTTTAAAGCTGCCAAGTCCGCCTCAGCTTTAAGACGTGCAGAAGAAATACTAGAAGCAGCAGACTTTCTTCCTGTTGCAGAGTTTTGTGATCTGGACACTCTGCTTCCCACATTTGACACACTGTCACTTGGCTTTACATTATCTTGAATATCATCTGTCATGATTATGGATGCAGCCTGCATTATTACTTGAGGTTCATCGGCTATTTGAAGAAAAGACATCTTCATTGATTCCAACAGGATCAGATTGAACACAACTGTCATTGTGGAGCAGTTCCTCTGGTTCACTCAACCACTGTTCAACATGCCCTTTAAATGTGTTGCTGTATTTCACAATGCTGGAAAACCATTCATTTTTTTTCCTCTGTTCATCCTCTGGGAGTAAAGCAATCAACATATTATGTGACATGTTGGCATTTTCACAAAGTTTAATTAAACTCTCTAAAAGGGGTTGTACATGAGAGACATTTTCCCTTTTTTTCATGAATGATTTCATTTGTGGTATGAGCCCTTTAATTTTATTTTCAGTCATTTTGCGTTCCCGTTGAAGCTTTTCAATTTTATTCACCAACGCCTTTGCAGTGAGTTGAGCTTTTCTTTTCCCACACTCCATTTGAGAACTTGCAACACCAGCATTTATTTGACTCATTTTTCCTCTTGAGTTCCTTTTCGATGTCTTTTTCAATACATTATTTGTGCATTTAAGGACACATCCAAAGACCGAAAGGCAATTCATCCAGCAAACATTTCCACATCAACAGCGCAGCGGCAACTTCAAAGAGACCAAGCAGAGATTCCTTATTTTTGCACTACGGAGATAATTCAGCACCGGGAAACCATACAATCAGGTTAATGCCAACACTCCGGGTGAGCCACCTCTCAACCGGTAATCAATCAGCCAGTCATCCCCAGCGGACACACAGCAGTGAATATGCAAGCCGCATTCCTTCCATTAATACACAGCTTAATGCGTACAAACACCGGTAAGCCTACCTGGCTTCTGTGGTTGGCTTTGACTGCGGCTCCTGAAGTTGTAATAGTTGACAGCCGGTGCCTTCTTCAATCATTTACCCCCGACGATCGCTTTGTTTAATCCCCTTCCAATCGATCCTTGAGCCCATGCGTCATCCGGTGATGTTTATTTTAATGCCGTTTTTTGTTGACAAAAATGTAGCGACTATTGGCAACAACGTAAAAGTCACTGAGAGGCTGAGGTTGGGCCTTGTTTGCCGTTTGTCTGACACGCTACCAAAAAGATTCACCGAGATCAAAAAAATAAGTTTAATAACTTTTATTAATGAAAAGGTTCAACTTATTATAACGTGCACATAATATACTCAAAATAATCACAGCGATCAGGTGTAAACAGCGGTCAACAAAAAATACGACGACCCACTCACCCTCTGTCTCTTTCTTACCAGCCGGCATGCAGGTGAACAGGTGCTTATATTAACCATAGGATATCACCGCCCGTATCCATGTGACCTGATTATCAATCACTGTGATCGTGCAATAATAAATAAACCAAAATAACCCAAAATATAAAACAAAAATTACAACTTTGCAATTCATTCAAACTTGAAAATTAATCCATTCATGGCTCCTACAGTCATGGTAATACCATAACATGGTATCCTTGATGTATTATACTCTGAGGTTGTTGTTCTCTATGGTCAAGTTGGTAACCTCAGTGCATGAACTGGTAATGATGTCCCTCAGTTATTTAATGTCTGTTTGGTAAAAGAATTTCTTAGTTCTGTTTCCTCAGTAAATATGGTGTCAAGACTAGAGCTGCAATGATTAGTTGATTGATCAATTAGCAGCCAACTATTAAATAATGCCAACTATTTTGATAATTAATTGTTTTGAGTCATCTTTTAAGAAAAAATGTCAAAATTCTCTGATTCTAGCTTCTCAAATGTGAATATTTTCTGTTTCTTTAGTCTTCTATGACAGTAAAGTGAAGATCTTTGGATTGTGGACAAAACAAGACATTTGAAGACGTCAAACTGGGCTTTGGGAAACAGTGATCTACATTTTTCAACATTTTTAGGACCAAAAAACTGATCGTGAAAATAATCCTTAGTTGCAGCGCTAGTCAAGACTGTCAAACTTGCTTAACATTTCTAGAGGTTTCAGATTCTCTTCAGTGAACTTCAAGGTGGTTTACTGCAAATAGTGAAAATTCCACAAAATGGATGTAATGAAATAACTTAATAATGGAAATCATTCAAAATTGATAATTACATGCTCTGCCACAGATTTCTGAAGAGCATGTCAAAGATGAAAGTCAGCCGACACACTTTCTCCTCAATTTTATATCACTGGGCATGGAAATTTTTCACTGAAACCCAGAATAATTAAAGGCTTTTATGTATGAGGCAAAAGCCACATAATGCTAGAGAAAAACTAAGGTGTTCAAATTGATGTTCAACAAAAGATGTTGAACTTTTAAAAGAATTAATAAATTATGGATAAACAAGCCTTCACTGCAGTTTACATATATGAAGTTGAGGACACTACTGAAGGCCAGCTGATAAACTGATAATGTGAACTCTGATACAAACCCTGTCATTTTCTGTCTCCCTGCAGCTAGTATCGAATATCTGATAGGCACTCGTATCACAGGTGTATCAGTGTACTTCTGTGAATACAACCCACCTTTGGCCAAGACAAACCTCACTGGCTCAAAGCAGGTAACATACAGCCACATGATTATATTCATAATCCATACATATTAATTGTTGTTTTGATACATTTTATCATTATGGGATGTTGAATAGGAATGAAAATACATTTTAGTTTAAGCAGTGATTGTCCGCACAACGTGTGTTTTAAATGATCGACTTACGAAAGGACTGTGAAGGTGAAAAGATCAAATGCTCTCTAATTACATATTTTTATTGTCATCTTTTCAAATCTAGAAATGGTTTCATCATTTAGTAAGCGGATTCACTGGCCCCAACACGATCGACGCTGCCAATCTCCCTTTGCCACCACTTGGGAGTGGTCCGTCTTACAAATATGCCGATATTGAAATACCTGATACACCACAACGTAAGTTCATTTTTTAATTCACTACTTTATTGATACCCAGCAAAGAAGCATCAAAAAGTAAAGACAGCAAGAATAAACAAACAAAAAAAGCAAAAAATGTTTGGATTTATTACATTTCCATTTGAGTATTTTTGGTTACTTTGTTAACACTGTCAGGCATGAAACTTAGTGCAAGTCAAAAGTATTTAGTTAGCAACATTGCACTCAAACTATGTTGTTTTGATAGTACAGAATAATGAATTGAGTACATTTTACAGGCTTATCATCAAACATGATGGGTATAAAATATGTAAAAGACATAAATATGTTTTGTAATCTCAGTCATGGTTACTCTGTTGTTTCCATACAGGCAGCATGAACTGAAAAGTTTTCAAATGTTTCAGCCTTAGTGTCTGTTTTCTCAGCAGGTATGACACACCAAACCCCAAGTTCTACTCAAGTTACTACAGGTGAGCAATCTCATGTCTTGTGCAAGTGTGTATGTGTGTATATAAATCATTATTCATAACAAAGATGTTGCTTATTCTATCTAACAATACTTTTTAAATATTTCACTCCAGTTAAGATCACTACTGAGATTCCTACTTCAGGTGAGACTTCACAATTACTGAAAGTACAGTTGAAAGTTTTTTCTCTTTTTCTTTAACCAAAACAGATAAATTTATTTATATATATATATATATATATATATATATATATATATATATATATATATATATATTAATTTCATGGTGGTTTGTGTTTCCGTCTATGTAGATAGAGAAGTTTTTCCATACAGTCAATAAAATTGCTCCATTCACATCACCGTGAATTCATAAACTGATGGTCACACTGAGCCTGACAGCAACCTGCAACACAAGAGCTACAGTTTCTGAACAACAACACACATTAGTTTTCCTGCTAAAGCCTCCTTCTTATCAAACTTACAAACATGAACACACATCTTGTCCCGCACCTCAGCTCGTTGAACGAACCACCAAACAAACATTCACTGAGGAAAAGTCAGTTAAGACAGACTAACGTCAGTTTGCAGGCTAGATAGTTAAGTAGCTGCTCAGCTGCTGCACATTAAACACCTTATAAATGTAGCTGAAAATGACGATGCTGGTGTGGTCCTTACTCTTCATGAGAACAACACACTGTCTGCCCATGGCTTGTAAGTTTGTTTACTGCTGAATGTCAGCCTGCTAGCTCCAGTCAGTCAAGACATAGACACCAAATGCCCCTCCAGTTGCTGAGAGGAAAGAGGGCATTTCTAATATTTCCCCAAAGATCTTTTTTTCTTTCCTTAAATAATAAAAAAATGATTGACATTAAAATTAAAAAAACATCTTTGCATAAAGATACAACTAAATTGATTCCAGTTGGACTTCAATGCACCGTCAGTACATACAGTGAATCAGTTGAATCTCAATATAATTACATGATGTAAAATAAGGAATGTGTTTTGTGTGTAAGTGTATGTTTTTCCTTGCAGAACCAAAAACACCATTCACCAGCATAGTGGTGGCAGCCATTTTTGGAGGACTGGCCGGTTTGATGATCCTGACTACTTGCATCATTTTCTGTAAATAGACTTTTAAACACTTTTAAAACATACATTTATTAGGAAGATGACTTTGGCACCAACATTTCAGATGATAAATGAGAACTTATTCTCAGCAACATGGTTTACTTCAATGCAAAATCTGATCTAGAATGTATTATACCAATGCCACATTAGCAAAAATGTTCCCTTGTAACAGATGTATGGGCTCATCTGCCAATCTTGTACACATATTTGCATATGTCATCAATTACTTACAAAAACTTTTACAGCAATCTTTCTGTCAGACTGCAAAGACCTTAGCTTTAATTACCCTACTGGCAAGAGGTCTTATTGTTATCTTGAAATGGAAACATGCTTCACATCCTAAATTTGAAGGTTTGATTAAAGACTCATATGTATCAGTCTTTTTATACAAATTGGAAATACCCTCCATGTTAAATATAAAATGTTTGACACTGCTACCCTGTGCTGAGGTTACCTTACCACTCTTTTCCAGTGTTTTGTAACTCCCAAGATAAAAGCTGTGGAACAAACTTCGCCACATCATTGAGTTTCGAAAGGTTGTCTACATGTCCCATGGCTCCTGTCTCTGTCCTCGTGGTCTACCCTGCTGAGAATGTGGCCTTCCAGCGGGCTGTGGTAGCCTTGGCAGAGTTCCTGCAGTGGCACAGCGGCTGCAGTGTGGCTATCGACATGTGGCAGCAGGGGAGGATCGCAGAGCTGGGGCCGATGCGCTGGCTGGCAGAACAGGTCAAGGCTGCAGAGAGAGTGCTCATCGTCTGCCCGCAGGTAGAGACTGTAAAGTTGTCTAATTTTTTATAATTAATTTTTTTACTGTCTGACTAGAAGTGATTTTAGTGATGATTGTTTTTATTGTATTGTATGATGTAACCCAAAACTTTAACTTTAACAAAAGTAAAGTGGGAAAAAAATGGAGTACATGCCACTGAACATCAAAAGGAGATGACCTCTGAGCTCTCATGTATGGATATGTATATACCAGGAGTTCACCTGGTATATGCCTGGGAAATCCTTGACATTTTGTAATTATGTGTAATTTATTGTCTCTCCTCTCCTCTCCTCTCCTCTCCTCTCCTCTCTCAGCCCTCTTCACAGCCCAGCCACTCTCCTCCCAGCCACAGCTCCCCAGAACTCTCCATCCCAGCTGCAGCTCATGACCTTTACCCCCTGATTCTCAACATGGTGGCAAGTCATGCGAAGAGTGCCATAGAGCTGGCTCGGTTCTGGGTGGTGCAGCTGGGTGAGCAGAAGGACAAGAGGCCCAGTAACCTGCCGCTGGAACTGGGGTCCTGCAAGAGTTTTTGTTTGATGAAGGACTTGAACAAGCTCTGTGAGAGTCTTTATACTCAGAGGCAGGATGACAAGAAGAAGACATCAGATCTGATCTTAAGACCACGGATTTCCTACAGTGAGAAGAGTACAGTGAAGTTAAGAGAAACTGTAGAAAAGCTAAGCGGACATCAACCAAGCATTCACGGAGAGGCAGAACCATTGAAATC
Organism: Thunnus albacares; assembly: GCF_914725855.1. Classification (NCBI taxonomy): domain Eukaryota; kingdom Metazoa; phylum Chordata; class Actinopteri; order Scombriformes; family Scombridae; genus Thunnus; species Thunnus albacares. The sequence goes on along the minus strand of NC_058110.1, from coordinate 12,695,595 downwards.
TGTGATCACCTCTGGTTGAACATGTGTAATGAAAATGTTTAAACTGATATAGTTTAAAGGGTCAATGAATTAGTCAAAGAAAAGTGATTTCATTATGCTGTTTTCTAAAATGTATTTTTTATTCTATTTTTTTTACTGACATAGACCTGTTTATTTTGAATAGCAAAACACTGAGTTGAATACTGCAAGGTGGATACTCAGTATTTCATCTCTGGTATGTAGCACCACCTACTAGCCTATTTATCCATTTTGTTACAACACCAAAGTTGGCTATTCTCGTTGAGGAGGAAGGTGTGGAAACCTGCCACTGACATGCTCTGTTAGTGTTTCATCTGTCGTCATGATCATGTAGAAATTGTAAGCTGCTTCAAGGTGGATGAACACCAGCACAACAAAGTCTGTTACTTAATAGATGTAAGAAATAATTCATTTACTGTATTTGATTGTTATGATGATTTAATCTGTAAGCTTTAATTAAAGAAACCAGAATATATTTTCTAATTTGCTACCAACTAAAGCTAAAGGCTAGATGTTATATTTATTACATTATATCATCAAATCCCTCAGGATTTTTTGTTTATTTTATAACTTGTGAAATATTAATGGAATTTTTTTACTACTCTTTGGAAAATGTACCTAGCTAACTTTTTTAATCCAGACTCAGTTTATAAAGTTGAATGGTGGCTCTGTGGTTTGCACTGTTGCCTCAAAGCAAGAGGACTGTGAGCGCAAACCCAACCTGACCAACTGCAAAGTAGTTTGCATGGTCTCCGGTTTCCGTCCACAGTTGGAAGCTATAAATTGCTTGTAAATGTGAACATGTTTTTTCATGTCTATGCTATCCCTGTGATATACCGGGCAGATTTTCAGGGTATACCTTGTTTCTTACTGCTGCATGTTGGTATAGGTTCATGCGCCCTGCAACCTTGAAAAGAACCGGTTATAAAAAAAACTGATGGTTTATATGGTCCTTCGAATTGTGTCATCAAGTAGTATTTGAATGCATTGAGAAACATTAATTAAAATATAAGCTTTACATGATTTAAGATTAATATTCACAAATAATACAGAGAACACTTGTCCATTGCAAAGGTCAGCTGATGACAGGTGTTGACCTACTGGGGCTTCTGCCAAGGCCGTGAACACCAGTGGCATCATATGCAGCACTATTCAGTTACAGTATATAAATACACAGTTCAAATGATGAGATGGTAAATATTGGTATGAATGTTGGACATGTTTTTTCAGTTGCTCTAATGCATTCGTCCAGGAGTGAGTTAATGAACCATCCGACTGTGCATAGGCAATGATGTAACTATGAGTAAATGTGGAAGCCCGTTTATGCCATTAAAAGAAAAAAAGAAGAAAAGTTTGTCATGATTTTAAAAATCATGTCAAAATGCCTACTTACTAAGTCAGAATCATGAGATAAAAAAAATCACAATTTTGATTTAAATTATGAGATGAAAATTCACCATCATTAGATTAAGAAGCCACAATGATGACATAAAAAGCCCAATTTATGAGATAAAAAGTCTAAATTATGAGGTGGTAAGTTAAAATTATTTGAAAAAACGTTTTGATTTATTAAGTCAACATTATGAGATAAAAAGTCTAAATTATGAGGTGGTAAGTTAAATTATTTGAAAAAACGTTTTGATTTATTAAGTCAACATTATGAGATAAAAAGTCTAAATTGTTAGAAAAAAGTAAAAATTACAAGATGACATACTAAGTGACCTAGTAAGTCAAAACTTTGACTTTTTACCTCATAATTTTGACTAAGTCGGAATTTTGCCTTATTTTTTCATAATTTTGACCAAAAAAATTATTTTTTTCTTTCACTGGCAGAAATTGGCTCCCATAAGTATCTGAGTCAAGTTAGGATATTGTATTTTTATTTTTTTTCCCCACATAATACAGCCATACAGTGCATACTTACGCTTCAATAAACCTATATTAAAATTAGAAAAGCACTAAATATATGTCATCTGAGCAGCTTTGCCTTGAGAAACTATAACCTGCATATTAGGTTTTTTGATGGTTGTTCTGGGAATGTCAGCATGGCTTACAAGTCTGCTGTGCCCATGGATCCCATGAGACTTAATCCTCCCATTATTTATTTGTCTTTTTTCTTTTTTTTTTTTGGTCATGTAACAATGAAATGAATGAGAAACAATACCAAGAAAAAAAAAAAAAACTTCTTTCGACGAATAGAAATCGATGTTTTGTCCACGTGACCAAACACGGAAGCTGTGCTGCAGCTTTTCAGTCAGGAGGGAGGTAGTTACTTGTGGTCGCATTTTGAAGTTCTTCACGTTTATTAGAAGTTAACGATACACTAATTCTGCCTGTTAGTCGATGACATTGAACCGTGAACATGACTCAGGCTGAGAAAGAGCAGGAGAACGGGAGGGAGAAAGAAAAGGAGCGAGACAAGGAGAAAGAGAAGGAGCAACAGCGCGGCGTGAAAAGACCCATCGCTCCGCCGGCCATCCCGGAGCCTCTCCAGGAGGTGAGATGGAGAGTTTCAACCGCTGTCTAATGCTCAGATTCCTGTAAAGTAGCCGAATATCAGTGCTTGGAAAACATCCCAGTAATCTGTTCATTTGTCCTACACAGATATCCACTTTTCTTGACTGGCGCTTAATATCCGTCACATGAACTCATCTGTGACTTGGCAGTGAACAAATTTAGTTTGGTATTTTCATTATTGGTTAAAATGTTAATGATCCTTTCGGTTTAGATGTTGCTCTAGATAATGTCAAAGGTTCCGCTAAAGCCCCGCACAGGTGACCTCAAAGGTGTTCAGTGTGCATTGATATGAAAAGCAAGAGAAGCTGTCAGCAGCTTAATGTGTATTTGTTACTTTTACTTGATACACTTACGTTTAGATTTTATTTTCACTCTATTAAGTTTTTGGGCATTGAGAAATCGTTTAATCAGCTAATAACTCCTGTCCAGGGACTGTTATGGTCTCCATAGTGCCTAGCTCAATGAAATGGTTTTCTGAGTTTGGTAGTACTTGACTGGCCTGTACAGAGCCCTTAACTCAACTCCATCAAACACTTTTGGGATGAGTTAGAACAAAGACTGCCAGGTCTTATCACCCAACATCCTACCCAGCTTCATTAATACTAATGATACTAATACTACTAATACTCTTGTGGCTGAATGGGAGCAAATCCCTTCAGATTTCAAATTCATGTGGAAAGTCTGTCCAGAAGAGTGCGGTGTGTTACAGCATCAGATTTTTGCCCATAATTTTACCCGATCATAAACTTCACAAATGAAATGTTCAGGTTTCCACATATTTTTGGCCATGTAATGGAATCTTTATTCACCTAATGTTCATGATATTGTGATTCTCATTCTGATTATTTCGAAACCATTTTCTCCTCTTTTACAGCAAATACAGAGCAATTTTATAGTTGTCATCCACCCTGGTTCCAGGACGCTCCGCATTGGCCGAGCAACAGACACTCTTCCGGTGACCATCCCGCATGTGATAGCTCGCAGACACAAGCAAAGTGGACAGCCCAGATACGAGGACCCCTGGCTGTTGAGAGAGGGTCTAAATGTATGTCACTCGTCACCAGAAACAGTCACAACACAGTCTTTTAGTCTCAAATTACTTTTAGTATTTGTGTCATATCTTCATTTACCCTTATTGCTTCCTTATCCTGTCCAACAGAAACCAGAGAGTAATGAGCAGAGGCAGAACGGGCTTAAAATGGTCGACCAGGCTATTTGGTCCAAGAAGATGTCCAATGGAGTGCGGAGGACGCCAGTGTCGGCTGAACAGGTGCGCTTTATGGAAGAGACGAACAGGAAGAGAGAAAATCGTTGCTTATGAGAAAGTAAAAAAAAAAAAAAAGGAGACAATGACTTTGTAACCTCTGCAGTCATTGCAAATAAAAACAGCTTAGAGGGGTTTACCGGCACATAAAAACTACAAACTTTATTTGCCTTTAAATTGTTTGGCTTAAGTCACATTTCTGTTTTTTGACTAAAAGGGAAAAGGTTGCTTTAAACTACAATGAATGACTCTAGTGTTAACATCAGTGAGTATTGTGGTATCTATCGCTGTTTTAAGAGCAAGCATGGTGTATGCTTTCATGTGCAAAAATCTATTTTCATACCTGTTTTTTGTGTGTGTGTGTTTAGGCCAGAGCCTACAACTGTCAGATCCGTCCGGCAGTACTAGACAACAGTTCCAGGGTTAAGTGGACCAACACAGCTCACCATCCTCCTCATCTGGTGGGAGAGGAGGTCAGTGCAATGAATTTTTAAGTCAGGAAATATCCATCTAAAACTTGGCATTACCCGAATTCCTTGTCTCTGTTTCATCAATTTTTTTCCTCCTCTTCTACCTTCTCCATCCTGCCATCATGCAGGCTCTGTATGTGAATCCATCTGACTGTTACAACATCCACTGGCCTATAGTCAGAGGTCAGCTCAATGTGCATGGAGGTCCCGGAGGCTCACTGACCGCCGTTCTGGCCGACCTTGAGACAATCTGGAGTCACGTCATTCAAAAGCATCTGGAGATCCCCCTGAAGGATTTAAAGGTAGGAGAGACCTCTGCAGCTTTTTATATCACTCTCTTCAATGCTCTTTTCTTCTCACATCAATGCTTCGTTCTTGTGGCTGGTCGACAGTATTACAGATGCATCCTGTTGGTTCCTGACATCTACAACAGGCAGCATATCAAAGAAGTTGTCAACATGCTGCTGCTTAATATGGGCTTCTCAGGTATCACACACATATACAAAGACATACATATACATCGTTATACTCTGCCTCAGCCTGGTCAATCTATCCAATCTTTTCCCTTGCTATCACCTTATGTTCTGTCCTGTGTGTGTGTATAGCAATCATCGTGCACCAGGAGTCGGTGTGTGCTACGTTTGGCAGTGGGTTGAGCAGTGCTTGTGTTGTGGATGTAGGAGACCAGAAGACCAGTCTCTGTTGTGTAGAGGACGGAGTGTCCCACCGGAACTCGAGGTGAGGCTGAGAACAACTTTTTATGAATATGTCTTTGAAATAATTAATTTGTCTGGATTGTAATTGCAGAGATCATAGTTATGTTTTACACAGGAAACCACAGAGCAGTGATATAGATGACAATAGTGAAAGTTTTGTAAACCCCACTGGAAATATATAGAAAACAAACAGCCTGCCAGATTGATAATAATAATGCTGGGTTCCTGCAGTTTCATATTGACATCTGGCTTTTTTGCGGCATCTGTATTTTATGTTTTTATCTGTCTGTTGGACTTTGCAGGTTGTCTTTGGCATACGGTGGCTCAGATGTGACCCGTACTTTCTTCTGGCTCCTGCAGAGGGCAGGATTTCCCTATAGAGACTGTCAGCTGTCCAGCAGATTGGACTGCCAGCTATTGCAACATATAAAGGAGACCTTCTGCCATCTAAACCAAGTGTGTGGGTCAGGGGTGGGATCTGTGTACGTGTGTTAATGGTTTAGAGGGAATATTTGGAAATCCCAGCATGTGCGTTGATCGAGTTTTTAAAATAAATGCTGGCCTGTTTGTTTCTGGTGAACTAACCACAGTTATTCTTAAAAAATGACAGAGAAATATGCAATTATGCGAATAAATTCTAAATGTTTCTTCATCTTATTAGGACATATCAGGACTACAAGATCATGAATTCCAAACACGCTTCCCAGAAGCTCCAGCTCTGCTCTACCAGGTTCGACTAGGAGATGAGAAATTACAGGTACTTTGCTGTAATATAACTCTAAGCTGATTTTAGATTGATGCTGAAATACTCTTTACATTATTCTGTCTCCAGCTTGCATCTGTGGCTCTATTTGTGTCTCTCCCCCTCATGTTTACTGGTTAAAATGTGTGTGTGTGTGCATGTTTTAGGCACCCATGGGACTTTTCTACCCGACCACATTTGGCATCGTAGGTCAGAAGATGACATCCCTGCAGTACCGTTCCCAAGGTGACTCAGAGGATCCTCATGATGAACACTACCTGCTGTCCACGCAGAGCAAACAGGACCAGGTAACTCACACAGAGATATTCGTGCCCATCTTGAATTAAATTTCTTCAGATAGATGCTCTTTGGTTCTTGTCCTTTTTTGCTTATTCTCCTATTTTCTCCAACAGTCCTCCAAATCTGCTTCAGACCGGAAGGCTTTCTCCAGACCGGGCGGAGCTTTGGATGGAGAAATGAGCGGTCAGGGAGGGATTGGGGAGCTCTCAGACCTGCCTAGGGGCTGCGGGAGTGGCGGTGCTGGAGGGATGCAGGGGGAGATGGAGCTTGGTCCTACCCAGGGGGAGTGCCTGATGGGGGTAGGAGAGGTGGAAGAGCCACTATCTACTCACCTCTCCAGGAAGACTGCTATCATGAGCCAGTTTGAGAGCAAAGCACTTGGCCTGGATAAGGCCATCCTGCATAGCATCGACTGCTGTGGTAAGGAAAGACAGAGGGTGAAGGGAAAAAGGATTAAGTAGGGAGATGCAAAGTTAACAAAGTACTTGAAAAGAGAGTGAAAATGCAGGACTCAAAGGAGTACTCTGTAGCTGGATCACAGAATAGAAATGGAAAGGAATTATGTAAATAAAATGAAAAAAACAACAACTATTTTTTAATGTTATTTACAAGGAAGTAAAAGGTCAAGGATGCAGAGGAGGAGAGATGTTTCACGATGCTCAGAACATCCTGTTCTAGCTCATTCTCGTCTTTTTATTGACAGCATCGGACGAGACCAAACGAAAGATGTACAGCTCCATACTGGTGGTGGGAGGAGGGCTCATGTTTCATGGTGCTCAGGAGTTTCTGCTTCACCGCATTATCAACAAGATGCCGCCCTCCTTCAGAAGGCTTGTAGACAACGTGGAAGTTATCACACGGCCAAAGGTAAATGTTGCACAGACTCAGACTGAGATACAGATCTGCAAAGTAGTGACCCTCATTTAATATTTCCATGTGCTCTCACTTGCCAGTGTATTAGGCACACCTAGATTTATATAAATTAGGGTAGACTAAATGTTAAAAACAAATTAAATATAAACTGAACATTATAACCTTCATGAAAGTAGGATTTATTGCAGGACCGTATTAGTTTTTATCTAATTTTACCTAATAAATTGACAAATGGGTGTATGTCAGAGGTTGTGAGTTAATAAAATGAGAACTACGCAGAACATACTGTATGTTATACAGCTTCCTTAATGTACTGTATATTGATGTGCATGTGCTCTAGGATATGGACCCTCGCTTGATATCGTGGAAGGGCGGAGCAGTGCTGGCGTGTCTTGACACCACACAGGAAATGTGGATCCACCAGGGGGAGTGGCAGCGCTTCGGTGTCCGAATGCTCCGCGAGAGGGCTGCCTTCGTCTGGTGAAATCAATCAGATTTTACTTGAAGCTAAGAGAGGATTCCTAAAAAAAAAAAAATCCCACTTTGTGACACACATGATGTAAAGTAGGCTGTTTTCTTGGATCAAAAACCCAGATGAGGTCATTGTTTAACTGTTGAACAGTCTTTAATAGGAGAGGGAGTTTACTAGTTAATATTCTGTTAATATTACTGTGCTTCTCTCATGTTCATGGATGAGTGGATCTGTGTAAATAAACCCTTCACACTTTGATAAATAATTGTTGCATTTGATTGGAACAAACAAAATCCACTTTTCTTGGAATTATGAACATAATGAATTTAAACACGAGGTTGTAGGAAAAAATCTCTCCACAACCTCATTATTGAGTGAAAAGTGACATCTCAGCTCTACATAGATGGAAGTTGTGTCATTACCAAATGTGACAATAATGGAACAAGAAAAACTCAATACTAATGTGTTTCAACAGCATAAATCTTTATTCAAACAGAATGATACAAAACAAAGACAAACAAATGTCATGATTCCCAGGAGGGATGATCATAATATTGACACACAGCTCTGGTGTGACAGGAAAATTAAGGGGCAGAAGCGGGGAAAGGGTAGAAAGTGATGAGGATTGCTGCTTTATCAGCCAATCTGGCCCCTACGTGTAGGAATTCCCAGAAAGGCGTCAAGAAACTGCTCGTGGCAGTGGCAGCAGATAAAGAGGGGCTTCAGCACAGTGTTGTCACCATCTTTCTTTATGCTCTCAGCAAACAGACACTATGCCAGGCCCCACGCCTACACAGGATGTGTAGGCGTTTACCTGGTGAAAAGCAAGGATTATACATTAAGTAAGGTTGTATTCACATTATGTCCAAATATCTATGAGGCACTTAAAAACCAACTTAGAAACGTTAACAACTTACAGTTGTCAGTGTAGGCAAAGTTATTAGACTAAACACTTTATATCACTGATACAGTCTGCAGAGTTAGCAGGTATGCACCAACAGGGGCTTATCTGTTGGGTGACATAGTTCAGAAAAAATGGTATTCCTCACCTTCCTCATCCTCCTCCACCCATTGGTGGAGCACTGGGACCTCCACCATGGTTTATTCTCCCCATCCTTCTTCTGCCACCAGGGGGACCTGGAGGACTGCACAAGCAAGCAACAGAAGAAAGAAGATTATTTAAAATTGGGGCTAAAGAAAGGACTTGTTTTTGTCATTTTCTAGCTCATTCCAAACTAATAAATTCAATTTTAAATTATGCTATTCAGATTAAGTTTTTCAAAGCAATTATTCAAGTTAAACAATAAAAATTCAATTTCTAGTGACATATTTCTGCCCATAGAGGAATAAGATATATCAGGCTTTGGATACACACACAATACTAGGAGGACACTTCATTTGTTCATTGTTGGTTTGGCTCTGCATGTGAGATTTGTTGACAATAAGAAAAGCAAAAAATCGCCAGCCCTTTAAAACAAATTAAAACCTGGATGCTACTATTACACGCTGTATGCCTTTGGCCACTAGGCCACCAGGACATTGACTGTGGAAGGATTACTGAAATATGAAAACTAGTGAGGACAAAGCAGAAACAGTGATTGACACTATCTTTTTTTCCTCTCAGTTAAACATGATACCCTTTTCTAAATAAAATCCTCAGCTGGTTCCTACATATGACAAGGATATGCTAAAACACAGACTACAGTCTTACCATCTAAATGTTTTGCATTGAGGGACATAAAGGATATGTCTCTAGTGTGTGTGACAGTAGAGAAATGACTTTACCCCAGGGACTTACCCTCTGCCATCACTGAAGCTTGACGAAGCACCGTTTCCATCCTTTGTCATGTTAGGGTGAATTAATGTCTTAAAACTGTTAGAGGACAAACAAGATCAGGGTTCTGACACAAACACATTATTTCTTTTCTCACCTAAATTGTTACATTTCTCATCACAACTTCCAAGAAACGTATTAAACTTGGATTATCTGCAACCAATTTCCCTATTCAACCTGGGCAAGAAATGGTAGATGGATGGTGGATGTTTTTAGGCTCTAAAGGATAGCAATAGCCAATATTTTGTGACTCTTCTGATTGCTCAAGGAAGACAGCTGATTTATACCATCTTTTGAAATCAACAAAAAACTAACTGGCAACACTTAAGTTACTGGAATTACAAATCTTTACAGAAGCTCACACCTTCAAAAGTTGTTCACAAGTAGATTATATTGTTCAAAAGGTCACACATCCATTACTTGATTAAATACTTGTGTGAATGACTTACTACAGGCCGAAAAACTCCACAACTCCCCAGAAGAGATCGACCAGGAAGGACAGTCGCCATGGCGACTGCATCCGGCTGTCCAGGACCTGACCTGAGAAAGAGACAGACAGAGGGAGACAAAGAGGGACAAATGAGACAAGTAGCAACGGGGACCAGCCAAAGTAGGAGTTAATAGCCAATAATATAATTAATATCAAAATCCTATGTACGCATGCCTCATCAGTTTACAAATTACAAATTTAGCCAGTGTTAGGAAGGTAAAAGTAGAATACAATATGCTAACAGCCAAATCAGTGCTTAAAAGGGGAGAGACAACACGGCAGGTGTTTCGGTTTAACCAGTGACCGTGTTAACTGGTGACTTACAAGCGAATGTGTCGTGATTGTCATGGTGACGGCAGCTGTTCCTCTTAAAAGCCTTATCAATTTTACTTTAATCAATATATACTCATCTGTGTTTATTTAACGTTAGCCTTATACGTTAGCAGTGCAGCTACAACCTATCTTAGGATTCTATACCGTTATCCTCAACCGGAAAGTGGCTAATATTCAACCGATGAACTTGCTTTTCCATTGTGTACATATTAAAAGTACAGTTTGTGACTAAATATTGTGTACAAACTATCTACCGTCTGTTTAACTTGTGACCCATCAGTGTGGATACTACGACGAGATTCATCATTTCTCTCAAAAAAGCCGTTGAAAAAGATTGACTTCAGGTTAAGGATTAAATTTATCTAAGTTAAGACTGAAAAAACAAACGAATATATACTGTATTGAATATTCAATTTAAGAGAATTTAAGGCCTTTAGGAGGACACCTACGTCGTCGCTACGAGCAACCACGACGCAAGTCACTAGTTAACACGGTCCCTTGTTAAACCGAAACACCGGTAAACATGTCCTAATGTTCAACATAGTACAATGAATTAACTACTACAATTAACTGAAATGACATGCTGGTAGAAAGCCTCTTAGAGGAGACTCGTTGGATTTTAAAGATGCGGTTCTTCCTACTGCGCAGGTCCAACAAGTTAGCTAACAAGCTAGTTCGCTGAATGTAGCCTAACGCTCTACTAATATAAAGTTACACATCCTTGTTGAAAAGATGAGTTTTAACTAGAAATGTTCAGCAGAGGAAACATGTTTTACAAGAAAGCGACGAATTCGCCCTGAAAATGAGCAAACCACTCACCGTTAGACACGTACACCATCTTTCAGAAACTAACAGCGGCTCTCACTGCTTTGTTTACTGTTGCACTTCCGGGTCCCATTTGTTGCGTCATTATCGCACGCGCATGTGCAGCCGTTGTGAAAAATGAAAATAAATGACATAGCTTAAAGAAAAAATGCCAAAATGGAACAAAACAAAACATTTCCATTACATTTACATAATAAATAAGAATATATAATTCAAATACAGTTGTTGATATTCAAACAATATACACAAAGTTGTAATTTATTAGTACACGAGCTAAAACTAAGAGTCCTTCAATAATTATAACTTTCATGGAGGTTTTTGATAAAACAGTTTTAGATAGATGTTAATTATAGTTAAGGATCTTTTTGGAGGCCATAGTTTATGGTGCCTTTGAATTGTGTTTTACTGAGAAGTGTATCTAATATTTAGTCTACACCCTCATTGATATATTATTATTATTAGAACCATCATTAAGACCACAATCACATCAGTACATTTGATGGATCTATATGCATGATATCAATTCACAGGATAACAAGTCAATTATGTTAACTGTTTTGATAAGTTTACATACATGTACTGCTTGATATCCATCACTTACAGTGTAAATGAAAGGTTGCCAGCATGGAATCTGCTGCAGGACTGCAATGAACAGGAATATGATTGAATTATTTGTTGAATGCTCACACAAACACAAGATTTTGTAGATGTTAATAAAATCACTTGAAACCACTCTTTAGAATTCAGACATTTAAAGACATATGCTTCTTGCAGGAGACCTTAAGAGCTATCTGGGTATGTTATGAGAAACAGTGAGCACATAGCATGTTAAGCGACATCATTTTCAGTGTAATGCTTTAATATGCAGTACGCTGATGATGGCTTTACACTGAAATGCGTTCATTATTTGTCCACAAAAAAAAAAAAACACAAGAAGATGGATTAGTGAGTGCCGTTGTTTTGTTTTGTTTGTTTAATATGCAGTACAAACATTACATATGTTGTCTGATGCTCTGTGTCCCACTCCCATTCCTGCCACAGCTGTGCACATGCATGCAGGTGTTACAAAGATATGAAACTGAGTATACAAAAGCAAACATAGCTTAGTAGTGATGTGATGATTCATGGTTGAATTCAATACATTATTAAGAGGTCATCATTCAATACAAAGAGAAGATGGTGCTGGTGAATGAGCCCAACGTTTTATTTTATTACACTTTACTTGAGCAAACAGCAACCACCACAGCTGAGCATGATCGCCCAAGAAACCTGTAAAGAAGCCTTAAAATCCCCTTAATGGAAAAATATTTTTTTTAAAAATCACCAAAAAGACCCGCGTTAGAAAACACACACTGAGATTTTCAACTGAGGACCTGACATCTTAACAAAGTAACAAAAAAGTTACTTTATATTTACTATATGTATTTTATTTTACAATGACTTCAATCTAATATGTCTTTTTGAGTTTGTAGAGGAATTATATCTTAAGGCTCTTCTGCAATCGTGGTTACTACTTGGTTTCACCCTTTCAACAAGAGGTTTTTCTGAACGAGGGAAAGGGTAATGCATGAAAGACAATCCATAAAGAGTGGCAGCAGCACCAGGATCAGGAGATAGGAGGAAGACAACTACATGCAACACAAAACTGAGTAGGTATTGAGATAAATAGGGGACGATATAGAAAAGAGGAGGTAATAATGACCAGACTGAGAATAGGACACATTATAGGGAAGCATCCAACTGGACTTTCTGAACACTGTCAGGTACCAGAAACAGTAGATCATGTACTTGTTAACTGCAGGAAATATACCTCAGAGAGAAAGGACATGATGGAGGGAATGAGAAGATCAGGGCTAACAGGAGTGGGTTTAAAGGGGATACTGGAGTTTGGTGAAAGTGGACAAGGCAGGAAGTGTCTGGTCACCTGTCTTAAGAGAACAGGATTAATAGGAAAAATCTGACAAACCGGACACTGTAGGAGGTAACTAACTCCAGAAGATGGTAGTAACGCAACACCAAGGATGCAAGCTGCCGTTACACCCCGAAGAAGAAGAAGAAGAAGAAGGTTTTTCTGAAAAGGCCATGCTTTACAATACACAAACATCTATATGTGAAAAACATCCAACATCATCTCAGCTCATCAGCTTAGCACAAACTTGGAACAAATTTTTTTTTTATTTACCATGTGTTCTGAATTGGGTGTTTTGCATTGAACAATATCATAATATTCTAACATCTACAGTATGAATATTTTCATCTATCAAGCAAATCTCAACAGTCGGCATTGAAGTTATAACGTTTGCTTGTAAACCAAGAAAAATGAAAAAGCTTGAACATTGCACCATGACCCACCCATGCAAAATAAATAATCAAACCTCACAGCCTCAACATCATTATAGATCCACTGGCATATTTAACAGCTGGTGACATTAAGGGGCGAAGGCATCCTGTGATTTTCCCTTAACATAACCAATCTGAATGTATTAGAAAGGCTGAAATACAACACATCAGTCCAGGTTATTTCTTTTCACTGCTCTGAGGTACAGGACCCGTGTTCTTGTGATCAAGCTTTTGTGAGTTCTGATCCTCTTCATTGGTCTGTGATTTAGATCCTGTGCTGTCTTCACCAGTCTTTTGTGTGCTGTATTCTTTGCCATTAGCCCGGGGTTCAGACTGTGTTTTCTCTCTCACAAGCTTTTGTACCCCACAGTCTTTTGTCTGCATTTCATTTGTTTGCATTTCAGACCTTGCGCTCTCTTCTCCAGGTTTTTGCGTGTCACACTCTTTGTCACTTGACTCAGATTCAGGTTTGGTGCTCTCTCCATCATGCTTTTGTGTGTCAGTCTCTGTCTCTGCTACCCGATTGGCTGTTCCTCTAAAAATACCGGCTTTGTGAAGCTCACGCCGTATAGTTTTCACAGAGACGGCGTGAGAGAGGTGTCTATTCAGCTCTGTGGTTATCTTTGAGGCTGTATACTCGGGGTGTTCATCGACTATCCTGAGGAGTGTCTGTCTGTCCTTTTCTGTGAGCTTTGACTTGCGTCCGCTGTTCTTCTTTGCTGATGCTGTCCGTCCATGTTTGATGTATACAGTCATGACTCTGGAGACTGTTCCCCTTGCCACATTGAACAGCTGAGCGGTTTTGGTGACAGATGCACCTGAAAGTCTCGCAGCAACTATTTGGCATCTTTCAAACTCTGTTAAGTCACTCATATTGGAGTGTTGACTGTCTCTCTTAGAGCAGACAAACAATCCCAGCTAACAGGCAGGCAGCAGGTTCAGTAATAACTACTCAGGTGCTCAAAAGTCCTCTTTCATATGGTGTTTCCATTATTTTGTCCGCTGAAGCAGAGGGATCCAGGGTGGGGAAGAAAATAACATTTACATACAGAAATTAATATTTTAAACATTGCATCTGTCAGAAACACTAGCACTGAAGTGTAAACTAGATGTTTGGTATTAAAATGAATCCAGTAAGGTTATCAAAACTAACTCAATCATCCTGTGGGAGTCCACACTGCCTGATGTATTCAATTAAGAACAAAAAATTAAATAAACACTTTACCTAAAAACACTGCATGAAGTTCACTGACGCTGGCTCGGGTTGACTGTCAAGGTGTTCAATCAACTCGATGGTAATTTTCGATGCTAGCCAGGTAGCAAGCTACTAGATTAGCTTCCATTACAAAATATGTATTCAGTTCAATGTTTTTATTTTAGTGACGTTTAAAGACACATTAAACATGTTAGCTGGTGCGTTACTGTGTGTTGTACTTACAACCAGTGTGGGTGAGGGTAGTCAGTCTGTCCACTGCCATGAAAACCGAGCTGTGTTTATGTTTCACAAGGGAGAGGGTCGTGTCTAGATGGTAACCCTAGATTTGCGAATCTCTCGCGAGATTTGTACGTGTTGTTCGGCAATGTAACAAATAATAATGTTTTCTGAAATGACAACGCTGGTTAGATTTAGACACAAAAATAACTTGCTTACAGTTAGGAAAAAATCATAATTTGGATTAAACGATCACCCTCGCGAGATCTTTCGCAAATCTAGGGTTACCATCTAGACCATGGTCTGTACGATCCGCGATATTTATTTCCTAGGATGGCGAAGTCATGACCCGCCCTTCTCTGCCTCTGATTGGCTTACCCTGATATTCTTACCCTAACCCCAGCCAATCTCACTCCTCATGCCTAAATCTAACCAACCCAAACAACGGAGGTGACGACTATTAGCCAATCGGAGGCAGAGTAGGACGGGTCATGACCTTGTCATCCTAGAAAAAGAATTTTCTAAACCTTCCTTCTGCTTTTGAATAGAGAAATGCTGCAGGGAACATTAAACGAAAAGTAAATTCTACAACAAAAATGACTTGTTCTGGATTAACTGATTTGGGGCTGCAACTAATGATTAGCGTCATTATCCATTACTCTTCAATGGGGGACTAATGAATTATAAAGAAACAGTTCTACCACTGTGAAGACTTTTTGAAGCAGCCAGCAGCCACTCTGTTCTTCATCTGCTGCTGCCTCTGATGGTCATGACCCAAACTTAAGGTCCAAGGTTCAAAGTTCAGACAAAACACAGGGGGTCAAGAAACACAAGGAAACACACAGAGGGAATTTGATACTAAAGATACTGTAAATGTGAAGCTCATATAAGCTTCAGATAAACTTTTAAATGCATTTTTGCACAAAATGACACACAGTGGATTTTTGCCCCCCATCACTTACACTGAAAGCACATTTGAAGGGGATCTTTTAATTTAGTTTATTAGGATCCCCATTAGCCATTACACCAGGCAACAGCTACTCTTCCTGTTGTCCACATTAACACAAAATACATACAATACAAATCAAGATAAAATGAAAACAGTGGACAATTTTTGAAATCATAAAGAAAAAAACCCCACAAAATGTAGGTAAAATGGTGAAGAAAAGAAAAGAAGGGCCATCTCTGATTAGACAATAGAGAGGCTAGCTTAAGGATGACATCACAGTCAATTAATTTTAATTGACTAGTATGAACAGGAGGAATGATTACAGCAAGGAAAACCTCTGTGATTGTTCATATGGACACTTCACTGTTGTTTTAAGACATAAAAATTGTGAACCTGTCCTTTAATGAAATCATATTGCATGGGTTAGTTGCAATGGTATTTTTAATACTGCTCCACAAAAACAAAAACAAAAAATATACACCACACTTTAGTGAGTTTAAATGAACAAAATCAGGTACACCCCAACAATGTCACTTCTTTCTAGTTTCTTTCCATCCCTTTCCTAGTTTTTCCTCTGAATTCCCTCTCAACTGAATAGTGACATTATTCAGAAACCCATAAACAAACACATGAATCCATTTGTCAACTTAAAATTTAAAAGAAAGTCAGTGTTTATGTACCATAGAAGTGTGCATTATGGACGTTTGTCTCTCTGTTCCCATTTCTCTTTTTTAAAAAAAACCTGCATTAAATAAAATTTACAAATTTGTTGTTTTTGTTTGGAAATGTACATTAGCTGACCTCATAGTTGCATATAACATGCTCATCATCCAGCCACTCTGAAAAATGATTGAACCAAGACCCTGAAATGGGATTATAGATTCATGACAATGTTCAGCAGTGGGTGACGCTGTGGGTTAAATGAAGGCGTCCTGTGGCTTTATGCAAACATTAACCACTCTAGATATGAAACAAAGTCTGAAATACAGCACATGAGACCAAATTACACTTGTTCTTTGGTCTGGGATTCAAGTCTTTTACTCTCTTCATCAAGCTCTAGTGTGTCGACTTCAGAGTCAGATACTGGTTTCTCACTGGCGGCTCCTCCATCACCACCAGCTTCTGTCTGACTCATCCCTTTCATCTGTGGCTTGTGCCTACGGTTCTTCTTTGCTGATGAAGTATATCCGTGTTTGTTATACACACTCATGACTTTAATGACTGTTCGACTTGACACACCACATAACTGGGCGGTATCTCTGACCGACAGACCTGCAACTTGGGCACCGACTATTTGGCCTCTGACAAAGTCTGTTAACTCACTCATATTAGAGGTGCAGGTGTTGACTGTCTCTTCTGAAGCTGGAAGACAATCCCAACTGTCAGTCAAGCTAATAATTAAGCAGCTCCCTCTGTAGCTACAATTTAGTTGCTTCAAAGTTGTTTTTCAGGTGTTTTTTCCTTTATGTTGTCCACTGAAGTGCAGGGTGTGGGAGGGGATCCAGATTCATTGTTGGTCTCTATATGGAAGAAGCAAAATTGCACAGTATGACTTTTATTCATTAGAGCACTATGTTAACGCAAGTTTGTAAACAAAACAAAGCCAGTAAATAAGATGTTGATAGTATAAAGCTCCAAGCTGGATAGATGTAGATCTAGCAAGGCTAACGTAAGATAACGTTAACGTAACGTTCAAGTAACCTGGAGAAAACCTCAGCCAGGTGACTTTAATATAGAAATTTTTAACAAGACACGCAACAAGCTCGTATATTAATTTCCATCAATGTAATATTTATTCATAGTTCTTACATTTTGTAGATATTTGATGGCAGTTAATATGCTGGTTTAGCCGTCATGGTCTACTCACATCTGCAGCCGTTCTTCTTCTTTTTCTTCTTCTTCTCGTTGTTGTTCTTCTTCGTCTGCTGCTGCTGCTGATGCTGACGCTTCTTCTTCGTCTAATTAAATTTGCGGCAGACTACACGCAGCAAAGCCGTATTGCTGCCCTCCGCAGGTCATTTGTAAAACTCCATTGACTGAGTTAAATCCTCAAGCAGAGCAGTGCGATGGAGAAAACTATTTGCAGTTTCGGTTGTTTCACAATGTTCCGCGATGAGTATTGATTTCAATGAATGAGCTGTAACTCTAAATTCTGACAGCTCTGCTTGCACATGGCCTCTCTCTGTGTGATAGTTGGTACATTGCATCACAGCACAGTTCACAATTTCTGCCCCTCCACAGATGCATTTTCCATCCGGGTGTTTACCAACCAGTTCCACCCCATGATTCAGTGCACAGTGACCCAGTCTCAGCCTAGCTATTCCCACATTGTCCCTCCTGCCAATTCTTTTATTTGATATGTGTTTCAGTGTTGTATTGTTTCCCTCTTCCCATTCTTTTTGCCATAACTTCGCTACTCCTTGTTGTATGAAGCTCTTACACCAACCCTTTCATACAGTACTTCCAGATCTAATTCCTTCCTGCTCTTTTTGCAGTCTTATCAGCTTCCTCATTCCCCTGTACTCCTACGTGAGCTGGGAGCCAGAAAACAGTGCGCGCTACAATAACAACAGTTTTCCCAAACTTAGATACTCTATTTAACACAGTCAAAATTTCTACTATTAGATCTGGTCCGGCCCCACTTTTCCCACCCTTCAGTGCCATTAGTGCTGCCGTAGAATCTGAGCATATATTTCCTGGTCTAACTTCCTCCACCCACCCAAGTGCTCACAAGATTGCCACAAGCTGTGTACTAAAGACTGGCACATGATTTGACATCCGCTTCCCATGCATCTGCAATTGTGGAATGCTTATTCATATTGCAGCTTTTCCATTGTTCAGATTCTTGGAGCCATCAGTGTAAATCTGTATGTAATCTGCCCATTTTTCTTTAAGATGGTCACTAACTAAAGCCATGGTGAAACAGGTGGCCAGCACATTGCCGGGCCCATCGACAAATCTTTTACTTCCACTTCCTGTGCTCTCTCACTCGTGGAATTTACTCCCCTCCTTACTTTTCCACCCCTTCCCTGAAGTTCCCAGTGCTCCCCTAACAAACACTTAGCAGGTATTAAGACCCTATAACTCTGTAGCTTAGACCAGAGATAATAATAAACCCTGCCACATATTCATCAAGCTTCTTTAGAACAGAGGAAGCTGTTGTCCCATATGCTGTACAGACATAATCAACTGCAGATCTTCTGATTACCCTGTATATCATCATTAATGCTCCTCTATCTGCTCCCCAGTAAGATCCTACCAGACATCATATGACATTAATGACTTTTTCACACTTTACAACTGTCTTCTCTACATTAACCCTCCATGTCATTCCCTCTTCAAACCAAGCAGACACCAAGAAATTTGAGTATTTTAACTTTCAGTAGGCTTGTTATATAGCTTGAGGTCCTGCTGTGATACTTTCTTTTTAAAACCAAAGACCACATACTTTGACTCTGTAAATGAAATTTTAAAACCCCAGTCCTCCGTCCATGTCACTACTTTATCCAATGCCTGCTGCAATTGCTTATGAATATGGTCTAAATTTCGAACTCTTTTCCATATGGTCTCTTCATCAGCAAATAACGATACACCCAAAACCATTTCTCACTTTAACTGGGCTGATTACACTTCCCTGGGGGGTCCCATTGGCTGCATTTTCGTCACAGGATATAGCCCCACTTGAATAGTACGATCTCTCAAACAGTTCTTGATCCTCCTACCTTGTACTTCAGCATCATACCACTTTATCACTAAACTCTCCTTCCATGACATATCATATGCCTTCCTCATGTTGAGAAACACATCCACTACTGGGCGGTAAGAGCCAGTTCATTTGTTGTTTCACCAGGTTTCTGTGACAACAGTTGAGGGTTTCCATTCTTTTGGCAAATGTCCATGTTCCCATATTGTATTGATTAATACTAATATCTCCTCTAGTACCAGATCATCCCTCTGTGTCTGTTCTGCTGGCAGTGACATTAAACACACGTCTGGCACAAGTCCTTCACAATAAAGGCACACAAAGGCTTCGAAAATCTAAACAGAATAAAGTAATATGTCATAATGCTATTCAACTCTGTGCGCCATTGTACTTCCACTCCATTACATTTCAGAGGGAAATATTGTACTTTCTACTCCACTACATTTATTTGACAGCTTTAATTACTTTTCAGATGAAGATTTGACACAATGGATAATATAACAAGCTTTTAAAATACAACACATTGTTAAAGATGAAACCAGTGGTTTCCAACCTTTTTGGCTTTTGACATCTTACAAAAAGCAGTGTGTAGTCAGGGTCACATTTCAGATGTCTATGAGTTGTTAACAGCTCCATCAAATAGTGATTTTTCCCTCTAAACTTCTCACAAGGTTTCATTTCAATAAATGCTCAAATGATCCAATATTTCACCAAAAATCAAAGATTAGAGAAAAAGTCCAAAAACTGAAAACAGATTTGTGTATCAGAACTTTGTTTTTTCTTCTTTCCTCCCCCATTAATCATCTAACGACCCTTCAGATTTATCTGGTGATCCTTTGGAGGGGCCCGACCCTAGGTTGGGAACCACTGGATTAAACTAGCTAACTGTATATAAAGTAGTTTAAACTAGCTCCACCTCCAGCAGCTACAACAGTAACATGTTGCTCTAACACTGAAGCTTCAGTATTAATAATCTAATGATGTCACATATAATAATATATCAGTCAGAGGGACCAAACCACTACTTTTACTGCAATACTTTAACTCCATCAAGCTCATAATACTTACGTACTTTTACTGCAGTAGGACTTTTCATGCAAGACTTTTACTTGTAATGGAGTATTTATTTACATTGCTGTATTGGTACTTTTACTTAAGGATCTGAATACTTCTTCCACCATTATTAGTTATAGTCAAAACAAAATCACACATTCTTGACCTTGGAAACAGCAGCTGACATAATCTTATCATCTGGGTAATGTGAAAATGTTGAAATACATGATCACAGTCTTTTTCTTGTCCCGTTTTCTGTAAGTTGGTTGGGAAATTTTAAAAGAACTGACCTCAAACACAATTAATGAGTGAATAAAAATGCTGTGTTTTGAGGATAGTAATGTCTATTATATTTTAATGAAAGAACTGTGATTGCCCCACAATAAGACATTTATGAATGTTGTTTTTTACTTTAGGACCACTAGAGGGCAGCAGAGACAGCAGAATGATCAAAAGATGTTCAAATCAGACATGTTTACAGAGCGTCTGGCTCCACTGCTCTACCTTCTCATTAACAAACTAACAGTGATAATATACTATTCCTTACTTTCATAGGGACCTTTCTGACCCTGCGAGGGCCCCTTTAGGTTCCCAGACCTCCCTTTGGGAAAGACTAATGAATTAAAAAGAAACAGCTCTACAACTTGGAAGGTTGTGCGTCTTTGATGCAGCTTGTAACCACACTGATGTTCCTTTGCTGCTGCTCCTGATGGCCATGACCCCAGACTGAAGGTCCAAGGTGGCAAGTTCAGACAAAACAGCGCTGTACTTCTGAGGGCTGACCCAGGCGGAGGGGTCAAAGTTCATACACAACAAGTGATCAGCATAGTGACCTCACATGGGAACAGAAGGAGCAAGAGAGATGGTGAGAAGAGTATTCATGAAGTGTATTTTTCCATATTGAAATGTTTATTTATGTGCAATTTATATCATTCATCTGACATTAAGGCATCTTTAGTGAAATTAAACTGTTGCATGACAGCAACTTAAATAACATTATGTCTTCTTTTCTCCAAGGTTAGCTTTGAGTCCGTTGTCTCTCTGAATACATATCACTCCGTTCCTTTAACCCCAATGATTGAGAAATGACATTCTTCTGACACACCCATAAACAGATACATGAACTCTTAATGGATTGCAGCCAGCGTGCAGTTGTCAGCTTAATGTCGACTAATGTCAGTACAGCTCAACAGGGAAACACTCAGCGCTTGTTGACTGTTGGAATGTGCTGCGTGAATTTTTCTTTCTGCTTCCATCACTTGCTCTTTATCCTTGACTGGGGTCAAATATCATTCACAGATATTGCTGCTTTGTTAAAAGGACAGGTTCACAATTTATCAAGTCTGTCTTAAAACAACTGTCAGATGCCCATATAAACATTGAAACAGGTTTTCCTTGCTGTAATCATTCCTCCTGTTCATACTAGCTATTAAAAGATCCCCTTCAAATGTGCTTTCAATGTAAGAGATGGAGGCCAAAATCCACAGTGTGTCCACACAGTCATTTTGTGCAAAATTGTATTTAAAAGTTTATCCAAAGCTTATGTGAGGCTCCAGCAGTCTGAGTTAGTCATATCAAGTGGATTTCTGCCACATTTAAAGTCTTTTTAGCATCAAATTCCCTCTTTGTGTTTCCTCAGACAGTGTTTCCTTGTTGAGCTGCGGTGGAAGTATAGTAACAAAAAGACACTAAAAAGACTGTAATGTTGAAAGATATCTACTTGATTTGACTCATTTGGACGCTGAAGCTTCATATTAGATTCAGAAAAACTTTAAACATACTTTTGCACAGAAGGAGGACTGTGGATTTTGGCCTCTATCACTTAGATTGTAAGTGCATGTGAAGGGATCATCTAATGGTCAGTATGAACAAGAGGAATGATTATAGCAAGAAAAACCTGTTTCAATATTAATTTCAGCACCCAACTGTTGTTTTAAGAAAGACTTGGAAAACTGTGAACTCTTTGAATTTGAAGGAAAAATTCACTGAATCTATTTAATTTACATTTTCCATTCAGACGCTGTACAGTAGAGTTAAAAATGCGGTTAAGGGTGATTTTTATCCTTAACATAAACACACTGATGGGGTTACATGCTGAAGTTTGAACTGATGTTCAAATGAATTAAGCACTCTTCAAGTCAGCATTGTGGTTTCTCACAGAAAAGACGGTTTAATATATATGCTGTATATAACAAGCAACATATGACACAGCACAAGACAATAGGGAAAACAACACTCAAACAAACTGCAACAAAAAGAGAGAAAAAAGGCAAGACAGCAACAACAACAAGAACGACAAAAGAGCAAACAAATAAACAAACAAAAAAGGCATAATGTGTGGCTTAGATTTTCTTATTGTAGCACACATGTGTTTAGGTAGGTGTGTGTGTGTTTGTATGAGAGAAATAGAAGGGACAGAGAGCATAAGGGGGAACAGTATTAACCAAAGGAGGAAAGAAAACAAACAAACAAACAAACAAACAAACAAACCAAAATAAATAAATAAAATATACAATGCTCTTGTAGAATGTCTGGTTGGGCTCTGAGGACAAAGAGGCATCTGTGTGGATCCGGGATGGGCCAGGTCAGGACAGCTGGGTCAGGGGAGAATTTTATGTATTTATTTTTTGTTTTCCCTTCTTTTTAATTTTGTTTGTTTGCTTGTTTTATCCTTTCCCCTCTTAGTATTTATGTCTTTTCTCTTTCCCCTCTTCCTTGCTTTCTTTGCTCTCGCCTGCTTTAGGCCACCACCAGGCCCGTAGGAGGTGGCTGGACTGTTGCAGGTCAGATCCCCTCCAGAACAGCCCTGTCTGGTGGTGAAGTCATTCTTATCAGATTCATATCAATAATAGTAGTAATAATAATACAATAATAACAATAATAATGGTAATAATTTAAAACAAAATAAACAAACAAAAAATCATCATCATTTGACCTACCAATAATAATCTATTTAATAATACTAATCAGCCTCATAATCATTGTCTTATAAATGTTTAATAATAATAATCCCACTTTAATCCTCATCCTACCAATCTGTCTTTATAGCATTCATAACAATAATAATGTAATAATGATGATAATAATTATATCACAACAGCAATAATAATAATAATAATAATAATAATAATAATAATAATAATAATAATAATAATAATAATAATAACGTATCAGCATCAACATCCTCCTCATTCTTATCCTCAAATATAATAGTAGCATATGTAATATTCTAATAGTAATAATAACAGTCATCATCATTAAAATGATCATTGAAATAAAGATCTTCATCATTAACACCATTTATATCAAAATGAATTGTAATAATAAGTTACTAATCTATGTTTTGGAATAGGATCTATGGGTGCGATGCAAAAATAAAAAAGAATAGGATTAAATAGTGATCAATTAACCAAAATGATAAACATAAAAAATTAATAACCTTTTTCCTCTTCATTTTGTTTTATGTATATATGTATATATGTATGTATGTAGATTTCGATGAACATGTAGGTGTAGATACTGATGTGAATGTGTTGAAATTATGATTGGTAGACAGGCAAAAAAAAAAAAAAAAACAGTTGGATGGAATCAGGTTTGTAAGAACTTAATAAAAGATGACCAGATGTTGGGTTCAGTTGCAGTGTTGTTGACAGAGGTGGATACATTTTCCATAGAGATGTATTTTATGAGTAAGTTTTTCCACTGTGCAATATGTGTGGTGTTCCTTGATTTCCAGTTAATGAGGATAGTTTTCTTGGCGATAGTTAGATCCACGAGGAGTAATTTACTGTTTGTTTTGTTCAGGTTGATTTTTGATATGTCTCCTTGTAAGCAGAGTGAGGGGGATAAGACAAGATGGTTTAATAGCTATTGCATCAATGTTTTGCTTTTTCCTTTGTTTTGGCTGCAAGACATGTTTGATTTTTAGGAAATGACGTTATCTATTGACTTGATCCCCTTTTTTCCCAGGAGTATGGCCACATTCAAATGGGAGTATGATGACACAGACTTCTCTTTTTCTCATAGTCCTAGATGGATCAATAACCTGCGTTGGTAAGCTGAAAGCTGGCTGTCACACAGTTTTGATGTCATCATGAGAATGAAGCACAGGAAGTCATAGTAATCTGAATGGCTGCCTTCAGATTGTTACAAGGAAATACATTTTTAATGCAATCTTTGCTTGTTTTTGTGGTTTTTGCTATGTTTTAACATCCTTTTCAACAGTTACATTGGTGAGATCTGAGGTTTGCAGCTACACTTTCTTCTCTTTTATTGATGACTTGATGCCCACATCTGCAACAATGATTATACTGTAATACACACACGAGAGGTGAGGGTCCAGAAAAGGTTGAAGGTGAGAGGAAAGACGAAAGGACGAGGAGAGGAAAAATATGTATATAAATAAATAAAGAGGAACAAGATGAGGAGAAATGAGGAAAAAACTGAGAAGAATGAAACATATGAGGCCGAACACTAAATTTCTCAATGCCTGTTTATGTTGATGTGTTCCTGTGACACACACACAAACACACAAAACACACGGTTATCTGCTCACATATACCATGTTAGTCACGCACAGAAGTTTCTGGAAATTATTACAGTAGATTGGTCATGCGTGAGGACTTGAAGAACAGAGGAGACAAAATGCAAATGGTGGCTGGTTTGTTCAGCATGCTGCAGCACTGATCTCAGATATCTGTGTTTGTGTAAAGGGTTGTGGCTGGAAGGTTAGAGAGATTTTAGCAATCAGCTTATGTTTTTTGCATATGTGTGTGTCTTTGTGATTAAGCTTTGAATTGTGGCGAATCTAAGTAGAAACACTGAGTCAGACTGTCAGTGTTTCACAGAGGTCACAGAGTTATTGATGCAAGAGAGTTGTGTTGAAAAGCATAAATGTTCATATTTTTGTAGCCTTTCAAACATCTTACTAACAGGATAACCTTTAGATCAGAATACTCAGTTTATGTCTTTGTAATAAAATAAAAACTGTAAATTTGTTTCCTTTACTGAAAAATACTTTTTACCGAAATGATATATGGTGAAGAAACAAGTGCTGTCATTTTTCTATGTTTCTTTACAGTATTGAAGCCACTGTTGTAAGGTTTGTGCATATTGATGCCACCTACAGGGCAAACTCTTAATCTGATAAATGTTTGTCAGAATCTAGATGTAAACATTACTAGTGAGGAATGGATTTCATTAAAACTCTGACAAAGCTTAGCAACGGGGTAGATAATAGTGAAGCTCCTGTCTGTTCATGAATAGTGAGCAACATTAAATGAAACTCAGAATGAAAGTGACTTGTTCATCAGTGATTTCTGTGGGTTATTTTATGAGTGCAATGTTGTGGTTGACTCACTTTTTCTCTATTATGTGTACTTACACTTCATTACTCGTTAAGTATTTCCCACTTTGAACAAGCTGTAGAGAACAAAAATAATGTTTTGTTTTACATCGTATGTTAGGATAAAGTTTTCATTTCAGTTCAGTGTAAATCATTTTAGTTCCATTTTTTCAACCTTTTAACAGGTTTTTTGTACAATTAACATTTTTTACAGCAATGCTATGCTGGTGTGTGTGTCTGCTGCGCCAGCAGAACCTATACTTTTTCTGGTTTATTAACAGGGGAGACAACTAAATACTTGTGGTCATATTAATCTCTCTGCAACACACCTCACCTTTAACACAAACACACACACACACACATATATGCATACACACTTGACATACACATACAGGTGTGTAGGCATGCACACACACATGCAAACACTCATCAATCATTTTGACAATCACTTGCTAGTCACACACACACACACACACACACTCACACACACACACAAGCAGACCCCTGTTGCTAATGTGTCTCCCACTTAGACTGTGTTTTCACAAGACTGTAATTGATGAGTCCATTAGTGTTAAGTAGTGGGGTCGGCTATTTTTCACACCCTCACTTGGCCGAGTGGGCCGGCCCTCTCACAATAAGAGGAACTTTCAACAGAATCATCACTTTACATGATGAAATATATGGCAAATATATATGGCAGTCCACACATTCTGCTGAGCACACTGTCTGTTTTCCACTCCCTCATCTCTCTTACCCTCTCATTCTCCTGTAACTTTAGGTGTACAATACAGCATGCACTCTGCTATAAGCTATATAATCTAAGTAACAGGCAACTGAAAATCCAATTTTAGTGTATGAAATGTAAAATGCATAACAAGAGTGTGAATTCTGAGAAGGAAAATAAGTGGAAATATTTTCCCACCACAGACAAATGACATTTCAAGTGAGAGTAAGTGTTGACAGTGAGTGTACACCGAGCACATGGGAGTGTGCCTGTGTGAGAGCGGGCACTTCTACCTGTAACCTAATCATGTGTCCTGAAACAGGAAACACAAATACGTGTGTGAGCATGTGTAGGTGAGAGTTTGTATATTTTTGGGGGATTTTTTGTAGAAGGACTGTGTGTAATTTTGGACAGATGAGATTATTTATCCAGTCTACATTTCTATAATGGTCTTACAGGCCTGCTGGACACATATGGATGGGGTTTAGGATAGGTGGAAAAAGATAGAGTGAGGGGGGAAGGGATGGAAAAAGAGAGCAAGAGAAAATGATGAGGGAAGAGGAGCACGGATAAGTGTTAGCAGGCTGCTGAGCTTTCTTTCTTTATTTCATTCTTTCGTTCTTTCTTTCTTTCTTGCTCTCTTTCCCTTGTTGCTGCAGGTAAGCAGGTTTCGGCTGTTAATGGTTACTGAAGATTAGATATGAGACGGTGCTTAGCTGACGATCGGTGTATGTAGACTTAATATTCGGCTCCAAATGATAAGGAAAAGAAAGGATTTTACGAGGAGGGATTGGGACTAGTCTGTGTGTGTTTATAAGGGTGGATAATGATAGGAAACACTGGACAAATTACTTAATCACAAATTAGGGGGACATTAGGAGAGGAAGTTAGAAACAGATTGTCAAGCAGAGAAGAAGAAGCAGGAACCACAGAGGAGGAGAGAAGAGACTTGTCTGTTTGTTGTCTTTTTTGTGTGTGTTCACATGTAGAAGTAGAGATTTTAATGTAGTTATGGAGTGTGGAAAGCTCTTTATGGAAACACTAACCAGTACCATGTCAATTGTTTAAAGTGGCAGTTAGTCAGTGTTCATACACTTACCGATGATACAATACTGTTTTAATGGTTATGTTTATGTTCAGGAAATATTATGGTCTTCTTTTAATATTGAAAAACTCGATGGTGGCCACATCCCCATGTGCAGTATCAGAATGAAAACATATATGGTAAAGCAAATTAGTAGTATATAAATGAATTCTGTGAGGAGACAGGGTTCAGTTTCTTGTCCAAGTCCTTATCAAAAGTATCAAAAGTACTCACTATGCAGAATGGTCACAAATGTCCTCACATGCCTGCATGCATGTGTTGTGTTGTGCGTCAGGTCATCAATCAAGTCAGTCAGCATAATAAAACACACAGATGCAGGAAATTACACGTTAACTTTTGGAAACGAGTAGCTGTGAATTTCTGGATGACAAACAGAAAAACATTCCAGGAGCTCATAAATCACATTAACTCTCTGTTTGGTATGTATCCTCTCTAAGTAGGCTCAGTGGCTGACAAGAAAACGTCATGAAGAAATTTGGAGAAGGCAAAGAGTAAAGGTGAGCGGAAGGTGAAGAGCGACGGATGGGAAAAAACCTGAGGTGAAAGGAGAGGACACGCAGATAACTGTACGGATGTGACCTCTCTGGGGGAGAGCTGAACTGCTTTTTGCCACTGGAGGGGTGAAAGGTCAGAGTCCGGCCTTTAGGGAAATTATCATGCACCATGTCTACATGAATCATCATGGCAACTTATAACTAAATGTATGTGTGTGTAGTATTCCCATACATGCTTATTAATGTGTTTGCCTGTGGATGTATGCGAGTACGAGTGTGTGTCCAGTTTCTTACTGATGAATGAAAAGCACTTTCGCTCGGAGTTCAGAGGTTACATTCTTTCACTGGAAACATTTAGACAATCAGACCCCTTTAAGGCACCTGGGAACAACCCCTACACACACACACACACACACACACACACACACACACACAAAAGGCAAAAGCCAAGCAGAGCAGACTGTTAGCACACCGCCCAGCTGACTATACCCTGGACATGAGTAAATCCAGACCGGCCTCAACAAGTGTCCATTCAGAGCCCACTCCACCCCTCACAGTATGGGACGACAGCGGCTGCGGATCAACTAAGCACCACGTAGCTCACCAGAATAACCATCAGGAGACACAAGCTGAATCTATGCTGCTTCAGAGATGTGATCAGGACAATAAAGCAGCGGGACGTTCTGATGGAAAAGCAGGAAAGCAGAAACTGTCACATTAGTAACAGTGAATTATTCAGAAATTTTGCCTGTGTAGACATGCATTGTAAAGGTGAAATGATAGATATTACTCAACTTTGGACCCCAGGTTTTATACCTAACAATATTATAGCCTCAAAAAGCATTATTTAGCAACTGCATTTTCACTTTTTATTTTTTCCATTTTGTTTCTCTTTTTTCCAGAAACAAAAGCAAAAACTGTTATACTGTAACTGTGTCTACCTGTTGATCTTTAAGTGGTTTTTGTGGGAAATGGGGATTTCCTGATTGTCAAACACAGAATTCACAGAATTCAGGTGGGGACTACAACGATTACACAGTTCAGACCAAGAATAACACGGCATAAAAAAACCCAAGGGGCTGAGCTGGTTTGGGCATTAAAAGTCCTTTAAAGAAAGCAGGGTTAAGTTCATGGTTTACCCTCTTTTTCTTCTCTCTCTCTAACAGAACAGTAAAGGAAGCCTAATGGTTCTTTTAAAATTCTTTATCTGTAGCTACTGGTGCCAACACACATCTTATCACACACCCTTATTGTGTACACACACACACACAGTTCCAGTTAAAAAACACCTGTTTTTTTTTTTTTTAAAAAAGGAAAGGATTAACAGGTTTGCTCTGATTTTCACTTAGATTTTATGTCACTACTGATCCAAAAGTTGTTGCGTTTCCAGTTGCAGAAAGAAATTTTCACTTCAAGGTCCTCATGCAGAGAGGAGAATAAATGCTAGAAGAGAAACATACAAAGAAAATGCAAATGCTTCTGATTCTGAGTCTCTCTGAACAATAATAAGTGTGTATGTGTGCAAACCTTTATTTATGTCACTTTATACAGACTTCCATTCTGAAAATGAGCTTTGTGTGTGTATTTCTGTTTGTGTGTGTGTGTGTGTGTGTGTGTTTGTGTGTGTCCAGCATCCAGGTCACCAGCGACAATAAAATCAGCTTTCCCTCCAGGGGAAAAGTGACCTCACCCCCTCTACATGTCTTTGCCTCCAAGTTAGGCATTAAAATATATTACTGTTGCGGATCATCCCGTAAGTGAAACTACAGTCTGAACATTTTTTTTAATGTGTGCAAATGCATCTCGGATCAGCTCCAGTATCAAATTTTGACTGTGTGTTTAGTACATGTTCATTTGGACTGTGAGATCATTTTCTGCAGTTGAATAACATGCAGCCACTAGTCACAAGATGACATTTGATGCACAGCTGTATCCCTGAAGTGCTGATGTAGGTCCGGTTCTCTCCTCTGTGATGTTTCCATGCAAAGTCCAAGACTCTCTGTGGAATGTCAGGCTGATGTGCCGTCCATCCAACAGTGAAGGCCTTCTTTGTCCCTGAATATTCATATCATCTCCATCAGTCTGCCAGCACACACACACGTCATTCCAGTAGTCACCCAGGAGAGGATAATAATAGCAGGTCTATCACCCCGACGTCTTTCACTGCTGGAGATGGGAGGTAGAGAGAGAGTGAGGAGTGGAGGAAGGGTGGGAGGTTGCTAACAAGCGATGAAAGAGAGACAAGAAAGGGATTATTAACAAGCATGAGAAAAAAAACAGATGGTGAGATGAATGGCATAGGAGAAAAAGTAGAAAAGCATGACAGAGAGAGCACTGAAAGAAAGAGAGATGGAGAGAGTGAGCGATGGGAGCAGAGATATCATATAATTACACTTCAGGAGATAATAAACTTATTTTGTCTGCTCACCTGTCTTCCTCAGCACACTTCATCTCAAACCTATCCCAAAACCCCGTCTCTCCAGCATGAACCATCTGTCATTCAATGGTATATCCTTACTCACAACATCATAATTCCTGTTTAAAAACAGCCTCTTCCACTCAATCCTCCCACTTGCCAAGACTATACTGCCTCTGATGAGAGTTTAGCTGTCTTGATTACTTACTGATCTTTTGATGTCGTGTGTTATAGGTACATGTTTTTTTTATCCGTGTTGCTGTTAAATTTACATAAATAAAAATGTACATAGTTACTACATCTTGCAAGATAAAAAAGTTCAAGTTAGACATTTCAAAAATGTTCTCGCACACAATAAAGTCTCAGTGTCAGGTGCGTAGGATCAAAAACTCTTGACTTCAAAATAAGACCAAAGGTGAACTGAAGTGATGGACAGTGTGCAGGATTCTTTGGCTTTTCTTTTCAAGCTGAAGAAGATGAAATCTTTTATGTAAACACGACATCAAAATATTAGGTTCTTAATGAACAGTGCATGTGGATAATAAACTTTTTTATGTAATTGATTAAAAATGACACATTTAATATGGCACAAAACTCAGATATAAATCATGTTTTATGGCAGCTAATTTTGTACAACTTATTAAATTCCAGTTGCTTTAAGAGATGCAGTTTTATGAACAAACAGAAACCAACCCTTGACTGTGTGGAACTGTTTCTGTGTGATTCACAGAAACCTGTGCATGGTCATGTCACAGATCAGCTTTTTCTGCTTTAAGCACATGTTGATCAATGTGGACTGAAAAGTGAATAGGACAGAAACAATTCTACCTAAAGTTGAACCTCCCTTCTTTAATCCTTGGTCACTCATCATTCTTAATCCTTTAAACCCCCCTATCACCTCAGAGTCAAGGCAGAGCAGTAAAATATCACACAACGCCATATTTCACAGCACACCATGGGGTTTGGCTCACTGATAATCTCAATGCTGTCGACATCTTGGCTGTGAAACTGTCCAGTTAGCTTGTTCTCCAGATGGCTAAGCAGCTAACATGTGAGCTAACTTCAATTAAAATTCCTTTTTTTCTCCAATGAACATGTGGGATATAATGTGGTGAGTGATAAGCAATACTTTAAAAACTAAACAGATTGTAAACTGATTTGTTTTCTTTTAAATGTTATAGTTAATAAACTGACAGGATTTAGGAGAGTTATTATTTTTCTCCAATAGAATATACAAAGGATGACAGTTAGTCGTTCAGTCTGTCTAAATAAGACAACAAGATATCTTGACAGTGCAGAATGAGTCTGAACTCTCTCTGAGCCTGAATTTTTTTGCCTGTCAGTCAGTACCTGTTCAGCATCTCAACCTGAGCATATATCTGCCTCTCAGACAACCTGCATATCTGAACCTCAAACTCTGTTTTGATTTAATGACCCCATGACCGCTGATAACTTTCTCTTAACTACCTGTATAATCCACTATCAGCAACATAATTGACTGAAGATTTAATCTGATTAAGTTGGTTTGCCTCAAAAACGATAAAGCTAGAGGTCACAGAAAACATTTTTCTTCTGTTCATTTATGCAATCAGTGTGATTAACACACTCACATCTTTCATGTCCAGGTGCTGAGTCCAAAAAATTGTGATTTCTAAACTAATAATAATAATAATAATGCATTTAATTTGTACTGCACTTTTCATTCACAGTGAATTTCAAAGTGCTACAACTTAAAAAACATATAACATACAGAAAATAACAAGACTTAAGATGAAAAAGCCTTCCTGAATAAAAAGGTTTGTGGTATGATCAGTTCCTGTACGTAGGGAGGTACATGTCCACTAATGGATTTGTATGTGAGTAGCAGGACTTTGTAGTCGATCCTGAGGGAGACAGGGAGCCAGTGCAATGACATCAGAATTGGTGTTGTTTTCATGTTTTTGCACTCTCACCAGGATCCTGGCAGTGCTGTTCAGAATGTACTGGAGCGTCTGGATGCTCCTGCCAGGGATCCCTGTGAACCAGTGCATTGCAGTAGTCCAGTCTTGACGAGATAAAGGCGTGGACACGTTTTCCTGCATCTGACAAGGTTAGAGGGGCAGAGTAGAAAGAGGTTTTACGCAGATGTCTTATATGGTCATCACAAGTAATGTGAGGGTGAAACATGAGACCCAGATTAGTGACTGAGAACTAAAGGGGGATGTCCTGGCCGTCAAAGGTGAGATGAGGTATGGGGGATGACTGAATCTGGTGTGGAGTGCCAACAAGGAGAACTTCAGATTTGCTGCTGTTTAACTGGAGGAAATTTGTGCTCATCCAGGCCTTTATCTCCTTAAAACAGGCGCTGAGGCGTGACATGGCTGCAGTAGGGCAGTTTTGATGTACAGCTAGGTATCATCAGCATAGAAATGAAAAGACATCTCATGTCTGCTGATGACACGACCGAGGGAGAGCATGCAGAGGGTAAACAGAATGGGGCAGAGAACCATAAGATAAGCTGTCAAAACCATCCTATTCATGAGAAAGGGTTTAACAGAAAGTTGGTTTGGTTTGGAGATGATAAATCCAATAGAGTTCTCTTTGGAGGAGATATTTCTCTGTGTCACCCTTTTGTTGGTGGGGGAGGACATGCTTGATTTCTAGATATCTCAGGGTCTTTTTGCCTCCACAACATGTATCATGCTGGTTTGGATTACTGTGATGTTCTGCAATACAGGTTTTTAAGGTTCTGTTTGTCTTTCCCCACACAAACCAATCCGTAGATGCGCTTTAGCATATAAACTACATTTGTTGTAGAACAGGTGATCTTATTTTTAATCCATATTGTTTTTCTGTAGATGGTTAAAATGAGTGACCTTTGTTGTAAGATGATAGCTACATGTGTTAAAATGAGGTTGCCTTGTATTGCATCCAGGAAAGTAGTTGGTTTTTTAGGTGCCAGGTCTGATTTAACTGTTAGGAAAGGCTTAGAGAGTTATTAAATTTATTTGACATGGTGTGCACAATAGGGAGAAATTGAAGAATATGTGAGAAGTCTTTGGCGGTTAGGTGTCATCGTGCCATCATTGTTTTCAGGGTGAAATGATGCCATGAGCTGTACAGGAATATCCCCTTGATGGAGTCTAGACACAGGTGGTGGTGAAGGTAGATGAAGATCTGGATGGATGTAATGTGGAACAGGACTCTGATAAGCTCAGTGGAAGGACCCAAGGACACTGGATCTGAAGAACACTTGAGGTAAATGAGGCGGAGGAGAGTTGCATCAATCTGACACTGAAATTACAGTTAACAGTAGCAGAGAGGGGAACAGTTTTGACAGCAACAAGATGAGCTGTCATCCAGTAGTGTATATGTGTAGTCAGAGTCTCCACAACAGCGTTCAACTGGCAGACAGGGAGTTTGAAATCCTATTTGAGGTATGTGTAGTGCACTATTCTACTTTATGTTAAACTGCTGGTTTTATCTTTCTATTAATAGTAGCAATTGTAAATGCCAGGTACAGATAACCCCAGCATTGAGCACCCAGAGTTGTTGAAGACCAGGGAGATCTCACCTGTAGGGGTAGGTGCTGTTAGTTGTTTTATTGCCCGTTATTTTTGTACTGAGTTTTATCAAAAATGACAAGTTTCAAAAAATGTCAAGTTTCAAGTCAAGTCAAGTTTCTTTATGATATAGGTGTCCAGTGAGGGGGGCATTTGAGCTGCAACATATTTGTCAGGCGTGACTATAGTAGAGGTAGGATGAAACAATTCAGTATATACTCTATTGAAACCACCTGAGGATTTTTTTTCTTTAATAACTTTTCTTTTCTGTCTTTTCTTTTCTTTATTTTCAGTTTGCTGCTGTTTAGCTTATAGCCTGTTTTGCCCTTTGTTTTCTTTTTTTCCCTTTTTGGCCTAAATCTATTTAGTGCTATTTTGTCTCTTATGTTTTAGCATATTTTTAACATATTTGTGTTATTGTTTATTTCTGTTTGTGAGATGAACCCACTGCACATGCAGATAAGTACTGCATGACACCTAAGGGTGTTAGCTTGCAGTGATAGCGTGTGTGTATGTGTGTGTGTGTGACTGGTGGTAGTGGTGTGAACACGTGGTGAAATAGAATTAGATAATGGCTAGTCCTGCAACAGTCAGCCTGTCTTGTTAATTATATCCTTTTTTTTCTTTTTGTAGTGTGAGAAATACTGGGACTGCGGATGTAAATTAGCTTTGAGCTAACTCCAGTGCAGTGCATCTTTTGCACTGTGCTAACCAAGCTAGCAGCTAGCACTATGATCAGCTCCACCCTCTCGTCCAAATATGGTCACTTCTGGCTCCAAAAATCAAACATGGCAACGGTCAAATCCAAGATGACGATGGTCAAATCGCTACACTCGAGGCTTCAAAACAGCAGTTCACAAACCAATAGGTGACATCATGGTGACTATGTCCGTATTTTTATACAGTCTATGCTTATTTTTAATATTAAAATATATATGTATGTGTGAGTGTGTATGTGTGTTTTTGGGTTTTTTTGTTTTTTTTTTACAACTGGCCCATTTTCTAAAATGACATCAGGCTGGCCCAATCACATCTCCTACTGGGCCGGCCCCACGCCTACCCCTCTGTCCTCTCTGTTTCTTGTGTCAGATGCCGTGGCTCAGAGCCAAATATCTGTGAATGAAGGAGGCCGTCTTTGTCAACTGTCAAGATTGATAAGCAAAAATGAAAGAAGGGGGTGTGGAGAAGTTGCAGGCCAAAAACATTTCCTAGAAAGTCTTCTCTTTTTGTTGTAGGCTAGTTGTAAATTACAGGTACAATAAGCATACAGTACAACACATATGACGAATAAAGTTCCCAATAATTTGTTAACATTTGCTTTGGTTTGGATCTCAGTCATTTTTTTCATTCATCCATTTCCTGCTGCTTATCTGGGGCCTGGTTGCGGTGGCATCAGACTGAGTAAGAAAATCCAGACCTCCTTCACCCTGGCATCGCCCTCCAGCTCCTCCTGGGGGGTTCCAGGTCGTTCCCAAAAGAGATATGTAGTCCCTCCAGCCTGTTCTGGGTCTGCCCCAGGGTATCCTACCAGTTGGATGTGCCTTGTTCAGAACACCTCCAGAGGGAGTTTTTTCAGGCATTAAGATTTCTGCAGCTTTTTAATTAAATTCCTTTGGCAATCAAAAACTACTGTATAACGTCCTGGTTCTTTCTCAAAAACTCAAATAAATGAGTTGGTACTTATCATGTGTACTGTCTCAGATTATTGCCTGTTTTTTACTAACAGTATCCCAAATAATCAACAGAACTTGCTCTCAACAGTTTCCAATTTTTACCAAAGAAACCATCACTGAAACTTGTTGACAGTGCGTAACCAGGACATGCTGTTAGCACAACAAACAAGGTACCGTTCTCCTCCATTGTACTGGGGTGGAGGCAGAAATCTCAGAGATGAATCTGTCAGAACCTGGGCAAATAAATAAATCGTCTTGAATGGCATGATATCTCTATAGATGTGAAAATTGTAATTTGGGTGAAACTATCAAAAATAACAGCAGAAATTGCTTTGAGAAAAAGGATCAACAGTCTAATGTTTAAAATAATGAAGACATGATGGAAATAAAAGGTGTTGACTAATATGGTGATTTAAACTCAGTGAGTTTGTCAGTTTAAACGTTTAGTGCTTGTGTGTGTGTTGGTTTATATTTTAGGATCTCAAGTGTCTTTCAGCACGGAGCCACATCCCTATAGATGTTCTGTGTTTCCTCGTGTTGCAGGCCAAGCCCCCAACTGTTTCATTAACCAAATTTAATCCACAGTAAGAAGCGCTCGCCAAAAGAATACAAAAAAAACAAAAACAAAGCAGCGGGGCAGAGAAGGGAGTCACAGAGATGGGAAAAGAATAAAGACAGAGGGAGAGAGGAGAAAAAGGGATAGAAAAGCACAGGGTGAAAACAGATTGAAGGGATTAGAGCAACATGTGATTTGCCACATGAGCTGTATCAAATCTCTCATCAATAAGTAATTCTTCGTAGCCATCCAGAAGTTACCTCTGTGTGGGAAAGTAGTGTTTGTGAGATGAAACAGAACCATGTTTCTCTTCACATCTTATATATCACAACCTCCACAACATTTTAACCAAACCTAAAAGATGACACATTTTGTCACTCCAAAAAAAGGCCCAACTGTGTACTTGTGTCCCAAAATGACAAATGACATGTTTCTCTTTGCATAATCAGTATAATACATTTAATAGATGAAGGTATAATGAGTTTTAAGACAAGGTGCCACCAGTTGGAAGATGAATCATGGCTGTATAATGGCTGATATGCATCTCATGTTTTAGAGAAAAAAATATGCATTTACATTGTTAAATAAATATCGTACATCTGCTGATACCCCTGAAGTTCCAAAATATACATTCAGTAGTGTTGTGTCATTCAGCAATATTTTGTTCAAAAGAACGAATCATTTGGGTGAACAAACTGAAGTGAATCACTTCCTGAAGTCAGTTCAGGTGAGCTCTCAGGGAGTGAGTGTGTCCCTTCGAACAAATCACATTCGCTCACAATTGACTGAGTGAGTGACACAAGTCATTTGTTTGCAGGAGGAATGGGGTGTGTTCAAGACAGTAAAAACACAGCTGGTTCGGGTTGCTAATAGTTAGCTGCAATGATTCAACAACATTTGTCTTAGACTGCAATCCACATATCTAAATTGATATCATATGCATAGACATTACACATAACATTACACAAACACACACGTAACGTGACTGTTTTGAAAAGAGGATAGCTTTAAGGATACACTCACTGAACGGAGCATGTGTGTGTGTGTGTGTGTGTGTCACTTTCAAACCAGAGTTACAAGGTGCTTCACAAAATACAATACAGGTTTCAGGGGGGCTTTTCTAGAGCGGAGGTTAGCTTTTAGCTCTGCTAGCCGTGTTGTGGTGTCCACACAGTGGCTGTCTGTGGATCAAACTACAGTAATTAGGTCCAGCAAGTCCAAGAGTAATGATGTAATGTAGATCAGTTAAAAGTCATTAAAAACCAGTATTCATCTCCGATATTCAGTGAGGAAACTTTTGAAGTATCAAGAATTATAAACAGAGTTTGGCGTGTTTGTCAAAGCGGCAGCACTTCCGGAAGCCGGAGATCAAGAGGAATACCGTTTTGCTGTGTTTTAGTTCACTGAGTGGTGGGCAATTTTATATGCCAATAAAACAATTTGCTTTCAAAAACAAAAACCTCTGAGTGGTGAAAAGGCTGCTTATTTAAAGACATTTAGCATATACGTATTGTTTCTAAACAAAGAAGTGCTCATTTTAGCCCTGGAGTGGTTCAGGATGTGTAATTTTACCAACATAGTGAAATTCAAATTCATAGTGTTGTTCTGTTGTGACAACAGATTTATGTTCTCATCAAAAACAGACAACATATCACACGATTATTTACACGTTTCCTATGTATTTTCTTAGTATAGAGAAATATATTAAGTACCACAAAGTTTATGATCTGATACAGGTTCTGATCAGTGCTGAATACAAGAAAGATTTAACACAAAATCATTCACAGATCTTAAAAGTTTAGGCTCACAAAAAGTATTAATGCATTTATCAAATACATGACTTACACACTCTTATCTATATGCACGACATACAAAATATAGTCTACAAAGCTGACATGTTAACACTTGTTATTCTAGTTACTTGAAGCTTAATACTCAATATACGACTCAGCTTAAAGACCAACTGAAGAAATTGTCACAAGCAAGCAGCCAGACGTCCTGCACACTCATACACTAATCACACAACTTGAACAGGTGATTGAACAGCCATGAATTATACAGTGGCTTTCGGGGGAGCCATTTTTTCTGGTGCACTACTAACTATGTCAAATGCATATATGGACGTGTGCAATCAATTGTAGGGTTACTGCGAAAAACATTCTACTGTTACCACATACAGTTAATACTGTCAATAACATTTCACTGTTGCAGTGTTTTTATATCACTCGAGCAACAACAACACACTGGTTGTGAAATGTAACTGAAGAGTTTGGTATTTGCCTCTATGTGCCATGTTTGAGGAGCTTGATCATCATGACATTGTAGACAAGAGATCTTGCAGGTTGAATCTTGATTAAAGATATATTCTTCAGTTCATACTGGTTGCTTTATCCTGCATTTGATACTCTTTATGACACACAGTGACTTGGTCAATGGTTTGTGCTACCCCTCTAAACACACCATACCTCGGTGACATCTCATGAACATCGAAACGTGCCGAAAAATGCCTACTGCATAGTAAAACATCCTGGAGGCCAAGCAATGTCACTATTAACTACTTGGATATAGTGATGTAAATGTAGTGATTTGAGTGTGCTGCCATACATGGATGGCCACAGCAGGAATAGTCACAGCATTCGGTTATGTTGGAGACAAATGTTCAGAAATTGGAATGTAATGAGTGAATAAACACAACACTAACATATTTTTAGCGCCCCCTAAATTTCTCAAAGTAGGTTTTCAGGGGAGCTTATGTCATCTTCTGGGGAGCCGAGCGCCTGTTCGCTCCTTGTAATTCAAACTCTGAATAGGACGTATTTCTGAACTCTGAGTCACCAGATTACGCTCATGTGGATGATATTATAAGTAAGAATCTTCCTTTAAAATGTTTTAATCCCCATGTAAATCTGCAGTAAATGAAAAAAATGTGTAGCAAACTGTGAGGGGCGAAACTTTGTTTTGTGATTTTTGAAAAGTGTTTTGCGTTGGTATTTCACAAGCCTTTTTTTTTCTTCCCAAAAACAAATAACTTTAAAAATATATGTATGAAATAAATATTTGTAAAAAAAACCCACTATTCGTGCTTTAGCTTCTAATGCAGGTACCTATAGTGATGGTGGAGCCCCCTTCCCATGACTAGCCTTAAAGAAATTCCACGTTATTTCTTTGAAACCATACTTGTAGGGTTCCATTGAAAGGTAGAAGAAATTTCCCTTTTGTCGATAATGTGTTGCAGGCCTGTCGCTGAAAAAATGAAGTATACTGACTTGAGGGTGTTGTTCTCTCACTACCTTCAGAAATGGATCAAGGTGGGCCCAGATGGTCACCAGGTCGTGTTTTCTGGAGGGTGATATGCAGCAGAAGGTGTGCAGCACTTGTTCACCAGCGGTGTAGAGCACTCCAGTGTGCTGGCCTGCTGGTGTGAGCCTCCAAAATGCACAGATTGTATTTCTTCGCTGTACTTGCATGAGTAATTTTGCTATTACACACATTTATCAGCATGTGGCAAAAACTATGTGCATGTCCACCCTGTCATGGAAGGCTTGCTGACAGGGTTGAACAATGACAGGGCGGACATTTTTGGCTAATGTTAACATTTAATGAGCACATGGTGGACCTTCAGTTAGCAACATGATTCCATTAGCAAGGTGGCTGTGTACTGTTTAACAAATATATTTTGAATTTCTGAAAGGTTTTTATATTAATTGATATTTCACTATGACAGAGTGGACATGTTAAGCTTGACATCATCCAACTACACACATAATTTGATGAAAATTATGAAATACAAGTGTAATGTATAAATACTTATTCTGCAACTACCCACTGTTTCAGCCTCCATTGAAGAAAGACAAGGTGGTGGTAGTAATGTCACTGAAAACAGAGGGTTTCTTAAAGGGGCAGTTACCCCATAATGACAGGGTGGACAGCAATTTCAGGGACACATGCAAAATGCTCAATATGATTATGAAAATAGAATATATACATGATCAAAATGACTTGTTTTATCAAATAACTTGTTGTGGACAATAAAACCTTTTTTTTTAATTTAATATCATTTAACCACTTACTACACACTGTAGTTAGCAGAGCAGCATGTGGGACATGCCAAAATCATGTACATCCAATGAAAAAATACAGTATGAAATGAAGGAAACACATTTCAAGAGACTTATCATTGTACTGATATATGTGTAAATGTTTGGCTATTTATAATAAGACCTCAGAGTTTCATTATTCTGCTACATTTTCATGATGACTGAGTGATTCTGATGAGGATACCAAAGGCACTTTATAGTGATATTGACTCAGTTAGTCGGTACAGTTTGGTTAGCAGAGGTTCTGGCGTCTGGGCAGTTAAACAATGAGGTATCATCTAGGCATATGGTGTCTACTCACTTAACTACGCTACACATCACAAAATGGAGAGGAAATACATTTGGTTACAATTTACAATTCTTGGCTGCTCGATGTTCACCACTGACGTTAGGGAAAGGCAGGGGTAGGGGGTGAAGAAGAGCAGGAGGGGGTTAGAGGCTGTTAGGCCTACTCCTGGAAAGAACTGATGTTAGTATGAGGTGCAGACACAGACTGGTGCACAGAGTGCTGTGGGACCACCAAGAGGGTGTCCAGTCTGGCCTGCAACCTGCGAATGTATTTATACATGTGTGCGATGACTGCCATAATGATCCAACCACTAAGAAGGAGCCCAAGGGCAGCCCAACTGACACGGTGTTCTTGGTAGGGTGATGATCTGTGGCTAGAATAAGCCTTTTCTCCTCATGTCTGCCCTTCTCTAACCCACTCTGTCTTTATCTTCCTCACTTTGTATCAACCTGTCTTTACCTAACATCTGTCCCTATACATCTGACTTTATATATTTTCTCTGTCCTCTGTTTTTCTCAGAGCATTGCAGTCAAGCAGCTGTCACCTTTCCCTCTGTCTGGGTCCAAATGTGCTGTGGGCTTTGTTGCATTGCCTTACATAGAGAGGAACGTTGATTAATGAAGAGAAATAAATGTTTGAGTGAATGCAGCTGCAATGTTCAATTTCCAGATCCAGGACACAGAGACGTTTACAGTAAAATGATGTGATGTTGAAACAGCACATTTAGACTGACAGATATATGGTTGAGACTAAGGGAAGAAATGATTCCTATTAATGTCCATCACATTGTACAGATAACAGAAGAGCAAAACAGAAAAGAGAAGAGTCATGTCTTATCTTCTAGAGCTATACTTTTTACATTTTCAAGATGATATTCTGTATTACCCCTTCCGTCCATTTCTTTATGATGTTGGTCTATGTTGGTCTTTAATCTTAAAATAAGCCCACTATGTTCAATTTTATCTGGTCCACTTTCATCTGTGGGACTGCTATGGTTACCCAACATTTTTGATTTTGACTCCACTTTCCTCACAATAATTTGAGTCTCAAAATTAAACATTGAGAAACAAATTTTCAAATATCCTGAACAGTATTTAATCATTTCTGCTCAAATAAGAAATTCTGGTTCTTGTCCTGTGGCCAATTCACATACTACACTACAAATAGAGGCTAGTGTTAGCTTGTTGCCCTTTGTTATTATTAGTACATTTTGCCAAAACAAATTTGCAGCACTGAAATGCGTCCTACAAAACAGGACATGGACATAAGGAATTTTTTTAAGAGTCAAAAAAATCAAAACAGTAGCTACATATTGTGAGCTTTACAATCCAGTTTTTCATTAACCCTATTGCTGCTATTGATGTGGCAGTTTAGTTGACACCACAGTGACAGTCAAATGCAGTCATTTGAAAGTGGCTCATCTGACCAGCTCAGCTGCATCACATGACAAAACGTTCCAAGGTTAAAAGTACAAATGTAATGACTTTACTGTGGCAGAGCACATACATAGTCACTTCTAAGTTTTTATTGTTCTCTGTATCACATCCTGCTTTTCTTTAGACACAACCTTTTCTTTGATTTGCACAGCCGGCAAATTCATACTCCAGAGACATCTATAGTGTCTGTGTTTCTTGCAGCACAAGTTTCTGCACCCAAACCTCCCATCTTCTTGGGAACGAGGAAATACGCGGAGTAAAACCCCCTCTATCTGTTGTGAGTGGGAACGATCAAGACAGCCTGGGAAATTACATGTTAAGTGATGGGAAGTTACACCGTAAAACACAGCCTGTATTATAAAGTGTTACCTTTTTGTTTAAAGTAATGTATTGAGAGGCAAAGAAATACACATCCTCCATCTGGATTACAAATGTGCATCTCATGTTTAAGAAAAAATTTACATTGTTAAAATAAATATCCTACATCTGCTGGTGCCTTGAGTAATTACAGCAGACACCTAAATAGACCCTAAATATCTGAGACTGGATGGCTTTAGAAATCATTAAATTCAATTTTTTACAATAAGTGTTGTTAATGAATCTTAATAATATACTATATAAACAAAAGCTTATTTTCTGTATGTTTTTATTTGTATTTAACTCTATCTACTAAACATAGACCCCCCCCTCTCTGTTTAGGACGATTGGTTCCTTCCAGCTAGAAGTACTAGACGGTAACAGTGAGACTAGTAGAGCCGCTCACCTGCAGCAACGGAAGCCATGTAGAAACGTTGCAAATTGTGGTTGTGTGGGGTATGAATAACCACTCACACCATAAAACAGTATGACTTGAGTAAATCTGTAAATGACTGAGAGCTGCAGAATTTTCCTATTTAAAGTGACTTTAGCATCAGTGGTTTTAACTATAACACACAAGTAATTAACGTTAGTGTTTGGTTGTTGCCCTTTGCTATTATTAAGAAATTTTGCCAAAACAAATTTGCAGCATGAAATGTGTCCCACAAAACAGTAGATGGACACATTTTAGTCAAGAGCTAAATAGTGTCAATAAAAACAGTTGCTACATGTTTGTAAGCCTTTTTTATTTTATGATCTAGTTTATCATTAACCCTATTGCTGCTATTGATGTGACGAGTTTTCATTAATCTCTGTATCACATCCTGCTTTTTTTATCAGTTATGTTTCTACTCCAATGACGGCTATAGTCTCTGTGTTTAGTGATAAGGTTTTACAGTTTGATAAGTCTCTTTTATCTGGTTTCAACATGGCAAAGGTCTATCATCTATCTTTTCTCCCGTAAATGTATTCTTGCAGGAAATGTTCCTGCATCTGGACTGAAGTAACAATTATTCAGAAGTTTTAACACAGAAACGAACAATATGTCTTCAACTGTTGGTGCTCATTGTCTGGAGTGAACATGTTCTACTGTAGAATTATTTACTACTAAAAATTAAAAAAAAAAAACATATTAAAGAAATACATAAATTGAATAATAATAACAATAATGCATATTTGGAAAAATCTTTGAATTGCATCTGCTATTATTAAAAGGTATCAATTTATTAATTCCAATGTATGTTTT
Organism: Thunnus albacares; assembly: GCF_914725855.1. Taxonomy (NCBI): domain Eukaryota; kingdom Metazoa; phylum Chordata; class Actinopteri; order Scombriformes; family Scombridae; genus Thunnus; species Thunnus albacares. Next base: position 12,651,985 of record NC_058110.1, on the reverse strand, counting down.
CAAACAAACAATTCTGCTGTTGCTAATAAATAAAAAATGACAGCATGCAACAACTAAGCCAAGGTCAAAATTTTAGTCAAAACATTAACAGAAAATCAAATCCTCCAAGGTTTGTTTTTAGCTCCTATTTAATTTTCTATAAACAAAATTGCAAAGTGCTAAATTGCACCTTTACACAGATGATAGTGGCATATTCAGTTGCCCCTTCTCTAAGTAAAGCCATTAATGAGCATCAGACAGCATTTCAACAGCTTCAGACTAAATTCATGACTTTTTCTAGGTAACAAAAATCTGTACACTTTAAATGGGAACTCAACTGAAAAAGTGTCATCATATAAGTATTTAGGTATTTGGTTAGATGACAAACTTTCTTTCAAAGTACACATTGAAAATCTTGTGAAGAAGCTGAAACTTAAGTAAGTTAGTAACAAAGTTTAGTAACATAAACTTGTGCAGGCCACCTTTTTATGTGTTTTGGACTGTGGTGATATTGTCTACATCAAGCTGCCTCTTGTACACTCCACCTCTTGCATCACAGTGCACTAAGATTTATAACCAACTCTGGTTCCTGTACTCATCATTGTAGACTTTATGAATTGGTAGACTGGCTGTTATTAAATCTATGTAGACAACTTCATTTGTATATTCTTGTGTACGAAGCCATGCTGGGTAAACTCCTCTCCTCATCACCTGCGTCACCTCTTGACACAGACATCCAGCAGGCTTTAACTTGGTTCCACCAGGTGGCTTCATTACCAGGCTCCAAGGATTTGTACTGAGCTGGGGAACAAAATGTTTTCCTTCTTTGTTCCCTGGACTTGGAATAATCTGTAGAGCATACGACGTTTTAATAATCTAATCCCCTTGGAAAAATGTAAAGCCATGTTAAAAGTCCATGTAACTGAAAATTGCAACTGCCTTATCTGAGCTGGATTTTGTCTCTTCCTTGTGTGTGTTTGATGTTTGTGTTCCCCATCTGTTGTGTTTCCAACTGTAACTGGTGTGCTGTCTTGACCAGGTCTCCCTCGGAAAAGAGATTTCAATCTCAAGGACTTCCTGGTTAAATAAATAAATAAATAAGTAAACATATTGTTTCTATTTACACAACGCTAAAATGGCAACTGCTCTGGCAACAAATTGGTCAGTTTATCAATGACTCAAGAGGGCAATAAATCAGCAAGAAAAGGGAATGAAACAAACAAACAAATAAAACTATAGAATCAAATACATGTAAATCATGATGATGATGATCATGATCATGTAAATAATGGAGCAGACAAAGGGAAAACAGAGTAAACTAAAAGACAGGAAAATGTATGAAAACAAAGATAAAAAAATAGGTGTAGAATTCAGATGTAATAAAATCTCAAAGGTAGAAAGCTAACAGAAAAAGAGACAGGAAAAGGAGGTAATAAATGAGTCAGGGTTGAAAAAGTGGGAGTCTGAAAACAGAGAAACAGTATAGAGCTGATGAAGGCTCAGTGAGCTACTGGTAATAAAAAGGAAATTGATTCAGGAATGGGGAAGGACAAACAGAATATGAATGCAAGACAGAGAAGAGACATGAGGGGGAAACAATGGTAGAAGAGAAACATGAAAGATGGAAAACCTAAAATTTCCCGCTTTAAAATACTCAACTTGTGATATTTGACATGTTCTGGTGCTTGGAGGCATTTAATTTACTTTTTTGATACATACTTTCTCCAATGCATGACTGGAGGGTACTGCAGTTGTACGGTTGTAAGGAATGATCTGGTGGTTTTGGGAAATAAATGTAAGCATGTAATGTCATTCATTACAGGAAACTACTACAGAAAGATGTCATTTCAATAAAAACTGAACTACATTGGGGAATGTGTGGGCATTTTTAGAGCTTGACTCAGAGTAGGAACTAAGTGTCAAGATCTCGGCCTTTGTTGTATCTATTTTGACCCGTCTTTTAAAAATTTTTGACTTCATGGAAGTGCAATACAATTTTTTTTAAGGGTGGCATGCAGAAGGTAGAAGGTTTGCAGATATAAAGAGATAAGGAGAGAGAAAGCGGAGAGGGAAGGGGTGAGTCAGGGTGGAAGGGTAATGAGGGGTCAATGAGCTGCATGGGTAATAAAAAGACATGGAGGGAAGAGGTGAACAGGTACTGACTGTATGTACACAGTGTACAAGGCAGTGAAGTCAAGGTCATTATTCTGGTGCTTGGCTTCAGTCTTAGTGAACTTTGAATTTTACTCTTTATGGTCTGTCCATGCACGAAAATTCAAATTGGTCCTCACAAAGGTAGATGTACAAGAGCACACAAACACACACAAACACAGTGTTACAACTGCTTTGCTGAAACCCATTTAAAAGCAAAATGTGGCCTGTGTGTGGCAGTGAAATCACATATGGCCGCTCCCTCACGCGCTGTCAGACAAAACACAGCACAGGTCTACAGGGTTGTGTGTGTGTGTGTGTCATTTTCTGTGTTTGCATTGTGTATATGTGGACCTCATGAGTGGCGATGCGTGCACACACATGCAGATGCACGCACACACACACACACACACACACACACACACACACACACAAACACACACACACACACACACACACACACACACACACACACACACACACACACACTTTTAGAACAGGGACACTCTGCTCACATCACTTTGACTGTGTGCTCTTCTATACTTGTTATTGATATAAACCATTCTCTAGCCCCTAAACTCATCTCTAACTATCACAGCTGAATGTAACTAATGAAACCAAATGTAACTCTAATCTTCAACCCCAAACCAAGTCTTAACCCTAAAGTAACCCTTTGAAGAATCAAGGACTGAAAGAAATGTTCTTACTTTCCAAAAATGGAAGAAGTTGCCCAGATGCAGTTCCAGTCAAATCAGGAATGTCATTGGATATTGATGAAGAGGAACAGACAAAATACTGTGTGTGTGTCTGTGTATAAGTGTGTCCTTTTATGGGCAGCCCATAAGTTACAACCACAATGCTTGTCAGGCCATTTTAGATTATTAATGCACAGTTTTGATATCAGAGAGCTTTCACGGTCATCATGTCATGGTCAAAAATAAACCGCCCGTGTTTCAGGAGGTATTAGTTTGTGTGTCACGGATGTGGAAACATAGATCATAGTGCCCATGGGGGCTGCATGATGACCAACTAAATACATATAAACATTCAAAAAACAGATACATGTAAAATGCACTGTTCCTGGTGAAAAGTGTCCTGGAGAATCTACTTTTTAAAAGGCAGCAAGTTGAATAAATGATCCAATTTTTTCTGAAAAGAAAAAGACAGGAGGCAGAAGACAAAGAACAAAATAGAGAAAGTAACTGATGATTGTACTAGTTCAAGGGCATTTTTGAACACCACATATAAATATATATATTATATATATATAAATAAATATAAAGGAACATAGTATATAAATTAATTATATAACTTTAAAACAAACAGTTACAAAATATATACATAAATATATATATTTTACATAATGTAAAATTTTGAAGTTTTTAGAATTTGGATCTTGAGAATGTTTTTGTACTCTAGACCACCAGAAGTTGAGAGATGGCAGAGGGGATGAGAGTGTTTTATATGTTAGTTTTGGCTGACGGAGCTCTAAAAAAAGAGCCACAGGGTACAAAGGTACATTTATTGCATAGTATCCAGTTAATAGCTAAACATTAATAGTTTTGGAGAAGGAAATTCTTCTTCCTATCATCAAGACATATCTAGGTCAAGGTCCATATATTACAGTCACACTGATTTTATTAATCATAAACCACTGACTTTACCCTCCCACAATAACCTTCTGAGACGTTACGAGATAGTACTAGACTCTGATTCGATTGCTCTTGAAGGAATCAGAGGAGCTGAGTGACTTATTTTTATTTTTCAGGGAAATTTTTTACTGTGGCTGGTGACACAGTGAGAGTCTTTTTTTGTCCAGTGTTGGTGTCAAATGAAACACTGATGAAGGTCTGAGTCCAGTAATGAGTGGGTCTGGGGACAGAGAGGGCTCTGACTAGGTTAGTATGGAGAGAGACTGCCTTAAAACCTGCTCTGTGCTCTAGAGAAGATGATGGGCAGCCATTGTGATGAAGAGAAGAACAACAAGAGGACTACAGCTTTGTGAAAAAGACAAGGAGCTGCAAATAATGTAATTATCTTAGAAAGGAACAACATACAACAACCGTTGTATTCAGTCTCGATTCCTGTAAAACCAATATGTCTGAGGAACAAGGCAGTCACACATCAGCTGACAAGTGAGTGAAACTTTTAAATCTGCTCAGTCTCACCTCACTAGGATGTGAAGGTCAAGTCATATAAAGTAAATGATGAATAATACAGTATTTACTATTAAGTAAGTGACACAATAAAGTTAAGACAGGAAGCTCTAAAGTGATGTTAAACTTTTTGCTCTTACCTTCCCTGGTGTGACTGAGCCTCTAAAGCTTTTTAAAATCTGTGTTAAAGCCCACATGAGAAAGACAGACCAGTTTCTCCTGCACCCAGTGATGTCTCCATGAAAAGTGACAGATCCAAGGATGAACCTTACAACCTCAGTAAAGGAGTTCTGGGGTAAGATATTTTGCTAATGTTGGATGTTTGATACAGAGAGACTCAGAAACAGAGAAATATAACTGAAGAGAGTGACTTTGACATATTAGGAGAAATAATGTCAATTCTATCTTGAAGTTGAACAATAACGGTCTTGTAATGCTCCTCTAGTTTAGGTGTCCCTGGTTCCGAAAACAGAAATCCCATTGATTTTTCCAATAGACGATGTTACCTGACTCACAGTTTGAGCACTTCAGTTAAATCATCATTACAAAAGATGAACAACTGTGTTAGAAAATATCTAGTTCTTTCATAAAAAGTCAAAGGTACAAGACTGTGTAAATAAAGATTTAGATTATGTAGAAATCCTTTGGTACCTAGTGCATTTCAACAAAACAGCCTACCACCAAGCTTAAAATTTGGTCATGTGTTCCTCTAACGGTGGGCAGAAGCTAAAGATTATGGTGTTGAGAAAACTGATTTTACAATCTGCAGCGTGACTTGGTTTGCTTTTCATTTCTGGGCCACTTTTGCATGAATTCAGCAAGTTTGTATGTTATTTACAACTTTAACAACAAAGCGTTATTTTTGAATTCATTACTGCTCCCTTGCGCCTCAGACTGGCTTCTTCTCCATAGCAACGGTGGCTGAGGCTCATGGGTATTGTAGTATCTTAGCCATCCAGCAGTGGCGTAGGCAGAAATTGTATTTTGGTTGGGCCAATACAAAAGTGGCTGGACTATATTTTTCCAGAACAACTGTGCTAAAACCCCAAGAATCCAGAGATATTATTGCCTGCATATTCCAAGATATGATGCAAATATGATGGTATGCATAGTGGATACTCTCCAATCATGAGAGTCACACATTTCATGTGCGGAGCTTATCCAAATCCAGAATGGGACCACTTTATACTGCTAGTATCTGGAGTTCATGTCTTCCCAGATACTATATGCAAAATATCTCATATTCGGATAATATCTAGTCAGAGATGGACAGCTGTCATATCTGCAGAATATTCATTAGTCATGTCTCATGTCAGGATATTTTATAGATATGACCACTTACCATGTTTGAAGTATGTACATGAGTGATTTCTGCTGTCTTGATATCTCAATATATTATCATTGGATTTTAAGTCATATCTGATGATATCTGATAGTCATGTCCTATATGAGGAAATTATATAGATATGACCAGTAATCATATTTTAAGACCAATCAGATTTGTTTTCTGAAATTTTTAGACAGGATTCAATGGTCTTGTCTGATAACAATAGAAAAACACCAACATGTGTTCTCTTTTGAAGATATCCAAAGAATATTCAGCTAAAAATTACTATATCGGAAACCACTTGACTGCAAATAAGCCACTTCTATTGCACTAAATAAAGGTAGAAAACAGAAATTGTGTAAAGGCTAACAAAAAAGAGGCAACGGATTAGTGAAGAATTTTGCAAAAAGTAAATTAAAGCAGTGTGCACTAAAGAACAAGATTTAAGGAATTTAACTAACACTCTCTTTCACATACTGGGATTAGTGTTACTTTGAAATGTTGGATGTTTAATACAGAGAGATTCAGAAATGGAGAGAAAAAGAACTGAAGAGAATATCTTTGACATATAAATTGAAATATTTCCACTGTGAAGCTCAAAAATAATGTCAAAGGTGTTAGAACTGTTAATGTTTGCATTGTAAAAACTGTTTTTAAATCTGTGTTAAAGCTCGCATGAGAAAGAAAGACCAGTCTCTCCTGCACCCAGCGATGTCTCCATGAAAAGTGACAGATCCAAGGATGAACCTTACAACCTCAGTAAAGGATTATCCGGGTAAGGGTTTTTGTAATCTTAGATGTTTGATACACAGAGATTCAGAGGCAGAGAGAAAATGAATTGAAGAGAGTTGACATATGAAAGATATTGTTAATTCTACCTTGAGGCTCAACAATAATGTTAAAGATGTTAGAAGTGTTAAAATTGTAATCGTTATCTTTGTTAACATCCACATGAGAAAGAAAGACCAGTCTCTCCTTCAGTTTACAATGTTTCCATGAAAAGTGACAAATCCAAGAATGAGCCTCTCAGCTTCAGTAAAGGGGTATTGGGAGAAGTGTTACCTTAAAATGTGGGATGGTTGATACAGCGAAATTCAGAAACAGAGAGAAAATGAACTGAAGAGAATGACTTTGACACATAGAGAGAAATAATTCCACTGTGAAGCTCAAAAATAATGTTGAAGGTGTTAGATTGTTAATGTTTGCATTGTAAAAACTATTTTTAAACCCGTGTTAAAGCCCACATGAGAAAGAAAGACCAGTCTCTCCTGCACCCAGTGATGTCTCCATGAAAAGTGACAGATCCAAGGATGAACCTTACAACCTCAGTAAAGGAGTTCTGGGGTAAGATATTTTGCTAATGTTGGATGTTTGATACAGAGAGACTCAGAAACAGAGAAAAATAACTGAAGAGAGTGACTTTGACATATTAGGAGAAATAATGTCAATTCTATCTTGAAGTTGAACAATAATGGTCTTGTAATGCTCTTCTAGTTTAGGTGTCCCTGGTTCCGAAAACAGAAATCCCATTGATTTTTCCGATAGACAATGTTACCTGACTCACAGTTTGAGCACGTCTATGGCTTGAACTGACATGAAACTCTCCCAGTTAAATCATCAATACAAAAGATGAACAACTGTGTTAGGAAATATCTAGTTCTTTCATAAAAAGTCAAAGGTACAAGACTGTGTAAATAAAGATTTAGATTATGTAGAAATCCTTTGGTACCTAGTGCATTTCAACAAAACAGCCTTTCACCAAGCTTAAAATTTGGTCATGTGTTCCTCTAACGGTGGGCAGAAGCTAAAGATTATGGTGTTGAGAAAACTGATTTTACAATCTGCAGCGTGACTTGGTTTGCTTTTCATTTCTGGGCCACTTTTGCATGAATTCAGCAAGTTTGTATATTATTTACAACTTTAACAACAAAGCGTTATTTTTGAATTCATTACTGCTCCCTTGCGCCTCAGACTGGCTTCTTCTCCATAGCAACGGTGGCTGAGGCTCATGGGTATTGTAGTATCTTAGCCATCCAGCAGTGGCGTAGGCAGAAATTGTATTTTGGTTGGGCCAATACAAAAGTGGCTGGACTATATTTTTCCAGAACAACTGTGCAAAAACCCCAAGAATCCAGAGATATTATTGCCTGCATATTCCAAGATATGATGCAAATATGACGGTATGCATAGTGGATACTCTCCAATCATGAGAGTCACACATTTCATGTGCGGAGCTTATCCAAATCCAGAATGGGACCACTTTATACTGCTAGTATCTGGAGTTCATGTCTTCCCAGATACTATATGCAAACTATCTCATATTCGGATAATATCTAGTCAGAGATGGACAGCTGTCATATCTGCAGAATATTCATTAGTCATGTCTCATGTCAGGATATTTTATAGATATGACCAGTTACCATGTTTGAAGTCTGTACATGAGTGATTTCTGCTGTCTTGATATCTCAATATATTATCATTGGATTTTAAGTCATATCTGATGATATCTGACAGTCATGTCCTATATGAGGAAATTATATAGATATGACCAGTAATCATATTTTAAGACCAATCAGATTTGTTTTCTGAAAATTTTAGACAGGATTCAATGGTCTTGTCTGATAACAGTAGAAAAACACCAACATGTGTTCTGTTTTGAAGATATCCAAAGAATATTCAGCTAAAAATTACTATATAGGAAACCACTTGACTGCAAATAAGCCACTTCTATTGCACTAAATAAAGGTAGAAAACAGAAATTGTGCAAAGGCTAACAAAAAAGAGGCAACGGATTAGTGAAGAATTTTGCAAAAAGTAAATTAAAGCAGTGTGCACTAAAGAACAAGATTTAAGGAATTTGACTAACACTCTCTTTCACATATTGGGATTAGTGTTACTCTGAAATGTTGGATGTTTGATACAGAGAGATTCAGAAATGGAGAGAAAAAGAACTGAAGAGAATATCTTTGACATATAAATTGAAATATTTCCACTGTGAAGCTCAAAAATAATGTCAAAGGTGTTAGAACTGTTAATGTTTGCATTGTAAAAACTGTTTTTAATCTGTGTTAAAGCTCGCATGAGAAAGAAAGACCAGTCTCTCCTGCACCCAGCGATGTCTCCATGAAAAGTGACAGATCCAAGGATGAACCTTACAACCTCAGTAAAGGATTATCCGGGTAAGGGTTTTTGTAATCTTAGATGTTTGATACACAGAGATTCAGAGGCAGAGAGAAAATGAATTGAAGAGAGTTGACATATGAAAGATATTGTTAATTCTACCTTGAGGCTCAACAATAATGTTAAAGATGTTAGAAGTGTTAAAATTGTAATCGTTATCTTTGTTAACATCCACATGAGAAAGAAAGACCAGTCTCTCCTTCAGTTTACAATGTTTCCATGAAAAGTGACAAATCCAAGAATGAGCCTCTCAGCTTCAGTAAAGGGGTATTGGGATAAGTGTTACCTTAAAATGTGGGATGGTTGATACAGCGAAATTCAGAAACAGAGAGAAAATGAACTGAAGAGAATGACTTTGACACATAGAGAGAAATAATTCCACTGTGAAGCTCAAAAATAATGTTGAAGGTGTTAGATTGTTAATGTTTGCATTGTAAAAACTATTTTTAAACCCGTGTTAAAGCCCACATGAGAAAGAAAGACCAGTCTCTCCTGCACCCAGTGATGTTTCCATGAAAAGTGACAGATCCAAGGATGAACCTTACAACCTCAGTAAAGGAGTTCTGGGGTAAGATATTTTGCTAATGTTGGATGTTTGATACAGAGAGACTCAGAAACAGAGAAAAATAACTGAAGAGAGTGACTTTAACATATTAGGAGAAATAATGTCAATTCTATCTTGAAGTTGAACAATAACGGTCTTGTAATGCTCTTCTAGTTTAGGTGTCCCTGGTTCCGAAAACAGAAATCCCATTGATTTTTCCGATAGACAATGTTACCTAACTCACAGTTTGAGCACGTCTATGGCTTGAACTGACATGAAACTCTCCCAGTTAAATCATCATTACAAAAGATGAACAACTGTGTTAGGAAATATCTAGTTCTTTCATAAAAAGTCAAAGGTACAAGACTGTGTAAATAAAGATTTAGATTATGTAGAAATCCTTTGGTACCTAGTGCATTTCAACAAAACAGCCTTTCACCAAACTTAAAATTTGGTCATGTGTTCCTCTAACGGTGGGCAGAAGCTAAAGATTATGGTGTTGAGAAAACTGATTTTACAATCTGCAGCGTGAGTTGGTTTGCTTTTCATTTCTGGGCCACTTTTGCATGAATTCAGCAAGTTTGTATATTATTTACAACTTTAACAACAAAGCGTTATTTTTGAATTCATTACTGCTCCCTTGCGCCTCAGACTGGCTTCTTCTCCATAGCAACGGTGGCTGAGGCTCATGGGTATTGTAGTATCTTAGCCATCCAGCAGTGGTGTAGGCAGAAATTGTATTTTGGTTGGGCCAATACAAAAGTGGCTGGACTATATTTTTCCAGAAAACTAAAGTTGAAAGTTAGAAGAAGAAAAAAGAACAAATAGACAAACTGAAAAACCAGCGACCAGTTAAGTTTGTATCATAAAGGCAATAACAGGAAAACACTGCCTATCCAACATGCTCAACCAACAGAGCATCATAAGTCTATAAAGGCTGTACACAAAAGTATAGACAAAGAATGTATTTTATAGCCTGTCCAGACTAAAATACAGTATATCGGCTCTACAGTGCACGGTAATGTTAATTAATTAACTTGATTGCACAAAGTGACAATTAAATATATGCCTAGACAGCAGAGAGGGCATTAATGCACATTTTACAGAAACCTCTGTCCTTAAATTGTATTCCAAACAAGAAAACTATCCATACCACTTTGATGAGAAGAACCTTGATTTTACATTATTAACTGTGCAGAGAAATACCTACAAATTTGGCTGTGAAGATGGTTCACAAATTGCACATAAATCCGAGGGCGGACCCATGTGAGATTGACCGGGAGAAAGTGCCATAAAGCCAGGGAACAAGCTGTTGGGCTAACTTGTAGTCGATGGATGCAGTGGTGTTTTGGTAACACTTTATGATACAGCCCATGTTTTACAGTGTAACTACCGGTCATTTACCATGTCATTTCCTGGAACTTAAGGTGTAACTTCCTCGTATGAATCTGTATGAATTGCTCATGGCAGTTGGCACATGCATCATTTTTATGCATGTGAGTTTAGCAGGCAAGCTTCAACCACACTCCAGGGATTTATTATGCTTATATCCTCTTCGTCATTGTATTAATTTGAATAAGAACAAGTTGAGAAATGGGTCTATACTTTTTAAAATTAGCACACATGTTGGTCCAGTACTGCAGCAGCTCATAACAGGCAGGCTGGAGTAGAAAGCAAACTTACCTCTCTCAAGTGCTCAGCTATAGATGGCTTGTGTTGTCATCCAAGGATGAAAAACTAACAATATAGTAATGTAATTATATACATAGTATAACTTTAGTTACACGATAATAAGATATAGAGGGACTCATAAAAAATGTTTTTATTCTTATTACACAGAAACCAGAAGGTATGTGCTGCTCTCCTGTTCTTACTCTGAACTTTTTCATTGTGACCCCCCTGTAGCCCCTGTCCCCGCAGCCTAGTGCACAACACACAATGCTGCCAGCTGATGACCTGAAGCTGGTGATGCATGCACATTGAAATCATGACAGGAGAAAGAAAAGGAAAAAGTAATTTTATCTCAATGAAAATCGCAATCTCCTTGAACCTTATGACAAACTGCCAAAAATGAGCCAACGATATGCAGCAGTGAAACAACAAGCGTTTAAACAGCTGTTCTGTATTTTGAAACAATCAATAAAATTCAGTAAATAATGAAGCTGCCCATTTCATATGATTATTATAACCAATTTTGTTTCTTTTTCTTAATTTCTCATGCAGATTACCATCTAATTGACGTTTGTATATTTATTACATGAATATAAAGTAATGAAATGGACAGCTTCGCTATTAACTTAATTTTAATGACTGGAGGATGGATGGAACCACACTGCTCCTGCACATTGGTGGTTTACTATCTTGTTGCTAGTTTTACTTTTTGGAACCACGTATAAACAAGCTATTGTAAACAAACTCTTCATGAATGAAGGAACATGTCACCCAGTGTGGCTAATTCACGTATTATAGTAGTTTTTGGAAAACAGAGGTCTACAGCACAGAGGAATATGATATATCAGGCTTTGGATACACACATAATACTTGTAAGTAGGATGAGTTGATTGTTGATTGTTGATTTGGGTCTACACATGAGATTTGTTAACAATAAGAAAAATATAGAAAATCACCAGCCAAATCTTTTAACACTAAAATATTTTTTCTGTATTGACACAAATTCTTTTTTTTTCTGTGTTGAAGCCCATCTGTGTCACAGAGAGAAGTCAGTTTCATGAAAACTGACCAGTCTAAGGATGACCCACTCAACTTCGGCAAAGATTTAGGTATTCAAACAAGGAACAACACACAGATTCTATCTCTTGTCTCTCTCTTAAAGTCAATATGTTTGATAGAAGAATTAAAATGTCCAAAGTAAAAGATTGTATATTCATAGATACATTTCAAATTCCTGTTGCTAATTTCCTCTCTGGGATTTAACTGAAGGTATAATCCAAAATGACAATCATATGACACTATAGCTGCCATCATATTGTTGAGTGTGAATTTATTGCAAGTACTGCATACTGCCTTATTTGAATAATCTTGATCATATCGGTTGTATTTTTACACTTTAGAGAAAGAAGTCAAACACAAATTCGCAGCAGACCAAAAGAAGAGAATCATTGAAGATTATAAAGAGGAACTGAGACAACATGAGACTGATACAGAACTATGGGTGAAAAAGAAGGAACGTAAATACAAACTAATACAAACCTACGATGATATATTTCATGATTCAAAGAAAAACAAAGTGCGAACTGTGCTAATGAAGGGAGAGGCTGGTGTTGGTAAAACATTTCAAACAAGGCTGTTCATGGTTGACTGGGAAAATAGAAAAACCAACCAAAACACAGACTTGATAGTCCCAATTCATTTCAGTGAGCTGAGAGACGAAGTTCAAAACATGGAGAATTTACTCTATTTCTTCACTAACACCAAACAACAAGGAGTATGGAAAAAAAGCAAGTGTGAAATAGTCTTTGTCCTTGATGGATTGGAAGAATGTGAATTTCCTCTTGACTTTGAAAAGAACAAAGAACTGTCTGATATGACAGAGCCAGCCTCGATGGATGTGCTACTAACAAACCTCATCAAGGGGAATTTGCTTCCCTCTGCTCGTCTCTGGATCATCTCTCAACCTTCAGGAGTCGACAAGATTCCTATGAAATATATTCACAAAGAGACAGAATGCAGAAGTAAGAGAGAAATTTAAATGTAAACACTTTTTGCAATGTAGTTGAGTTATTAGCAGCTAAATAGCCAAATATTTCCCCCAGCTGTTGGCAGAGAGCTAAAAGAGAGTGACTGTTGGACTTATATTCAACAGGTGACTAGAGACCTTGTGAATTTTTGCAGCAAGTTTGCTATATGAACTTAAAGGTTGATGATAATTTTATGTTGTGTTCAAAACTTTTTCCACTGACCCCAAGTGGACAAAAATCAGTTATTGCAGGTTTAACTGTCATGTAAATGAAAAACCTGGTTACCATGTTTTGGGATAAGAGATTGGAGAAACCTGATTTTCTGTAGACCCATTTACACATACACAATAATGGGTTTCTAATCTGCTTTTTACAAGTATGCATCTGCATTGTAAAAGACTGCAGATCAGACAAAGAGCAGTGCAGAATGACTGGATGAAAGGAGAGGTAATTACATGGAGAGATGTGTTCTTAAAATAATTCAGTCCAATATTAGACTAAAACCTGAAAGTAATACAAAGTAGCCTATATAACTCTAAAAAGGTCTGTCTCAACCTCTGAGCATTTAAGTATTTGTTAAAGTCAAACCCTTTACACTGTAAGTCAAAGCTCTGCTCTGTCTGCCCTCCTCTCGCTGCTCTGTCAGTCAATGGATAGAGTCAGTGGTAGAGGAAAAACTCTGGTTACTGACTTACTGCATGTATACGCAGATTTACAGTAACAGGTTACGACCGCTCAAGTAAACCCACACAGAGATTATCTGATTATAATATCAGTGTCATTTTAATTGGATTGAAAATGTCAGAAATTAACAGGAAAACAATTGTATATATTATAACTTTTTTAGAATCTTGCAATCTAATAAGTGATCTACAAAGTATTATCAAAACCTTTATTAACCATTAATAAAAACCATTAGTTACAACTTTTTAAACGTTAGTTAAGAATGCAAAATTCAGTCATTACTACTATCTTCTTGAAGTCTCTGAATAATTTCTTCTATATTTTCTCACTTTAGAGAAAGATGCCAAATCCAAATACGCGTCACACCTGAAGACGAAAATCCTCAGTCAGTGTGAAGTGGAATGGAGTCAACATGAGACTGACTCAGAACTCTATGAGATAAAAGCTGTCAAAAACAAGACAGATGAACAGATCAAATACGATGCAATAATTAATCTTTCAAGGGAAAAAAAAGAGCGAACAGTGCTAACGGTGGGAGTGGCTGGCATTGGAAAAACATTCCAAACAAGGCTGTTCATGATTGACTGGGCAAACGGGAAATCAAACCAAAACATAGACTTGATAGTCCCACTCCATTTCAGCGGGCTCAATTCAAAAAGAGATGAAGTTCAAAGCATGGAGGATTTGCTCCATTTCTTCACCAGCATTAAACTACCAGTAGTTTGCTCCTATCATGAATGTGAAGTAGTTTTTGTCCTTGATGGCTTAGAAGAATGTGAATTTCCTCTTGACTTTGAAGAGAACAAGGAACTGTCTGATATGAAAGAGCCAGCCTCGATGGATGTGCTGCTCACAAACCTCATCAAGGGGAATTTGCTTCCCTCTGCTCGTCTCTGGATCATCTCTCAACCTTCAGGAGTTGACAAGATTCCTACAAAATATATTCACAAAGAGACAGAATGTCAAGGTATGAAACTATGATTAACATATTTTCATGGCTCATACTCTGTTTGATCACTCGCATTTTGTGATCTGTATAATGTCATTATTTTGGTCAGACTGGGAAATAGGAATGTAATCAAATACTACAAAAGCATATACATGACAAATTGTATTATTATTTCAAAATGTTATAATCTTTACTGAGATTCATTTAATTAGAAACCCAAAGTGAAATATTTTTTGAACATTGGTTACTTTAAAATTTTATTTTGGTATTACTTGACTGTGACTGTGTTGTACTGTGAATAATTTTATTGAACTTTGTTCAAAACAATCACTTTCATTTAGGGCTGCAAATGATTTGCTTAATATTCTCAATTAATTGATTTGTTGTTTGGTCAGTCAAATTTCAGAAAATGGTGAAAAATGTTGATCACTGTTTTCCAAAGCCGAAGGTGCAAACAGTCCAAAACCCAAATATATTCAGTTTACTGTCATAAAAGACTAAAGAAACCACAAAATAATTCACATGAAACAAGAGAATTCTGATATTTGTTCTTTAAAATTACTTGAAATTATCAATCCATTATCAGAATAGTTGGCAATTAATCTGCTGTCAATCAGCTAATGGATTCATTGACAAATTGTTAAAGATAATTGATTCACACTGCATTTGTCATCATCAATAATGTGCTTAACTTTGTTTTGTTTATTCAGAGACCTTGAAGCGGCGGCAGCAGCTGGTATCAAACCTGAAGAAAAGATATCAAGAAAACACTCATGTTGAAGACAAAAATCATCCTGACCAGCAAAACACAGAACACATTATGAAAGAAGACAGAAGTGGAGAGATCAATGATGAAGAGAACAATGGACAGACTGTGGTGAAATCAGTGACACGAGTGAATGCAATATCTGAAATATTCAAATGTAAAAAAGGCCAGACAGTTAGAACCGTGCTGACCACTGGAGAAGCTGGTATTGGAAAATCCTTCCATGCACAGAAATCCACACAAGAGTGGGCTAAAAATGAAAACCAGCCTTCATTTTCCACTCGGTCGATTGATTCAACAAAGGCAATTACTGGCAATGACAAAGATGATCTAGAGGTTATATTTCCTCTCAGATTCTCAGAGCTAAATTCGATAAAAAAGCAAAGGGTCAGTTTGTTGGGACTTCTAAATTATTTCTTCAAGGAAACCAAAGAATCTGTAATCTCTAACTATGCAAATTTCAAAGTTCTGTTTGTTCTGGATGGTTTGGACGACTATGAACTTCCTCTTGACTTTGACAACAATGACACCTTGATGGATATCAGAGAACCGGCCTCAGTGGATGTTCTACTGACAAACCTCATCAGAGGAAACCTGCTTCGTTCTGCTCAGCTCTGGATAACCTCCAGACCTTCAGCTGCTGAAAAGCTGCCTGATAAACTTGTTGACAAGAAGACACAAATACGAGGTAAGCTTATAAAAGTAGATGAAGGCTGTGAAAGCTTCATAAATAAGTGTGTAATTGTAACCAAGTCTTTGCCAAAACTACTATAACTACTATAAATAATTTAAAAAAAGACCACAACTATGATCTCAATAGCATTGTCCTGGTTCTGGATAGGGTGCAATAATTATTTTAGGCATAACATTTTTTCCTTTACTCAGGGGTCCAAACTCATAAGGGATGAAAAAAGTGACAAAGACACAACCCCCCTAGGGGGGTTCAGAGGCATGCCACCCCCCGTGCCCCTGGAAAGAAAGGTTTTCAAATATCAACTTCAAAATGTGGATTTACAGTGGATGAGAATATAGGGAAAAAGTCACCCTAGAGTTAATGTCATCACTGACAACAATTCAGGTTACACAGTCAAGACAGTGCAGAGCCGGCTCAAAAATTGTATTAAAATGCATTGCATCCACTACACAATAAAGTTAAACAAAACAAAAACATAACATGCACAACTGACAAATCAAATTAAAAATACATCTTATGGTATATTTTGGTTGAGGGAGAGAGAGAGATTAAAGCAAAAAGAAAAAAAATCAGCACCACTCCACACATAACCATGTTCTCTAATGCAGCCATCAAGTTTAAATACTTGTGCAATAGCGTTTTAAGGGAAGATGATGCTTTTGAACAGCTTTGCTATTGCCAGTTTTCTTTTTTGAAATGAAACTGACTTTCTTTTTTTCAAAACTTGTCTCAGTTTTTACAGAAGTCTCTGGTGAGCATGCTCCATGGGTGCATGCGGCCCATAGAGTGTGCACAGTATGTTTTCATTCACGTAATTCTTTACAGTGGGAAGTGGCTTTTTCGGCTTCATGCACCACTGAGCAACTTTCATAGGAATGAACGGGGCCCCGCGTCTGACACTATATCCAGTTCTCTTTATACATCTGTGCTACACACCCAGCTGATGTCAAGGCACTCTAGTTCTTATATAGTGTTAGGGTAGGGATCATGCTAGCCACCCCTCTACGTCATGAATCCACCATTTCAGGCCCGCCAAAAAAAATCCTGAACACAGAAATGGTGAAAAGCAGTTTAACGGTCTAACTCCACTGTTCAGTACTACACAGTTCAGTCTTTTCACATGTTTTCAGCAATTATTTTCTGACATGTATAAATGTGTTTCAGAAGAAATCTCAGATTTTCCTTTACACAGACTTTAATGCCAAATGTTTAGCTAACTCATTTGCTAGCCATCCAACAACAACATGAGCATACTGTGTGCATTGCTATCACTAGCCAAAATAACGACCCGTTTTAAAGTTTAACAGTTCACCAGTAAAAGAAATCATAGTTCATTGGCTCACCAATTTCTACAGACAAATTTTAGACACAATGATCAGAAGTTCACCATTCTGGTTGGCAATCCTCCATTCTAAGGAGAGCTCAGTAACTTCAGCATTTTCTCCCTTTGCAGCACAGTTCCCATGAAGAGAGAAAAAATCTTATGCTATCTGTGATAACATAAGTAATAAAGTAATAAGTTAACATTAACTTAACAATATTTTGGTAGGATTACACAATCACAGTAAAAAGAAAACAAAGGCTAAGAAGTAGCCAATATGTTCAAAACTGCCATTAAATGAAAACTGAGAATCCCAGAAAAAAAAGCTTTCTTTGCAAAGCGTAATACTAATAATAATACAGAATCTATGACAGAGAAGTGTTACTTTAAATGACTTTCAACCAGCTGTTATCCTTCCTTATGTTTTGCCCAACCCCTTTAACATATGATATGAAAAATCATGTGTGATGCAAGTCCCAAGTCAAGTCTGAGGCATTGACTTTGAGTTTCAAATCCTAAAAAGTTATTATGCACTTCTCACCAGACATGATTCCTATCAGGTAACACTTCACAATACAGTACACAAAGTAGTAGTAGAGTAGTTATGAATTACTGCATTACTTTGACAATTAGGGGGTCGACATGTTTGCTGTCTTTTCGGTAGTTAGATGGAGGGTTGATGTCAGTTTTGGATCTGTCCAGGAATTGCAAATTTGTCTTATTTGCATGTTGTGTCTTCTTAGCTAGCTGTTTTAGTTTAGAGTTGGAGGGTGTGAGAACAATGCAGCTTCACTGAGAGGATAGGACATCACGTAGTCATGCAGCTAACATCAAGCCAACTGTTGATGGTCAGTAGATACCTCCAAACTGTGGGCTGGCTGACTGTTAAACCACAACATTTTCTTTTCTTTTTCTACACGTCAAACACAGAAGATGTAACACGTGGATGTGGAGGCTTTTAAATAGTTTAAAAGACTACTTTGACGGAGCTGTGCCGAAAAAAATATTGAGTAATGTAACTAATTACTTTTGCTGTTGAGTAATTAGTAAAGGAATGTAACTACTTTTGAAAGTGATATGTAATGTGTAAGTGATTGCATTTTAACCCTCTGATGCACAACATATTCAAAACCTTTTAATGCACAACACGGGTCAAAAATGACCCACATTCATTTTCAATGTTATTTGATACATAGCTGAATGTTTCTTTGTAATATCTTTTTAACAAAATTATGTCATCACTCAGGATTTTATGAAATAATTAATCATTTTATTTTGTATTATTATAAGTCATTATATTAACATTTCTGTCTTGCTATGTAGGGAAAGTAATGTTATTTACACATCTAACAGAAATTTGCAGACATGGGTCAAAAATGACACACCAGGATCACAGTTGTGATAAGGCAGTCTTGTAGAAAGGTGAAACTGTGACCTTGAGGGGAGTGGTCCACAATAAAATATGTTCCTTATTGCAAATGTGTAAATAAATAAAAGTGTCCTATCAAATTCCAATGAGAATACATATGAGTCATTTTTGACCCATGTTGTGCAGTTTTGGGTTAGTGATACAAAAACGTTTTTTATGTAAAAATAGAATAATATAACATTACAATAAATGTGTGTCATGTTAAAAAACAACTTGATGAACAAACAAAGTTGATGAATTCATTAAATATTGAGTAATAAAATGCATAACATGCAATATATATATATATATATATATATATATATATATATATCAATCACCCTTGAACCATGTTGTGTATCAGAGGGTTAGGTAACTTGATTGATTGAGTGATTGCTTAGTATCCAAAATGATTGACAGTAGCCTAATTCAAGTCACTTGCCCAACACTGGACATGATTCTCATATTCAGCCTGTTCTTACTATGATATTTAAATGTTTTCACACTAGAGAAAGTACAAACAACATGAAAGGTGCATATGAGTCCATTTGCCATGTTCTAAACATAGTGTATCAAAAAAAACAAATACAACAACAACCACTTAATCCTTGGTGCTATGGTTAAGATTAATAAACTGCACTATGATTGCAGTCCAAACAAATAATCACAACTATTGGCTAATTTGTGTCCACAATAACTTTTTTTTTCTTACAGTGAAGCCTGACGTCGTAAGTCAATGGAAACTCAAATCTCAGCTGAAGAAGCAATTTAATCTTGTGTCTGAGGGGATTGATAAGCAGAAAATATCTGCCCTACTGAATGAGATCTACACAGATCTCTACATTGTAGAGGGTGAGAGGGGAGACGTCAATCGTCAAAATGAAGCAAGACAGGTTCAAGATGCAAAGTTTAAACCAATGAGAGAAGAAACACCGATTAAATATCATGACATCTTCAAACCTTCTGGAGAAAATAAACCCATCAGAATTGTGCTAACAACTGGAATGGCAGGCATTGGAAAAACATTTGCCTCAATGAAGTACATGCTGGACTGGGCTGAGGGTATGGCCAACAAAGACATACATTATACATTTCCACTTCCTTTCCGAGAGCTGAATTTGAGAAAAGGGAACGAACATAGTTTAGAGGATCTCATTCATCAGTTCTTCCCAGTTATGCAGACATCAGAAATAACTGACTATAACAAGTATAAAATTCTGATCGTCCTGGATGGCCTTGATGAATGTCGCCTTAATCTTGACTTCAGTGAATGTAATTCTTGGACAGATGTGAGAAAGCCAACGTCAGTGAATGTTCTGCTGGAAAACCTCATCCAGGGAAACCTTCTTCCTAAAGCTCAAATCTGGATCACCTCCCGACCGGCAGCGTCCAACAACATCCCTGCTGTTAAAGTTGACCGGGTTACAGAAGTGCGAGGATTTAATGATGAGCAGAAGGAGGAGTACTTCAGGAAGAGATTCAGTGATAAGGATCTAGCTGAAAAGATCCTCTCACATGTGAAGAAATCAAGGAGCATTTATATCATGTGTCACATCCCAGTCTTCTGTTGGTTGACTGCAAAAGTTTTGGAGGACTTTGTGAGCCGAAAACAAGAAGAGAGGATGCCCAAGACTCTGACTGACATGTACATATACTTTCTTCTGTTGCAATGCAGACAGGCTAATGTGAAGTATGGTGGAGACGAGGTCGGTGAGAGTTCTGAGACAGAATCATGCTGGAATACAAGGAACAAGGCAACAGTCCTATCTTTGGGGAAACTGGCTTTTGCAGAGCTAGAAAAAGGAAACCTTATCTTCACTGAAGAACACCTAACAGAGTGTGAGATTGACATCACAGAAAGTGCAGTTTTCTCAGGATTATTCACTCAGATCAAACGAGAAGGCCATGGGCAGTATCAACAGAAATTATTCTGCTTTGTACATTTAAGCATTCAAGAGTTCCTCGCAGCTTTTTACGTCTCTCACACATTCAATAACACAGGTGAAAATCTGCTTATCAAACCTGCTTCAACTGTTGCAGACTTGCCTGCATCAGACTTCTATAAGACAGCAGTGAACAAGGCTTTAGATAGCAAAAATGGAGACTGGGATCTGTTTCTCCGCTTCCTGCTTGGGCTTTCTCTTGAGACTTATCAGACTCTACTGCAAGAGCTGCTGAAAAAGACAGAAAATAACAACAAGACCAACAAGGAAACAATTGAGTACATCAAAGAGAAGATCAGGGAAGAGATCAGTGATGCAGATCAAAACCTCAATCTTTTTCACTGTCTGAATGAGCTGAATGAGGACTCTCTTATGGAAGAAGTCAAAAAGTGCCTGCACTCAAAAACACTGGCTTTTGAAAAATTTTCTGCCTACAAGTGGTCAGCTCTGACTTTTGCGCTGCTTACATCAGATGAGAACCTTGACGTGTTTGATCTGAAGAAGTACCTGAAATCAGAAAGAGTTCTTCTAGGAATGTTGCCGGTGGTCAAAGTTTCTAAAACTACTTTGTAAGTACTTTTAAAAATGATTTCTCTTGCAAGTACGATTTTTTTATGTTGCTATATGCAGCAATCAAAGTAAATCTTCAAACCAATGACTGTTTGCTATTTTGCTAGGGGCTCAAAATGGGCTAACAAAAAGTCACATTTAGGCAAATGAAGCAGGTAAAAATCTGTTTAATTTTGGCCTCCTGTGTGTCTGCCCATGTGGGAAGGGTGGGCTACAAGTACACTCCATGTTTTATCAATACTAATGGTAAAATGTACCAAAAGTTTGTGAGCCATCCTATGGAAGCCCAATTGTGGAATGATGACCTATCTTTAGGCCCTACAGTAGGTATCAGGCTGTGCTGTCATAAATCTATTGAGCCCTCTGTCCCTGACCAAACATACCTTGAAATGCCTTTGATTCCTACCCTTGCCCAAAGCAAAGAATAGATACTCAGCTGCTTAACCAGAACTTATATCTACATTGTCTCTGCTCAGGCTAGCCTATATTGCCTGGGCCCACTGGCTTGATAGGCAGTTTCCTCTGAATGCTATTACCTGCTCAGTAGTCCAGCCATCATCCCCCATCAAGGTCCACTGGTCTTACAATGAAACAGTTTTCCACACCATTCTCTGATGTATGTCTCTCTCTTATTTACCTTTACTGCCTTTGAATTCAGCCCTTGCCCAATTAAAGAGCTCTGCTTATCCACTGGTGTCAGAGGGGTGTCTTCCAAAAAGGGTCAGGGTGGGAACCATCTCAAAAGCAAAATTATTTTAACACAATCGGCCAGCAGAACACCAGCTTCCTATTTGTGGTGTTGCTGAATTATGTGTGAGGAATGAGTTTGTAGCTCCACTATTGACACTTTTTTACTTTACCACAGCAGATGTTTCTAGTAGGGTTCTGATTACCAATATTTTCACAGGCTGAGTTGGTGTGAGCTCTCTCATGAATCCTGCAAAGGTCTGTCATCGTCAGTCCTCAGGTCCGCCTCCTCTAACCTCACAGAGCTGGATCTGAGTCATAATGATCTGCTGGATTCAGGTGTGCAGCTACTTGCTGATGGTCTAGAGAGTCTACATTGTAAACTGGAGATTCTCAAGTAAGTGTACATTACATCTGCTGTACATTTTATGGTGAGTGTCTAAAAACCCACACAATATCAGTATAAGGGATGGGAGGATGCTATGATTAGATTAAGTTATCCCAAAGTCAGTGGGTGATTTGTTCATTTTTAAAAGGGGGGATGGCCCAATGGGAGGGTTAACCCTAACCCCAGCAGCCTAATCAGGATTATCATATAGGCCTAGCCTAACTCTTGATATTAGAATTGCGATTATAATTTCTATTTAATAGAACTGCTTTTAGGCTAAATTCATATTTTGTGTAGGCTTTTACTGGATGTCGACATTAAGCATTTTAATAATGCTTATTTTTTAAAACGCACCATAGTTTTGGCAGTATAAACTTTACCTCGAATTATGGAATTGTAGGAGCTGAGTGTGTTGTGGTCAGTGCAGGTTAATTTGCTCAGTCACGTTACCTGTCCCACTCCCAGGATACACCAAACATCTATAATAAAAACTATATCTGTAGTCATGTCTACCCTAAAATATTTTGTTACAGAGGTGGCTTGGTCTGGGGGTGTATTTTCAGCAGCACAGTCGCTACTGAATGATCATAGAAATAGTATAGGAATTCCATAGGCAGCAGTGTGTCTCTATGATCCTCTCGCTCTTTTGCAACTACACATTGCTACTTGTCAGTTTGATCATAAAGGTGACACTACTCTATATAAGAATATAGGCTACAATATAGTGTAGAATTGAGTATTTATAGTATATAGTTTAGAGAATATTACAGGCCCAAAACGAAACAGACAGTAGGGCGGGACTGAGAGAAAAAAGTGCAATTACAAATCTGTCTACTACTTCAGCACCACGGACAGTGCTATGAATTTATCAATACACAGCACAGTTAGGCTACTGATATTTCAGAGCCATGGTCAGGGCCATGGGTAAATTTGCATCTTTAGAGCACAAATAACAAAACTCAGAATAAGGAAAGTGAGTGCTCCTCTAAAGACTTTGCATGTGCATTTTTGCACAATTAGGTTTTCTTACCTCTGGATTCCCTTTTCTCTCTGGCTCTCAATAAAACTTACTCTTCATAGGGCCTGGTCACACATTTGACTCCAGCTGTTTAGATATTTCTGGAAAATGCAGTCACAGAATTTGAAGCAACATGTTTCTCAAAATGTATAAATAACATTTGTCATTAATATAAAACGTGTTGTATACATGATAACCAGAGAGAGAAATTTGCACAATCATCTCTTAACTTAAGGTGTGCGTGTGTGTGTGTGTGCGTGCGTGTGTGCGTGGTCTGCAGGCTGTCAGGTTGTCAGGTGACAGAGAAAGGCTGCTCTCTAATAGCCTCAGCTCTCAAGTCCAACACGGCCTCCCACCTGAAACACCTGGATCTGAGTTACAATCATCCTGGAGACAATGGGGCGATGATGCTCTCTGCTATAGCTGAGGATCCAAATATGAAGCTGAAGACACTCTGGTATGTTAAGATGTCAGGATATATGCTTATACTGTATGTCTGCATACAGCTGCTTCTCCTAAAGCAGGTTATACTGAGACTACTGTACATCTGCACTAAAGCAAAATCTTGTGACTCATTAAGTTCAGTACAGTTCAAAGATTGTCTATGTATATAGACTGTCTATGTAATTCATGATAATCTTAGCTAAGCGGTAGTGTAATTGTTCATACAGACGGGATGTCCAGCACTGATTCTGACTGTGTAAAGTTCAGTAGTACATTCTGTCTGTTGCTAGTCCAAGCTATCATGTTCAGTTCAGTACAAAATTAGCCTATACAAGCAGTGCAGATAAGGTTAATAGCTCAGCAGCCTCATTCTTTTTAATAGGAAGTAATGTATTGTGTATTACAGCTGAGCTGTTATGCTCTGCTTCCTCTCACTCACCATGCTAACAGTTAGCTAGGATGCTAAAGATGGCAACAGTTTCAAAGTCTTTGCAATCAGTGTTTCTCTAAAGTATAAGAACAGTAGGTGAATACGTATTTATATATGAGGTCTTATGGTTACCCCCCAAGGCAATTTGGAAGGTAGCCGCAAATATCAAGACTTTTCAAAATATTGTACTGAAGTTGGAAATTTCTGTTTGTTTCCTCATTTTGTACAGTTTGGACCATGGTGGAGAACATCGGTTAAAGCTAGGGCTGAAGAAGTGTGAGTGTTTCCAATATTTTATCACTTCAGTATAGACACCAAGCTGATGTCTGATAATTTTGAAATGAGGGTTAGATGTTTGTCACCAAACTTCACTGGTAGCGTACAGGATCTAATAATGTATACACCACAATAGTTCGGTTGAAACAGTGACATGATAGTCTGCCTTTTTACCATGTGACATTTTTTTTAATTGTTGGTCATTTTATTTTTCAGATCCAAGTCAAATTCATATCTACTTTCCTTTAGACATATGACATATCTTGATTTTTTTTTGTTTTTGGCTTATTTAAATTGTTTTCAATGTTTTATAGTCTTTTAAATGCAGAACAAAAAGAAACATGCTGAAAGATATGTTGTCTGTTTTTTTTTATCAGATTGTGAAGATCTGAGGCTTGATGAAAACACAGCAAGCAGCAGGCTTGTTCTCTCTGAAGGGAACAAGGGTGCGAAAACTATGGTGACTGTGAAGGAGAAGATGTTTAAACCTGATAACAAGGACAGGTTTAAGCGGAATCAGGTGTTGTGTGAGGAAGGCCTGAAAGGCTTCTGCTACTGGGAGGTGGAGTGGAGAGGGACGGTCAGCATCGCAGTGGCATATAAAGAAGTGGGTAGAACATTGGACAGAGATGGTGGCCTAGGATGCAATGAGAAGTCCTGGAGTCTGCTCTGCTCAAAGACTGGATACAAGGCCATGCATGGGAAGGATCTCAAAGATATTACAGTGCCTCCTTGCCAAAAAATAGCAGTGTTTCTGGATTGGGAAGGTGGCACTCTGACTTATTACAGTGTCACATCTGGAGAGCTGAACCTCATACACACCTTCCACACCAAATTCACAGAACCTCTATACCCAGGCTTCTGGTTTAAGAAGGGCTCTGTGACTTTATGTAAGATAGGCTGAACCTCTCTGTGATGGGGAAAAGTGTAATGTAGTGATCAGTAGATGCTTCACTTGACACTTTGATAGATAGCAGCAGCAGATAGGCAGTGTTTTATGAATAATTCATCATGTTCTATGTGTTTTTTTATTCATAGTTATTTTTAATTATTAAATTCCCAGTAAAGTTTACTGTTTCAGTGCACTGACGGCATTTTATACAATAAAGTTAATTGTTAAACTGTAAAAAAATATGTCTCCATAACATACTGTATCTTTGACACAAATGTTTTATAATCACATTGGAGGGATCATTGCAAAAAATGTGTGTTTATGTATATATTCTGTAGGTATAAGATTATCAGCCAACATATCAATGTCAATACCAAAAATTCAGTATTGGTCAGGCTCTGATGTTAACGACCCAGATCAACTTTTGCAGTTTTAAAAAAAAAACTTAGTTTTCTCCATCACATTATATATACGTACATTCAATTGTTGTAAAACTGTGATATTTTACCTGTTTGTCAGACATCTCACAGCATGTTGGTTAAGTTTCTTTGCATGCAAAACATTAACACTTTTTCTTTTTTTTTTAATCACAAATGTTTTCTTTTCATGTATATCGTGTTCACAGTATTAAAACCATTTTGATGCCTCAGAGGACAACTATTTAAACAGACTTCTCTGTGGCTAGTTGTTTTTGTGAACTTATATAACTGCTGTATTATTCTTACTTTATAACTTTGCCTAAATCAATGAAAGTAGAGAAGAAGGTAAACATGCTGCTGATACGATCATAAAGACAGGAGCAAAAGTATAGCATTTGTTCAGCTTTACTCCTGTCTCTTGGAGTAGTTTTGTTGTATTCAAGTTTTAAATCAGTTTCTTCTACAGTGTATTTCATATTAGAATGTTTGAACATGTGTTGGACTGTAATAAAAATGGAACATGTCACAGAAAAACTGTAAAAATTTAATTTTGGAATATTTATGTACCTGTGAAACTGTAAAATATACTAAACACTGAAATAGTAAAAAACTAATAAGATTATGATGTGTAAAGATATGGAAAGGTTGTTGGTTTCTGTCATTTAATTTGTTATGCCTGAAAAACGCTGTGATTGAAAAACCTTCAGTTATTGATCTAAACTGATCGGTATGTGTGTGTATATATGTATAACTGTATACAGTATTTTCCATTGTAAATATAGTTTTTTTTCTTTCTTCTGTCAGTGCTACTATTACTACAGCTCTTTTTTTTAATTCTATCTTGTTTTATTTTGATACTTATTTTAATTTTTATTTTATTATTCTTAGATTTCTTTGTTTTATTTAAATGTTCTGTGTATAGCATGAAGGGGGCAAAGACTACATTGTGTAAACCTGTATAATGACAATAAAGCTGAACCTTGAACCTGAAGGACTTAAGGTGGCATAATGCTTGTTTGTATGAAGTGTTGTCCCATCATGTTGGGAGACAGAATTGTTTGTAGTTGTTTCAGAGAGGCCACACTTGAAGTCTCTCTTTCTCAGAACATTACAGTCAAGCAGTTGTCACCTTTCCCTCTGTCTGGGTCCAATTGTGCTGTGGGCTTTGTTGAATTGTGTTATGTAGTATAGTAACAGTATAGTAAATTATGTGATGTTGAAACAGCACATTTAGACTGACAGATATATTGTTGAGACTGAGGGGAAAAATTATTCCCATTAATATCCTCCACACTATACAGATAACAAAAGAGCAAAACAGAAATAAGGGAAAAGAGAAGAGTCATGTCTTATCTTCTAGAGCTATACTTTTTACATTTTCAAGATGATATTCTGTATTACCCCTTCCGTCCATTTATTTATGATGTTGGTCTACTGGTGTTTTCCATAAATTTTTAAGCTTTTTAATCTTAAAATAAGCCCACTATGTTCAATTTTATTTGGTCCACTTTCATCTGTGGGACTGCTATGGTTACCCAACATTTTTGATTTTGACTCCACTTTCCTCACAATAATTTGAGTCTCAAAATTAAACATTGAGAAACAAATTTTCAAATATCCTGAACAGTATTTAATCATTTCTGCTCAAATAAGAAATTCTGGTTCTTGTCCTGTGGCCAATTCACATACTACACTACAAATAGAGGCTAGTGTTAGCTTGTTGCCCTTTGTTATTATTAGTACATTTTGCCAAAACAAATTTGCAGCACTGAAATGCGTCCTACAAAACAGGACATGGACATAAGGAATTTTTTTAAGAGTCAAAAAAATCAAAACAGTAGCTACATATTGTGAGCTTTACAATCCAGTTTTTCATTAACCCTATTGCTGCTATTGATGTGGCAGTTTAGTTGACACCACAGTGACAGTCAAATGCAGTCATTTGAAAGTGGCTCATCTGACCAGCTCAGCTGCATCACATGACAAAACGTTCCGAGGTTAAAAGTACAAATGTAATGACTTTACTGTGGCAGAGCACATACATAGTCACTTCTAAGTTTTTATTGTTCTCTGTATCACATCCTGCTTTTCTTTAGACACAACCTTTTCTTTGATTTGCACAGCCGGCAAATTCATACTCCAGAGACATCTATAGTGTCTGTGTTTCTTGCAGCACAAGTTTCTGCACCCAAACCTCCCATCTTCTTGGGAACGAGGAAATACGCGGAGTAAAACCCCCTCTATCTGTTGTGAGTGGGAACGATCAAGACAGCCTGGGAAATTACATGTTAAGTGATGGGAAGTTACACCGTAAAACACGGGCTGTATTATAAAGTGTTACCTTTTTGTTTAAAGTAATGTATTGAGAGGCAAAGAAATACACATCCTCCATCTGGATTACAAATGTGCATCTCATGTTTAAGAAAAAATTTACCCCCCCCCCCCCCCCCCCCCCCCCCCCCCCCCTCTGTTTAGGACGCTTGGTTCCTTCCAGCTAGAAGTACAAGACGGTAACAATGACACTAGTAGAGCCGCTCACCTGCAGCAACGGAAGCCATGTAGAAACGTTGCAAATTGTGGTTGTGTGGGGTATGAATAACCACTCACACCATAAAACAGTATGACTTGAGTAAATCTGTAAATGACTGAGAGCTGCAGAATTTTCCTATTTAAAGTGACTTTAGCATCAGTGGTTTTAACTACAACACACAAGTAATTAACGTTAGTGTTTGGTTGTTGCCCTTTGCTATTATTAAGAAATTTTGCCAAAACAAATTTGCAGCATGAAATGTGTCCTACAAAACAGTAGATGGACACATTTTAGTCAAGAGCTAAATAGTGTCAATAAAAACAGTGGCTACATGTTTGTAAGCCTTTTTTATTTTATGATCTAGTTTATCATTAACCCTATTGCTGCTATTGATGTGACGAGTTTTCATTAATCTCTGTATCACATCCTGCTTTTTTTATCAGTTATGTTTCTACTCCAATGACGGCTATAGTCTCTGTGTTTAGTGATAAGGTTTTACAGTTTGATAAGTCTCTTTTATCTGGTTTCAACATGGCAAAGGTCTATCATCTATCTTTTCTCCCGTAAATGTATTCTTGCAGGAAATGTTCCTGCATCTGGACTGAAGTAACAATTATTCAGAAGTTTTAACACAGAAATGAACAATATGTCTTCAACTGTTGGTGCTCATTGTCTGGAGTGAACATGTTCTACTGTAGAATTATTTACTACTAAAAATCTTAAAAAAAAAAAAACATATTAAAGAAATACATAAATTGAATAATAATAACAATAATGCATATTTGGAAAAATCTTTGAATTGCATCTGCTATTTTTAAAAGGTACCAATTTATTAATTTCAATGTATGTTTTCAAACAAACAATTCTGCTGTTGCTAATAAATAAAAAATGACAGCATGCAACAACTAAGCCAAGGTCAAAATTTTAGTCAAAACATTAACAGAAAATCAAATCCTCCAAGGTTTGTTTTTAGCTCCTATTTAATTTTCTATAAACAAAATTGCAAAGTGCTAAATTGCACCTTTACACAGACGATAGTGGCGTATTCAGTTGCCCCTTCTCTAAGTAAAGCCATTAATGAGCATCAGACAGCATTTCAACAGCTTCAGACTAAATTCATGACTTTTTCTAGGTAACAAAAATCTGTACACTTTAAATGGGAACTCAACTGAAAAAGTGTCATCATATAAGTATTTAGGTATTTGGTTAGATGACAAACTTTCTTTCAAAGTACACATTGAAAATCTTGTGAAGAAGCTGAAACTTAAGTAAGTTAGTAACAAAGTTTAGTAACATAAACTTGTGCAGGCCACCTTTTTATGTGTTTTGGACTGTGGTGATATTGTCTACATCAAGCTGCCTCTTGTACACTCCACCTCTTGCATCACAGTGCACTAAGATTTATAACCAACTCTGGTTCCTGTACTCATCATTGTAGACTTTATGAATTGGTAGACTGGCTGTTATTAAATCTATGTAGACAACTTCATTTGTATATTCTTGTGTACGAAGCCATGCTGGGTAAACTCCTCTCCTCATCACCTGTGTCACCTCTTGACGCAGACCTCCAGCAGGCTTTAACTTGGTTCCACCAGGTGGCTTCATTACCAGGCTCCAAGGATTTGTACTGAGCTGGGGAACAAAGTGTTTTCCTACTTTGTTCCCTGGACTTGGAATAATCTGTAGAGCATACGCCGTTTTAATAATCCAGTCCCCTTGGAAAAATGTAAAGCCATGTTAAAAGTCCATTTAACTGAAAATTGCAACTGCCTTATCTGAGCTGGATTTTGTCTCTTCCTTGTGTGTGTTTGATGTTTGTGTTCCCCATCTGTTGTGTTTCCAACTGTAACTGGTGTGCTGTCTTGACCAGGTCTCCCTCGGAAAAGAGATTTCAATCTCAAGGACTTCCTGGTTAAATAAATAAATAAATAAGTAAACATATTGTTTCTATTTACACAACGCTAAAATGGCAACTGCTCTGGCAACAAATTGGTCAGTTTATCAATGACTCAAGAGGGCAATAAATCAGCAAGAAAAGGGAATGAAACAAACAAACAAATAAAACTATAGAATCAAATACATGTAAATCATGATGATGATGATCATGATCATGTAAATAATGGAGCAGACAAAGGGAAAACAGAGTAAACTAAAACACAGGAAAATGTATGAAAACAAAGATAAAAAAATAGGTGTAGAATTCAGATGTAATAAAATCTCAAAGGTAGAAAGCTAACAGAAAAAGAAAGACAGGAAAAGGAGGTAATAAATGAGTCAGGGTTGAAAAAGTGGGAGTCTGAAAACAGAGAAACAGTATAGAGCTGATGAAGGCTCAGTGAGCTACTGGTAATAAAAAGGAAATTGATTCAGGAATGGGGAAGGACAAACAGAATATGAATGCAAGACAGAGAAGAGACATGAGGGGGAAACAATGGTAGAAGAGAAACATGAAAGATGGAAAACCTAAAATTTCCCCCTTTAAAATACTCAACTTGTGATATTTGACATGTTCTGGTGCTTGGAGGCATTTAATTTACTTTTTTGATACATACTTTCTCCAATGCATGACTGGAGGGTACTGCAGTTGTACGGTTGTGAAGTATGATCTGGTGGTTTTGGGAAATAAATGTAAGCATGTAATGTCATTCATTGCAGGAAACTACTACAGAAAGATGTCATTTCAATAAAAACTGAACTACATTGGGGAATGTGTGGGCATTTTTAGAGCTTGACTCAGAGTAGGAACTAAGTGTCAAGATCTCGGCCTTTGTTGTATCTATTTTGACCCGTCTTTTAAAAATTTTTGACTTCATGGAAGTGCAATATAATTCTTTTTAAGGGTGGCATGCAGAAGGTAGAAGGTTTGCAGATATAAAGAGATAAGGAGAGAGAAAGCGGAGAGGGAAGGGGTGAGTCAGGGTGGAAGGGTAATGAGGGGTCAATGAGCTGCATGGGTAATAAAAAGACATGGAGGGAAGAGGTGAACAGGTACTGACTGTATGTACACAGTGTACAAGGCAGTGAAGTCAAGGTCATTATTCTGGTGCTTGGCTTCAGTCTTAGTGAACTTTGAATTTTACTCTTTATGGTCTGTCCATGCACGAAAATTCAAATTGGTCCTCACAAAGGTAGATGTACAAGAGCACACAAACACACACAAACACAGTGTTACAACTGCTTTGCTGAAACCCATTTAAAAGCAAAATGTGGCCTGTGTGTGGCAGTGAAGTCACATATGGCCGCTCCCACACGCGCTGTCAGACAAAACTCAGCACAGGTCTACAGGGTTGTGTGTGTGTGTGCGTGTCATTTTCTGTGTTTGCATTGTGTATATGTGGACCTCATGAGTGGCGATGCGTGCACACACATGCAGACGCACACACACACACACACACACACACACACTTTTAGAACAGGGACACTCTGCTCACATCACTTTGACTGTGTGCTCTTCTATACTTGTTATTGATATAAACCATTCTCTAGCCCCTAAACTCATCTCTAACTATCACAGCTGAATGTAACTAATGAAACCAAATGTAACTCTTATCTTCAACCCCAAACCAAGTCTTAACCCTAAAGTAACCTTTTGAAGAATCAAGGACTGAAAAAAATGTCCTTACTTTCCAAAAATGGAAGAAGTTGCCCAGATGCAGTTCCAGTCAAATCAGGAATGTCATTGGATATTGATGAGGAGGAACAGACAAAATACTGTGTGTGTGTCTGTGTATAAGTGTGTCCTTTTATGGGCAGCCCATAAGTTACAACCACAATGCTTGTCAGGCCATTTTAGATTATTAATGCACGATTTTGATATCAGAGAGCTTTCACGGTCATCATGTCATGGTCAAAAATAAACTGCCCGTGTTTCAGGAGATCATAGTGCCCATGGGGGCTGCATGATGACCAACTAAATACATATAAACATTCAAAAAACAGATACATGTACAATGCACTGTTCCTGGTGAAAAGTGTCCTGGAGAATCTACTTTTTAAAAGGCAGCAAGTTGAATAAATGATCCAATTTTTTCTGAAAAGAAAAAGACAGGAGGCAGAAGACAAAGAACAAAATAGAGAAAGTAACTGATGATTGTACTAGTTCAAGGGCATTTTTGAACACCACATATAAATATATATTATATATATATAAATAAATATAAAGGAACATAGTATATAAATTAATTATATAACTTTAAAACAAACATTTACAAAATATATACATAAATATATATATTTTACATAATGTAAAATTTTGAAGTTTTTAGAATTTGGATCTTGAGAATGTTTTTGTACTCTAGACCACCAGAAGTTGAGAGATGGCAGAGGGGATGAGAGTGTTTTATATGTTAGTTTTGGCTGACGGAGCTCTAAAAAAAGAGCCAGAGGGTACAAAGGTACATTTAATAGGAGAAGGAAAATTCTTCTTCCTATCATCAAGACATATCTAGGTCAAGGTCCATATATTACAGTCACACTGATTTTATTAATCATAAACCACTGACTTTACCCTCCCACAATAACCTTCTGAGACGTTACGAGATAGTACTAGACTCTGATTCGATTGCTCTTGAAGGAATCAGAGGAGCTGAGTGACTTATTTTTATTTTTCAGGGAAATTTTTTACTGTGGCTGGTGACACAGTGAGAGTCTTTTTTTGTCCAGTGTTGGTGTCAAATGAAACACTGATGAAGGTCTGAGTCCAGTAATGAGTGGGTCTGGGGACAGAGAGGGCTCTGACTAGGTTAGTATGGAGAGAGACTGCCTTAAAACCTGCTCTGTGCTCTAGAGAAGATGATGGGCAGCCATTGTGATGAAGAGAAGAACAACAAGAGGACTACAGCTTTGTGAAAAAGAGAAGGAGCTGCAAATAATGTAATTATCTTAGAAAGGAACAACATACAACAACCGTTGTATTCAGTCTCGATTCCTGTAAAACCAGTATGTCTGAGGAACAAGGCAGTCACACATCAGCTGACAAGTGAGTGAAACTTTTAAATCTACTCAGTCTCACCTCACTAGGATGTGAAGGTCAAGTCATATAAAGTAAATGATGAATAATACAGTATTTACTATTAAGTAAGTGACACAATAAAGTTAAGACAGGAAGCTCTAAAGTGATGTTAAACTTTTTGCTCTTACCTTCCCTGGTGTGACTGAGCCTCTAAAGCTTTTTAAAATTTGTGTTAAAGCCCACATGAAAAAGAAAGACCAGTCTCTCCTGTACCCCGCGATGTCTCCATGAAAAGTGACAGATCCAAGAATGAACCTCTCAGCTTCAGTAAAGGAGTTCTGGGGTAAGTGTTACCTTAAAATGTGGGATGTTTGATACAGCGAAATTCAGAAACAGAGAGAAAATGAACTGAAGAGATTGACTTTGACACGTAGAGAGAAATAATTCCACTGTGAAGCTCAAAATAATGTTGAAGGTGTTAGATTGTTAATGTTTGCATTGTAAAAACTATTTTTAAACCCGTGTTAAAGCTCACATGAGAAAGAAAGACCAGTTTCTCCTGCACCCAGTGATGTCTCCATGAAAAGTGACAGATCCAGGGATGAACCTTACAACCTCAGTAAAGGAGTTCTGGGGTAAGATATTTTGCTAATGTTGGATGTTTGATACAAAGAGACTCAGAAACAGAGAAAAATAACTGAAGAGAGTGACTTTGACATATTAGGAGAAATAATGTCAATTCTATCTTGAAGTTGAACAATAACAGTCTTATGCTCTTCTAGTTTAGGTGTCCCTGGTTCCAGAAACAGAAATCCCATTGATGTTACCTGACTCACAGTTTGAGCACTTCTATGGCTTGAACTAACATGAAACTCTCCCAGTTAAATCATCATTACAAAAGATGAACAGCTGTGTTAGAAAATATCTAGTTCTTTCATAAAAAGTCAAAGGTACAAGACTGTGTAAATAAAGATTTAGATTATGTAGAAATCCTTCGGTACCCAGTGCATTTCAACAAAACAGCCTACCACCAAGCTTAAAATTTGGTCATGTGTTCCTCTAACGGTGGGCAGAAGCTAAAGATTATGGTGTTGAGAAAACTGATTTTACAATCTGCAGCGCGAGTTGGTTTGCTTTTCATTTCTGGGCCACTTTTGCATGAATTCAGCAAGTTTGTATATCATTTACAACTTTAACAACAAAGTGTTATTTTTGAATTACTGCTCCCTTGCGCCTCAGACTGGCTTCTTCTCCATAGCAACGGTGGCTGAGGCTCATGGGTATTGTAGTATCTTAGCCATCCAGCAGTGGCGTAGGCAGAAATTGTACTTTGGTTGGGCCAATACAAAAGTGGCTGGACTATATTTTTCCAGAACAAATGTGCAAAAACCCCAAGAATCCAGAGATATTATTGCCTGCATATTCCAAGATATGATGCAAATATGATGGTATGCATAGTGGATACTCTCCAATCATGAGAGTCACACATTTCATGTTCGGAGCTTATCCAAATCCAGAATGGGACCACTTTATACTGCTAGTATCTGGAGTTCATGTCTTCCCAGATACTATATGCAAACTATCTCATATTTGGATAATATCTAGTTAGAGATGGACAGCTGTCATATCTGCAGAAGATTCATTAGTCATGTCTCGTGTCAGGATATTTTATAGATATGACCAGTTACCATGTTTGAAGTCTGTACATGAGTGATTTCTGCTGTCTTGATATCTCAATATATTATCATTGGATTTTAAGTCATATCTGATGATATCTGATAGTCATGTCCTATATGAGGAAATTATATAGATATGACCAGTAATCATATTTTAAGACCAATCAGATTTGTTTTCTGAAATTTTTAGACAGGATTCAATGGTCTTGTCTGATAACAATAGAAAAACACCAACATGTGTTCTGTTTTGAAGATATCTAAAGAATATTCAGCTAAAAATTACTATATCGGAAACCACTTGACTGCAAATAAGCCACTTCTACTGCACTAAATAAAGGTAGAAAACAGAAATTGTGTAAAGGCTAACAAAAAAGAGGCAACGGATTAGTGAAGAATTTTGCAAAAAGTAAATTAAGGCAGTGTGCACTAAAGAACAAGATTTAAGGAATTTGACTAACACTCTCTTTCACATATTGGGATTAGTGTTACTTTGAAATGTTGGATGTTTGATACAGAGAGATTCAGAAATGGAGAGAAAAAGAACTGAAGAGAATATCTTTGACATATAAATTGAAATATTCCCACTGTAAAGCTCAAAAATAATGTCAAAGGTGTTAGAACTGTTAATGTTTGCATTGTAAAAACTGTTTTTAAATCTGTGTTAAAGCTCGCATGAGAAAGAAAGACCAGTCTCTCCTGCACCCAGCGATGTCTCCATGAAAAGTGACAGATCCAGGGATGACCCTTACAATTTCAGTAAAGGATTATCGGGGTAAGGGTTTTTGTAATCTTAGATGTTTGATACACAGAGATTCAGAGGAAGAGAGAAAATAAATTGAAGAGAGTTGACATATGAAAGATATTGTAAATTCTACCTTGAGGCTCAACGATAATGTTAAAGATGTTAGAAGTGTTAAAATTGTAATTGTTATGTTTGTTAACATCCACATGAGAAAGAAAGACCAGTCTCTCTTGCAGTTTACAATGTTTCCATGAAAAGTGACAGATCCAAGAATGAACCTCTCAGCTTCAGTAAAGGGGTATTGGGATAAGTGTTACCTTAAAATGTGGGATGGTTGATACAGCGAAATTCAGAAACAGAGAGAAAATGAACCGAAGAGATTGACTTTGACACATAGAGAGAAATAATTCCACTGTGAAGCTCAAAAATAATGTTGAAGGTGTTAGATTGTTAATGTTTGCATTGTAAAAACTATTTTTAAACCCGTGTTAAAGCCCACATGAGAAAGAAAGACCAGTCTCTCCTGCACCCAGTGATGTCTCCATGAAAAGTGACAGATCCAGGGATGAACCTTACAACCTCAGTAAAGGAGTTCTGGGGTAAGATATTTTGCTAATGTTGGATGTTTGATACAGAGAGACTCAGAAACAGAGAAAAATAACTGAAGAGAGTGACTTTGACATATTAGGAGAAATAATGTCAATTCTATCTTGAAGTTGAACAATAATGGTCTTGTAATGCTCTTCTAGTTTAGGTGTCGCTGGTTCCAGAAACAGAAATCCCATTGATTTTTCCGATAGACGATGTTATCTGACTCACAGTTTGAGCACTTCTACGGCTTGAACTGACATGAAACTCTCCCAGTTAAATCATCATTACAAAAGATGAACAGCTGTGTTAGAAAATATCTAGTTCTTTCATAAAAAGTCAAAGGTACAAGACTGTGTAAATAAAGATTTAGATTATGTAGAAATCCTTCGGTACCCAGTGCATTTCAACAAAACAGCCTACCACCAAGCTTAAAATTTGGTCATGTGTTCCTCTAACGGTGGGCAGAAGCTAAAGATTATGGTGTTGAGAAAACTGATTTTACAATCTGCAGTAGTATTGTAGTATCTTAGCCATCCAGCAGTGGCGTAGGCAGAAATTGTATTTTGGTTGGGCCAATACAAAAGTGGCTGGACTATATTTTTCCAGAACAACTGTGCAAAAACCCCAAGAATCCAGAGATATTATTGCCTGCATATTCCAAGATATGATGCAAATATGATGGTATGCATAGTGGATACTCTCCAATCATGAGAGTCACACATTTCATGTTCGGAGCTTATCCAAATCCAGACTGGGACCACTTTATACTGCTAGTATCTGGAGTTCATGTCTTCCCAGATACTATATGCAAAATATCTCATATTTGGATAATATCTAGTCAGAGATGGACAGCTGTCATATCTGCAGAAGATTCATTAGTCATGTCTCATGTCAGGATATTTTATAGATATGACCAGTTACCATGTTTGAAGTCTGTACATGAGTGATTTCTGCTGTCTTGATATCTCAATATATTATCATTGGATTTTAAGTCATATCTGATGATATCTGATAGTCATGTCCTATATGAGGAAATTATATAGATATGACCAGTAATCATATTTTAAGACCAATCAGATTTGTTTTCTGAAATTTTTAGACAGGATTCAATGGTCTTGTCTGATAACAATAGAAAAACACCAACATGTGTTCTGTTTTGAAGATATCTAAAGAATATTCAGCTAAAAATTACTATATCGGAAACCACTTGACTGCAAATAAGCCACTTCTATTGTACTAAATAAAGGTAGAAAACAGAAATTGTGTAAAGGCTAACAAAAAAGAGGCAACGGATTAGTGAAGAATTTTGCAAAAAGTAAATTAAGGCAGTGGGCACTAAAGAACAAGATTTAAGGAATTTAACTAACACTCTCTTTCACATATTGGGATTAGTGTTACTCTGAAATGTTGGATGTTTGATACAGAGAGATTCAGAAATGGAGAGAAAAAGAACTGAAGAGAATATCTTTGACATATAAATTGAAATATTCCCACTGTAAAGCTCAAAAATAATGTCAAAGGTGTTAGAACTGTTAATGTTTGCATTGTAAAAACTGTTTTTAAATCTGTGTTAAAGCTCGCATGAGAAAGAAAGACCAGTCTCTCCTGCACCCAGCGATGTCTCCATGAAAAGTGACAGATCCAGGGATGACCCTTACAATTTCAGTAAAGGATTATCGGGGTAAGGGTTTTTGTAATCTTAGATGTTTGATACACAGAGATTCAGAGGAAGAGAGAACGAGGCAACGGATTCGAACCAGAAGCTAAAGATTATGGTGTTGAGAAAACTGATTTTACAATCTGCAGCGTGAGTTGGTTTGCTTTTCATTTCTGGGCCACTTTTGCATGAATTCAGCAAGTTTGTATATCATTTACAACTTTAACAACAAAGTGTTATTTTTGAATTCATTACTGCTCCCTTGCGCCTCAGACTGGCTTCTTCTCCATAGCAACGGTGGCTGAGGCTCATGGGTATTGTAGTATCTTAGCCATCCAGCAGTGGCGTAGGCAGAAATTGTACTTTGGTTGGGCCAATACAAAAGTGGCTGGACTATATTTTTCCAGAACAACTGTGCAAAAACCCCAAGAATCCAGAGATATTATTGCCTGCATATTCCAAGATATGATGCAAATATGATGGTATGCATAGTGGATACTCTCCAATCATGAGAGTCACACATTTCATGTTCGGAGCTTATCCAAATCCAGACTGGGACCACTTTATACTGCTAGTATCTGGAGTTCATGTCTTCCCAGATACTATATGCAAAATATCTCATATTTGGATAATATCTAGTCAGAGATGGACAACTGTCATATCTGCAGAAGATTCATTAGTCATGTCTCATGTCAGGATATTTTATAGATATGACCACTTACCATGTTTGAAGTATGTACATGAGTGATTTCTGCTGTCTTGATATCTCAATATATTATCATTGGATTTTAAGTCATATCTGATGATATCTGATAGTCATGTCCTATATGAGG
The DNA here is from genome assembly GCF_914725855.1 of Thunnus albacares. Classification (NCBI taxonomy): domain Eukaryota; kingdom Metazoa; phylum Chordata; class Actinopteri; order Scombriformes; family Scombridae; genus Thunnus; species Thunnus albacares. Next base: position 12,613,081 of record NC_058110.1, on the reverse strand, counting down.
AAATTATATAGATATGACCAGTAATCATATTTTAAGACCAATCAGATTTGTTTTCTGAAATTTTTAGACAGGATTCAATGGTCTTGTCTGATAACAATAGAAAAACACCAACATGTGTTCTCTTTTGAAGATATCCAAAGAATATTCAGCTAAAAATTACTATATCGGAAACCACTTGACTGCAAATAAGCCACTTCTATTGTACTAAATAAAGGTAGAAAACAGAAATTGTGTAAAGGCTAACAAAAAAGAGGCAACGGATTAGTGAAGAATTTTGCAAAAAGTAAATTAAGGCAGTGGGCACTAAAGAACAAGATTTAAGGAATTTGACTAACACTCTCTTTCACATATTGGGATTAGTGTTACTCTGAAATGTTGGATGTTTGATACAGAGAGATTCAGAAATGGAGAGAAAAAGAACTGAAGAGAATATCTTTGACATATAAATTGAAATATTCCCACTGTAAAGCTCAAAAATAATGTCAAAGGTGTTAGAACTGTTAATGTTTGCATTGTAAAAACTGTTTTTAAATCTGTGTTAAAGCTCGCATGAGAAAGAAAGACCAGTCTCTCCTGCACCCAGCGATGTCTCCATGAAAAGTGACAGATCCAGGGATGACCCTTACAATTTCAGTAAAGGATTATCGGGGTAAGGGTTTTTGTAATCTTAGATGTTTGATACACAGAGATTCAGAGGAAGAGAGAACAAGGCAACGGATTAGAACCAGAAGCTAAAGATTATGGTGTTGAGAAAACTGATTTTACAATCTGCAGCGTGAGTTGGTTTGCTTTTCATTTCTGGGCCACTTTTGCATGAATTCAGCAAGTTTGTATATCATTTACAACTTTAACAACAAAGTGTTATTTTTGAATTCATTACTGCTCCCTTGCGCCTCAGACTGGCTTCTTCTCCATAGCAACGGTGGCTGAGGCTCATGGGTATTGTAGTATCTTAGCCATCCAGCAGTGGCGTAGGCAGAAATTGTATTTTGATTGGGCCAATACAAAAGTGGCTGGACTATATTTTTTCAGAAAATTAAAGTTGAAAGTTAGAAGAAGAAAAAAGAACAAACAGACAAACTGAAAAACCAGCAACCAGTTAAGTTTGTATCACAAAGGCAATAACAGGAAAACACTGCCTATCCAACATGCTCAACCAACAGAACATCATAAGTCTGTAAGGCTTTACACAACAGTATAGACAAAAAATGTTTTTTATAGCCTGTCCAGACTAAAATACAGTATATCGGCTCTACAGTGCACGGTACTGTTAATTAACAATTTGATTGCACAAAGTGGCAATTAAATATATGCCCAGACAGCAGAGAGGACGTTAACTTCTTAACGCACATATAACATACCTCTCTAGCATTCATTATAGCCTTCTGCCCCTTGTTGTTTCAGTACTGGTCAGCTAACAATAAACCAAGTCTACACATTTTACAGAAACCTCTGTCCTTAAATTGTATTCCAAACAAGAAAACTATCCATACCACTTTGATGAGAAGAACCTTGATTTTACATTATTAACTGTGCAGAGAAATACCTACAAATTTGGCTGTGAAGATGGTTCACAAATTGCACATAAATCCGAGGGTGGACCCATGTCAGATTGACCGGGAGAAAGTGCTATAACGCCAGGGAACAAGCCGCTGGGCTAACCTCATTGTGGGCTGATGAGTTTAATGGACTCAGTCGATGGATGCAGTGGTGTTTTGGTAACACTTTATGGTACAGCCCATGTTTTACAGTGTAACTTCCGGTCATTTACCATATCATTTCCTGGAACTTAAGGTGTAACTTCCTTGTATGAATCTGTATGAATTGCTCATGGCAGTTGGCACATGCATCATTTTTATGCATGTGAGTTTAGCAGGCAAGCTTCAACCACACTCCAGGGATTTATTATGCTTATATCCTCTTCTTCATTGTATTAATTTGAATAAGAACAAGTTGAGAAATGGGTCTATACTTTTTAAAATTAGCACACATGTTGGTCCAGTACTGCAGCAGCTCATAACAGGCAGGCTGGAGTAGAAAGCAAACTTACCTCTCTCAAGTGCTCAGTTATAAATGGCTTGTGTTGTCATCCAAGGATGAAAAACTAACAATATAGTAATGTAATTATATACATAGTATATCTTTAGTTACATGATAATAAGATATGCAGCGACTTATAAAAAATGTTTTTATTCTTGTTACACAGAAACCAGAAGGTATGTGCTGCTCTCCTGTTCTTACTCTGAACTTTTTCATTGTGACCCCCCTGTAGCCCCTGTCCCCGCAGCCTAGTGCACAACGCACAATGCTGCCAGCTGATGACCTGAAGCTGGTGATGCGTGCACATTGAAATCATGACAGGAGAAAGAAAAGGAAAAAGTCATTTTATCTCAATGAAAATCGCAATCTCCTTGAACCTGACAAACTGCCAAAAATGAGCCAACGATATGCAGCAGTGAAACAACAAGCGTTTAAACAGCTGTTCTGTATTTTGAAACAGTCAATAAAATTCAGTAAGCTTAATGAAGCTGCCCATTTCATATGATTATTATAACCAATTTTGTTTCTTTTTCTTAATTTCTCATGCAGATTACCATCTAATTGACGTTTGTATATTTATTACATGAATATAAAGTAATGAAATGGACAGCTTCGCTATTAACTTAATTTTAATGACTGGAGGATGGATGGAACCACACTGCTCCTGCACATTGGTGGTTTACTATCTTGTTGCTAGTTTTACTTTTTGGAACCATGTATAAACAAGCTATTGTAAACAAACTCTTCATGAATGAAGGAACATGTCACCCAGTGTGGCTAATTCACGGATTATAGTAGTTTTTGGAAAACAGAGGTCTACAGCACAGAGGAATATGATATATCAGGCTTTGGATACACACATAATACTTGTAAGTAGGATGAGTTGATTGTTGAGTGTTGATTTGGGTCTACACATGAGATTTGTTGACAATAAGAAAAATATAGAAAATCACCAGCCAAATCCTTTAACACTAAAATATTTTTTCTGTATTGACACAAATTCCTTTTTTTTCTGTGTTGAAGCCCATCTGTGTCACAGAGAGAAGTCAGTTTCATGAAAACTGACCAGTCTGAGGATGACCCACTCAACTTCGGCAAAGATTTAGGTATTCAAACAAGGAACAACACACAGATTCTATCTCTTGTCTCTCTCTTAAAGTCAATATGTTTGACAGAAGAATTAAAATGTCCAAAGTAAAAGATTGTATATTCATAGATACATTTCAAATTCCTGTTGCTAATTTCCTCTCTGGGCTTTAACTGAAGGTATAATCCAAAATGACAATCATATCACACTGTATTTAGTAGCTGCCATCATATTGTTGAGTGTGAATTTATTGCAATTACTGCATACTGCCTTATTTGAATAATCTTGATCATATCGGTTGTATTTTTACACTTTAGAGAAAGAAGTCAAACACAAATTCGCAGCAGACCAAAAGAAGAGAATCCTTGAAGATTATAAAGAGGAACTGAGAAAACATGAGACTGATACAGAACTATGGGTGAAAAAGAAGGAACGTAAATACAAACTAATACAAACCTACGATGATATATTTCATGATTCAAAGAAAAACAAAGTGCGAACTGTGCTAATGAAGGGAGAGGCTGGTGTTGGTAAAACATTTCAAACAAGGCTGTTCATGGTTGACTGGGAAAATAGAAAAACCAACCAAAACACAGACTTGATAGTCCCAATTCATTTCAGTGAGCTGAGAGACGAAGTTCAAAACATGGAGAATTTACTCTATTTCTTCACTAACACCAAACAACAAGGAGTATGGAAAAAAGCAAGTGTGAAATAGTCTTTGTCCTTGATGGATTGGAAGAATGTGAATTTCCTCTTGACTTTGAAAAGAACAAAGAACTGTCTGATATGACAGAGCCAGCCTCGATGGATGTGCTACTAACAAACCTCATCAAGGGGAATTTGCTTCCCTCTGCTCATCTCTGGATCATCTCTCAACCTTCAGGAGTCGACAAGATCCCTATGAAATATATTCACAAAGAGACAGAATGCAGAAGTAAGAGAGAAATTTAAATGTAAACACTTTTTGCAATGTAGTTGAGTTATTAGCAGCTAAATAGCCAAATATTTCCCCCAGCTGTTGGCAGAGAGCTAAAAGAGAGTGACTGTTGGACTTATATTCAACAGGTGACTAGAGACCTTCTGAATTTTTGCAGCAAGTTTGCTATATGAACTTAAAGGTTGATGATAATTTTATGTTGTGTTCACAACTTTTTCCACTGACCCCAAGTGGACAAAAATCAGTTATTGCAGGTTTAACTGTCATGTAAATGAAAAACCTGGTTACCATGTTTTGGGATAAGAGATTGGAGAAACCTGATTTTCTGTAGACCCATTTACATATACACATAAATGGGTTTCTAATCTGCTTTTTACAAATATGCATCTGCATTGTAAAAGACTGTAGATCAGACAAAGAGCAGTGCAGAATGACTGGATGAAAGGAGAGGTAATTACATGGAGAGATGTGTTCTTAAAATAATTCAGTCCAATATTAGACTAAAACCTGAAAGTAATACAAAGTAGCCTATATAACTCTAAAAAGGTCTGTCTCAACCTCTGAACATTTAAGTATTTGTTAAAGTCAAACCCTTTACACTGTAAGTCAAAGCTCTGCTCTGTCTGCCCTCCTCTCGCTGCTCTGTCAGTCAATGGATAGAGTCAGTGGTAGAGGAAAAACTCTGGTTACTGACTTACTGCATGTATACGCAGATTTACAGTAACAGGTTACGACCGCTCAAGTAAACCCACACAGAGATTATCTGATCATAATATCAGTGTCATTTTAATTGGATTGAAAATGTCAGAAATTAACAGGAAAACAATTGTATATATTATAACTTTTTTAGAATCTTGCAATCTAATAAGTGATCTACAAAGTATTATCAAAACCTTTATTAACCATTAATAAAAACCATTAGTTACAACTTTTTAAACGTTAGTTAAGAATGCAAAATTCAGTCATTACTGCTATCTTCTTGAAGTCTCTAAATAATTTCTTCTATATTTTCTCACTTTAGAGAAAGATGCCAAATCCAAATACGCGTCACACCTGAAGACGAAAATCCTCAGTCAGTGTGAAGTGGAATGGAGTCAACATGAGACTGACTCAGAACTCTATGAGATAAAAGCTGTCAAAAACAAGACAGATGAACAGATCAAATACGATGCAATAATTAATCTTTCAAGGGAAAAAAAAGAGCGAACAGTGCTAACGGTGGGAGTGGCTGGCATTGGAAAAACATTCCAAACAAGGCTGTTCATGATTGACTGGGCAAACGGGAAATCAAACCAAAACATAGACTTGATAGTCCCACTCCATTTCAGCGGGCTCAATTCAAAAAGAGATGAAGTTCAAAGCATGGAGGATTTGCTCCATTTCTTCACCAGCATTAAACTACCAGTAGTTTGCTCCTATCATGAATGTGAAGTAGTTTTTGTCCTTGATGGCTTAGAAGAATGTGAATTTCCTCTTGACTTTGAAGAGAACAAGGAACTGTCTGATATGAAAGAGCCAGCCTCGATGGATGTGCTGCTCACAAACCTCATCAAGGGGAATTTGCTTCCCTCTGCTCATCTCTGGATCATCTCTCAACCTTCAGGAGTTGACAAGATTCCTACAAAATATATTCACAAAGAGACAGAATGTCAAGGTATGAAACTATGATTAACATATTTTCATGGCTCATACTCTTTTTGATCACTCGCATTTTGTGATCTGTATAATGTCATTATTTTGGTCAGACTGGGAAATAGGAATGTAATTAAATACTACAAAAGCATATACATGACAAATTGTATTATTATTTCAAAATGTTATAATCTTTACTGAGATTCATTTAATTAGAAACCCAAAGTGAAATATTTTTTGAACATTGGTTACTTTAAAATTTTATTTTGGTATTACTTGACTGTGACTGTGTTGTACTGTGAATAATTTTATTGAACTTTGTTCAAAACAATCACTTTCATTTAGGGCTGCAAATGATTTGCTAAATATTCTCAATTAATTGATTTGTTGTTTGGTCAGTAAAATTTCAGAAAATGGTGAAAAATGTTGATCACTGTTTTCCAAAGCCGAAGGTGCAAACAGTCCAAAACCCAAATATATTCAGTTTACTGTCATAGAAGACTAAAGAAACCACAAAATAATTCACATGAAACAAGAGAATTCTGATATTTGTTCTTTAAAATTACTTGAAATTATCAATCCATTATTAGAATCGTTGGCAATTAATCTGCTGTCAATCAGCTAATGGATTCACTGACAAATTGTTAAAGATAATTGATTCACACTGCATTTGTCATCATCAATAATGTGCTTAACTTTGTTTTGTTTATTCAGAGACCTTGAAGCGGCGGCAGCAGCTGGTATCAAACCTGAAGAAAAGATATCAAGAAAACACTCATGTTGAAGACAAAAATCATCCTGACCAGCAAAACACAGAACACATTATGAAAGAAGACAGAAGTGGAGAGATCAATGATGAAGAGAACAATGGACAGACTGTGGTGAAATCAGTGACACGAGTGAATGCAATATCTGAAATATTCAAATGTAAAAAAGGCCAGACAGTTAGAACCGTGCTGACCACTGGAGAAGCTGGTATTGGAAAATCCTTCCATGCACAGAAATCCACACAAGAGTGGGCTAAAAATGAAAACCAGCCTTCATTTTCCACTCGGTCGATTGATTCAACAAAGGCAATTACTGGCAATGACAAAGATGATCTAGAGGTTATATTTCCTCTCAGATTCTCAGAGCTAAATTCGATAAAAAAGCAAAGGGTCAGTTTGTTGGGACTTCTAAATTATTTCTTCAAGGAAACCAAAGAATCTGTAATCTCTAACTATGCAAATTTCAAAGTTCTGTTTGTTCTGGATGGTTTGGACGACTATGAACTTCCTCTTGACTTTGACAACAATGACACCTTGATGGATATCAGAGAACCGGCCTCAGTGGATGTTCTACTGACAAACCTCATCAGAGGAAACCTGCTTCGTTCTGCTCAGCTCTGGATAACCTCCAGACCTTCAGCTGCTGAAAAGCTGCCCGATAAACTTGTTGACAAGAAGACACAAATACGAGGTAAGCTTATAAAAGTAGATGAAGGCTGTGAAAGCTTCATAAATAAATGTGTAATTGTAACCAAGTCTTTGCCAAAACTACCGAGTCACTACTATGAATAATTTAAAAAAAGACCACAACTATGATCTCAATAGCATTGTCCTGGTTCTGGATAGGGTGCAATAATTATTTTAGGCATAACATTTTTTCCTTTACTCAGGGGTCCAAACTCATAAGGGATGAAAAAAGTGACAAAGACACAACCCCCCTAGGGGAGTTCAGAGGCATGCCACCCCCTGTGCCCCTGGAAAGAAAGGTTTTCAAACATCAACTTCAAAATGTGGATTTACAGTGGATGAGAATATAGGGAAAAAGTCACCTTAGAATTAATGTCATCACTGACAACAATTCAGGTTACACAGTCAAGACAGTGCAGAGCCGGCTCAAAAATCGTATTAAAATGCATTGCATCCACTACACAATAAAGTTAAACAAAACAAAAACATAACATGCACAACTGACAAATCAAATTAAAAATACATCTTATGGTATATTTTGGTTGAGGGAGGGAGAGAGAGAGAGAGATTAAAGCAAAAAGAAAAAAAATCAGCACCACTCCACACATAACCATGTTCTCTAATGCAGCCATCAAGTTTAAATACTTGTGCAATAGTGTTTTAAGGGAAGATGATGCTTTTGAACAGCTTTGCTATTGCCAGTTTTCTTTTTTGAAATGAAACTGACTTTCTTTTTTTCAAAACTTGTCTCAGTTTTTACAGAAGTCTCTGGTGAACATGCTCCATGGGTGCATGCGGCCCATAGAGCGTGCACAGTATGTTTTCATCCACGTAATTCTTTACAGTGGGAAGTGGCTTTTTTGGCTTCATGCACCACTGAGCAACTTTCATAGGAATGAACGGGGCCCCGCCTCTGACACTATATCCAGTTCTCTTTATACATCTGTGCTACACGCCCAGCTGATGTCAAAGCACTCTAGTTCTTATATAGTGTTAGGGGAGGGATCATGCTAGCCACCCCTCTACGTCATGAATCCACCATTTCAGGCCCGCCAAAAAAAATCCTGAACACAGAAATGGTGAAAAGCAGTTTAACGGTCTTACTCCACTGTTCAGTACTACATAGTTCAGTCTTTTCACATGTTTTCATGTTATTTTCTAACATGTATATATGTGTTTCAGAAGAAATCTCAGATTTTCCTTTACACAGACTTTAATGCCAAATGTTAAGCTTAAGCAACATGAGCATACTGTGTGCATTGCTATCACTAGCCAAAATAACGACCGATACAGCACCCGTTTTAAAGTTTAACAGTTCACCAGCAAAAGAAATCATAGTTCATTGGCTCACCAATTTCTACGGACAAATTTTAGACACAATGATCAGAAGTTCACCATTCTGGTTGGCAATTCTCCATTCTAAGGAGAGCTCAGTAACTTCAGCATTTTCTCCCTTTGCAGCACAGTTCCCATGAAGAGAGAAAAAATCTTATGCTATCTGTGATAACATAAGTAATAAAGTAATAACTTAACATTAACTTGACAATATTTTGGTAGGATTACACAATCACAGTAAAAAGAAAACAAAGGCTAAGAAGTAGCCAATATGTTCAAATCTGCCATTAAATGAAAACTGAGAATCCCAGAAAAAAAAGCTTTCTTTGCGAAGCGTAATACTAATAATAATACAGAATCTATGACAGAGAAGTGTTACTTTAAATGTCTTTCAACCAGCTGTTATCCTTCCTTATGTTTTGCCCAACCCCTTTAACATATGATATGAAAAATCATGTGTGATGCAAGTCCCAAGTCAAGTCTGAGGCATTGACTTTGAGTTTCAAATCCTAAAAGGTTATTATGCACTTCTCACCAGACATGATTCCTATCAGGTAACACTTCACAATACAGTACACAAAGTAGTAGTAGAGTAGTTACGAATTACTGCATTACTTTGACAATTAGGGGGTCGACATGTTTGCTGTCTTTTCGATAGTTAGATGGAGGGTTGATGTCAGTTTTGGATCTGTCTAGGAATTGCAAATTTGTCTTACTTGCATGTTGTGTCTTCTTAGCTAGCTGTTTTAGTTTAGAGTTGGAGGGTGTGAGAACAATGCAGCTTCACTGAGAGGATAGGACATCACGTAGTCATGCAGCTAACATCAAGCCAACTGTTGATGGTCAGTAGATACCTCCAAACTGTGGGCTGGCTGACTGTTAAACCACAACATTTTCTTTTCTTTTTCTACACGTCAAACACAGAAGATGTAACACGTGGATGTGGAGGCTTTTAAATAGTTTAAAAGACTACTTTGACGGAGCTGTGCCGAAAAAAATATTGAGTAATGTAACTAATTACTTTTGCTGTTGAGTAATTAGTAAAGGAATGTAACTACTTTTGAAAGTGATATGTAATGTGTAAGTGATTGCATTTTAACCCTCTGATGCACAACATATTCAAAACCTTTTAATGCACAAAACGGGTCAAAAATGACCCACATTCATTTTCAATGTTATTTGATACATAGCTGAATGTTTCATTTTATTTTGTATTATTGTATATTATATTAACATTTCTGTCTTGCTATGTAGAGAAAGAAATGTTATTTACACATCTAACAGAAATTTGCAGACATGGGTCAAAAATGACACACCAGGATCACAGTTGTGATAAGGCAGTCTTGTAGAAAGGTGAAACTGTGACCTTGAGGGGAGTGGTCCACAATAAAATATGCTCCTTATTGCAAATGTGTAAATAAATAAAAGTGTCCTATTAAATTCCAATGAGAATACATATGAGTCATTTTTGACCCATGTTGTGCAGTTTTGGGTTAGTGATACAAAAACGTTTTTTATGTAAAAATAGAATAATATAACATTACAATAAATGTGTGTCATGTTAAAAAACAACTTGATGAACAAACAAAGTTGATGAATTCATTAAATATTGAGTAATAAAATGCATAACATGCAATATATATATATATATATATATATATATATGTATAAATCACCCTTGAACCATGTTGTGTATCAGAGGGTTAGGTAACTTGATTGATTGAGTGATTGCTTAGTATCCAAAATGATTGACAGTAGCCTAATTCAAGTCACTTGCCCAACACTGGACATGATTCTCATATTCAGCCTGTTCTTACTATGATATTTAAATGTTTTCACACTAGAGAAAGTACAAACAACATGAAAGGTGCATATGAGTCCATTTGCCATGTTCTAAACATAGTGTATCAAAAAAAACAAATACAACAACAACCACTTAATCCTTGGTGCTATGGTTAAGATTAATAAACTGCACTATGATTGCAGTCCAAACAAATAATCACAACTATTGGCTAATTTGTGTCCACAATAACTTTTTCTTTCTTACAGTGAAGCCTGACGTCGAAAGTCAATGGAAACTCAAATCTCAGCTGAAGAAGCAATTTAATCTTGTGTCTGAGGGGATTGATAAGCAGAAAATATCTGCCCTACTGAATGAGATCTACACAGATCTCTACATTGTAGAGGGTGAGAGGGGAGACGTCAATCGTCAAAATGAAGCCAGACAGGTTCAAGATGCAAAGTTTAAACCAATGAGAGAAGAAACACCGATTAAATATCATGACATCTTCAAACCTTCTGGAGAAAATAAACCCATCAGAATTGTGCTAACAACTGGAATGGCAGGCATTGGAAAAACATTTGCCTCAATGAAGTACATGCTGGACTGGGCTGAGTGTATGGCCAACAAAGACATACATTATACATTTCCACTTCCTTTCCGAGAGCTGAATTTGAGAAAAGGGAACGAACATAGTTTAGAGGATCTCATTCATCAGTTCTTCCCAGTTATGCAGACATCAGAAATAACTGACTATAACAAGTATAAAATTCTGATCGTCCTGGATGGCCTTGATGAATGTCGCCTTGATCTTGACTTCAGTGAATGTAATTCTTGGACAGATGTGAGAAAGCCAACGTCAGTGAATGTTCTGCTGGAAAACCTCATCCAGGGAAACCTTCTTCCTAAAGCTCAAATCTGGATCACCTCCCGACCGGCAGCGTCCAACAACATCCCTGCTGTTAAAGTTGACCGGGTTACAGAAGTGCGAGGATTTAATGATGAGCAGAAGGAGGAGTACTTCAGGAAGAGATTCAGTGATAAGGATCTAGCTGAAAAGATCCTCTCACACGTGAAGAAATCAAGGAGCATTTATATCATGTGTCACATCCCGGTCTTTTGTTGGTTGACTGCAAAAGTTTTGGAGGACTTTGTGAGCCGAAAACAAGAAGAGGGGATGCCCAAGACTCTGACTGACATGTATATATACTTTCTTCTGTTGCAATGCAGACAGGCTAATGTGAAGTATGGTGGAGACGAGGTCGGTGAGAGTTCTGAGACAGAATCATGCTGGAATACAAGAAACAAGGCAACAGTCCTATCTTTGGCGAAACTGGCTTTTGAAGAGCTAGAAAAAGGAAACCTTCTCTTCACTGAAGAACACCTAACAGAGCGTGAGATTGACATCACAGAAACTGCAGTCTTCTCAGGATTATTCACTCAGATCAAACGAGAAGGCCGTGGGCAGTACCAACAGAAATTGTTCTGCTTTGTACATTTAAGCATTCAAGAGTTCCTCGCAGCTTTTTACGTCTCTCACACATTCAATAACACAGGTGAAAATCTGCTTATCAAACCTGCTTCAACTGTTGCAGACTTGCCTGCATCAGACTTCTATAAGACAGCAGTGAACAAGGCTTTAGATAGCAAAAATGGAGACTGGGATCTATTTCTCCGCTTCCTGCTTGGGCTTTCTCTTGAGACTTATCAGACTCTACTGCAAGAGCTGCTGAAAAAGACAGAAAATAACAACAAGACCAACAAGGAAACAATTGAGTACATCAAAGAGAAGATCAGGGAAGAGATCAGTGATGCAGATCAAAACCTCAATCTTTTTCACTGTCTGAATGAGCTGAATGACGACTCTCTTATGGAGGAAGTCAAAAAGTGCCTGCACTCAAGAACACTGGCTTTTGAAAATTTTTCTGCCTACAAGTGGTCAGCTCTGACTTTTGCGTTGCTTACATCCGATGAGAACCTTGATGTGTTTGATCTGAAGAAGTACCTGAAATCTGAAAGAGTTCTTCTAGGAATGTTGCCTGTGGTCAAAGTTTCTAAAACTACTTTGTAAGTACTTTTAAAAATGATTTCTCTTGCAAGTACGATTTTTTTATGTTGCTATATGCAGCAATCAAAGTAAATCTTCAAACCAATGACTGTTTGCTATTTTGCTAGGGGCTCAAAATGGGCTAACAAAAAGTCACATTAATTTTGGCCTCCTGTGTGTCTGCCCATGTGGGAAGGGTGGGCTACAAGTACACTCCATGTTTTATCAGTACTAATGGTAAAATGTACCAAAAGTTTGTGAGCCATCCTATGGAAACCCAATTGTGGAATGATGACCTATCTTTAGGCCCTACAGTAGGTATCAGACTGTGCTGTCATAAATCTATTGAGCCCCCTGTCCCTGACCAAACATACCTTGAAATGCCTTTGATTCCTACCCTTGCCCAAAGCAAAGAATAGATACTCAGCTGCTTAACCAGAACTTATATCTACATTGTCTCTGCTCAGGCTAGCCTATATTGGCTGGGCCCACTGGCTTGATAGGCAGTTTCCTCTGAATGCTATTACCTGCTCAGTAGTCCAGCCATCATCCCTGTTTATCAAGGTCCACTGGTCTTACAATGAGACAGTTTTCCACACCATTCTCTGATTTATGTCTCTCTCTTATTTACCTTTACTGCCTTTGAATCCATCCCTTGCCCAATTAAAGAGCTCTGCTTATCCACTGGTGTCAGAGGGGTGTCTTCCAAAAAGGGTCAGGGTGGGAACCATCTCAAAAGCAAAATTATTTTAACACAATCGGCCAGCACAACACCAGCTTCCTATTTGTGGTGTTGCTGAATTATGTGTGAGGAATGAGTTTGTAGCTCCACTATTGTCACTTTTTTACTTTACCACAGCAGATGTTTCTAGAAGGGTTCTGATTACCAATATTTTCACAGGCTGAGTTGGTGTGAGCTCTCTCATGAATCCTGCAAAGGTCTGTCATCATCAGTCCTCAGGTCCGCCTCCTCTAACCTCACAGAGCTGGATCTGAGTCATAATGATCTGCTGGATTCAGGTGTGCAGCTACTTGCTGATGGTCTAGAGAGTCTACAATGTAAACTGGAGATTCTCAAGTAAGTGTACATTACATCTGCTGTACATTTTATGGTGAGTGTCTAAAAACCCACACAATATCAGTATAAGGGATGGGAGTATGCTATGATTGGATTAAGTTATCCCAAAGTCAGTAGGTGATTTGTTAATTTTTAAAAGGGGGGATGGCCCAATGGGAGGGTTAACCCTAACCCCAGCAGCTTAATCAGGATTATCATATAGGCCTAGCCTAACTCTTGATATTATAATTGCGATTATAATTTCTATTTAATAGAACTGCTTTTAGGCTAAATTCATATTTTGTGTAGGCTTTTACTGGATTAAGCATTTTAATAATGCTTATTTTTCAAAACACATCATAGTTTTGGCAGTATAAACTTTACCTCGAATTATGGAATTGTAGGAGCTGAGTGTGTTGTGGTCAGTGCAGGTTAATTTGCTCAGTCACGTTACCTGTCCCACTCCCAGGATACACCAAACATCTATACTAAAAACTATATCTGTAGTCATGTCTACCCTAAAATATTTTGTTACAGAGGTGACTTGGTCTGGGGGTGTATTTTCAGCAGCACAGTCACTACTGAATGATCATAGAAATAGTATAGGAATTCTATAGGCAGCAGTGTGTCTCTATGATCCTCTCGCTCTTTTGCAACTACACGTTGCCACTTGTCAGTTTGATCATAAAGGTGACACTACTCTATATAAGAATATAGGCTACAATATAGTGTAGAATTGAGTATTTATAGTATATAGTTTAGAGAATATTGCAGGCCCAAAATGAAACGGACAGCAGGGTGGGATTTAGAGAAAAAAGTGCAATTACAAATCTGTCTGCTACTTCAGCACCACGGACAGTGCTATGAATTTATCAATACACAGCACAGTTAGGCTACTGATATTTCAGAGCCATGGTCAGGGCCATGGGTAAATTTGCATCTTTAGAGCACAAATAACAAAACTCAGAATAAGGAAAGTGAGTGCTCCTCTAAAGACTTTGCATGTGCATTTTTGCACAATTAGGTTTTCTTACCTCTGGATTCCCTTTTCTCTCTGGCTCTCAATAAAACACTGTTACATTTTTTGCTGATAATAAAAACCTTACTGTTAAGGTTTTGTTGTAGGTGTATGTTGTAGAAATCATATAGCCATATAGCCAGGATAAGGCCAATAGCCACAATGTTTAAGTGCTTGTAAATGTGCTCATTTATGACAGAAAATGCTGCTATATAAGTTAGTAATTAAGACAGTTCATCGAAATATAAAAATTCATTATCCAACTGTTTATGGCTGCTGAAAATAAATATTTGATTATCTGAAAAACGTCCAATGAAAGGACACTTAGTGGACCCATTCACCAACATTGTGAAGTATTTGGCATCATCCATTATTTTTATTTATCAGACACACACCTGGGCACGTATTCTTCATAGGGCCTGGTCACAAATGACTCCAGCTGTTTAGATATTTCTGGAAAATGCAGTCACAGAACTTGAAGCAACATGTTTCCCAAAATGTATAAACAACATTTGTCATTAATATAAAATGTGTTGTATACATGATAACCAGAAAGAGAAATTTGCACAATCATCTCTTAACTTAAGGTGTGCGTGTGTGTGTGTGTGTGCGTGCGTGTGTGTGTGTGTGTGTGTGTGTGTGTGTGTGTGTGTGGTCTGCAGGCTGTCAGGTTGTCAGGTGACAGAGAAAGGCTGCTCTCTAATAGCCTCAGCTCTCAAGTCCAACACGGCCTCCCACCTGAAACACCTGGATCTGAGTTACAATCATCCTGGAGACAATGGGGCGATGATGCTCTCTGCTATAGCTGAGGATCCAAATATGAAGCTGAAGACACTCTGGTATGTTAAGATGTCAGGATATATGCTTATACTGTATGTCTACATACAGCTGCTTCTCCTAAAGCAGGTTATACTGAGGCTACTGTACATCTGCACTAAAGCAAAATCTTGTGACTCATTAAGTTCAGTACAGTTCAAAGATTGTCTATGTATATAGACTGTCTATGTAATTCATGATAATCTTAGCTAAGCGGTAGCGTAATTGTTCAGACGGGATGTCCAGCACTGATTCTGACTGTGTAAAGTTCAGTAGTACATTCTGTCTGTTGCTAGTCCAAGCTATCATGTTCAGTTCAGTACAAAATTAGCCTATACAAGCAGTGCAGATAAGGTTAATAGCTCAGCAGCCTCATTCTTTTTAATAGGAAGTAATGTATTGTGTATTACAGCTGAGCTGTTATGCTCTGCTTCCTCTCACTCACCATGCTAACAGTTAGCTAGGATGCTAAAGATGGCAACAGTTTCAAAGTCTTTGCAATCAGTGTTTCTCTAAAGTATAAGAACAGTAGGTGAATACGTATTTATATATGAGGTCTTATGGTTACCCCCCAAGGCAATTTGGAAGGTAGCCGCAAATATCAAGACTTTTCAAAATATTGTACTGAAGTTGGAAATTTCTGTTTGTTTCCTCATTTTGTACAGTTTGGACCATGGTGGAGAACATCGGTTAAAGCTAGGGCTGAAGAAGTGTGAGTGTTTCCAATATTTTATCACTTCAGTATAGACACCAAGCTGATGTCTGATAATTTTGAAATGAGGGTTAGATGTTTGTCACCAAACTTCACTGGTAGCGTACAGGATCTAATAATGTATACACCACAATAGTTCGGTTGAAACAGTGACATGATAGTCTGCCTTTTTACCATGTGACATTTTTTTTTAATTGTTGGTCATTTTATTTTTCAGATCCAAGTCAAATTCATATCTACTTTCCTTTAGACATATGACATATCTTGATTTTTTTTGTTTTTGGCTTATTTAAATTGTTTTCAATGTTTTATAGTCTTTTAAATGCAGAACAAAAAGAAACATGCTGAAACATATGTTGTCTGTTTTTTTTATCAGATTGTGAAGATCTGAGGCTTGATGAAAACACAGCAAGCAGCAGGCTTGTTCTCTCTGAAGGGAACAAGGGTGCGAAAACTATGGTGACTGTGAAGGAGAAGATGTTTAAACCTGATAACAAGGAGAGGTTTAAGTGGAATCAGGTGTTGTGTGAGGAGGGCCTGAAAGGCTTCTGCTACTGGGAGGTGGAGTGGAGAGGGACGGTCAGCATCGCAGTGGCATATAAAGAAGTGGGTAGAACATTGGACAGAGATGGTGGCCTAGGATGCAATGAGAAGTCCTGGAGTCTGCTCTGCTCAAAGACTGGATACAAGGCCATGCATGGGAAGGATCTCAAAGATATTACAGTGCCTCCTTGCCAAAAAATAGCAGTGTTTCTGGATTGGGAAGGTGGCACTCTGACTTATTACAGTGTCACATCTGGAGAGCTGAACCTCATACACACCTTCCACACCAAATTCACAGAACCTCTATACCCAGGCTTCTGGTTTAAGAAGGGCTCTGCGACTTTATGTAAGATAGGCTGAACCTCTCTGTGATGGGGAAAAGTGTAATGTAGTGATCACTAGATGCTTCACTTGACACTTTGATAGATAGCAGCAGCAGATAGGCAGTGTTTTATGAATAATTCATCATGTTCTATGTGTTTTTTTATTCATAGTTATTTTTAATTATCAAATTCCCAATAAGTTTACTGTTTCAGTGCACTGATGGCATTTTATACAATAAAGTTAATTGTTAAACTGTAAAAAAAATATGTCTCCATAACATACTGTATCTTTGACACAAATGTTTTATAATCACATTGGAGGGATCATTGCAAAAAATGTGTGTTTATGTATATATTCTGTAGGTATAAGATTATCAGCCGACATATCAATGTCAATACCAAAAATTCAGTATTGGTCAAGCTCTGATGTTAACGACCCAGGTCAACTTTTGCAGTTTAAAAAAAACAACTTAGTTTTCTTCATCACATTATATATACGTACATTCAATTGTTGGAAAACTGTGATATTTTACCTGTTTGTCAGACATCTCACAGCATGTTGGTTAAGTTTCTTTGCATGCAAAACATTAACACTTTTTCTTTTTTTTTTAATCACAAATGTTTTCTTTTCATGTATATCATGTTCACAGTATTAAAACCATTTTGATGCCTCAGAGGACAACTATTTAAACAGACTTCTCTGTGGCTAGTTGTTTTTGTGAACTTATAAAACTGCTGTATTATTCTTACTTTATAACTTCGCCTAAATCAATGAAAGTAGAGAAGAAGGTAAACATGCTGCAGAGACACAAGCATAAAGACAGGAACAAAAGTACAGCATTTGTTCAGCTTTACTCCTGTCTCTTGAAGTAGTTTTGTTGTATTCAAGTTTTAAATCAGTTTCTTCTACAGTGTATTTCATATTAGAATGTTTGAACATGTGTTGGACTGTAATAAAAATGGAACATGTCACAGAAAAACTGTAAAAATTTAATTTTGGAATATTTATGTACCTGTAAAACTGTAAAATATACTAAACGCTGAAATAGTAAAAAACTAATAAGATTATGATATGTAAAGATATGGAAAGGTTGTTGGTTTCTGTCATTTAATTTGTTATGCCTGAAAAACGCTGTGATTGAAAAACCTTCTGTTATTGATCTAAATTGATCGGTATGTGTGTGTATATATGTATAACTGTATACAGTATTTTCCATTGTAAATATAGTTTTTTTTCTTTCTTCTGTCAGTGCTACTATTACTACAGCTCTTTTTTTAGTCTATCTTGTTCTATTTTGATACTTATTTTAATTTTAATTTTATCATACATAGATTTCTTTGTTTTATTAAATGTTCTGTGTGTAGCATGAAGGGGGCAACGACTACACTGTGTAAACCTGTATAATGACAATAAAGCTGAACCTTGAACCTCAAGGACTTAAGGTGGCATAATGCTTGTTTGTATGAAGTGTTGTCCCATCATGTTGGGAGACAAAATTGTTTGTAGTTGTTTCAGAGAGGCCACACTTGAAGTCGGAGTGAAAAACCTGCTGCTTCACCAAATGAAGTGAACGTGAATGTTGGGTTGTCGGTTTCAGAAAGTTAAAGAAATTGTCAGATACAACCTCCCCAGTTCTGATGCCAGAAAGGTGTGGGCAGAAGAGGCTTCAGACATTCAGCCGTCCAACAAGCATTTGGTTAGATCATACCGATGCCTTTAGTCTCCTTTCTGCCTTTTCTCCTCATGTCTGCCTTTCTCTAACCCTCTCTGTCTTTATCTTCCTCAATTTGTGTCTGTCTGTCTTGTCCTATCATTTGTCCCTTTATATCTGACTTTATATCTTTTCTGTGTCCCTCTCTCTTTCTCGGAACATTACAGTCAAGCAGTTGTCACCTTTCCCTCTGTCTGGGTCCAATTGTGCTGTGGGCTTTGTTGCATTGTGTTATGTAGTATAGTAACAGTATAGTAAATTATGTGATGTTGAAACAGCACATTTAGACTGACAGATATATTGTTGAGACTGAGGGGAGAAATTATTCCCATTAATATCCTTCACACTATACAGATAACAGAAGAGCAAAACAGAAATAAGGGAAAAGAGAAGAGTCATGTGTTATCTTCTAGAGCTATACTTTTTACATTTTCAAGATGATATTCTGTATTACCCCTTCCGTCCATTTCTTTATGATGTTGGTCTATGTTGGTCTTTAATCTTAAAATAAGCCCACTATGTTCAATTTTATCTGGTCCACTTTCATCTGTGGGACTACTATGGTTACCCAACATTTTTGATTTTGACATTGGTTTCCATATAATAATTTGAGCCTCTAAACCAAACATTGAGAAACAAAATGTCAAATATCCTCAACATTATTTTATCATTTCTTCTTAAATAAGAAGTTCTGGCTCTTGTCCTGTGACCAATTCACATTCTACACTACACACACAGGGAGGTGTACTTAAAATAAACACAGGACCAATGCACATTTTCAAATCATAACTTAAAAAAGCAATAATCAGACATGGTTTCGGTCTGTAACACTGCTATGCTTTTTCCTTTAACACACACAACCACGCCCATGCACACACTTATAACTGTTAATAAAACACTTAAAGTAAATGGCACATTTCAACCACTTATGCCTCTCCTTCATAGCCAAATGTATGTGATCCTTTCATGTGTGTACATGTGTGATAGTATCTGAATGTAGGCGGTAATGAATTACACCCGTGAAGGACAGGCCTGAAAGAGAGCTGGAAAAAAGGCTGCACAGAGAGGGAGTGAAAGGAAACATCCGGGACAATATAGCAACCAGCACACTGAGGGCCTCTCTGCACAAGCTGCTTCATTGTTTTTATAAACGTAATTCTTGACCAAATCTTTGAGGAGGCTGAAAAAAACACAGTTTAACATTTAGTTCTGGGTCCACACCATTATGAGACCTCATAAAAGCAACCGACGGATTTGACTCATTCAGGATCTTTCCTGTTTCTGCTTCTTTCACTTCATACCATTGATCTGCTGCTGCTAATTGACAACACATTCAGAACACTTCACGCTCTTTCTGTCTCACTCTGCTTCTGTCTCAGAGACAGAAGCTTTGATTAGAGAGCTGCCTGTAAAAGTTTTGAGTGAATGAATAAGTGTTTGTGTGGGTTTGCTGAATCAAGACAAGGGACTTTGTGTGTGTGAATGTCACTGCTTTAGAACTGAAAAACTTAGATTCCTCCTGCAGCGATCAAGAAATGTTTTACTTTAAATCACACACTCAAGCTAATGGAGCATTTAATCATATTTGATTGGCTGACATGTGGTTACTCTACATGCAATGAAACACACACAATCTCATGCAGATCTTCGCAGTTTCTTATGGGTTTTTTTTAACAACGAGTTGCATATTGGAGGTTGTCATGGTTCTGCAATTCTGACTCAAAAGTTCTCAGTGGCTATCTTAATGTAAAACAAGATGAATCTCTTCATTTTCTGTAAGAAAATATGACTCAAGTGGATGAAAGTGCATCTGAATGCAGTTCAGATGCACTTTCATTATTCTGAACCAGCTGGGAAACAAAAACCTCTAATTATTCTGTAATTATCAAACACAGGGCAGACTTTGTTTTAATAATATCTCAAATTATATTTTATAAAATTATGTGTACATTAGATGAGAATCAAAGTGAAAAAAGCAGAAGCAAAACTGATGATTAATTTCACGAAAGTTGGAAAGATCTGTGTGTGCATCTCTGTTAACTTAAACCATAAATATTGCTTTTTGTGCTTGTATTTGCAGTAGTAGGTGGTCTGAGTTGGCAGAAATGCAACTTTAATTTCATACCAAAATCTTATCTTATCCTTTTTGTGCAGTTTGCACCACATCCACCCCTGGTGTGAGCATGTTACTTTGGAGCCACAAGACTAACAAAAACATAATCTCTATGATAGAAAAGCTACATTTAAGTCGGTAATTTATTGCATTTCGATTGACAGAAACCCAAGGTAGACTAGAAAGTGTAGACCCAAGACGTGGTTTAGTTTCGGTCACATCTTCAAGGTTTCGGGGGATTCAGTGTGCTTGATGACCTGTAATGGAAATGAGCAGGTTTGGAGCGAAGCTCACAAATACAGACAAACATGTCTACAATTATAAAAGCCATAACCATATGTTTCAAACACATGTGAGAGAACAGGGAGGGCTGAAAGGCAAGATTTTTGAAAAATGTTTGACGATTTTACAGCCTCTAATGCAGCATGAGGTCACACCTGAAGATGCACAGTTTTCTTGGAAGTTTAAGTACTGATTTTATGGGATCTTTGACTATCTACAACTATGTGCCAACCCTACTCCTAGCCCTAACCTAGACATAAACAATAGTCTTTTGTAAACCCCAAACCTAAGCCTAAAAAAGTCTCAAATAACCATTCAGAGAAGTAAGGGCTGTCAAAAAGGCCTAAAACGCTTCACAAATATAGAAACACTAGGGCACCACACATTCACTCTGCTTTGCCCTCTTGAGTCAAAACTAAATATTTAAACTTTCCAATGCCTCTCTTAACCTGAACATTCATTCAAAACAGTGATTTGTGACTTCACTGTCTATTTTTGTGCGTCTCTTTTTACCAGAATGTTTGGTTCCCTGACGTAAACCTCATTCACCGACAGGGTCAACTATGTGAGGTGCGCTTGATTTACATCGTCAGGCACATCAGAACTGGTTTAACAGTTCAAAAGGAAGCTGTAATGGCCCTGTGATTTAGTAAGCCTCAGTAAAGCGAGTGCAACTCGGGTATTTAAAATATTTCAACTCTGACATTGTGTGAATGAATGAAAATAAGGGCTTTCATCACCCTTCACTTCCACCACTTCATACCTCTGCCCCGCAGCCTACACAGACAAAGTGAATTAGACTCTGACTGATAGATGCAGCTTTGCAGGTATCACATTTTTGTGTATTAATGTGTGTGAGGGTGTAGCTCTAGGGTCCAGTGTCTAGGGTCTAGTGTTATGTCATTTAATACTTTGAGAGAAGTATGTTGTGTGTTTTCCTGTGGTTGTGTGTGTGTTGTATGAACAGTGTGTTTGTGAATGTACTGTGTATGTGGATGCATGTCTTGTTTAAGTCTTGAGTTTGTGTGTGTGTGTGTGTGTGTTGTGGTCATGTGATCGTGGTGTGTGTGTGTGTATATGTGTGTGTTGTGGTCATGTGATCATGGTGTGTGTGTGTGTGTATTCCAGCTGTCATTTAATCCATCCATCCTCAGGTTGCTCCGCTCCCACCCTGTGCGTCCACTCTGCTTCTCACAGACCAATCAAATTCCACATTCCTCCACCTTCCCAGGATCCCGGGGACCCAGGGTGCACGGCTGCAGGGTGTTACCATGGCGCTGGGGTGATGAGGTCAGCCCCCTTTGGTACTTCAGTGATTAGATGAGAGCTGATGGGGTAAGATATAGGAAGGGATAAATAGACAGAGAGAGGGAGGTAGAAAGAGCATTAAGACGCTCTCCATTGAAACATTTGATAAGCTTTTTGAAAGTGCACCTTCATAATTCATGATGTCTATACCCAAATGTTTGATGAGATGTAGTAAGAAATAACCTGTAATAAGAAAGTCAGCATTTCTTCTCTTGGGTCTGTTTTGTCTATATTTGCATCATAAGTGAGTGTCTGAAATGATCACCTATCAAGCATGATGTCAGCAAACATAGATGTCTAACATTGCATGACTTATCACTATCAGCTATCATTCACATCTCGTAAAAGAGAGTGTCAAGAGCCTTAAGATATTTATGGTTCAACTCATCATTGTGTTAGAAGTGCAGCACTGTGTACTTAAAGACTCACGAAAGACGATCTATAGTCTCTGCCACCTTGTTTCAATATCTTGTTGAAACAGTTGTGGAACAGATGTCATGTAAGACTTATGGCAACCAATGATTTTAATCTCAATTTGGCCCCTGAGATTGCAAATAAAACTTTTTAAACAAATAATGAATGGAGGGAAAATATTAGTAGAGTTTTTTTTATTAAATGTGTTGCAACTTTAAACCTTTTAAACTTTCATATCTCAGTTCATCTACATACTCACACATCCTCCTTCATTACCAAAGTGATTTACTGAGCAAGGGAAGACAGTTCCTTCTGTTTCATGGAAAGTTCAGGTGTGCATTATGTTCTTTTATAAATTAGAGGGGAGCTGTTTAAGTTTTTTGTCCTTTAACATTTAAATTTAATTTAATTTTTTTCCTTTATTTAACCAGGTAAACATCTCGTTGAGATCAAAATCTCTTTTTCAAAAGAGAGCTGGCCAAGATGTCAATATGAGACATTGTTACAATGAGTTTAAACTACATTAACACACTAAGACAACTGTCACACATCGTCCTATTGGCTTTCAGTTGAATTGTATTCATATGGTTTCAAACAAATGTTAGCTGTGAATGGAGTAAAATCATGTATAACAGAAAGACATCCTAATTACTTAACCAAGAAGTCAGATTTGAAACCTTTATAGTGCTAGCTATGTATCTGCACATCCTTCCATCCATCCACTGTCAGCCGAGCCACGTCCTGCAACTCTATCTGAGGAATCCTGAGAGGTTCCCAGGCCCTGTGGGTAATAAAATCCCTCCATTGTGTTCTTGCTCTGCCCTATGGTCTCTTCTAGACCAGAATACAGCCACAGGGAGCTGTCCAGGAGTCATCCTGAACCACCTCAAGTGTTCATTTTTATCACAAAGGAGCAGCATTTCTGCTCCGAGCCTCCCCTGGATATCCAAACTCCTCTCCTTGTCCTTAAACATTGCTGTTCTTGAATATTCAAATTTGAAGATCCACTTCAAATCATTTAGTATCTGGAACAAACATGACACTACTGAACACCAGTAAATCCTTGTAGACTGATAATAGGACTGGACTATGCATGGCTGACAGTTGTGTGTGCATGTGTGTGTGTGCACTTGTGATTTTGAATCTGGGTTGAGGCCAGAGATGCAAGTAAGTAAATCTTCTCTGCTTCTGCTCTCCCTGTTCTATTGCAGTCTATTGTCTTCTATTCTATTCTACTGAAAGCATCTAATATGTCTTTATTTCCTCATTTTCCTCCTGTCAGACACATGGGTGGGAAAGCTTGCCTGTGTGTGTGTGTTATATGATGATCATGAGGCTCATCCGACATATTCAATGTCTGGGAAGAAATCATGATTGATTAACACCACAAGAGCTGCATCTGGTTCTGTCATCTCTCTCGTTGTCTCTCCTTCTCTTCCTTATTTCTTTGTTCCGCGTCCTGTTTTCTCTGTTAACTGATGATGGAGGTTATCACAGAGTCAACATGTGTTTCCATGTATCGGCTCCCCCTTTCATGTGAAGCACATGGTAAGAACATACAGCAGTGACCTTTTATTTATGATCCACCATCAGCCTGTTTTATCTCTCTTTCTCCACACACACACTGCAACACACGCACACACACATGCACACACACACACACACACACACACACACACACACACACACACACACACACACACACACACACACACACACAGACACACACACACACACACACACACACACACACTTGCTGAGAGACAGAGTGCAGACAGTTGGGATGGAGAAGAGAGCTAAAGAGTGTTGAAGGATATATGACCAGTCCTGTTACACACATAAACGCACACACACACACACACACACACACAGTAGAATGTGGTGTCAAATTTGTCAAAAATAGATTTATTGTTATGGACAAAACAGTTGTTTCTTTCCTGAGTAAAATCATAAATATACAGGTAAATAATATATATTTTTAAGGTTTATGTGGATCTTTTAAGCAAAAACAGGTGAAGACACTTATTACATAGTACATTTATTAAACAAGTTATTCATAATGAGATCCTCATTGTAAAACAATGACTGACTCTAAGGGAGGTTGTATTTGGGGAGCAAGGATATTATGAAGATTTCCTTGCATGCTGCAGTGTCAAAAAGTCATATTTATGCATATATTTTGTTCTCAGCTATTCTGTTTCTAGTTGTTTTGACTGGGCTCATGTCATCCATATATCTTCCACACGTGGCCAAGAGCTATTACTGACAAACTGGCCCTCATGATCGTCTCTTGGGGAAAGATGCAGCGTCTTGCCAAGGACAGGGAAACCCTGGAAAGAGCTCATTGTAAAGTTATGTCTCTGTCACTGAGGAGAAAAGTGGTGAAGAAAGACACACACCGCATGAATTTCCTAAACATCAAAACTGCACAGTGAAAGCTGTAATCAGCTTTGGAATCAGATTTAGCCCCAATTATGTTGTCGTGAACAAATTTAGATGAAACCAGATGTGAATATTGTGTCATAGATTTTTGTGTGATGGTTCAAACCGCAATAGCTTTGAAAAGTTGTCTGGATTAATAATCCTCCTCCCTTCTGTGAGATCACAGGACGTCAGGACCGCAGATTCTCTGGAATTAGTGAATTAAGTATTCTGCTCATGAGCATTTCAACATTTCATTCAGGGAATATTTCTATTTTTTGTGAACAATGTTTTCTTTTAGTAATGAGTGGTCAAGTTATCTAATGCATGTGAAAGAAAACATTGAATTCCTGCACATTGTCAGAAGTTTATCAGAGACACTGTGTGTATCCAATGGAGAGACTAGTCCGGGACATGTTAGTCGGTAGGTAGGAAAGTCAAATATAAATAGACTGAAATTAGAACCTTTTGAAATTTTGCTCTCCAGTGAATTAGTATTTGATACCAAAGCATTTTTTTTTACCTTTAAATATTTTTTTTTATTGCACACGTTTGTTGTAAAATATATTATATTTGACTGCAAATAAAATGGTCAATATTAACCTAATGAGGGAGGTGGCCAGTGCCCACAAAAAAAGGAGGAGTACATCCTCTCGTAACTCCAAAGGTGTTGTACTTACACTGCCTATAAAAATATTCACTTTCATTTTGATTGTTTTACAACACTGAATCAAGTAGATTGAATGTGTCTTTTTTGACACAGATCAACAGAAAAAGATCTTTTAATATCAAAGCGAAAACAGATACTGTATCGACAAATTCAACTCAATCAATAACATTACAAATTAAAAATGCAAAAAGCATTTTTGCATAAGTATTCACCTCCTTAAAGTTCACATTACAACATTAACATTGTTTTTTTTTTAAGCTTCTCCGTTGGAGCTTTGGCTTCATGCTTGGGTTCATTGTCTTGCTAGAAATCAAATCCTCTCTCAAGTTGCAGGTTTCTTGAAACTGCATTAGGTTTTCTCCAGGATTTCCCTGTATTGTACTACATTTATTTTAACCCACACCAGCCCTCTAGTGCCAGCTGCATAGAAACCTTACAGAACACACAGAATCCTCACAGCATGATGCTGCCACCACCGTGCTTCACAGTGGGGATGGTCATTTCACAGCTAATCTCAAAGTCTCCATGTGCCTTCTTGAAAACTAGCCAACATGTTTTTTCTTGGCTTTTTCTTTGCCACTCTCCCATAAAGACTGGTGAAGTACCTGACCAACTGTTGTTGTATGCACAGCGTCTTCAGTCTCAGCCTGATAACTCATTCAGAGTTGTCATAGGCCTCCCTCACTCATCTCCCTCTGTACACTCATTCACTTTTTGAGGAAGACCTGATCAGGCTGATTTACAGCTGTGCCATTCATTTTCCATTTCTTAATAGTGATTTAACTGTAGTCCATCAGATGTTCAGTGACTTGGAAATTTCCCTGTATCCATTTCCGTTTACTTTTGCTTCTCAATCATCTTTTTGTGGAGTTGCTTGGAGTGTTCCTTTGTCTTCATGGTTGAAGTTTTGCAATTATACTAACTCACAAAAAGTTGGACCTTCAAGATGCAGGTGTATATATACAATAATCAATTGAAACCCCTTGACTACACACAAGTGATCTCCATTTAACTAATTATGTGACTTGAAAACTAATTGGCTGCACCAGTGATAATTTAGGTGTGTCCAATTAAAGGATATGAATAACTATGCAAACATGTTTTCATTTTGACAATAAAGGGTCTTTCAAATGCCACATTAAATCCCCTTTGATTCAATGTTGTAAAACAAGAAAATACGAAAAATGCTTTTTATTGGCACCGTAATGGTGTCATCTAAGCTGGCCAACTAGTCACTATTACATCTGGGAATTACTGGGTTCTGTTCATTGCGGGAGGTTGTGTGAAACAGCAGCTTCATTATGAGGATGGGACTTTTAGAGAGTTGCATGTGCTCACTGGGGTTATGCGACCACCAAACTTTCCATTTCTACATTTCAACTTCCATATATCATTCACCTTCTGGATGACTTCCTCACCATCACACCATCATCCTCACCTCCTTTATATGGTCTCTCCACCCTCACTTCTGCCTTCCTTCAACTTGGCATTCCCCTTTCCTCAGAGAAAACATTAGGACCCAGTACATCCCTCGAATTTCTTGGCATCACTTTGGATTCACTCTCAGGCCTTCCTCCCACATGCGAAACTCCACCGTATCTCCTTGTACATTTCAAACTTCCTCCTTGCCTTCCGATGCACCAAGTGCCAGCTTCTCTCCCTGCTTTTACATCTGAATTTTGCCATCCGCATCAGCCCACAAGGTTGTTCCTTCCTTTTCCACTTAGTGTCCCTGCCTGCCACCGTCCCCTCTCTCCATGATTACATCATACTGGATAACACATGTAAAATAAAGCTGAGACTGTAGCACAACTTCCTTTCCTCCCAGAATGGCATTTCCTTTATTTTACGACAACCACATAACTCAACCTGAAGACGTCCAGCTGTACACTCTCCATCGGATTACTACAGTGGTAGATGGTTTGCCTCCGATCGGCTGCCAGAACTGTCCTTGCTATCTCCTTCCTCCACTCTCTACGAACTGTACCCCATCATCATCACCGCCCTTCTCTGGGGGTGTGAGTGGTCTAAAAAATTCATCCTCATCCATGCAGACAACCGCACCACTGTCGATATAACAAATAAAAGTTACTCACAATCACTTGACATCATGCAGTTCATCCACAAACTCACCTTAATCTCAAGCCAACACCAATACATCATCTGTGCTGCCCACTATTGCTGACTCCCCCCTGTTTCTCATTTCAGAGATTCAAATCCTTGGTGCCAGACTCAGATTCCCATCTCACGCTGGTCCCTCTGTTTTCAGCCTCCATCTTCAACTGAACCCCTAGTTTCTCCACCTGATCACTGCATCACAAGGAACCATCATAAATAGTCTCACTCCTAAAACCCTCTCATCGTTCTACTCAGGATAGTGCAGTTTCAAAGCTTTTCATACCTCACACAGCCTACCGTTTTGTTCAACTGATGTCATATCTTTAACCAGCTTTATCACTTACACCCATTCAGTTCTCAAAATCAGAAGATCAGAAGATCCATCATTCAGGAGTACATCAGCAGCATTAATTTCTTCATCATACTGTTTTCTGGAGCTCTAGCCCCTTCCATTTCTCACCCCTATGTCAAAATGTTCATCAAAGGCCTACAAAAAGCAGATCCCCAACTTACACCAAAACACCTAACCCTGACAGCAGATCT
Source organism: Thunnus albacares (assembly GCF_914725855.1). Classification (NCBI taxonomy): domain Eukaryota; kingdom Metazoa; phylum Chordata; class Actinopteri; order Scombriformes; family Scombridae; genus Thunnus; species Thunnus albacares. The sequence goes on along the minus strand of NC_058110.1, from coordinate 12,584,716 downwards.
CCTCATCCATTGCATCCAAATCCTCCGTGCAGGATACCTATCCCCTTCCATCGACTCATCCCTCTAATCAGTGTTTCTCCTAGCATTCTTTGTTTTTTGCAACCACCCATCATGGCACGCAAGCCTCTCCCACCAATGCCTCCCTGAAAACTGACTAGCTTGTCCTTTTTCACCCTGTATTTCTCTTCCATCTAAATTAAAATGAGTCCTTTTGAACACATCCAAAACTACTTAAACCATCATGCTTCTCCACAGGATCTGTTCTTCACCACAGAATCAGGCAAAGTTGCAACTTACTTCTGGTTCCATCACCATCTCCGCCAAGTTCTGTCCAGGTCAGGGCTGAGCACAGATTCTTCTCCATCAAAAAACTTAAAAACATACTTCTAAATAGACTGTTTCCATGCACTTTTCCTTGCATGTGAGGGCTACATACTACTTAAAAAATGTGAAGATTGGAGAAGGAAGGAAGGGTTTGATTTGAATTTACCATATAATCTGCACATGAATATTCCAGTCACTTGAATGTCTCAAACCGAAATGAGTGTCATATCAGACACCTACTACCATTATTACTAGACCTACATGATGGAAAATCCTCAAAACCTGTAATACAATGGCAATTTCACAAATGAGAGTTGAAAACAGCTAACTACTCAAAGTGACTGAGTAAACTTTCATAATTTGGTTGCAAAATCATTGCTGATGGACCTACTTGATATGAACGACAATATATGATTACACAATATACTGTATAATACACCAAACAGTGACCCACAGTGTGGGTCAGTGTGCATGTGACACATCTAAATCATTTAGATTCAGTGTTTATTTCCAGGTTTAATCTGACATCTCTCGTGATTGAGACAACTGTTTAAACTGACTAACATTACCAGCTCAGCTAGTAGCCTAAAGTTTTGTTTTAGGAAGTTGTGGTTACTTAGTTGTCAATGCACGACATGATCACAAAAAAAGATGGATTGGTCATAAAAGTTGCCTCAGGTGTTATTCTTGTTTATAGGACTACCAGACCAATAAAATATAAAACTAAATCTAAAATGATACTAGGCTAGTTTGGTGTCGCTAGCCAAGGGGAGGCACAACTATGCTATCATTACTAATGGTTTAGCTGGCTACAGTGCAATGCAAAGTACAATAACTGTATGTAATTTATGCTCTGCTCGTAACATGGACACGTAACTTGGAACTCATACAGTCTACACAACTTGTTTTCCTGGCTCAGCATGAGAGGATGTTTGTGCCACTGCTTCAGCTTCAACCCCTTTACTGATAAAAAATCTTCATATATCCATTTTTTCCTCATACTGACTGACTGTGTGAGCTAGCGTTTGGCATAGTAACTCCATGAATTTAAGAATTGACAGAAACCTGTCAGCCAATAACACACAAGTATTTCCACATATTTTCCTGTAAACCCTCTCTGATTGGTCTTGCTTCCGTTCCATTCACAGAAAACACAAAATTACAACACTGCCATCCTCATCAGTGACAAACCACTCAAAATGGAGAATTATTCGGGGCTAAAGAGAAAATCTTCGGGGATACAGCCTCAGATGCCCAGGCGAGGCGATGCCCATGCACTCTACTGTGCTCTGGTCAATCCCCCCGGAGTCAGAGCTGCATCGATTGCGTCCAGACAAGGAATCTCAGACCACACCATCAAAATTCTCGTCCCTCAACCATCCCACTGTACACGACCCCATCCAACCCCTCCCGAATTCACTTGCCAAACCAAATAAACTGTGTAATATATATCGTACAAATGGCATGGCAGAGAAAGTGTGATTGTCTTTTTGATGAGTAATTTATTACATTTTTCAAGTAACTTGCCTAACACTGCTGTTAACAAGTGGGCTTGAACTGAGATTTTGATGAGCTTTACCCCCCTGTCTGCTCCAGGTGAGCATTATGTGTGTGATCTTGAACTGTAATCAACCATTGTTGATTTCAAGATGAGCCAGGCTCATTTAAGCTCAGTTGGGTTAAAGTGGTTTTGAACCTGAGATCTAACAGTAATTTTTTTTAACAGAATGGAGACGGCGCATGTTGTGATTCTGATGCAATACTTTGAGCTTATTTGTGTAAGCCTTTGGTCGAAATATGAGTCAAGTACACAGACATCAGACATCAGAGACAAAATAAATTTGGTCAGAGACAAAAGAAAAATCCACAACATCTAGATGTGGTCATGACACGTAGGACTAGTCTCGTGGCGTGCGTGCAGTCTCAATATTCTGTCTCTCTGTGGTCAGACATGAAGTGTGTGTGTGTGTGTGTGTGTGTGTGTGTGAGATGAGGACAATCAACACTTTTCCACTGTGTGTTTGCTGCTACTCTGCATTATGGAGTCTCCTGCCTTCCTTTCCTCTCTCTTTCTCAGACACACACAGAGACACACACATACACACATATATAAATATATATATATACTCACACAAATGCAGGTTGGTGTTGATTACTTGTGTCCAAACACAGCGTGCTTGATGAGGGTCGCATGCAGCCTGCAGGTAAATTGTAATTGGTTCCAGACTTGTGTGTGTGTGTGTGTGTGTGTGTGTGTTTGTGTGTGCGCGTGCGCGTGCGTGTGTGTCTGTGTGTGACTGCTTGGGTACAAAGATGGTCAAAAGTGTAATGACCTTTAGTTAACAGTTATAATGGAGGCGATGCAAAATAATAACTTTTAATTTTTTACTCTCTTTCTTATGGTATTGGTAATATTCATTTTCTTTCCCTCTTTTTTCTTGATCTCTTTTCTGTGTTTGTATCTATGTATGCTCCCTCCTACATTTCCCTCTATCTATATACAGTTGGTCTTGTTATCTTACATTACAACTATAAGCTCACTTTGCTACATGTGAACCATCATGTAATCAAACCCAGAAACCACAACTGTGTAAATGTTGTGCAGGCTCCACCTACTGAGCTACACTGGACCATAAATTTAAATTCCAAAGCTGTCACTTAGGGAATCATATTTGACTTGACCCAGACTTAAAACTGACCTTCGTCCCTTCTGTTAAACTGTGACCTTCGAGCCTGTGGATACACATGTGTCAAAACAACATTTATCACCTCTGAAACGGCTGCTATTCCCCGAGCGCCACCTGCCTTCATCTCTCTTCTCTTCCTTTGTGGATTCTGTCTATGTTCATTTTTCCTATTTTCACCTCCATTTTTGTCTTCCTCTTCCCTCATGCTCTTCCTCTCTCTTTCCTTAAACGACAAACAACAATTCTTGTTATTCTGGTGTCATTGTATTTTACTTATTTCATGAGACCATGACTTTTCTGATTTAACTAAAATTCAGCATTTTTCAACAAACATAAGATTTGCTATTCTTTGTACAAATTCTGTACACACTTCATTAACAGAAAACCCAAAGACAACACTACAAAATAGATTCCTCTGCCAAGCATGGCATTTTTCAGTGCTCACCCATTTCTTTTCCTCCTTTCTCTCTTCTTCTTCTCCCCCTCCCATCTTTTCATCTTTTTCATCTCTTCCAATCATCATCCCTCCAGGCCTTCTTTCATCACTCTCTGCCCATTAATGCTTTTTTTATTTTATATCTTTTATGTTTCCCTCTTTCTGTAATATTCTCCTTCGTCTCCTGTTTTATTTCACTGTCCCTCCCCTTCTTCTCCTCCTCCGCTGTGGAAAGATGGATGATGGGGTGATAAATCAGAAGAAGTGAAGCGGCATGGAAGACCAGTGTTGAGGGTCAACGCCTTGGGAACCCTCCTCTCTATGACTCCCACTGGGACCTCCAGATTCAATATAACATCGACAGTACTCTGTCTCAGTCTCTTCATCTGTTTCTTTTTTGTCTTTTAGTCTATCTGCTCATCTCTTCTACAGTTCCTCCCTCTATCCCTATTCAGCTGGTGGGGGGTTTTATATTTAACTTGTTTGTGCAGAGGTCAGGGACATAACTGCTGGATGTGACAAGTTTCTTGGAAACAAATGGTTTAATTGAATTTTAGAGATCTGCAGGATAAAGATTTTATTCACGCTGAGATCATTCCAGCAAGAATCAGACATACAGTGAAGTGTGGAATAAGGCCAAAATAAACATCAGCTCATGTCAAGCACAACATTTTAAGAACAGGACATTAAGGCATTGTAAAAGTTCCTGTTAGCAGCTATGAAACATCTTCTCAGCTTCCATACTGGTCCACATGTTTTCAAAGGCAGTGCTGAACATCATACCATCATTTAGTCAGTGTCGAAATGTTTTTGGGGAGTCTATTAGGGACTGAATAATTTCCTGATTTGTTTTTAACTGATGAGAAAGCTGATACATAAAGAAACAGTGTGTGTTATTGTCTTACTAGATCTTCAAAAATATTTGAATGCTGTAAACCATATGTAAACATACTGCACATAATGTTTTCAAACTGTAAGTCATGCTTTTTTCTGAAACTAGTAATGGCGTGGCTAACATCACATTCTCTCTGAAACTTTGTAACACTGTAAACAGAGTCTCTTTTGGGGAGCAGCAGTCCTGCAGCAATACAGCAATCACAATGCTGCAAGAAATGAGCCACTAAGTGCCTGCTGAAACTCCTTTTTATTTCAAAATTGCCAAGGAAATTGATTATATTACAATAAAAAAACATGGTAAACTTGAAGTTTACCATGTGAAGTCAGGCAGCGCTATGTGAACACAACTGAAGGGAGCAATACGGCTAAACAAACATGCACGTGGCTGAAAATGTCCACCTTTCCTCAGACATCCTATATCATTAGTGGTGTAAACTCATCAAAATCCAGGAAAGTATTTGTGATTCAACTGCACAGTGACATTAGTTTTTAAATAAATATCTTTCCCTGTGTAGCTTTATGATTACAGTGAATAACGATGGAGTAAAAAATGAATATATCAAACAGAGAGTATAACATGAGGTATTCCTTAAAGGGGAGTGATTCTGCTGTTTCCCAACAGGAGTGGAAATCAATTATTCCTTATCATAAAAATGTCATAATACAAATTTGAACTGACAAATGTACAGCTTAAAATAAAAAATGGCAACCAAAGGGGCTATCACAGAGGGCAAAAGTTTCATGAACTTAAAATGCATGCACATTCAGGCACAATTTTTCAAATGAGACGTCTTTTAGGGCACGATTTAAATTCAAGAGACTGTGCTCATGTCAAGAATAATAACGACGTGGTGGACATTCAAAGCATTAAAGCCTCTCAGAGGGGAAAATAATGACATAAACCTGCAGTTATTTAAAAGGTGTTTGAATGAAGTGGTGAACAAGAACTGAACTTACTGAGACATAAATTAAGAGATGTACAGTAAATCATTAAGCCAATAAATTCTAGCAACAATAACCTTTATCGATGAAATAAATCACAATACGAAAGTACAATGCAAAAAAAATTCAGGAGAGATGCACAAAGATCTAAATCAAACTTGACCGGCACAAAACCCCTGGAAACAAAAGAGATATGGAGCAGCAGCAGGTTCACATGTCTGACATGAGTTCTCTGCCTTTTGGGGCGTAAATCAGCTAAACTAATCATTGATTCAGTATGTGGGACTAAAATACCACAAAACGTTTTCCAAACCTTTTATAAATCCTCCCCCCCAGGACAGACCAACATACCCAGGGAAGGATTATCATGTGTCTCAGAGTGTGATTAATGTTCAAAATGTTCAAACGTACAGTGCAAATCACTGTCGACATACCTGCAGGCCTAATGCAACAGTGGGTGCTGCAGATGGTTTTGTTATAAGTGAGTCTTGAGTGCACAGTACAGTATAAGTGCAGGAGCTGGTCAGGTATTTTCATTTATGTCTAAAGAGAGAGAAAACATACAGAGTCAGGATCTTATGTGCTGAACAGTGATGGAAAGATTACGGTGAATAGCTTTTCTGTTTTTGCGTAAAATCAGAACCTCAATAGAATCGTCTGGGCTTATAAATTGAGCTATGAGGCTACCCTGCTCCTCTCATACACAAATAAACACTCATGGAGGTTTCTGCCCTTCTGCAATGTTGTATATATAAATGCTAATACCAGCTGAACTTAGAGAGGCACATACCAGCTTTGAATTTTGTTATTCCTGGGTCTTTTGGACAGATCTCTTTGCCTCTGTGAACACGAACAACTCTCTTCCAAAGCCACAAGCCAGTGGAGAGGAGGGGAAAAAATGTAATGTCATTAACCTGGAGCTGCTCTGCTGATACTAAACGGGATACTGACTCTGTGGGAAACGTTTGTCTGAACTTATATTCAGTGGCTACAGCTGTGTTTCTGGTTCGGAGCCTGATCCTCAGAGAATCATCCTGTAGTCCTTCAGAGTCAACTCATCACAGAATCAGTCTGTTCACTGGCTAAATGATTTGTTTAGGTGATTTAAACACACAGTAGGGAGCATATATTGAGAAAAACACCACCAAAATGTTTTTTCTGTGCTGCTGTACACCAACAGAAAAATGAAATATGACGTGGAATATCACAGATAAAGACTGACAATCTTTTTACAGCATTTCTGAAAATATCCTGATTTTGATTGTTCTAGTCATTTCTTCAATTATCATATACAAACAACACCATGGTTATTACAATTGATAGCATGTAGCTCATTACAACAGTTATTGCGACCATTTCTCAAAACTAACACATCTTGTGAACCCTGCTGCTTCCTGTTGTAAGGAAACATATCTAAAGGAAGACTATCTTCATGCTTATTCTCTTTATTTAGATTTTTTTCCTTTGCCACTTCCAACTTAATCAACTGACTAAAGGTGTTCACAATTTTCAGCTTTTGCCATGATCTCTTTGAGCCAATTGTCTTGTTGCTGTCAAACGTTTAAAACATTTCCTCTCTCTGCTGCTCTCATCTGTCATTTCAGTGTCTGATCGACACAACCCACCTCCACCCCTCCACCAGTTTCGCTTGGAACCAGCAGGCCAATGGGACCTTCCAGTGAGCTCATCAGGAATCCCGGTCCAGATCACATCCATCTAAATCTTCAGCTAGGCCCTTCTTCATTCTTTCACCACCAACAGTGTCTAGACTCTACTGGGGGATATTCTTCTATGGCATCATAGTGGCTACTCCTGTAAAACAATAATGTCACAATGTTGACCAAAGACTTCTTCACATCTCTCTTCAAATTCTCCTGTATTGTGCACACTACATTAGATAAATTAATTCCTCAATAACTCTATAAGACCTTCTCTCAGTTGGAAGTATCTTTCCTGATTAAAATTGTATTGTACTCCCTCTTCAGCATTTTTACTCACTTGAATAATAAGGATAAATGCTTTGGCACAAAATTACTGTAAAGTCTCTTTCTGGGAAGCCTATAATCAATCAATCAATTTTAATCAACATGCAGATCACCATGCAACATGGTCCCAATACGCTTTACAGTTAAAAAGGACAACATACAGCAATTAATTTACAATAATAAAAAATAAAAGTGAAACAACCACATTAAAAAAAATCAATGTTAAATAGATGCTAATAAAAATGCATGATTAATCAATCAACTAACCTGCTGTTTTTAGTATAAATTGTATGTTCTAAACAGTCTCCCTGTCAGTGTAGGTAGTGTGTACGGCTCACTGTTAATCACTGTGCTATAGGATGTGAAGCTGGATTTCCCATTTAAAGTCCAGCCATGGGAAACCTTACTGTGACAACAGACACCCTGCTGAGCGGACCAAATCAGAGGGCCCTGTTCCAACTATGTGTAGTATGTGTGTTAGCATGTGCAAGTGCATGTGTGTATCGCTGTGTGTGAACCTCTATCTGTTCATGTCTGTGTATAGACACGCACACAAATGCATATATACATGACTCTGGTCTGGATCATTTTTAACACGCATTCCTGCTGTGATCTGTGTATCAGCTGCTGGTTCATACAAGAATTTAGGATGAGAATTGGTTCGGATCATCTGAGGCTACTGTGGTATTCAATCTTCATAATACTGTGTGTGTGTGTGTGTGTGTGTGTATGTGTGTGTGTGTGTGTATGTGTGTGTATGTGTGTGTGTGTGTGTGTGTGTGTGTGTGTGTGTGTGTGTGTGTGTGTTCTTGATGGATTGCCTCTTTGGCAGAGAGATTTGTCACTCAGCAGGGGAAGCGCATGGTTAAAACACACACACACTGACCAAAGTTGGGTTGAGTTCTGGAGGTGATGAGAGAGAGAGGAGAATGAAGAGTGTGTGTGATGCAGGTCATGGATGGGACCGCTTCTGAAGGTGTGTGCATGTGTTTGTAAAATGACATGAAAGGTTGAGTGTTTGTGAATGTACTTTTTTGAAAACGTGAATGCTTGTTTCCGTATGTTTTTGTGTGTGTGTGTGTGTGTGTGTGTGTTAGTTTGAAAGCCTTTAACTGGCAAGTGTGTTTGTGTGTTGTGCCCTTGTCAGTGTAGTGGTACTACTACATGTATTAGTACCACCTAAAAAAACAACAACTTAATTTAGCAAAAATTTTGTTCTCTTAAAAAAGTATATTCTTGTAAGCTTATATTTACTGGCTACATACTCTCCCCATATTTGTCCTCATTGGATTGAGTCATTAACATCCTTTGAGAAATATCAATAAAATAATTGATTTGCATCTATAACATAGCTAAGATTGTGTGAATAAGGAGTGTAAATCCTCCAGAACTGCTTTAATAGACGAGAGGCCAGTGTGGAAAATAAAGATAAAGTTCACCAACACTGCAGAAATCCTTTAGCGGTAAATGTGTGTATGAATTTGTGTGTCTTTCTGGGCTTGTGTAGGATTGCTTGTGGTGATGGGTCTGATTATCCCTCCTCTAAAGGTGGGGATTACTCCCACTGACCCCAAAGTGAAGACACATCCATTATACAGCCACACACACACACACACACACACCGGATGTTTCCGGAAGGTTTATGTAGAGTCAGCTTGTGGTTCGACTCTGAAGTCTGTCCAGTGGTATAAACACTCTTAAATCACCACATGATCTCATCAGCACACATGGACACACACAAACATAAAGGAATACAGAAATACACACACACACACACACACACACACACACACACACACACAGATGTAAATAGGACAGAGAGAGAGAGAGCCTGTCCATGGTCATCACCTAAGCAGTCCAAAGGAATTTTATAAAGGAGGGATCTGGGGGAGAAGGGGTTGGGGAGGTGGAGAAAGGAGGAATCCAAGAGGAGGAGAGAGGGTGAAGGTTTCATATAAGGGGAGAGGACGGGAGGAAATGAAGCTTAGGGGATACTGGACAGAGTTCAAGAGCTGGTTTTGGCTTTTATAAATATCCAAATTGAAGAAGAGGGATAAAAACGTACAGTAAGCTCGGTGTACCTTCAGGCTGATGTTCTCTTTATGACCTGTATTCATAGTTTATCACATATAAAAAGTGCACAACAGTTATGAGTACAGAGGAAATGAACATACAAGACCCTTGTGAGAGCAAAACTTAAGTGAATGTCCGACAGGATGAAAGTACAGCACAGAACAACAGAACGTCCTCTCACATAATATGTAACTTCATCAAAAGTACTGACAAAGTCACTGAGATTTCACAGCTTACTATGCAGCTGCTCTCAGCTCATTGTTTTATTATCTGAACCAACAAAACCAGAGCATTGTTACTTCATATTATTCTACCTGTAGCAGAATGTGGCAGAAAGCCAAAGTAAACAAATGGCTGGTGACAAAAGTCCAACAAAACAGAGCTGTAAAGCCATATAGCAATATAGTGATATTGTTTTCTACTGCTTGGTCCGCTGTTTCTGCTTTCTGCACGTGGTTGTTTAGCTGTAAAACTTTATTGAGCTGCCGGTTCAGTTATGATCTTTCTGCCCTCTAGTGGTCAAAATTAATTAATGCTGCTTTAATCTTTAGCGAATGAAAAATCAGTGTGACTTACACTTTTTTGTGGATATCAATATCTCTGTCTTACTAGAAATCATATAAGAGACGCTAATCCAATGATAGTTGTCTGTACATCCATGGTTACAGTGGTTAATAGCTAACTAGACAAGAGTTTTTATGGGGCAAATTTGGCAAAATGTAAACAAATATGCGACAAAAAGGGGCTCAAGGGGTAGCCCACAGCTAACTCACTGACTCCATGGTCCAGATCAATCTGGGTACTGTAGTTCCAAAACTGCTACTACAAAATTATGCCAAACAGAAGTAAGAAAAAGAAAAACAATCCATTCAACTTCATTTTGTTTGTTTGCACTATTTATACATTTTTCTGACATTCTTAGGGGCCACTGTTGGATGTGCAACTCTAAACTTTTACCAAACACTTTTAAACTCTAAATTGTGGATTCAGAAAATTCGCAGATCAGATCAGTAGAACATCCTCTGTGACAATTTTGCTGCATAGATTTATTGATAATTAATAACATCCCATATGGCCAACAAGTTCTCCAAATTAAACGACAAAATACATCTTGCAGTGCAATGCAATGCAGAATGACACAGACAAGCATTTTCTGATAGGGGCGTCTTTAAAATATGTCTTATGATGTGGCAACACTATGGTTAAGGTTTGGTTAGGTTAAGGCACGAAAACCACTTGGTGGGGTTTAGGAAAACTTTATGATTTGAATTGAATAAGCATATTTTTCAGGTTAGGGAAACATCATGATTTGGATAAAAATCATTACTTTGTTAATGCTTGTAACAATAATAACCACATGGTGAAGGTTAGGGGATGATTGCAGTCATAATTTTTGAAAAACAGTGTTGAAAGGGGAACCCCAACCTCCTTTCTATGTGGACTTTGAGGCTCTATAACAACGCCATCTCATTTCCTCCTGTCATAATCACTATGGCCGCCAGAGGGCTTCTGTCACTTGAAAGTAAATATATGTTGTTTTGGGGCACTTGCCTAAATGACTGATCCTTTTTTGGGAGGACAGTCTGTGTATGGCACAAGATATAGAGGTACCGTAGGGGGAAAAAGCAGCGCTGACATCCCTCCACAGAGGCACATAAATCAGCAAAGCTAATTTGTGTCACAAATTAACTTTTTATTCATGGCATTCCAGACAGGAGACTTACAATGCAGACTTGTCGGTAATGACTGTTTGGTCATTAATGATTGTCTCAGATCTGCTATGGGGAATAATAATAATAAAAAACATTCTTTTTCATATGTAAATCAAGCTGAGATTAATTCATACGTGTGTGTGCTGCTGGTTGAGAGAAAAGCAGGAAGGATTTTGGAAAAGAAAAGGGAGTCAGCTTAGAGGGGCACATATGAAAACAACAGGGAGAGGAGAAGAAGAGGAGGGGTGGAATGAAAGAAAAGGATGAAGAGAAGGGGAGGAGGAGGATAGAGAAAAGCGGGACGCTTTCCTGGAGGCCCCATGTCATGAGATTCTCATTATTTACCTCCATGGAAACCAAGAGCCCTCCCTCCGTCTTTATATTCTCCTTTCTCGTTCGTCTTTCTTCCTCTATCGTTTTGTTTCTATCTTCTATCAAAAAAGATACACTGTTAGAGTGTGTTTGACCTGGGACATTTTAGTGTTGCAAAAGAAGATTCCCCAAAGAGAAAAAACTACAAGATTATTATTTTATTTCCCCCCCAAAAAAAAGAAAAATCCAGAAATTAATATTTTCTTGAAGGTCTTCAGCATCTGTGAAGGAGGTTTATTGTATGTGTGTTGTGTGGTGATAGATTTTCAAGGTGGTGTTGCTCAGCTTTACGATTTATGTTGATATTTTTTAAACTTACATTAACAAGTAAGTGCATCATGAGTAGCAAGATCCAGATACATCACAATATTGATTGCAAGATGTGCCTTTAAGCTGCATACTTTCAAAATCAACATTTTTTAATATTGTCTAATAAAATTCACTCACACAAAGTAATTTGACAGGTTCATGAAGCAATAAATTTGCAGAGTGCAACTCTGTTGTGCTCGACCTTAGCGGACCACCAACAGGCCACCAAAGAGGTGCAATGCGATGATAATCCTGAAGCAAAATGGACGGATTCTTGTTAGTAAACCCAAACCCACCGGGCAGATTTTTTTTTTCGTTCTGGCTATTGTCCGTTTTTCAAGGCAGAAAGGTAATCCTTTAAAATTGGAAGGGTATCCCTTTCTTTCTTTAGGGGCTAAAAATGATAATCCTTTAAAAGTGGACCAGCTCTTGTTCTCTCACTCTTCATCTTGCCGTTTTAAGAAGTAAGTATAATCTGCTTTTAGTTTGGTGCTGGATATTTTTCCCAAACAGGCATACGGGGGATCTGAGAGCGGGTCTAGATGATGCATTGAGTGCATAAGTGGCCGAAATGAAAAGCCTATTGTAAGGAAAAGAAAGGGACAGTGAGAAGGAGAGAGCAAGAAAGAAAGAGAAAGAAACTATGGAGGATTTTAATAAAACATCTCACACAAAAAAAAAACTAGGGAGGGAAAAGAATAATGAGAGAAACATGGAAAGTAATAGGAGACGATTGAAAACAAAGTAAATGAGGAGAAAAGGTTTTGGATGAAAAAAAGGGTGAAGAAAAGAACCAAACATCTCTGAACCGACATACTGAACCACACAGGATATTGAGTTGGTGGTCAGTAGGAGGAGAGTGATTGTTACTGTGTGTTCAAGTGACCAAACAAGCTGTGCACACACAAACACACACACATGGACACACACACACACACACACACACACCTTAAGAAACCAAATCTCTCAGTAGAAGCCAGTGTAGTTTTAACCTTTGACCTTGTGACCTCGTCTTAGTTACAATGCAGTTAGCTCAGCCGCTGTGAAACCATCAGATACTTGTGGTAAAGTTGTAGCTGGGGAGTGATTATATGTTATTAAGTCACTTGCCTGAATGAAATACTGTTGAATGGCTCTGTAGTTAATTTTATACAGTGCATTGCATGAAGTACTGCCAGTATACTTCTTGATATTGTGACTCTTTCACTAATAACGACAGTGCTGCACCCACTTATACTTTTCAGTGGGTGTAATTATTCACACCTTTTGTTGTTACAGCCAGAATGTGGCTGGCAAAGGGGTTTATAGCACAGAAAATATATTATGATGTATTTATATTATATGTTTACAGAATTCAACATTTTAATCAAACATACAGTCATTGAACATAGCTCACTTTGCTGTGAATACAAGTATATTCTTGGTATTTAGTAAGTGACTCCAAATAACAAAGTACCTAATAAAGTTTTAGTTTCTGACTCACCATAACTATTTGTCTTTCTCTCGCTGTTTTTTTTTATTTTCAACAGAATTCCCATCTCTCCTTTCAGCTTGGTAGCAAACATATTTTTTTTACAAGCCTGTGTGCTCGCAAACAAACATGTGTAACTCTTACAAATTCACAAAGCAGTTAAAAGTTTTCATCTTTTCTTCAGTCCTTCAGATGGCAAAAGGAACACAAAGGTTAAAGGTAGAGCAGAGTGGTTTCAGTAAATCCTCTGGAGACAAACCCGCTCACCTCTCTCTCACTGTTTCCATCCCTTGTTTCTTCTCTTTCTGTGTGTGTGTGTGTGTGTGTGTGTGTGTGTGTGTGTGTGTGTAGAAGACCATGCTGAAGTAGATGCCGCCTCACCTTTCACTGACTTGTTTGAATGAGGCTGCATGCGGCTGGCACAGAGCAGAGGTACCGTCTGAGGCTTGGTTCACTTTGTGTGTGTGTGTGTGCATGTGTGTAGGTATGTGAGGGGATTAGTGGCTTTGGCCAAGGCTAATCTGTGAGTCCCCAGGGAGTCTGCAGAGAGAGCCCACCACTGGACTGAGTTTGTGGAATGAATTGTATGACTCTCTGTGTGTGTGTGTGTGTGTGTGTTTGACCTACTACTGTGCACACCAAGCCGCCTCTCTGACTGCTCCATTGAGTTGTGATTAAGACTCATCACATCAGGAAGTGAAATTCCCACTCTGTATATGTGTGTGTGTGTGTTAGTTTTTCAGTCTCCGTGTCTCTATTTTGGGGTCAATACCACTGAATCAAATCCGTTAAAATTGGTTTCATAAATGGTGCAATTGGATACAGATTTTTTTTTTTTCTGTCACTTTTGAATGTGCTGGGAATGTGGTGGGGAACCAATGTCTGCTCAGTCATGGTGGCAATCACTGCTCATGCTACCTACCACTTCTTCTTTCCTTCAAACGAACATTATGTATCACTTCCTTTTGATCATCAGAAAAGACCTGCAGTGTCAGACACTGGGAGCAGTTGCAGAACTGATTGATATTCACATAAAGAATGAATTTGCCACCTTCCACTCACAACTTGTAAGTGTAAAACATTTCATGTTTTTAGGATGTCATGGCTCATCAACAGCCATATATAAGTTTAAAAATTGCAATCAAATATCATGATAATATTTGACTCAGACTCAGCTCACATCTACTGGTGCATAGTGGCTGCTTTGTCATCTTTATCTTCTGAATCCACAGATTTGTATTGGTTTCAGGCAGGTGTTTGGCAACTTAACTGTAGAAGCTCCACCAACAAGCTAATGGTGGAATTACTGTTGTGTGATATTAGTGCGTTATAGAAAAATTTATGTAAATGTTGCGGATTCTTGTTTTTTATGATACAGATGTCATGAAAATGAAATGAAACTGAATTTAAACATGAGTAAGTTTTAAAAAGTATATGGTCATTAATCACTGACATTCAAAGCAAAGTCCATGATTATATACCACACATGACCTCTCGCAACCCGAGAACATCTGTATTTGTGAGCAGAGGTTGAACAGGCCTTCGGGGTTTCCTCGGGGCTGCTAGTGGGAAGGTTGCAGCCTTTGTGTGTGCAAGAGTGTGTTTGTGTGTGTACGGTTTAGCTTCGAGAGTCACTTCAGCAAAGTCAAACGAGGAATTAGGACAAGGCGCCTCGTGGAAATAGGAAATTAGCCTGAGGCTGAAGAGGGGTTTGCGTGCATGTGTGCGTGTGGATTCATGGAAATATGTGTGTGGGCTGAGTTGGTTTTGTTTGCGTGCATGAGTGTGTGTGAACAAGAGCCAAAATTTATGTTGCCTCTTAA
Organism: Thunnus albacares; assembly: GCF_914725855.1. Lineage (NCBI taxonomy): Eukaryota > Metazoa > Chordata > Actinopteri > Scombriformes > Scombridae > Thunnus > Thunnus albacares. The sequence goes on along the minus strand of NC_058110.1, from coordinate 12,569,685 downwards.
AAAAATAAAATAAGAAAAAAAATACTAACATGTGTTCTTGTCATTTCCCTTCTAAACACGAAGATGTTGTTTGTAAATCACCTCACACAGGCTCATGAGGGGCTTCAGACCTCTGACACAGCTGATGTTTGTTTAGCATCTAGAGTTACTGTTCCTGCCGCATCAAAAACAGACCTGGAGCCAGTTTTACAGCTGTGGTGTTCTGCATCTATAGTTTATCTTCAGAGACCACTGCTGCTCGCTCTCTCTTAAATGTGAGTCAGCTGAGTGTCATCATAGTGTGGAGCTCCTACTCCACAGACCTGAACTAATCATGCAGTGCATCAGCAGTGATGCCAAAGTTGTAGAATTTAAAGATAAGATGCACAAGGATACTGAAAGTCTGTGATGCCTAAAAATACTGTCAAGATCATGTTTTTCTCTTTAGCAATAAAATGTTAAGACAGAACATACGTCCGACATGTTCACTGCCACAGATGGAAAACTAGTTGTTCTAAATGTGGCAGTGAACATGTTGGAACATGTTTCAAAATATCCCCAAATGCCAATGATGCCACAATATTTTACTTTTTTTTTTTCTCTGCATCGAAGTTACAAGATGTTACGAAGCATCTACTGTAGCTAAACCTAAGACCTTCCCCATCACCTTTTCTGACCTACAGTGCACCAGATTGTGCGCTGGCATGAAACTGTACTGCAGTAAAGTAAGTGATGCATTATCTTTCTGAATCCTCTGTGAACGTCATGTGAAGTGCAGCAAGTCACAGTCGCAAATTCTGTCACATAGAGCTTCAAAGTTAAGTGTTATAGCTTTAACTTTTGCATGTTTTGGCCTATTTACTACAAGCCACTTATACATTTAACATCACAACTGACGATTCTGCAAACCGGGCAAGGTAATATTGACAAAAAATTAATGCAGACTTGATGTTCACTGGATTACACAACTCAAGCAAATTTCAAGAGTCTTCTAATTGATTTTCATGCCATACAGAAATGAATGGAAACCTTATAAAAAAACCAAAAACTGCACAGTATGCATTTGAAAATGGTTGCAAACATGCTCATAGGTCCAGTATAAGACAGGACACAAACAGCTTGTGTCAAAATCTTACTTTCCTCTGCTCCATATGAACATCACACTGCTTCTAATGTTAATCACTGATGCAGAAAGTTGCACCTAAACATCATTTGTGGCAGACAGCGTTGCCAGCTGCAGGGTGTCTCTGTTGTGCATATGGAGTGTGGTATGTGTTTCCATGTGTGTTTGTGTGAGTGCATGTAAACATAAGAAAGTAAAAGTTTTCTTCAGCTCTGCAACATTCAACTTGTCACGTGACCCTCTGACGGATTAAATGGGCTTCATTCACAGGAAGAAGATGTAAAGAGTCTTTTTAGTTATGTTTGCCATACTATAAAAGCCAGGCTTAAAGGTGAGGTAGGGGGGCTGTGAGGGATTAAAGGAGCAGTCTGTGCTTCATCAGGAGCGCCCAGGATCAGAAGAAGTGTCAGAACCGCAGAATAAACAAACCCATATTCATACAGTTAAAACAGACCATTAAAAAAAGAACATTTATGTTTATATGGGTAAAGCTGCTCATTAAGTTACACATTAATGTTTAGATGGTAAAACCGTCATCATTAAATATAACAGCGGTGCTTATTTCTTAAAAACTGATCATTAAAACACGTTCATATGTGTTTATGGGGGTTTAAAACCACCAATTAAGGTTTAAAAGCCACTTGGTATCAGAGCCTGCCATCAGGGGGAAGACCGCTCCAGACTTTTGTCTAAATGTTTTTTTATTTCAACTTTTTTCTCACATAGTTTAGATTATAACAAGTTACAGCCACATCATTATATTCCAGTGAAGACTAGTTCAACATACATTATACTGTAGAAAGAAAAGACATTACTTATTTTAAAAAATCATCAATCCTTTCAAATTGGACAGGTGATGGGTTATCTCAGTCACACAACAAATTTAGTTCCTGTCAAATTTTTGTCTCAGGAATCCTCAGAGTTGCAGAAAGTTAACAACTGAATCTCTGAGGCAGCCGGAAAAAGGTGTAGGTGCATTAAAGGTGTGAGTCTGAAGTTACTGAGAGGAAGAGCATGAAAAGATGATAATAAACTGTACAGAACAAAAGTCAGATTATTTTAGACTTCAGCTCGTTGTGTTACCATTTCTGCCTTTCGCTCAATGGGGATTGAAAGATCTCAAGTTGAAAGTTTTGTCTTAAGTTTCTACTTTTGTTTCAAACAAAACCCAAATTTTATTTTATACATAAAACTAAATCACACTTCATGCCACATATCTATTCCTCCTCCATCCTTCGCCTTGTCACCCTCATCCTTCTTGCCTATAAACACCTATACTCTGCTTTAATTTCTCTCCTCTTCCAGCTATCATTTTCTCTCTTCTATCAGTTTCTACCTCATTCTCTATGTTTTACTCCTCTCCTCCCTCCATCCACCTTTTTTTCTCTGCTCTTGTAAACGCCCTACTTTACCTCAGACTGTAAACCTTGTGACCTGGGTCTCTCAGGTGTAGTGAGAGGTGCAGTAAAGTTTGTGGTAGTGGTTGCGTGTGTGGGGACAAGGAAAAGGTAATTGGACTGGACACCAATTGTAAATCATTGAGGCTTTAGGTTCTCAAAATGGGGATTTATTTCTTTTTTGGCCATCTAACTTTCAGTGAGTGAAATAACACACACACATATGCAAACACACACACACACACACACACACACACATACACACACACACACACACACACACACACACACACACACAAACACACACATACACTGGTGTTATATATCTGATTTTTTAAACAGATTAGTACCATGTGAAACAAATGGTTAGTTCAGGTGGTCAGCTGACAGTGGGATGCAGAGAGATAAAGACAAAAGTTTTTTGCTTAACCATTAACCATGCACATTACCATGTGCATTCATGTGTTGAGTAAGAAACAAAGACAGGTAATGTGCAATATTAAAAAGAAAAAGAAAAAACAATCCAAAGTCACAAAAAAAAAGAGCAAACAAAAAGATTAGTCTCTGTGTCTGCCAATCAAGCTGTTTAGAAGCAGTGAAAAAATGTATTCATGGTGTTTTTTTATAGACACAGTGATGTGGACAAGTGCAAGTAAACATACTTTATGTTTATGATGTTAATAAGATGGACAGAAGTGCTTCCACAAATGTGTGAGTGTGTGTGTGTGTGTGTCAAGACAGAGCTGGAAGATGTTGAGACAGGAGAGAGGAATTCACTGAGACTGAATAATAAGGACTGAATAAAAGGGAAAGTGTGGAGATAAAAGAGAGAGGGGAGGAAAAGAGGAACAGACAGAGGAAGGAAGGAAATACTGAAGACACCAGAGAACTAGCTGGGGATGAAAGGGAAGGAAGGAAGAGAAAGATGAATGGGGTCAAACAGAGGCTGTCAGTGACAAAGAAAGAACGAGAGACGGCTTTAGAAAATTAAAAGGAGACAACAGGAGATGAAGAAGACACACTTTGGGCCACAACAACAAATTATAGAAAGACTGACATGAAAAAGGGAAGAGAGTGAGTCAGATGAGTGGAAGAAAAGCTAAAAGTTAAAAGTGTAACATGCAGCAGCCAACAATTTACTGTCTGTGATACACTGATATAGCTCATGTAAACCACAGACGCATTTTGTCTGCCTTTGTGTCACATCAATGGTATTAATAGCATCAAAATCAGCAAGTTTAATCAAAAAGTACAATGTCCACCCTCCTTGATGTTTTCAGACAATCAACCATGATGTAAATTCTATGAAAGTGTCTCAGATCCTTAGATGACCATAAATGGGTAAACTGTGGGTAAACCAATAGCATCAAATAAGACACTGACAGTGTGGGTTAAGCATCTGAGGAATACAGTAAAAGTGTTGTTTAGTTTGTTTTACAGTAAATGTGAGTACAACATGGAGACAGAGACAGGGAGAGAAAAAGACAGACAGACAGAGGGAGAAGGGAAGAATTCAAAGCCCAGAGCTACAGTAAATGACACTCTACCTTCAGCAGTGTGTCCAGACTGGACTCCTGCATTTCTGTTACATAACTGAAATATAATCTGGGAAATTCAGTTCATTGTGACTGGTGATATGGGGATCATGGTTGCTGCACAATAACATGAAGAAGACCTGAACTAAGTCATGGTTCAGTGATCACTGAGTGCCTCGATGGCTGGTTTCAGTTTGTTTCCTTTGCTTCACTGCTCCGCTACCTTGTTGTCTGCGCTGCTATGACATTGTTTTGTCTCACAGTTTCAGTGAATGTGTTTGACATGTTTTGGTTACGGGCGCTGTGAGAGAGTAGCTGCCAGCCCTCTGTGGTCATGAGGACAAAGTTATACTACGGCATGGGGTAGATTATGTGGTACATTCGGACAGGTCTCACAGTAATACAGGTTAAACAGATGTTGCTGTTAAGGGATAAGTTCACATTTTTTTCAAGCTGTCTTGAAACCTGTCCTCCTGTTCATACTGGCCATTAAGAAATCCCTTCATGAGGCACTTTCAATGTAAGTGATTGGGAACAAAATCCACAGTCATTGTTATATGTAAAAATATATTTTATTCAAAGTTTATCTGCTTTAGTATGAAATTCATTCTTGGTAGGTTCTGCCACAGCTTTTCCCCTGATATGTAAAGAGGTGTTTTGTAGTTTTGTAGCAGTCAAGAACCATTTTGTTTCCTGAGAGAGAAACATTTTAAGCATTTATACATTGTTAACATAAACATGTCTCTGCTCAGGGTGCTGTAGCTTTGACCGTTGGTTGCCCCTTTATTGTTGGCAACAGCAGAGCTGATTCTGCCGTTATTGTAAATCCCTCTGTAGAAAAGTGCGAAATGCCAAAAGAATGTTAAATGTAAATTTGGCAGGAAACATAGAAGCGATGACTCTGAACTAAGCCACAATCCAAGTCATGATTTACAATCTGTTTGACAAAGTGATGACTACCAGGCAGAAACCATAGGGAGTTGGAATCGGGCTCTACTGGGCACGCTGTGTAGCATCCGCTGGCTTTTAAGAGGAGAGGAAAGACGGAGGCGCTCAACTGAGTGTCAGCGAAGCATAAAGACTTTTGTGTTTAGAACTGAGAAAAGAGGAGAGGGGCAGTGAAAGAGAAACATGGAGCGATGAAATTTTATCTCTTCATTAGGATCACCATCATTAACTGCTTTTCTTCATGGGTCCAACCACAGAATATCCAAGCCACCTGACAAGCATGGAGCCTGCTTCTGTAATTTGAGGTGAACTCTACTTTTATATTATGCCAACGACTGAATAAATATGTTGTATGTGAGAGAGAGAGAGAGGAGATGGGAAAAGTAATAATATCTTTTTTTAACATACTGTATATGCAGGATTTGATCATCTTTACACACTTTTTACATTTTGTCTGTCTGTATTTCCTTCTTTGTATCTGTTATTACCTGCAGCAGCAACGGTCCAATTTTCACACTGTTTTTATCTCATTTAAAGAAGGTTCTCCGTTTTATAATTCTGGTTGGACTACAGGGTGTATAAACATATCTAATTATATGGATGAATGTAAGATTTAGAGATGGTTAAGGGGAACAAAAATCCCCTATTATCACATGTTACAATATATTCTATCTAATACACACACACACACACACACACAGGGAGATTACGGAGCTATTACGAGTTGTGATGATGGAAATAGGTGGAGAACATTTTCCTTCCTTTATTCAAAGAGAAAGACCGGGAGAAAAGGGGGTGTCTTTCTAGACTCAAAGAAGGAGTCAGAGGGTGACGCATATGGGAACTCACACACACACACACACACACACACACACACACACACACACACACACACATACACACACACCTCTTCCTTGCACTTCAGACGAAACACTAGTTAAGTTGTTTTACAGGCTTGTGATTATTTTGATAAGCCTTAATGATGATGGATTGACTGAGATTTAATGGAAAGAAATTTAATGTCTCATAAATTTTAAGGTGGCACCTTGTTTTCCTTGTTTCAGAGGTTTGAAAACCATTACGCGGTGAGAGTTATGGGACATTAAACAGCCCACCTTTAAAGCCAGGAGTGGGACCGCAGCAGGAGCAGCGCTGGCGTTTATCATCTCCAGGCATAATAATATATTTGAAAAGTAAAATGTTAGAAATTTGGCTCGTGATTCACATTTAATCGAAAGTGAAAAGTTTGTTCTACATTGAATGTTTTCATTTGTCAACATGCTTGGCGAGTTTGATTTTGTTGGCCAGCCACCTCTGGTGGTGCGTTGTGTCTGGCGTGTGTGTTCATCGTTTGCAAGTTCGATTTTGAAAAATGTGATGTGTAAACCAGAAAAATATTATTTCAGTCAATCCACTTTAGTTGTTAGTTTTGGAAATGTGACTTCCAGACAGCCGGAAAATACACTAAAGCTCAAAGGTGACATCATTGCTCATTAACGACATGGCCAGTACAGGTAGCAGACTGTTAATAACAATAATAATAATAATAATGATAACAATACAAAGGCACAAACACTTAAAATACCAAAATTAAATACCAATATCGTGGTTGAGAGAAATTCATATTATCTTTATATTATAAATACACTCACTGAGCACTTTATTAGGAACACCTGTGCAATCCAATGAAACAGCTCTGCCATAAATTCTACTTTTACAAAGTCCACCCATTAACATACATGAGGACAGCAAAATATTATATTGAAACTTTTGAATATAATGCACTCTAGTACACCGCCACCCATTACAACCTCAAAAAACATAAAGTAGAATTTTTCACCTCTCTGACAATGTCAACAAAAACTGAAAATGTATAAGTTTGGTAAAAGTAGAATTTATGGCAGAGCTGTTGTGCTGGATTGCATTAGACTGCGCAGGTGTTCTTAATAAAGTGCTTGGTGAGTGTATATACTGTATATGTGGTGAAAGCATTCTTGTGTGTTTGTCAGAGGAAAACTACCCCCAAAAGTGGAGATATTTCCAACAAAGCCACAATAGAGTCTGATAGATATTTTTAACACTCTAAACACCAGTGCTGATTTTCACTGGTCTAGAAAATAGTGTGTTTTGAAAAAAAGACTGTGTCCAACCACTGAGGAATTCATGGACATATGTATATATAGTGCTTTGAAATCTTTGCAATGTTTTTCATATTTGGTATGGTTTTCATTTTTGCTATTATATACTTAAATACTGGAGGAATCACATGACCCGCCTCTATATAAAGAAGCCAGACTTGACCTCGGGGACCACCCTGATGAAGACAATGCAGTCAAAAATATCTGGGGGAATAAAAACTTGATTTTCATGTGTTTCAATGGTTATAACACATTTACAGCTCACTGTTTGTGCTCTTTCTGAATTTTTATGATCTAAAACTTCAACAATAATTGTTGAGTTATGAATTAAAGTGCTAACAGCTTCCTTCAGGACTCATCATCTTGCAAGTTAAATGATCATACTGTACAAAACAGTTTCTCCAACCCAAGACATGTTCAGTGAAGGTAACAGCTGACTCTCCTGCACTTCTATTACTGTCTCCTCCTACACATAACTGAATGCAGCGGTATCTTAACATAATTCTGGTAAATGTAGGAAAAAGACTCATGGAATATGGCTACAGTAGAAACAGTGAATTACAATTAAAATGCAAAAACAACACAAAAGTAAAAAGTTTTAAAACTAACTCAGAGGTGATTTTCTTTAAATGTGCAACAAACACACATGACGTTTTTAGTGTTTTCAATGAATCTTTAGGGAGTGTTAAAAGTTTGTGAGGAGAGTGTGTCTAGTGTTTTGGGACTGCACAGACTGTTAATGTTTGTGTATGTTTGTGTGTTGTCTTCAGGGAGCTAATAAAAGTGACAGTGCTACATTACATAAGACCATACGTATGTGTCATTTGTACTTCTGCTGTTGTGAACAACTTTAGTACCATACCTCTAAAACATCACCACGGCATGCCCAAACCTTACCCTTACTTTAATCTAAAGCTTAATTCTCTAAAGAGGTGAACACCAGACAAAATGTACTGAGACTACAGAAATATCATCACTCTTAAAGTTTGAACTCAGATTGGTCAAGTACAAGAGCACACGCACACCAAGACCACCCATGTCATCTCTTAAATTTTATTAGAGCTAAATATTGACACACACCAAATCACTCAGCACCCATAACACTACAGTCACACCACACACACACACACACACACACACACACACACACACACACACACACACACACACACACACACTCCTCCTGCACTCTGACAGTGATGATGGATGTCTTCAAGGATGGAGGGAATCAACAAATAAACATCTGGCACGCTGATGTACGGGTCAAGAGGTAATAGACCATGGCCAATGTCTGTGTGTGTGAGTGTGTGTGTTTGTGTGTGTGTCTTATTTGCACCATCGTACTGATCAGCCCCATTAAGGTATCGTGACCTCTAGTGCAGTGTCATGACCTCGGCGTGCTGTAGGAACCACACAACAGTCATCACTTTGTCCTCACAGAGTGGACGCACACGACCAGGCTGTTTGTTTTAATTTAATGATTATTGTCTTTTCTGCTTTAATGGATGCTAAACAGTGATGAGTGAGAGGCAGTTGTACAGAATTAAAAAAAAAATGCATTTGTTTTTTTTCATGTCATGCAGCAGCAATAGATACTCTGAATTTACTAAAAGAATACAGGTAATTTAATATTTAACACAAGCAGTAAAACTGCATGAGAAAGAAATCTCCTAATGGCCCAAAAAGCATTCTCTCAAAAGGCGGCCATAATAAAAGAGATATAACACTGTTGATAGGACATCAAACTATAATTATAATTCTCTATTTTATGAATTTTCAAAACTTTCCCAGAGCCCAGAAAACTTATTTTTGTTTGCTGTATGTGCTGGATGAATAAAGTATGATTGGAATGAATGGGAAGCAGCTTGGAGCAATGGAAACAAAGAGTTCTGCCAACTACAGAAACTCAAACTTCAACAGATAATCTGAGAACAACCAGTAGTTAAATTGTTCAAAAGATTTTTATTTGCAGTTGATTCAGTGACTTATGATGACACTGAGGGCAAAACAGTAAAGGTACCTATAGATAAGAAAAAATGCCAATCATGTAGATAATTACTTGCAGTTCATATGAAATGTATTTTACTGAATTATTCAATTCTGTCCCAAACCCAGAACTACTATACTACATTTAAAGTAGTTATGAGATACTGTTTGGCTGATTATATCCACACAATATTTAATTAAGAACTACATCAATCACAGACCTGCAGTAATTCCGTTAATTACTGTTATGCATAATGTGTTTATATTCACTGTGCACCCTGGGAATAAAGTTTTAAACACTATGGAACGCTACTGTAGGTACAAGAAAACGTATCAAAACAAACTATTCTGACATTTTATGCTGGCATTTCTGTTGGTAATCACTGGCAGTTTTTCTCCTTACTGGCTGTTTCAAGCATTCAGCTGGAAACCAGCAGAGTGCTCACTGTGGGGGAGAAGAGAGAGCGAGGGCGATGATTTAGATCAGGGAGAGGAGGGTGTTGACCAGAGACATTGCTCAGTTGGGATTTAACTCAGGATAAAGCTATCTGTGTCTGTTTGTACTTGTATCCTTACAAGGACCGAGTTCCCCCACAGGGATAGTAAGACATGCATTTTTGTCAGTCCTCACTTCATGAAGGGGCCATTTGAAGGTGGGGCTCAGAATAAGGATTAAATAAATAAATATGTGTCAGGACATGGCTCTGTTCCTCCTACATTTGTGTATTTTTGTGAGTGTGTAGGTGTTTTGCAGCAGCATAAAGATGTTGCTTCTCTTTCTTAACCTGACTCCTCCGACTGCAGGAGCAGGACACAAACAGGTTGGTTTATAGGAAAGCTTGGAATGAATTACAAATTGAATATAGATAATTGTCTCTGAGAACAAAGAGGAAGCGCAGATAACATTTTTTGCAGTTTTGTAATGTGGACAGAAAGTACAAGAGCCAAAAAACACATATTTTACAAATGTAGCACACTGGTGTTATCGTATCTTAAGAATATTGCCAAGAGTACAGAATAAATACAGGCACTAACAGGCAGACTTGTAAGAGGTAAAGTAGGTATAATTATCATTTTTTATTATATCACAAAATTTCACGTGATCTTTGATGTGGTGTCCACTAAGTTATTGAAATTATTTCATTTAAAGCTGCAGGGGATTTTTCAAACATTAATTGTCAGATGTTGAGCAACAGCAGAACTGCAGCAATCACACGCATGAGGAACTTCTATTCTGGCGACATCTGCATGAAAATGACCTCACTCATGCCTGGGTTCTTCCAGAAAAAAAAAAAAAAAAAAAACAGAGTGGAAAAAATGCTATTAAAGTGTTTCATACTTTTTATGATTTGTATTTTATTGGCTTATTTTATTTATAGATTTATATCTAACAGAGCAAAAACACTGAAACAGCAAAAAACAACAGGGCGGCACCAAATGACACACATTGAGCTCTTAATTAATAAATTACTTCCAAGTGAGTAAATCGTTTTATTAGTTTTTCAGCTGTTGCACTGACTAACTGCTCACTGCATTTGAATACATGCTATGTTTTCCTTTGCATTTCAACATTAGTGTTAATATGACACATCATTCAACAGGGAGGAAGCAGTGAAGATAAGATGGTGCAATCAAAGTGTTTGATTCCATTTCAGATTTTTCTTTTTTTTTTTTTGTGCAGCTGAAACGTTTTTTAAAAAGGATCCTGAAGATGAACTTACCAATGACTGTCATGACAGCAATTTGGTTTTTTAAATTTAATTTAAAAATTAAATTTTACGGCAGGAAAAGTTTTGCAAGAGTATCAAAAGGTCGAAATGTAATTATTGGAGGAAACTTTGGAATTTTTCCTGCTGAAGTGAACTGAAATTACGCCCAGTTTGAGCAGAACAAGGAGCTTTAAATGACTTCCTCATGCAGTTCCACAGCTTAGGTTTTTTCTTTTTTTTCTGCATAATGGAAGTCCCCATGAGGTCTCTCTGGTACGTCAGCTGTGTTTCATCCTGGTCTGGTAGTGTTTAGTGTCCAGTGGTCAGTGGCAGGGTCACAGCTTAATCAGGACAGGCAGGAGTGCTGTGAGTGGGAGTTCACTGCTAAGGTCACGCTATAATCAGTCTAAATTGAGACTTGGGGCACATAAAATCCTAAAAGGGGCCTGCACGGTGTGTGTGTGTGTGTGTGTGTGTTCATTTGCAGAAAGGTCCCAAACCAAATTAAAATGTCCCCCTTAACTGCACAGGCCACATGTGTTAATGACCAAATGTCTGTGTGTGTATCTGTACCTGTGTTCATTCTTCCCTCCTCTCCTTTTTTCCTTTCCCTCTGTCATCCCCATTTCTCCTCTCCTACTTCCCTACAATCTTCTCTTATTCTCTTCTGTCATATCCTTTGTCCTTCACCTTGCTCTCTTCCTTTTCCATCGCCTTCAGTTCTGTCTTTTCCTGTTAATTCCCCTCCCTCCTCCATTCTTACATTTTATCCCTCATCCCCCTTCCCCCACTTTTATTTCCCCATTCCTCCTTCTTTTTTCTTCCTTCCTCACCCTGTGTTCCTTCCTTCCTCCCTTCTCCTTTCCTGTCTTTCCTCCCTCTATATCTCTCCTACTTACATAACTCACCCAGAAGACAGTTAAGTAGGTGTGTTGTGCTCACTGAATAATGTTTTCACTGGGGAAGGTTACTTAATATCTCCTCCCCTCTTCTCTTTTCATGTACTTCCACTTGTCATCCACTTATTTTAGTACTTCTTACACAGCTTCTTTAGTTACATATCTCTGGCATATAAAATGTAAAGATATTAAAAAGACATGTTTATGTTTAACATCTTTGTTTAGTTTGTTAGAATGTGAATATTTGCTAATTTGCAGTGAACAGAAAGTACAGCTGGGAAGGGGGTGTCATTGCAGATGGGAATTGTCATTAGTTTTGCAGGTGTTTGCTCATAAATTGACCCAATCATAACAGAGAAAAGGTCTGCAGATCACCAAAGTCATTAGAATTCATCCTCTGGGGAACATGAGTGTTTATATCAAAGTTCATGGCAATCCATCAAACATTTGTGGAAATGTTTTATTCTGGATCCGATGGTGGACTTAGCCCTGCTGCAATAATGGGCTTCAAATTCAAGTTTACTGTTGTGCAAATTGTAATGGTGATGGAGCATCTGGAGGAAAATCCATCTCTCACCTCCTCTTGGAATAATGCTCTGAATTCTTATCCAATTTCCACAACTTGTAAGATGGAGGAGAGAATTATTACAGCTGTGTTTGTATTGGGATTTTGTTATATTTTATGACACATCCCCAACAGTATATAAAGTTCTTGAATAGCCAAGTACTCCATGAAGGAAGGTGGTGGAGGTCACTGGTCCTCCTGGTGTGTAACTCTACCTACACATATGTGCATTGGTAACATAAACTTTGGTATACAGTATATGTAAGGAAAAATCACTGTTGATTTTTTAGCCTCCTTATTCCATCACATACAAACAGCTGGTCACTAGCTGGTTTGCTAAACAAATGTATTTCCACCCTATAATCTGAGCCAAATTAAATTAGAATACAAGAAAATACTATTTAAACATTATGATTTCCACAGATGCTTGGCCCAAAACATCCAGTAAATTACCATAAGCAATGTTTTTCTCTGTATTTTAGTGGACATATTTCTGCTGTCAAAAAATGACAGACAAAAATCATAAAAATGATAAAACATGGACAAAGATGGACTGCTGTTTCTCCATGTTGGGTGTGTGGAAACTGGGTCAGTTCATTCCCCTGCTCACAGAGGCAGCAGCTGTTGCAAAAGTATTTTTCTCAATTGATTTCTTTTGTGTGTCCTTTATGCAAAGCTTGAATGCAACTGGTTCAAAGTCAGCTGGCTCTTTGAAAAACACTTGAAGAAAGGCCAAACAACATGTGTCCTTAAAACTATACAGATCTACAGTATATTCATTATTCTTAGAAGTCAATCTGGGACATAAAAGGTATAACGTGTGTGTGTGTGGATTATTTTTGAGCTTGTAATTTCTAAAGAAGAGACTCCACCCCCACCCAACTTCAACCTAAATTCTTTGAATTTTAGCTAATGTTGGTGTAACGGATGTTACACAGTTGCTGACTTCAGGAATCTCCTCTCACGCTACTGTTATGATGCATTTTAGCATATGGCAGATAAATATTTAAGTGATTCAATCATACAAGTAAATCAAGAACTAAACAGTGTTCCTCACTAGAAAACAGACTGTTGTTGAGTCCAGTTTCACTCACATTCATTCAGCTCAGCTAATCATAATGTGATTACAGCAACTAGCTGAAGAGAATCTTGGCAAATATGATGAAAATCCATAAAATAGCCTTTTTCCTCTGCTGAGGCCGTTGAGTAAGCTTCTACACTGGATGCCACTCGACTCAGATGCTGATGATTCTGGATACAGCAGGTAACACTCAGTTTTGGGCCTCTTGTATATACTCACGTGTGTGTTGCTGTTCAGTATATTCATTCAACATTATGTTCAACACCCTCTTACTCGCTGTCTCTCCACTAACTCTGATTTACTTGAGTCACTTTGTCCTTTACTGTGGCTCCACTCATCTCCATTATCTGAGTTTCCATACTTATTGCCAAGAAAGATGAAACATTTATGAGCCCTCAGGCACACACGCACACAAACACACCAGCTGTCTCCGTGTCTTGTGCCTCAAAATTGTTCTCCATCCACTATTTCTGCTCTACTTCCCACATTGTGAATTCATGAACTTCTGCCCTGCCATTCCCAATCACCACTCAAGGAGCACCAATCTTATTTGTCAAAGTGATGCAATGTCAAGATGCTGGTAAGTGGTTTTACGTTTCATCCCTACTGACAGCCTGAAGAGCATAATTCAGCCCTGGGAGGATTTTGTGAGGCGCAAAGCAAGTCCTTCACTCAGACAGTACAATTCAATCAGACAATAGACCGCAATTCTTTAACAAGGGGAATTCAGAAGAGTATGGCGTTCCTTTCAGAGTGAATTACATTGTTCGAGAGTTTGGATGGCGAGACTGAGAAACAAGAAGATCCTTCATGGGATTTTTAAGAGCGAACACCATGTCTGAAACCAATATGAGTGTTGTATGTGACCAGGAACGACATTGAGTAATTTATAGAGAAAGTTAGCGAAACAAAGAGCAAAACACGGCGAAGGAAATTCATTTTATTTAATCAGCTCAGCTCCTCATGTTCCTCTCACATTGTTGTGGTTTAAAGGACATTTTCTTCTCTCAGGTCATTTTCAGTTAACAGTTCTTTTAACAAATGCAAGGAACACTCTTTCAGCGATGGCTGCTGCTGTTTTTGTAAATTAATTAATTCAGCTCTTCAACACTCATGCTGCCGTTGGCCTCTTCTGCTGCTTTCCCACGTCTGTTTGTCCTTCAAAAGGAATCTACATTTAGACAAGTGTTATCCAGTCAGGAGCCACTGAGGGCTGAGAGCACTTCACTACAACAAAAACAACCAATCAGAACAACTTCACTTAGAGCGTGGCCTCTAATTTGCGAAATCAGTCGGTGTGTTGTTTGCTTGTAATAAAAACCTTCATACTCTTTGTCCTTGGTGGCACATTGTACATGAATTTATTGGCGTAACAAGTTTCAATTTACTGTTATTTGTATAAATTGTACTTACACACTTAACTTAAACAACGTGTTTGTGCACAGGTTTTGAGAAATGATCCCATGGTTCAAATTACTGAGAGAGAAAAAAAAGATTTTATTGCTACAACATACTTTTGATTCCTGCTTTTTTTTTAATCACGGAGAGCCAGCAAAAAGCAACATTTGGTTTGGTTTATTCATGCATAATCAACATATAAACAGAGTAAATGCAACACAGACATTTATCTTGCAATGTCATACATTTGAACTTGAAAGCAGTATAATCAGTTACTTGGTTTAAAATGAATGAACATCATTAAACATCTTTTAATAATGAAAAAAACATGTGTAGCATTAAATTAATGACACGGCAATGCTGAAAAACTACAAGAAAAACTATAAACAGTCACAACACCATCACTGGTAGTCTACTGGTCTCCACACTGCATTTTACATTATAAACCGCTGTATCTGATTTTGCAGGAGATATGCTGCGTTGCTTTGTGGCACAAAACAAAAGCAAAGGCAACAAAGACAGATAATATTTCAGACTTTCTGGCAATGGGACATAATGAAACCAGAGAACAACGGATGGAAACATCCTTTCAAATATGTTTGTCCTCCAAAAGATGCAAAACAATGTGCCCGAAGACAAGGGCAAGTAGCAACATCTTTATTTCATCAGTAAGCATCGGTGTTTACTCGAAACACGATCTTAATTTCAAGGAGCACTATACCACTGGAATGAGATGGAGGCTACCTGTTGTCAGTACGTGGTCTCATTTGTCTACAGTAATTATACAATGTTAAAAATACTTCATAAAGCAATTACCAATATTTGTTTCTTCACTTCCTAGTATGTGGTTTAGAGTTATACAACAATTGTGAGAGAAAGCGGCATGAAACTGTTCAGATATGGTATGATTAGATATCTCTGTTATTCTGTAGAGAAAACATCTGTTTCTAATTGCATATTTAAGGTTTTGTTGGCACATGAATTATCTAAAATGAGGCCAAAATATGCACTTTTATACAGTATATCCATCAATAAGGCATTTGATATCTTTCTATTTGAGAAGTACGCCTTATTTATGAGGCTGGGAGTCTCTGAGAGCATATATGTGCCAGAGATCAATTTCCTCACAATAACATCTTCTGATATCTACTTGCAGTGTGACAAAAGCTATTAGGGGAGAATCCAACCAATACTGTTGTGAGCATATGATTGATTCTTTGTGTCACTCCACTGATCCGCCAGTGCGGTTCCTCCATGAAAACAGAACTTGAAGTGCACGTGGGAGTCCCCTTCCCTGGCACAAACAAGCCCTCAGCAGAGACACGCTGTCATCTCAAGCGCCCAGCATTCGTGCCAACACTCCTGACACTCCTCTCTATCCCCACTTTCTACCTCTCAGCCTGTATGAAACATGTATGGGAGCCTCTTTCCTGGTACAAACAAGAGCTCCCAAAAGACTCAGGGTTGCAGTAACACTGACACCTTGAATGGCTCTCTCTCACCCTGCCGTGACCCTCGTGTTCACTTGTAGGCTTGCTTGTGAATAGATGCATATGAGAGGGAAGGGGGGGTCGAGAAGGTACCCCACGACTTAATTAAACTACTGAACACGTCCCAGTGACGCTGAAGGGGTTAAGGAGGGTCACATACACACAAGGCTCACAGGGGAGAGAGATGGAGATGGGGCCGCATGTACTTTTTGTTTATTTTGTTCAGTTTCATCCATTTATCGCCCATACATCCAACCTCTTGATGTCTTCATTATCTTGAAAAATTCAGATGGTGGCAAATCTTCCTCCTTCAGTGCTTCTACAACTGACTTTAAGGGCTGGTTCACCCTTTTTGAGCAAGAACTTCACATCACATCAACACCATTTAATTTAGCCTCGAAACAATGTTTTTTTTTTTTTTTTTTTTGCTATCTCTTCTGTATCTTTCCCAGAATTTCTTTTGGAGATTAATTTCTTTTAGCGCAGCGTCAATAAATGTTTCTCAGAGCTACATTGCATATCACTAGATGTTGCTTTTCTTCCAAATGATTTTGAAATAGTGTTATGAATCATCTTTAGGAACGTGCTTCCCAGTGCGTCTGCATTGGAGAGAGCTGTGCGTAAAGGAGGGGCAGATCACTTGGAGCGCTTGCTGCTGCTGCTGCTGCTCTCTCTCTCTCTCTCTCTCTCTGCTGTAGAGGCGTGGTGTCTCCCTCTCTCTCTGGCTGACACACACCGCCTGTTAGGCAGCTGTTGTAAGTGGAGAAGTGGAAGAGCAGCAGCCTTTCGAGCGGAGTCAGTGAATCATATCATCAGCACCGAGCAGAGCGGCAGTCACTGCGCGGAGGGGACAACCAGCTGCTCGGTCAAAGAGCCTTTTACGCACCTCGGCGAACCACCTAGAAACACAAATGTAGGCATCGTGAGAAGAGAGACCCCACCTGTTAAATTCTCCTGGAGATATTCTGTTCGATTGTTTATAACACATTTTGAAATTTTAAAGAAGAAGGACATTTCTTCAGCAGAATGAGAGGATTTACATCTTTCTGCAGCATGATTCTTGTTGCGCAACTTGTCGCCACTGTCTCAGCCAACAAGTTAAATGTGCCGCGCCTGAGACTGTCACACAAAGGTAATTAGATGATCTATCTATCTATCTATCTATCTATCTATCTATCTATCTATCTATGCTCAAATGCTGATTATCACTCTTTATCCGTGCGCGCGCGTGCTCTGCAGGTGGCTTTAATTGGCTATATTGACCGTCTCGTGTGAAGTATTTGAAGTCTTTTCTTTTTCTCTTTCCAGCAGATATCTGTGTTTTCTGTCAATAGTTCAACTTAACACCCACCTCTTAAAGCTTAGAGGCTTACTTACTTTAAAGGTTTGTGCATTTTTTCCAACTACTTCTCTGCTCCTCGCGGTGGTCTGAGCTGGAAGCTTTAAATCTGGTTCGACATTTTGGCTACTGTTTTGGGAGGTTTATTTGTTTTAGAAGGCATGAATACGTCAGTTTACTGGTTTCCAGTTTGAAACAGCTTCGCAGTGCAGGCAGGGTGTCCAGCCAGAGGAGATTTTGGCGGAGCTTCATCGCTCTGCGGTGGGATCCACCGGGGTGCGATTGTCTCATTATAGATGTTTATACACAGAAATACCCAGAGATGAGGTTACATGATTTATACAGTGAAATGGATATTAGAATATAGTGGAGGTCAATATAAATGAACACAAATATCCTACAGCACCAGAAGAAGAGCATATCTTTTATTCGTGGCCCTGAAAAAGTCATGTTGCATG
This sequence comes from Thunnus albacares, assembly GCF_914725855.1. NCBI lineage: Eukaryota > Metazoa > Chordata > Actinopteri > Scombriformes > Scombridae > Thunnus > Thunnus albacares. Next base: position 12,551,640 of record NC_058110.1, on the reverse strand, counting down.
TACACAGTTCAAGTTCAGACAGTCCAGAATGACCTTTAACCTTTAACCCAGTCGAAAAGTAGTTCCTGCTGTCTCACAGGAATCATATGATTATTAATCCTACGGACTGGGGTACCAGCAGAACCCAGAGGTTTACTTTTCATCATATCCCACAGGTGCTTTATTCTATCATTTTAATTTTTCTTTGTCAATCAATTTGTTCCTAATGACTTCATATCATTATCTGTTTCTGTTTTAATTAGTGCTTTTAAAAAAACAAAACAAAACAATGTATTGGGGTCCAGGGGGACCTCAGTCAAAAGCATCCAATTCTGCCCAAGCAGTTTTAATGGATGGAACTATTTATTGAGTTCATGTTTGCCATGGGTCCTAATTTAAAGTATCTCACACTATCAGGGCAGATAGGGACACTCTGTCAGTCATTTTGAAGGTTTTGTGGAAAGATTGTATTTGAGATAAAGGCTGCAGTTTGTATTAAAGAAAAATGTATATTTTCCTTTTACTCAACAAGCAAATTAACTGTAACTTTCCTAAAATAATAACAATAATAATAATATTTTTTCTCAGATGACATTAATTACATAACTTATCATGTTTTGAGAAGAAATAAGTTAACATTTTGCTATGATTACCGTTTCTTACAGCAGTTTATTCTTGCGGTCCCCAGAGTCCCCAGTCAGTGGTCCTTGTATCTTAAATATGTTGGTCGGATGATGATTATACTGATTTTATTTGGATGCTGGCTGAAGGTGAAGTAGTTTAATAAATTCTAACATTTCCATATATAGTTTATTTTTGGCACACATACACTCTCTCTCTTCCTCCTCCCCCCCTGTCTCAAATCTAAGCCCTGTTGTTGGCCATGACTCACTCAGGTTTAATGATAAGGCAGTAAAGGATCCAGTGGGTGTGTGTGTGTTTAAGTGCTGCTGACTGTGTTGTTGCCAAACCATGCTCATTGTTTCATTTCACGCAGAATGGAGTGGGTCTGCAATCATCATCAGCGATAGATATCGCACAGGATTTCCTCTCGTTCAGTTCCATGTTTTCGGGAGAAAAGTCACCATCTGAGCTTACTGGTCTTCCTGTCTGAGGTACTGGAAATACTGCTCAGAAAGGGAGAGAGACAGAAAGCGAGAGATTGAGATGCAGACTGATAAAGAAAGGGGATAGAGCAAGTGGAATTTGATTTTTGAACACTGAGGCCAGGGCAACAGAAGAGAGCTGCAGACACATGAAGAAATGGTGAAACTCTGAAATTGCACATACTTGCTTTTGGATATTTAACTTTCAACATACATGCTAGAACCTCTACCAACTAGGCTACTGCTACAGTATATAGAAAAGAGGAGAAGACGCAGAGTGGAAGGAACTTTTTATTGAACAGTCATTCCCTGGGCAAACACTTATGGAAAAGGCAGTGCCCAAGATTGTGAGTCACTGCATTTTAACCATATAAAAGCCTCTTTTTCAAAGTGCCACATTTTCATTTTGGTCCGGTAATAAACAGCACCAAATAAAACCAGATTTTCACTCCAGTCTCATTTTGCGAGCATATTGACGAGTGTGGGAAGAAACTATGCCTATAAGATTCTCATTAGTGTCCAACCGGTTCCTTGCTTCCTGTGCAGATGACCTCAAATCTGACCCCACAGTTGACCCTCTTTCAAATAATTTCCCCCTTGACTCAACTCTTTCTTTTCTTTGTCTCTCTTTCAGCACAATCTCTCCTCTCTATGCATCTCATCTTCTCACTATAATTTAATTTCTCACTTCTTTTTCTCATCTCAGTGTTCTTTCTTTCCTGTCTGTTTGGCTCCGTCTGTCTATTTCTCTATCACCTCGTCTCTCATTACAACCCGGAGAAGCCCAGAGGGTGTTTGTATTCCCAGGAGGATGTTGAGGTAATTTAGCGACAGGAAAAGCTGTCATTATCTCATTTCAATCAATTAGTGGGTAGAAGTTCAAGCAGGAAGAAAGCCATTTTTACCTCCGAACTATTAAAGTATTTGTACTCTTCTCCTCTCCTCTCCTCTCCTCTCCTCTCCTCTCCTCTCCGCTCCTCTCCTCTTGGCTCCTGTCCAAAACCAGACTACGTTTGGTTTAGAAGTGAGATTTTTTTCACAGTACATTTCCTAAATACATGTTTTAATTAAGCAATATAAATGCTGTGGAAACAGAATATGTGACCTAGATGTCTAAAAAAATGTACTTTCCAACCAAATCTACTGACATATTTAAATGTCTTGTGATCTACGAATCACCATATTAATGCTTGTTGGAGCTTTATTCTTTAATTTATTCACTTATTTTCTCTCATCTCTATCTTGATCCTTATTGATCTGATATTAATATACTTTTTTTAATGAACAAACTGCAGTTAAAGCTCTTGACATCATGTGTGTGTGTGTGTTTGTTATGAGGTGACAATGAATCGTCGAGGTGGGTGATGTTTGCGTGTGAGGTTGGCGGCACTCCCAGCCCTCTGCCAAGCCAAACTCCCATCATGCATTTCTCTCTGTCTTTCTCTTTCTGTCTCTGTATGTCTTTCATTTGTCCTCCGCTCCCTTCAATCTGCCTAGGTCTTTTATTAATTTGAATTCCCTGTGTCCACACGCAAACAGAAACACGCACTGACTTGAGACACACACACACACACACTCCATCTAATACAATATTCACTTTGTCTTACCAGAGGCAGGGGGCCCTTGAAAACAGAAACACTCACATCAGCGTCCTGTTTTGATCAGATTGCATTAGTTCTCAGAGTGAAGAGTTATGTTTGTTTTCGCTTACAGCCTGTGAATGAATGAGTTTGTTTTCTCAGTCGGCATCTCCCAGATGCAGATACTTGGACGGGTGTTAGTTGTTCTTAGGCAGGGGGGGTAATCTGTCTCCAGGAGTCTGTTGGAGCTGCTGAAATGTGGGGCATCTGCCATCCTTTCATCTTTCAGCTCTTTTTCTTACTTTCTCCATTCTTCTTCATCTTTCTTTCCATTTTGCATCCCTCAGTCCCTCCCTCATTTATAATGTTCCTCTTTCCTTCTTTCCTCAAGTTCAGTTTAAGTGCTCCCAGGCCTCTGGATTGATCTAAAACCCAGAAAAGGAAAGTAAACGAGGAAACGAAAGGGGGAAGCTTCTAGGTAACAAGGCCAACTGGCTTGTAAGACACATGTTTTTTTACTAGGATGTATATAAGCTTCAGCTTTAAGAGATATTGGAAAGAAGAGAAGGTTTTAGAGTTTTTGTAATGGTTGACATGTGTTTAAATTTCAAATGTTTGTATAAGTTCTTTTCATTTAGTCAAGGAGGTCTTTAGCCCGCGGGCGTAATAGCCAATATTCAAGTTTACAGTACATGAAGAATAGTCCAATAGTTCAATGAAAGAAAAAAAAAGGAAGAAAAAGTAGAAATATTAAGAAGTAGTATGGAAATAAAGTCCTACCAGGTGAAAGTTGTAATTCTTTATTGATTTCAGCTGTAAAATCCATCTTATTAATGAGGAGACGTATGTTCGGAAGTCTGATAAAGTCTTTAAGCTTTCAAGCAGAGATGAAAGGAGATTTTAATGTTAGCGACAAGTTTCTGTATGCAAGTTTGTGTCTCAAACTTATTCACTTATTCACAGCTCTTTTAATTCGTTTATATTACTATACAGAATACTTGATTCCCACGGATGGTGTTTATTATTTAAACGATGATCCCTGACATGACGTACATAAAGTCTATTTCAAGGTTGACAAAGACTGAGTGAGAGACGTTCCGAGAGCATATGGGCATGAAATATGATAAAACAATACTTGCATTTTTAATTGATAAAAGGAATGACCTGATTATTAGAAATAACAGGAAATAATACATCATCTTTTTTGAAAATTGCAGTGCTACTCACAGACTGCAGGTTAAATATATACACTCATATCAAATGTGCATTAAACACACATCCAGGTGTCCTGTTCAAACTTCAGCTTTCATTGTGGTTTAAATATCAAAGCACAATCAAAAAAACGTGTAAACTGTAAAATATATATATGCACATATATATATTGGTGTTTCGGACAATAGGCCTTTTTTATATATAATACATGATAATGAAAGCAGCACAAAAGTGCTTTATTCTGTCCTGTCCATGAAAATCACCCATAGGCTATTTTGTTTGGAGGCTACAGCGACACAGTAAGAGGTTTTCTGTCTGGTATGTAGACCTGCTGACAGAGGAAACACACTACATGTTTCTGACACCAGGGGCATGATATGAGGGGTGAAGAAAGAGAGAGTGTGTGGGTGTGTGAGAGAGACACAGTGATATAGATATCTGTGTGTGCTGAGGCGTTAGTGTGTAGGTGTTTTTGATCTGGAGTAAAGCATTTATGTGTGTGTCCGTGTAGGCGTTATTGCGTAGGTGAAGGGCAAAATGTGCACGTTTGTGTGTGAGAGAAGAGAGAGACGCATTGCTTCTGATGGAGACATCTGTGTGTACCGAGCTGTCGGAGGGTTTGTGTGTTTGAAGTTAACTGTGTGTGATTGTGTTTGTGAGTGACAAAAAGAGAGAGCGATGGTATCTGATGTAGACATCTGTGTGTTTCAAGATGTCACTTGTGTGTCATGTCAACAGCATGTCTTATGTGACAACCTTCAGATTGTGGCCTGGCAAGATCACAGACAACACACAGATGGAGGAATTCGGTGGTGTGTGAGAGATGTGGAGCTGGGAAAAGGATTGAGATGAACACAGCGCCAGAGCAGAGAACACAGATGGAGAGGAAGCTGGGGTGAGAAGAGAGAAGGTGCCTAGACGGCTGAGGGGAAAGAAAAAAGGAAGGAGTGAGTTAGTGAAAAAAGAAAGAATCAAAGAAAGACAGAAACAATGAGGTACCAGTGAAAGAATTTGGGGCATCAGACAGACAAAGGAAGTTCAAGATACGAGAACTTTTACATTATAAATCCATGATGAGCACTGTGGATCAATGTGGTATTGCTGAGATTGAACCATGACTTGTCATACTGGTAAAGAATAGCCCTCTGTGCTGACTGCTCCTATTGTTTCCACTGATTTTGACTAAAATTAGATTATAGATGGGGCTGAGCTCATTTCTTGGAGCAGATTTGATATGAACCTGGAACAGGCTCGTACAGTAATACTAGTGTTTTATCTCCATCAATATGAAGTACAAGTTTTCTTATCGGGGAGACTGTGGAGACTCACCTATATTTTATAGCCAGTGAGTCACAGTTTTACACTGGGTGCTTCATCATTAAGATGAACATGGGCCCTGTAATTTGTTTTAAGTCAATCAGACATACATCATCTATGCTGCTGTAAATACTAAAGCACAAAATGTGCATTAATCGGCAGCCGAAAATAGTCCCAAACCAATACACAATTTGCTCTTGTTTGAGTAACATTTGCTAAAAACTGCGATGTCCTGCTGTTTCAGTCAATTACTGAGACTTTTTAAAAAAAATGAAACTAAATATCTGTAACTCAGTCTCGAGTATTTACATCTTAGAACAGAAACAAATGGAATCATGTTTCTGAGAAAGTGTGGAAAGTGTAACGACCGCTACTGCAACACGCCTGCCTTCAGCATTTAATTTATATGGACAAAAGTTGTGTATAGAAATCCCAGTGCATCTTTAAGATATGGCTTCACCCTGAAAAAGTCCCGTGTACAAAATGTGAACTGTGAGGCTGAATTGCCTCTGGATAAACATCTAGCTGTACCTCCGGGGTGATCTGGGAGATAAATCTAACACCCCAAGATCCCTTAAAATCCAAGGATAGGTTGACGGCTTAGCTCTGCTGCAAAACATGTCCAGATAAACACTGCATTGATACACTGAAAGGTCAGCGCACACAGGACTTAACTGCCTGAACCAGAACCGCACTGTGAATTAAAACATGTGCCCCTAATGCTGGAATGAATCAACAGCCTGAAAGATGAATTGTAGAAGGGGAATAGCCATGAAAGAGAGAAAGCATCAATGAATTTCAAAGAACAGAGAGACAAGAGGACAGAGGAGAAAGAGGGAGAGTTAATGAATGAAAGATCTGTGAATGTGGAGAGAAAACAAATGATGGATCCATGAAAGCTTGAATGTAAATGAAAGAGTGAAGAGAGGAAAAAGTGAGCGTCAGACGGAGATGGAAATACCGGAGGAAGGCAGATAAAGAGAGGTCATAGTACCGTGGTGGAGAGAGATAAACAGACAGAGAGGGAGCTAAGAAAATGAAAAGAAAAGGAAAAGACAGGAGGTTGAAAGAGTGGAGAGAAAGATGAGAGAGACAGAAGAATGAAAGAATGACAGATAGAAGGATAAAAGGAAGCGAGAGGCTAATCTAAAGCCTGAAACACACTGGTCCCTTTGAGAAGCAAAAGTTGAGAGTTCAAGTCCCAACAATGTGGTTTTGACCATCTGTCACGTAGATTAGGTAATACTCCACTTACACACAGGAGTTATGAGAGGTGTGTGTATCTCTGTGTGTGTTTCATCGCATGTGTGTGTGTCTTGTGCACATAGTGGGAGTAACCTGTATTTCTTTTCTTTGTGATTTTTTACATCTGTCCAGTTTGTTTGACTATGTGTCCAACTTAACGTATAGATGTGTATGCGCCTGCTAACAGGCCAGCCAAAACCAACCCCGGTGTCCACAGCAATGGCCGTTTTAATATGAAAATTACAAATCACAGCAGTGGACCGTCACCAAGGGGGGTTCAAGTCCTGTCATACTATTTATCTAAACTTTCTACATTCTGCCACACCCTGAAGAACGAAGACACATAGCAGCTACTCTCCCTGCTGACCCACCCTCTAGTCTGGTGCTGATCTGATCTATTGTTTTACTCTGCTCTCAGTTTCTCCATCTGGACTGGTGTTTTCTTTGACTCCAAATGCTATTCAAAAGCCCCTACAGTATGTATAGGATTTTGACTTGTATTAAATATTACTCACCAACAAAAGTAATTGCATTACTCAGTTTTTTTGGTAAAAGTAACGGTGCCTTTAAACAACTCTACACACCCACATGCCACATATGTTTTTAACACGTGTAGAAATAGAAGACGAGACATTATGGTTTAACAATCAGCCAGCCTACAGTCAGGAAGTATTTACTGACCATCAACAGCTCGTTTAACTGCATCCAACTCTCCAGAAGTCCCGTCATCACAGTGAAGCTGTGGGGTTAACACACCCTCCAGCTCTGGACACAAAACAATAAATGTATTTATTAAAACTAATGTTAGCACAAAACAAAGAGAAGGGTGTGTAGGCCAGCAACATCAGCAATTAAAGCACTGCGAGGATGTACGGGTTATGTTCCCTGGAGGGGTCGGAGGTGCAAAAGCAAGAAAAGGTGATGCAGGGTGGATGTCGGCTGTAGTAAGAGAGAGAAAGAGCGAGCACATGGGCTAGTTTAACAGTCTGCAAGGCCCCGGTGAAGTAAATCACCTGATGACCCTTCACTGTTAGCCAATAGCCAAAGGGCAGCATCAGTGGGGTGACATACTGTGCTCTACACATGAACATGTGGTGTCACACAAATCTTTTGTCTGTTTCCATATGTTTCTTGCACTCAACTGCCAGTTATCTAACATGGGAAAACGAATCATTAAAACATCTTGGTTAAGTTTAGGGAAAGATAATAATCATGGTTAGATGCGACAAACTTTAAGACTGTGATGCAAACCTGCCCCACAAGAGTTGAATAGCAAATGCTAACATGCCCATCCACTACCACTTTGGTCTGCATCTGACGTAACACCTCTTACTGCATTGAATGCTGGCATTGAACTAAAATACAGTTTTTTCAATATGAATCTTTTTGGTTGGCATGTCGGCATTACATTTCAAGCCAAAATAGTTGCATATGCACCATATTTGTAGAGGATTGCATGTTTGCTTCAGTTTTTCAAACTTGCCAAGAAACATTTTAGTTGAAAACCACTGCAGATGTAGTAGAAATTCATATAACTCACATGGCTGTCTACTTTACAAAGCCATCCATAGCTTTTAATACTTTCAACAAATCACAGTCTCATAAAAACACTTTGTGAAAATTTTTAACTCGCTTGGACAAATGTTGAATTTGGCCTTCTCCCATACGTCACCGTCAACCAAGTGCATGCTAGGTCATGATGTCGAAATGACAGATGCTTTGCCAGTGTTTTACAGTAAGTCTGGCTTTTCCAACATGAGAGAGAAACATCCCTCAACCACCCTCTCTCACTGAGAGAGATAAACATCTTCAGCTCTGTTAAGTGTATTTTTTCACTGGAGACATTAAAGGACTACTAGACATTACAATACTATGCACACAGTCTGTCTGGACACACCAGCCAGCAGAAAGCAAGCACACACACAAGAAAAGAAAGAAAAACAGAAAGAGAAAAAAAAAAAAACCCAAACTACTGAGATGTTTATTTAGAAAATGCCACATTAGATACACACACACACACACAAAGACAAAGAAGGTTCTTCTTGTCTTCTCATGTCATTGCAGTGTCCTACCATTTGGCACTTTGGCTCACAACCAATGCAAAGTGATAATGAAACAGGCCAGAGGTGATGGGAACCCTCTTTAATGCAGGATGGGAGACATTACATGTCACACGCACTGAGGTACTGTCTACCCCCCCCCTCCCCTCCCCCCGCCCCACCGCCCATGCCACGGAAACAAACACACACCCCGTCTTGTAGCAATCAATTAGTTCCACTGAAGATGTTGACAAGAAGGGCTGAGCACAAGGGACTCTACTGTGGACTGATGTATCTATTAGACAGCAGATAACAAACACATAAACACAAACATCACAGTTAACTGAAGCCCGTGTGTGTGTGTGCATAGTTGGGTGCATGCGTGTGTCCATATGTTAACTGACACAGAGTGCTGCCTACTAACGTTTATGGCAAGCTGCTGTCTTACTGGTCGTCCATGTTTGCATTTGTACTGTAATTTGCTGCAGAACAGAACATTAGATACTTTCACTATTTCCTTTAGTCTATAATTGATTGGTATCAAAACAAATCAATTTGCTTTGAGAATTAGTTTAGACTGTAATTGTTCTTTTCGTGATTTGTTTGTAATGGAAACAGATTGAAAAACCCAGCTGTATTGGCATTTTTTTCTTTCTTAATACATATAAAATGTAGGACTAATTATATACAAAAAATAGAATCACATTTACATTTGATGTTGTTCAACTTTTAATATAAGTATTTAAGTAAGAATTCATATCTGCTCTCACACAGAAATGCATGCATGCATCCGTCTATGAGGCCAGCAGAGATCTGGCTGAACTCTCTGTGCTGAAAAATGTGACAGCCAACGGAGAATTTAATAGAGAGTTGGAGCCCTCGGATGAGGCGTCGAAGGAGGTGAGGGAGGGATGAGAGTAAAAAAGTTAATCCGAAGGAGAGAGTGAGGGAGGGCGATAGCATTGATCTTTATGGAGGGAGAAAATGTAGTATGGGTACTGATGAGGTGAAAGTGAGTAAGGAAGAGGAGGAAGTGAGGAGGGAGGATGACTGATTTCTGAGGCAAAGAGAGGAAGGGTGAGATTAAGAAAGGAAAGAAGCGGGGATGAGGAAGTGGGAGAAAGCTGGCTTTAAGAGAAGTGAAGTTTGTCATGGATCCTTTTGGATGATGGAGAGAGAGAGGTGTGTGTGTGGTATGGGTGAGTAATGGAGTTAAGAGTGGATCAAAAATGGGAGGAAAAAAGATGAAAGTGGACAAAAAGAGAAAGATGGATAGAGAGAAAGTGACAGGACGCCAGGGAGGGAGAGAGAGAGAGGAAGATTAAGGGAGAAAGAGGGGAGGGAGAGATGATGAAATGAGGGTAGGGGGGGGAGGCAGAGGAGGGTGAGGGTTGATGAGGATCGAGGGTGATGAGGTAACACCCTGTGCTGTGTTTTGATTGGCCCAGCAGGGAAGATCGGGTAACAGGAACTCTGATAGGCATCCTGAGACAACAGAGAGAAAAGTCTTGAATAAGTCAATGTGTGTGTAAGAGAGAAAGAGGGAGAACGAGAAGGAAAGGAGAAAGGAAAGAAAAGAAAGGAAAAACGAAGAAAGAAAACTGAAACAGGAAGACAAAGAAAGAAAAAGACATTGAAATCATACTGTATGGTCACCAGTTTTTGTGTGTGTACCCTCTGTGGTGCTCATCTCACTTTTCATGGTTTTACCATATGATTACATGTGTCTGGCTCTGATGAAAATGCACGCTGTGTGGGTAAAGTGACATCTCCAGTGAGAAACAGTAACAGGTTGGCAGGAAATCCCAGGATTTACACTGTCATGAGTTATATGGCCTATGGTATCTCAACAGATACCATTGGCCTGAGTTAACACAATGAAAACAGATATCTCAGTCTGCTAGCTGCGAATTAATACTTTCTGAGTAACTGAGCTTTAAAAAGGAAACCTGAAAAACATCATGTGAATGTTAGCAGAATTGTTCCTATGTAAAAACTTTACTATGCAACTTTATTAATGTGCAAAACATGACCAATAACATCTTCTTGTTCTCTGAGATTTTTTCATTTGAATACAGAAACCTGATGAGAAAAATCAAAAAGGATGCACTTGCAACGTAACGTACATGACATCTAAGAAAAGAAAAAACCCCAAAAAACACCAGATTCTCAGCGTAGAAAAGACAACAATCGTCAATTCATAATAGAGTTTGTGTGTGAGTCTGAACTTTGCCGTCCTGTCACAATCACTCAGTGCTTTGAGAGGCTGCAGCTGTGCCTTTTTTCAGCTGCCGCTGCTCTTTTACACGAGAGACAGAGAGCTAGAGAGAGAGAGAGAGAGAAGGAACATTTTTCATCCAGAAGACTAATCCAACCTGCTTGTGGTCCCGATATATCTGATCTTCCCCTACTAATATTTTCCGCAATTGTCACTTAACCCCCCCCCCCAACATATTTTCTAAAAGTGAAAACCATCTTTCAGTCGAATTCTGGAGAAACTCAGAAAACGCATTGAAAAACAGAATTGTCCCAATTTATTTGGGATGTCTGGTCACCATTGTTACTGTATATAGTACATGCTGTATACAGTTTGTATGAAGTATCAAGTTTGAGTTCAATGGTAACGTCAGCATCCTAATATATGCTCACAATAGCAATTAACATGACGATGTTTAGCAGTTCACTTTTTTTTTTACCATGTACACCATATTAATTAAGAGTATTAGCATGCTAAGATTTGCTAATTAGCAGTAATCACATACAAGTAGTGAGTAATGCGAGTAGCTTATTTGGTCAAAATTCACCAAACTCATACCAGTGTGGGGAATGACTGTACAGCACACGTCCATCAGCTGCCGACTTATTTTACTCAAAAGCAATGATGTCAACTTCATGGCAGGGCTAGAGGAAAAGTCAGGGAGGTCAGAAGTATTTATCGCCTGGGAACCATTAACGATTGATCTAGCAAATGTTGAGCTATTTCATGTTGAGAAAGTTTTGACCTGTTGGAGGCAGATACGCTCATATACTGAAGTTGTGAAACCGTATGGAAATGGATATTAATTCTTGTGTTAAATATTTTGATTTTGTACACAGTTACTGTTTAGATATGAATGATGTGACCTAAATTCCACGCAAGGATAAATGATCACATTTACCTTCATAAGAATAAATATAACAGTGCTGTAACAATAACTTTTTTACATACATTTTTCTTTGCATCTTTTTCTTTACAACATGCAGTATGTATGAAAAAAAAATTAAATGAGTAAATTGAGGTCATAAAAAGATCCATAATGTTGGTCATTTTATATATTTATTGTCTAACCCTGAAAACCTACTTTATAAAGAACTATGCAAGGAGGAAAAATGTAGAGGATGAGAGGAATTCGATACCAGGGAGAGGAGAGGAGGATGAGGATGAAGAGGAGTGGGAGTGGCGATAGACGGAGAAACACCGTGAGACGACTTTTTGTGAATGCGGTAAATTCCAGAAATACTTGGCACACTGCAACAATATACAGCCGAGATCTAATGATACCCTGGGAAGTCTGTCAGCGGTGTAATGAGTCTAATGAGTCTTTATTTGTGTGTGTTTGTGTGTCAGAGCTCATGAAAACAAAATGTCAAAGAGAAATATTTAGAGAAAGAGACTGACGGTGAGTTTTGTCAGCAGAGATGTGAATAGGTACAATTGAACCAAGGACTCTTTGATTCACAATGCTGTGTGTGTGTGTGTGTGTGTGTGTGTGTGTGTGTGCGTGCGAGTGTGCATGTGTGTGTGTTTCTGGTATGCATTTTGTAGCACAGGGGGTCTAATAGGCTTCAGATGTGTCCCCCTCTCCCACTGAGCCAACAATAACACTGATACTGTAGTGTGTGCGTGCGTGCCTGCATAAATGCATGTGTAAGTTTGTGTGTGTGTGTCTTAGTCTGCAGCTTACCATAGCTTACACTCTGCCTGTGCCCAATTTGTACATTAGAGATGTCAGCATGAGATTTGCAAGTGAACTTTTTCACTCATTCTCTCCCTCTCTCTCTCTCTCTCTCTTTCTTAGTAAATCTTTTTCTTCTGATTCTCCCGTTGAACCCACTTCCTCTCTTGTTTCCAGACCTGTCCAGACCCTTTATCACTAAATGCAGTTATGAAAATGACAGCCAGAGATTTTATATTATGACTGTTAGCCGATGATCCTAAACAGGTGCCCCTAAATAGACATTCCCAATGAAAATACTTTTCTTCATCTCCATTCCTGGACTCTTTATATATGTGACAATCTCATACTATATATAAAAAAACACCTTCTAAATTTAAAGGATACACAACTGTGTGTCTAAGCCGCATGTACATCAGCATCCTTGGGCCCAGTTTGAGATAAGATACCAGTTACTGTGGACTTTTTTTTTTAGCATTTTATAGACTGAATTCTTCATCACTGCCAGAATATTCCTTTAAAAAGATAAAAAAAACTAATAACTTACATGCATCTTTTAAACGAGTCAAGGTGTAGATTGTTATTCTGGCCATTGCTACATTTGCTCACACAGGAGATGAACTGTTCTGTAAGGACGACACCACGCAGGCATCATTACGACTGTTCTGGAGGACCATCCGTCCATTTTCTATAACCAGTTATGCTGTTCACTATTACAAGGAGCTGTCTCAGCATGCATTGGGCAAGAGGCAGGATATACTGGCATCAGTGGATGAGCTGGTGAACTTGTGTTTTCCTCTTGGTTCGGTTTCTTTTCACACAGAAAAAATTCAAGGGAACCAAAATCACTTTGTTCACTCTACTCATTGGTCAGATGTGTCTGGGGTGGGAGCAAGAACATAAACACAAGAAGAAGGTCTTGAAGAAGGTGCCAAATATAAAAAATGCCAGCGCACTTTGTTGAGTTAGTCCAGGTTGGATCTTGATTCATTCTCCAGCTAGCTGCTAACAACTGTTGATTTTGCTCATCCACATCCCAGTTTGCAAAGTGCACCTAGCAACGGAAGCTGTTTAGTTAGAGTACGCTTTGTAGTTTGGTCGGACCAAGGTCGGATAACATTCCCATGGCAAATGAACTGCTCCACTGTTTGTGTGGGACTAGTCTTAGACCACATCCTCAAGGGGTCTCAGTGCAGCTGTTTTAGTCCATACTCGGGTACAATTGCTATGTTCAGAATTGCCCAAATGAATCACTGGATTCAACCAGACTAAACAGTGCTGGTCTGAAAATGCCCTTAGAGTCTTTGGCCTGTCAGGTGAAACTGGAACGCCAGGTGGAAACCCACACAGACAAAGAGAGAATGTGCGATCTCCATACAAAGGCTGTAAAATATCAGGAAAAATGCAGTTTCTGATGAAATGATGCTGTTACAAAACATTTCATTACTCCTGTAGTTGTACTGTAGTTGGGAGCAAAATTAATATAATATATTCATCCACTAATACTGACTTCAGTTTCATCATAATGTGTCTTTTTTTCTATCTTTTATCAGAAGTTTGATTATATTACATTGGTTTTTGGGTGATGAAAGAACCATGTAAGCTTCCAGATCAATCGAAAATAGCAAATATGGAAACGGTCTTGCAACAGCAGCAGTGACTGTGATTGCAAAGTCCTCATGTCTGACAGACACCAGGGCATGCCTCAGCCTGACTAAGCGGAACATTGTCAATGTAAACAAATCCCAGAATAAATTATTGCATACATATCTTTGTAGTGGCTGAGGGTGAGGGTGAGGGTTTGACACGTACAGTGAAACCAGATGCTCTTTAGCGTGTCGCTTTGGTTTGGCACGGCTGCTGTTTGTAAATGCAACGTCTGCTGGCTGCCTTTAGGGAAATAAGACACATTGGAGACAGATGTAGAAGTTTCCTTATGGATGCTGTGAGGAATTTCGTAGATGTATAGGTTCTTAAGACACAAGATGGATAAAAAGAGAGACAAGAGACAAATCTAGTAGCAAAGACGAGAGAGACAGGAAGACAGATGGGTAGACATGAAATAATGAAATTGAAGACATATTTAAAAGCGACTTCAAGAGAGGGAAAATAACTTCCAGAGAGGAAGTTGGAGAGGGATAGACAGAAGAGACGGAGCATGATGAAGTGGAGAGCGAGGTTAAATGGATAGATGGAAGGGAGGTGAAGATGGATCGACAGCAGGAGAGAGAGGATGGTGAGAGGTGAGACAGTGGTGTGGTTTCCACAGTGAGGCGATGAGCTGCTGGAGTGGTAACAAGCTGCAGATGGAAGCTGTTAGTTCACCTTTCCCCTCTGTGTTAGTGTTTGTGTGTGTGGCTGTGGTATTTATGTGCTTATACTTTAGCTGCTGTTTGATGGAGATTTGTGTATACTTGTGGGTGATTAATTAGATACAAAGGTAGAACTGAAGAAGAGATAGAGACATCAAAGAAGCCTGTGCTCAGATGAGCACTCAATTTAAGGATGAAAGCACAGGAAACTAGATCTTTGAAAATGTCCACGACAGGTCAAAATGCACTGACACAGACACCCCTGCACTGTGTAGCATACACCGCTTGTGAAAGAGTTGTGATATTATGCATGTTAAGTAGCTGATCACTGTTGAAAGACACAGAACTTCATTTTAAATTCTGGTCAGGAGCACTGTGGCTCCTTTTGCTCTCAATGCCAAAGTGCCTGTTTTAAAACCATGATAGGTTTGTGCCCTAAATTCACACCAAGCTCTGATGTGACTTTGCAGTAAAGATGAACACTGACTGCACATGTGGAAGAAGTGCACCTTTTTTCATTTTTGTTCCTGCCACTTGGAAGATATGTATAGGCCCAACACTGTCTCCTAGAGATTACATTTGCTAGAAACGTAATACTGGCTGAATTACATTTTCTCTCAACAGAATGAGAAAATGTTGTTAATCAATATATCAGTTGCTTTAATTGTCATTCTGAAAACAATTTTGGCAAAATGTGGAAAATCTACTGTACCTCGGTTATTTGAGGTTAGATAATCTTAGTGAATCCCCATATTTGATTCATCTTTAAATACACAGGGCTTACAACAATGTGATAGCTCTACCGCAGTAGCCAGACAGTATCCGTCTTCCACAATCTTTCCTGTCAAAACAAAGAGGTGTGCTGTGAACATTAGATCCCGACCCTTTATCTACAGTATCTGTGAAAGGTCTTAGCGCACGAAAGCTCAAACGCTGCATACACGGTCTTCTCACCACACATACACAAAGTCACACAGTCTCTTGTCATTCTCGTCATTCGCCAGCCGGAGGTCATCTCAGTTCTCAGAGCTGTGTGGAAAAGGTTCAACACATGGAGACAGACAGTCATCAGCTGAAGTCGTCTAGAGCCGCCTGCATGTTGTTCTGATAAACTGTGTCATGAAAGCACAGATTAGACCTTCCTGCTGAAATATTTGGCCTCTACAGGCCTGTTAGTATCAGTGCAGGTGTTTAATCTGTGAACATACTTAAATCTGTTCATATACACTGTGTAAAGTGTAGTAACATTATCTGCTTTTCAAAAAATTGCCAAACATTTTACAAAATCTCTGAATATATTCAAACCATACTGAGAAAATACAACATTTAGTATGAAAATGTATATCATACAATGGCACAAGTCTCCGTAATGTAAAACAGTCCTAAAGTGTATCTTCCTCTCTGTCTCCTCATTGTATTTTCTGCTTGCTCTGCCAGTCCCAATAAATCCAACATACATCATTACATGTTCTGTCTGTCTCGTGGCTTTCTCCGCAAGTCTCTTTTACTACTCATTATTTTCTGACTCTTGCCAGCTGCAAAAAGCCACAAAGCCTCCTTCCCTTCCCTCTCCTACTTTATCTTTCTTTCTCTAACTTCCTCTAACTCCTCTCTCCCTACACTATATCCCTGATGTCTTTCTGCTTGTGTATCTTCCATATTCTCTTGCCAGCAGCTTGAAACTTTTATATCCAGTCTTTCTTATGAATCTACTCCCCTCATTACTGTCTTCAGAAGATTTTTTAACAACACTTAACAGGCTTCGACGTTGGTTGGCCTCAGCGGAGGAAAGTGTTTCACTAGAGTTGTCTGTTCATCCTGTTATTTATTTGGCTGCTGTAAAGACTCTATTAGTTAATATATATTCAGAGAAAACATGATAGAGTGTTAAACTGTTAAGTGTTCTCCCCTCACTGTAAAAGTTTATTCTGCACCGGTATTGAGGGTAATCTAGGGTGAGGCTCTTTGGATGTGAATATGTGTGTGTATGCCTGCAGGCAAAGGACGAAGTTGGAATAAGGGTAAGGAACGACTGACGCATCTTTCTGCATGTGGAGTAATGCTGAAGTGATGACTCAATTTAACAGAAAACATAGTCACTGACAGAAAATGAATTATTGATTAATCATCACACCTCACACACGAGGCAAAAATCCCAAATATTTTCTGCTTCCAGCTTCTCAAATGTGAGGATTTACTGCTTTTCTCTGTTTTACATCATGATTATTTAATGTCTTAATTTGGGCTCTGACAAATTCAATTTTCACGATGTTTTGCCTTTTATGGACTAAACGATAAATTGAGTAATCAGAAAAATAATTGAGTGATTAAGCTATAAAGACAAGCAGTTTTAGTGTAGAGTATGCAGGTGTGTGTATGTGTGTGTGGACACTTAGGGAGAGGAGAAATGGAGATTTCTAGTAAAAACAGATCAGCTGTGTTTGTGTTTGTCTGCAAGGCGCCAGTGATGGACAAGGTGTCACTGGTACATGGGGCCCTTGTGCTTCACTCAGTCAATACCCTCGCTGAGTGGCGAGTGACTGAGGCAACTTTCTCACAGTGTGTGTGTATGTGTGTGTGTGTGTTGAGCCGAGTGAAAAAGAAAGATACAGAACAGCGAGCGTGACGGACGAGTGATGAGAGATAGACGGAAAGCCGATCGAGCCATAAGACTCCTCCACTGAGGATTTGGCATACCAATGACGCCTCCTCACACACATATTTCTCTCCTCATCTCTTCACCTAGAGAGAGAGAGAGAGAGATGCAAGGTGATAAAGAAGAAGAGACGGGATGGAAAAGAGAGAGTAGGAGAGGCAGAAATAAGAGGTGTTTGTGTGAGAAAGTTGAAGATTTCGAAGCTGTGGGAGGTTGAGCGGCTGAGAAGCAGTGGGCTTGTGTTTATGTACTGGTGCGTGTATATATAATTATATTGTATATACAGTATGTGTGTGTGCGTGTGTGTGTGTGTGTGTGTGTGTGTGTAGAGGAGAGAGAGGAGACACCCCACGTCTAGCTGAACTTGAGTTCAACCCGGTCTCCTCCACTCCTGCAGAGTCGTTGCAACAACCTTTTGACTTTGAAGCTGCTGCCAGATCAGCGAGGAGAGCCAGGTGCAGCCTGGTGTGTACAGATGGACTCCTGCTCGCCCACTGATGGGAGTGTGTATCATGTGTATATATACCCTCATAAAGTCATGCACGTGGTAAACTTAACATAACTTATCATCATCATTGGACTCAAAAGGTTAGCTCAACGTGACATTCTGACATTTATTAGTGTGAGTTATTGCCAGCTTTTACTGTTTTCAATTGCAAATGAAATAAAACAAAACCAGCAAATGTGTGTTAATATAAATATTTCTTTTTCTGGGACTCAGTGGTCGGCTGATACTCAGGGAAACATCCTTTAATGTTCAGGAATGATTTGCCGACAGCAGCAACAGGAGCATGTTTGGAGACAATACAGTGGAACAGAGGGCAGTCTTACATCTGGATTCCCACAAGAAACTCTTGTACTCTTGTGGTACTTGGTGATTTAGTGATGATAAAAATGTCTCCATGAAGAAGGTGATGAATATGGTATGAATTCACTTACTGTTGATCGACCTATATCAGTCGTCTGAGGGACAGGATGCCACTCATTCAGGAAACAAACACAGGAAACGTATGGTACTGGATGTGCTCACTGAGCCAGCACAAAAGCAGGACTCTGACGCACAGAAAGGGATTGAAACCATTATCAATGTTATTAGTTACACCTGTGTTTCATTACTCTAGAACAGCCTGCTGTTTATTTGCTGGTATAAATGCAAGCAGCAGAGTAGGAGGAGGCTCACTAGCTGTGAGCACAGGGATAAAGACAATAAAGTGTTTTATATAAATTTGTAAAAGGTGCATAATGCTGAACTGTCACCACAGTGTGCAAGTCAAGTTTTTCTGTCCAATTCTAATCTGAAAGCAGCAGTACAGCAGGGGGTTGGGTGTGGTAGAGGGACAACAAGCAGGTGCAGCTGCAACAAGCAAGACTGATCAGCGCTCCGCAGGATGCAAAAATATTCTCACAAAATTTTCTTAACTTCTAAGAAACTGGAAACGAGATCAGTCAGGACTTTGATCTCTGGCTTATTTGTGAACACAAACTGAGCAAATTGGGGTAATCTCCTTAACGATGTATTCTACCTTTTATTGATATTCCATTAAGTTGTTTTTTTCTCTTTAATCTGTTTTCTTTGTCTTTTTCTCTTGCTGTATGCATTTTAGCTTTACTTGTTATTTAATTTCCATGTGGAGTGTCTTGCATTTTTGATTTGTATGTTTTCCTGCTTCGATCTTATGCTTTATTACTTGGCAGGAATATATTTAAGTCCTGTGAGAAGTGTGAAAAGTCTTCCACCCCTGCATCATTATCTCTCTTACTTTCCGCTCCACCTCCTCCTGCTTTCTTTTTCTATCTCTTCTGTTTGTGTTTTTTGGATGCCAATACTAATCTTTTTCTCTCCTCTCTCTGCAGACCTGCTGGCGACCAACAGGTCATCTATCTTCAGCGGTCATCATGGCCAGCTCTCTCTTACTGCCGTGTTCTTGGATGAGTACCGTGACCGCCTCTTCCTAGGAGGGAAAGATGTCATGTATTCTCTCATGCTGGGACCCGCCAGCAGCGAGCCCAAGGAGGTGAGGCTGTTTGGAGACAACAGCTACAATCAGTTATTTTATTGATGTTATTTTAATGACTTGTTCTGCTCTAATGATCGATGTGTAGTGAAGGGTTAGTTGATAGTAGTCAACATTTGTCATTCATTTTTAGATTTAAGTGGTTCCAATCTGTAAAAAGATGATGTATGACTTGAAGATATAGGCGTAGGGTTTTCAGGTTTTACAGAATCCTCCCCCTTTGTTGAACATCTGTTATAACACTCTGTCATAAATCAACCATAAACATGGTGACTCAAACCTGAGCAGCCATTTCATTTTATATTACTGCATTACATTGCATCATCACTGAAACATTATCAGAAAACAGTGATGAAAATATTTTTAGAGAGTTTAAAGAAAGCTCAATTTTCGGTAAAAACAACAGATCACGCATCTATTTCTGGGGTAAATATGCATCTCTGGGCCAATCATTTACTGCATCCAGTATATTATGAAATTTCTTTGAAATGTGTGAATAAATAAGCATGGTTGCAGTAGGATATGACTGTAGTACCAGAGCTATTTTCAGCTCTGCTTTACCTCTCTTCTAACCTAAACCTCAATCACATTTTCTACGATCTCATGCCCTTCCTGCTGCAGGAACAACTGTAAAAGTGCAGCTAGTGCTAACCAGCCTTGTTTTTTTGTTTTTTTAAATCTAGGTCACCTTTATTATGAACATCCATTTGTCATTCAGGCTTGTCAAACACGCTGGTTTTGCAGTGAGAGTTACAGTCTCTCACCAGAGAGAAATAAGAGTTGAACAACGATGCTGAAGTCAGAGGCCGTATTCGCAAAGGACCTTATTTTACCACTAAGTGGTACTAAAAGACTTTTCTCCTAAGAGCTGTTTATAAAGCTGCTGAAAGCAACTTTTACTAAGAATAGAGAGATCTTCTAGGCTAAGAGAAGGAGTGGGGTTGACCCATGGGTGACTTACGTAGCATTTGAGGGCATACTGCCAGAAGACTGAAGCTGCTGCTGCTTTCCCTACAATCTCTGTGCAGCCATTATACTCGGATGCTTTGTGAATACGTCCCCCGATTTACCGTCATCACACACTGAGAGTCTGCTGACATAGAGAGAGATAAGAAGCCGAAAGAATGCTATCGTTGCTCTAGATTTAAGGCTCTGTTTTCTTTTATCAGCAAATATTGGATTTTTGATTTTAAAACCTAACTGTTGAAATAAAATGCATTTATTTTGGGAAGATATCGACATCTTGGTTTAAGTCAAGAAGACCAGATATGTTGAGAATCATGGAAAAATGTGTCTCATATTGGAGTGGAATTTATATCTAATGTAATTTATTCAGCGCAACAACGGACATAGATATGAGTTTTGCTGTGATTTGTGGAGTTGGGGAGTTATTATACCTTTGAGTTATATCTTACGAGCATTCTGAGAGTTTTTATTGGAAGGCTTTGACACAGGGGAAATGAGCGAGTTAAAATGAAAACGGGATTTCATATCATCTTCATGTGTATCTGTTGAAGAATAGTGCTGGGAATATATGCAGCATATATTTATTCAGACATTATTTTGCAGTAGGGCGCACAGTGTTCTCTGTGTTCCATCAGACTGGTTTGTAACAAGCGTAGAATAAAAATATGTCTCTCTAAAGCAGAAGTCCCTGATGTGCGCCACCACTTTAAGAGCAGCAGAGTATGAGTGAGTGTGTGTGTGTGAGTGTGTATCTGTGCTCATACATGGGTCAAAGACAGAGTGAATGGGGGAACTGGGAATTTAAGTACACAGGGAGCCAGATGTCGCCCACCTTATCCGCCCTTTAATTCCCCTACATCCCTCTCTCAGCCTCCTCTCAATGCTCTCCGCCTTGGCTGCTGATCACACATGAAGCTCTCTGATATTCTAGTTTGCTGCAAGCTGAGGTTTAATGCCCATGCTTCCATCAAAGCCAGCCATTGTGAAATCTCCCCGTGATGCCAGTTCAATGAAACAAAGGTTTACAAGACGACATACATCTGCCAAATACTTCATAAACCAGTGCTGAAAGACGGAGAGAAGAAGGGAAAGGGAAAAAAAACAACCCCAAATGAATGAATTCATAATGTTTGTCTTCGCATAAGGGATTATCACTTAAGCAAAACATGTTGATGTTAAATCAAAGTTGCTTTGACAACCAGCATTGATGTTGAAAACCCGTGGTTCCCACAACTGATCCCTGCGTTATTTTCTAAAATTAGAATCTCAGGATGTTTCTGATATGAGTTCAAAGGTGTCTTGAGTATTTTGGGAAATATAAATATTTGCTTTCTTAGCAGATGAGAAAATTAATATCATTCTCATTTCTGAGGCAGAGCTGCAAAGCAATTGGCCTAGCTTAACGTAACTGTTTATATAGTTAAAGACACATGAAGTGCTTTGAGCAGGAGACAGGCTTATCATTTCTGACAGGCATATCACAGGGCTATGAAACCATATATTCCTTATGTTGGAAGGAAATATGAAAGACAGAAATGAAAGTCAGACAGCGCATCCCTACTTCCAACGTCTCTGCTGCCAAAACCTAAAAACTCTCCCCAAAACCACAGATTGTAATTTTTACATTTCTGTTTGTATATGAATTAAACAAATTAGATACAACATCTCAATTAGTGAACTTTAAAGGTGATGGTAGGCATATTTTTCAACTTTTGACAGAGCCAGGCTAGCTGTTCCCCAGTCTGCAAAATACACTTATTCGCTTTCTTTCCGAAAGAGACATGAGAAGATTGACACAGCTTGTTGTCGGTGCATTAAGTACGGAACTGGAGCAGCTAACCCCGGCTAACCCCGTCTCTGCTCCAGTTCCGTACTTAATGTACCGACAACAAGCTGTGTAAATCTTCTCATGTCTCTTTCGGAAAGAAAGCGAATAAGTGTATTTTGCAAAATGCTTACCTATTCCTCTAAAGTTATTTTGCTTGTTTGGGTTGAAAGTCATCCTTCTAACACACCTTGAAAAATGCTGAATATTTTTGATAATGAAAATAATTTAAGCCTGAAAAATAATATTAAATAATATTATGATGTGACTGAAACATTTCTACTTAAAGGTATACTATGCAGGATTTGTCGGTTGTAAACACAGCATTCAAAGTTGGTCCCTCCTCCCCAGTTTGTCTAAAGTGAGCTGAGAGCAGAGCAAGAGAAAGTAAATCATTGTTAACCAAATGGCTGCCACTTTTTGTCACTATTCTTATTCTTTGTGGTATTTTTACATTTCTTATGGTGCATCTGATTAAATATCTAGACTCTGTGAGAAACTGTTAAAGTTTAATAATCAGAATTGTAGTTTCCAAGCTCAAACTCTGTCAACCACAGCTTATTATATCTGCTTGGCATGAAGGTAACACTGCCACCTTTTCCACTATAAATCTGACTAACAGTGTAGTAAAATTGGAAAATGGAACTAGGTGTTATTCTAAACACAAGGGTTTGGTTGAAAACAAGTCAGACAGCTTTAAATCAGTGCATTCAGTGTTTCTGCCCAGGTCTTAAACCTACCAGTTCCTACTGAATCAAATCTTGAAAGTGGAGCTTTTCCCTTAATAATGATTACCCAGGAAACACTAAAACAAATACTGATTTAGTTTATGTAAATGTTTCAAATGATGGAATCAATATTCCACTTTCTCCTTGCTAAAAGATAAATATATATGGCATTTGATACACCATCTTTGATTATTGTATATAAAATGTTAATATTTTGGGGGGGGGGCGTTGGCCTGGAAATGTGGCTGGCACCTTTTAAAGACTTTGTCATTAGTTTCAGCATGTTCAGACGACTGGTTTATTTTCCTCAGTGTGTGGTTACGTACAATGTGTCTTGTGTTGCTATGCTTCCTTGGTGATTTTAGAGATGGCGTGTGGCCCAGCTTAGTGAGGCTTCATTCTAGAGAACTCCCTTTGGCTTCCAAGGAATACACTACGCAGCATAAGAAATGACATGTTGATAAAAGCAGAGGTTGTTTTGGAATTTAAATCTTCTCTAGGGACTTTTTTTCTTTGAGTTTGTTTTAGGATTGCAGAGTGTAAAAGGTTCTTTAAATATTTTGGTCCAGTGTTTAAATCGGGTAATTCTAGCCTTGTTGCATCCTGCTTTGGTCAAAAATAAGTTAATTACATTCCATTATTCTATCTATAGTACTATATCTGTAATGAAAAAGCAACAAACTCTGCTAAAATCAGCATGCAGCAGCATGATGTACAAACAGTAGCTCATGTCTGAATATTTTTCTGCTTTTAGAGTCATAGTAAAAGTTGAGTGCACTTAAACAATACAAACAAAAATGTAATTTGATAGGGAAAGTGTATTTTATTGTAGCTTCAGTGACCACAGGGCATAGGGGATTCTTGTCAAACATATGATAAAAGTGTTATTTGTTATATGTCTCTGTATTGTTAAAGACAAGTGGGGTTGATCCAGATCACATTTCTCATTCATCATTTGGTATAATGTGCACTAAAAGGGAGATACTGGAGGTTTTTGATGTATTCCAGGTTGTTCAGCACCTAATATGCCCGTTTCTATCTTAATTTTGGCTTACTTCTCAAATATTGTATCTCTGGAGTCTCTTTTGAAGGTCCTGTTCATTCACAGGGGCGGTTTCATTGTCAGAAATTATGACAAGTTCCAGTTTGAAGTTAAAGGACGGGCTGCGGTCGTGACCGTCCTCCACGGCTCACTTGTTTCCAGCTCTGACACACTTCTTTGCACTCTGTTCCAAGTTCAAAGAGCAAATAAATAGCAAATGTGAATGATGTTTGAGGGTGGATTAAAAATTAAAGAGCACTCTGAGAAGGCAGAGTCACAGTGATGAAGTGTCGAGCTAAGTTAAATAGAGGAAGAAACCAGGGTGGCTGGTGGAGGTCGGCCATATTTCCTAAATCGTGCAGAGCGGGAATCTTGGACAGTGAATAGAATATTACAGTACACTGACTCAGACTGTTGCCAGCCAGGTTTTGGGCAGGGCCTGATTTCACGGTATATCAATATCAGTCAGGCATGCTATCAGGCTGCTGTAGGTCAGGCTGTGTGTGTGTGTGTGTGTGTTTGTGTGTGAGTCAGACCTTTCACCAGGCCAACATTCATATCATTCATATCATCCAGCATCATACAAAAGAAATCGTTCCAGAGATTGAAACCATTGCAAGCCAAGTCTTAGACCGACCATAATTTATGCATTTATTTCAGTCAGGCATGAAACAAATTTTTGTTTCAAATGGATTCCCACAGTTGCAAGCCAGCTTGCAGGTCAGGCGTTAGTCACACATTAGGTGGTGCAACAACAAAAATATTTGCACTAGTGTCCATTGTACATGGAGAAAATATTCATACCAAGAAAGCAGTGGTTTCTGGTTTGATTTATTTTTTTTCTCGAAATTCTTCTAAGAAAAAACAATCCCTCACCAAAAGTTGTACTTGAGGTATTGTAAAAATATTTCCTATTGAGTAAAACTGAATTCTGACAGTCCAGCAGGAATATGGTAAAGTTGCCTCAGTTTTTGTTTTTGGAAGGCGCAGACAAGTTATGTCATCCTGCCAATAAGGATGCCACATCAGAAAACGCTTCTATACATCGTTCTAAAGGGACGTTACAAACTGCATATTTTGTTGTCGAATTTCAAGGACTTATTGGGAGGAAAATATGTTGATGGATGATTTTTCATCAAAATATGTATTTCACAATTGGAATTGCAGGAGAGGCCGCACTTTAACACGCCCCTGTTAAAGTGTATAAAATACATAGATAACTGACATTTAAAAAATTTTGCAAAAATGTGGAATCTTTTAGATACTACAAAGAAAAATATGTTCTTTAGATGCTAAATGCAAGAGGACACGTATTTGTAATAGAGTATATATACAGTCTTCTTCAACACCAACTCAATTTGATTTGTATTCTATCTGACATTTTATCTAACATTGTGAATTTTCATTGTAATGATTTGTATTTTATTTCACTGACACAGAGGTAAACTTAACTTAAGGGATTGATTGGCTGAGTTTTGTTCTTTTGCACTCCACTGTATTAAAGCAAATTATAGTGGTTAAAGTACTTCAATGTCACATCTTTTATCTGCACAGGACTTTAAATACAGATGACTATGTGTGAGAGAGTTTCAGTATGTCTGAGCCAGGTTTCAGTCATCCTGATTCACAGTGCGCCCGCAGTGCTGGCTGTGATAACTTGGGGTTTATAACACAGGAGATAAAATCTGTCCAGAACTTTTACTGGTGATATGAAATTTAGAGTGTGACGAACAAAAGAGGAGAATGTGGTTTGATTTTGAGCCAACGAGGCAGAAACAGATATTCGTTTGTCTCATTTGTCTCAACTCAATTTACATTGTGTCTCTATTTTTGTTTCTATCACTTCATCACTTCAAATTCATACACACTCGATAACAATCTTATACAGTTGATACGAGAGTGGCCCCGTCACACACACACACACACACACACACACACACACACACACACACACACACACACACACACACCCACATGCTCTCTATACACACACTAAACACAATCAGACATAGTAATGCAAGTCAGGACCATTTGTTTCTTCTCTGGTTTCTATTCTCTCTGTTAGCCAAAACAAAACAGTTTCCTACTGGACCAGACAAAGACTTATTGTCTCAGAGAAACCCTCTGGTAGTTTGCAAGAATCTACATTATTTCACACATCACTGAAGCTCAATACTGAGACAGACTTGGGCTTTCCTCTGCAGTGGCAATTGGATTTCTTTTCTCATTTGTAGAAAGCAGATTGGTTAAAACTATCCACATTGTTTCAGGTCCAAATTTTAATTCACGCCTATCTGAGACTGACCTCTTCTCCTTATTGAATTGGCAGAATGAGAGGAAGACTGTGGGACTTTCATAATCAGACAATCTTGGATCTATGCTGTGAGAACTTGAAAACTGAAGAGAGTTTTATTTATTTATCTTTTCTTTTTTCAAGATCCAGATGGTGTTGTAAGGATACACTAAGGGTTTAGCTGAGCACAGCTTGCCTGTTTGTCTGTAGCCAAAGGTCTCGTTTTATTACTAGACACAAAAGAGAAGACTGACATTGGAGGGGACAGAGCCACGAGTCTCTGGAGTCAACATTGATACAGCAGATTCACATCTAGTTTGAAGTCTTTCAGAGCATTGCAAAGTTTCCTTCTGTTTCAGTTTTGTATGTTATTGTTGTTGTGAACATTGTATAAAGGTGGTTGCCTTAATCCATATTGAGCAAGTAGTTCTAAAAGCATGCGGTTAATCAGATGGACAAATCAATCTTAATTACACTGTGGTCTAGTTAAGGTTTCACATTTCTCTACTCTATTCCAAAATCATGTTACTTGATCCTCTGAATTTAAGAATGGTATTTCCTGTAGTAAAAAATAACAAAAAGCATCATTTATTTGAAATATTTAAAGTAATTTTAGCTGTAAAACACACTTCATCACTTACTTATAGTCGTATCTAGCTATGCAGTTGTGCTTTGGTCAGTCCACAGAAGACACTTATAACAGTTTTCAGCCCAAGAAGAAAGCAGTTCCAATAAAGTTGCTGGATTATTCAGTGTAACCGGTACATTACTTTTTATTTTCAGGGTTCTTTTAAATGGTGGCAGGGTCCATGACAATGGAGAGATGGCAAGAAATGAGGGAAAGAAAGATGCAACAAAGATCCCTGGTTGGACTCATACAGGGAAAGTTGCGGTTAATGGTTGACATCTTAACCTCTTAGCCACAGGGACACCCCCTTGAAGTTTTGAACATAGTTTTATTTCATTGCTGTGAACACGATAAAAGAAATGACCTCTATTGTTTTGGGGTGGAGGCAGAAATCTTAGAGACAGATTATCTCAAAAACTGGGCAAATAAAACCAAAATTATCTGCATGACTAGATACCATTAGAGATAAGTGAGAAAACATGTTGTTAAAATATGACGTAATCTGGGCAAACCGACCTGGCGTGGGCTTCAGCATGTCTGAAATGATGAATGTATGTGTCATGTCTCAATCAACGCTACAGCTTTACAAGCCAAAAGTTAAATCCTAAAGTCTTGGGCTCGTCCTCAGAAAGTTTTTCTTTCATCATATGCAGAAGGTCCGTTCTGCTCAATTTGCTTCTAATTGCTATAAAACAGAATTTGCAAGGAGAATAATTCAAATTTAATGACACATGCCGATGATTGTTTTGATTGCATTTACAGTCACATAAGGGGTGTGTGGCTCCCGCAAAGCAATTACATTTTGCAATATGACTGAATAAGGTGGTTATTTACATCATTTCAAAGTTATGAGGTCATTAATCATTGAACTGTTTTTTTTTCTCTCTCCTCTTCTTGTTCATCTTTCTCTCTCTCTACCTTCCTTCATAGATTTATTGGCCTCCGTTACCTGGCAACAGAGAAGACTGCATTCAAAGGGGGAAGGAACCACAGGTAAGTGATTCACAGTGTACGAATGTTAGCTGTAGCTGTTAGCTAGCAATGTCCATGTGTGAGGAGTGTGTCTGTGGACCAGGAACTCCAGTTATTTTTATTTTTCTCCAGTTTCTTCTGCTTTTTTGTCTTTCTACGTGTTCCAGTCATACATCATTTGGAACATTTTCAACTCTGACACACCTGTCTTCACCGCAGTTTGCTCTGCCTAGATCAAAGCTGCGTCTGCTCCCACTGTTGCCCTCCCGTTGACTTTGTATGCATTCTTGCGTTGCCTAAAGTTTCAGTGTTTATCTTTCCACTCGCTGTATCTGTTCTGTCAAGTTTGTGTTGTAGAGAGATCACCTGAGCCAGCCACTGCTCCTCATTCACTATCAGTACACAGACAGTTTTCAGCCAATCTCTTCAAGATTGTCCACGTTGCTTTACTGCTGTGGCCTTTTTTAAGTTATTCCTGCATTCCCGGTTTGTGCTTGTAACCTGTTCTGTTGTCAATGTCCTGCCAGTCTGCTGATTTTTGGATTTGTTTGCCGGTCCTGACCGCCTGCCCGATTTTTAAGCCTTTCACTCTACCAGTTGAGTCTTTGTGTGTACATTTGGATTTCCATTCCTGCTGCCAGTAACCTGACATCTGACATTACAATGCGGCCAAAAATGAACTGAACAGACCTTGTTTTTTCCATAAATGAGGTGACTGAGTTGACCTCCACTATTGACTCCAGACTCCACCTCAATACCTTTTGCCAAATGTGTCCAATGAAGAGCAGAGAATCAGCTCTTTCTATGGCACTTGTGTTCCTCCAAACCAAGTTGGTCATTGGGTCTCCAGAGATTTCAGCTGCTTACCCACTGAATCCTGTGTCCACGTCAGTCTCTGCTCTGCTCTGCTCTCAGTGTTTCTCCTGTTTCTTCCCGTTCATGCTTGTATTTTTCCAGTTCTAATTTAAGGAAAGACATTTTGACAGGTTTGAAAACAAGAATACAAAATATTAATGCACCGCAAGGTCCTTTTCTTAGCTGCAGTCCCCAAATGGCACATTTGTCAGGGAGTGCAGATTGCGCCTCAGGCAATACTAAGCATGCAGTAAATGGCATCCTGACACAGTTTAGTGCCATGCTGTGTTGTGCTGACTCTTCAGTTTCCTACCCTACCGCTCTCTGCTCTCCCACATTACTTAAAAGGTACAGTACTTTTAATGACTCAGCAGCTGAGTAGTGTTTGTCTTTAATGAAATCTACAACTTACTAGCACTGTCAAGATAATTTAATAATCATAATGAAATGTTACAGCTGTGGTGGATGAGACCAGTCTTTCCCGATGAAGAACTGCATGGAAAGCTTTCAGGAGAGCATTGCTGTAAATGAAGACTTTTATTGGTTTTGTGAAGGAGGGATGGGAGGTGGGATTGAATGAGGAGAGGGAAGGAACACAAATAGAAGGAAATAGGGAGTAAGGTATAGGAAGAGAGGAAAATATGAGAAAAGATAAATAAACAAAGAGAGCACTAATCTAATTATGTGCATGTTTATGACAAGAAAAAAGAAGGAATGGATATTTGGAAAAAGCAACCGCCTACAATAATGTCCAGAAACAAACCACATTTTATTTACAAACTGGATGACACACATATGGGAATATAGTATACCAGCACCTTGAGTTGTTCACATCCCCACAAGCTGACTCAGCTTTCTGCCTGTTAACCTGGAGGAGGTTAAAGAAACAACTTTGTGGAGAAACAGGGGGATAGATAGAGGAGGGGATGATTTTAAGAGCATCTTTAAAAAGGGAAGAAATAAAGGACAAAGTAAAGCACAAGTGGCTGCAAGGGTGAGTTGTAAGATGGACCGAAAGAAATGAGAGAAGGGGTGAAAGAAAGGAGGAAAGTAAAAAAGAAAGTAAGAAAATAAATTAATGGAAAGGAAGAAAAAATTTAATGAAGTCATTTCTTTGATGTACTGAGACATCGTTAAATTATGTCCCAGTTGGAGGAGAGGGTCTCAGTGGCTTAAGTGGTGCCCAGAATACATAAACTGGCACTAATTACTGGTTTACACACATACATCACTCACTCACACACACACACACACACACACACCGCAATGAAGACACACTGTTGTAAGAGTTGTAAAAGTGCTGCGGCTTTTTGTGCCTTCTTGTACTCATAGCAAGAAGTCTGACAGCCACCTCCATCTGGAACGGGTTAGAAGGTGTGTGTGTGTGTGTGTGTGTGTGTGTCAGTAGGTATATGTTCTCTGTGTTTGAAGTGGCAGGTGTGTCTTGGGTGTCTTATATCAGTTTTATTAGGTGTTTCCTCTGTGCGTTGCTCACAGGGCTCACACCACGCTAGGTGTGTGTGTGCGTGTGCGAGCTACTGTACTGTCCATAGAGGAGAGGAGGAGTCACAAAGCATTATTGCACAGGTCATAAAACAGACTGTGTGTAACTCTACCTTACGTGTGCCAAAGGAGTCATAAAGAGTGTGTGTCTGTGTGTGTGTGTGTGTGTTTGAGTAAGAGACAGAGATATTTGTCTTCTTATGTTAAACTACACAGACATCTTTCTGCATTCCTTCACGTATCTCGTTTTCTTTGTGTTTCAGAGTTTTTTGGTGTCAAATTAGATGGATTACTGTTGTATCTTGTGGCATTGACAAAGCAAAAGACACATACACCCAACACACACACACACACACACGGACCCATATGGTCCATCTCATATGTTTGCTGTCTGAGTTTGTTAAACACAACTTGAGTTTGACTAAAAGTGGTAGAGGCTGAAAGGTGAAAGGTCCTCACATTGTGTTTTTGGACTTTTGTGTGTGTTTGGTGATTGAGAGAAAGACATACATGAGAGAGAGACACAGAGGCAAAGAGAGGCAGATTAAGGGTTTTAGTTATAATCAATCCAGGTTTGATCATTCAGTTGAGGAAAAACCAAAAAATCCACAGCCCTTAGCTGCATGAGCATGTTCAGAGGGTGCATACCTTGACGTTAAAAGTGAGTGGAAGATAAATAAAGTAGGGGGACGTCCTCTTTATCTCTCTAATGAAAGTCTCTGTTACCACCATAAACATATTTTTACTGATAGCGTCTCCTCCCAGAGTCATAACCTCATGACCTTCACCATCATTAATTACAGCTCAGACAAATAAATAACAAGCAGAGGGGAGGTACTCACTGTCTTCAGTCAGGCGTGTACTGTCTTGCTATGGCTGATGACACATTTTTGGCTGTTGTCTGTCCGTCACTGAGTCACTAAGTGATGAGATTAAACTGCTGGTTGGCAGAAGGCCGCCAAAGGCCATTGAAGCTAAGTATCCCAACAATATTACCCAACCAACTGACAGCAAGCAGCAATGGTGGAGATTAAGCTGTGATAATTTTTGTAGGACTGTTAATATATCCTTTTATCAAGTTTGAATATTTTTTTAGGGGGGGTGCCACAATTACCTTCTGAAGGAGACTGTTGTGTGATGTTTACATGAGAAGAGGATCTGTGCGTCAGTGTAACTTCCTGTCAATATCTGTATATCTAATGTCTAATGTCAAAATTAAGCACTTCTGTGTTCATGGTAAATAAAATAAAAACATTATAATTAATACATTTACAAACTTTATACACATGAAACACACTGTATTGGGGTCATTTACACTTAGCATTAATGATTAACTTTATAGTTACTGTATTAAAACTATTTTTGGGTTGTGGGTGAGTGAAATAATATGTGAAACAATAGCCTAAAGGCCCAAACTCACTGAAAGCATGGGTGGATTTTGAAGTAAACCTATTGTTTTAAATCGCCGAATATGCACCAAAGGCGTTATGAGGTGTGTCAAACTGTCTTGATGCCCCTATTCTGACCTTCTTTTGATCTTGGAGCATCACATGAGGACCCAACAACCAAAGCTGTTTGTTTCTGCAGCCAAAAAAAGAGAGAGAGAGAGTGCGAGCAAGCTGAGAGCACGAGTGAGCAGGTGAGAGAGAGACAGCGCGGTGGTGGTCAAGCATCTGTGTTGGTTCTGTGGTGTTGTCATTTTAAATCTGATGCCTGCGGTGCGCCATAGGAGTAGACCTTAAATCTTAACTCAACCTTTCTTACACAGCCCTATATAGTCTACACCCAAAATCTGGTGCAATGTGTTTTAAGTATTTTTAATGTTTTCGGGTTTTTTTTACAGCACCTTGAGTTACAACTACTGCATGAAAAGTACATCTTAGAAATGCTGTGCTGTCTGATGGTAACCAGGCAATGTACAAATTAAAAACCCTCTAGCGTTTCATACACCGTCCAGCCATGTACTAGGTTTTGACCTCATCTTGTTTTTCTTCATCTATCTGTATCTTCTGCTCACCATCAAGTTAATCAATCCAGCCAGAGAATTCCTCCGTCTCTAATGGGCTGAAATTGTGATGCATTATAAAACTGTGCATGTTTAACATAAACTTAACATTTTGAGCACAGAGCTAATGTTAGTAATCCTTGCTTCCTTGTGGTCGGCCTCATCAGTGCATGTGTGA
The DNA here is from genome assembly GCF_914725855.1 of Thunnus albacares. Lineage (NCBI taxonomy): Eukaryota > Metazoa > Chordata > Actinopteri > Scombriformes > Scombridae > Thunnus > Thunnus albacares. Next base: position 12,519,249 of record NC_058110.1, on the reverse strand, counting down.
TCAGCTCCACTTTGTTTTAATTGTCTAATTTTTGCCTGTGTGTAGAAGAGCTAATTCTTAAATGATCAGGATTAAGCATCACATTTTAACACTGCATACAAAAAGTCTTTATTAGGTCAGGGTGGATGGTTGGTTGGTTGTAAAAAGTGAAGTGAAGATGTGGTTTGTGTCCTCTCTCTTACAAACTGTTCTCATTGGCTTCTTTTTAACAATGACGACAATGTTCCCCTAAACTTAACAAAGTTGTTCTAGTTTCCTTAACTCAAACTTTTAGTACTTTTGGGAGTGGTTATATAGGTCATTTTGAAATACAGCAATGACCAACAAACAATTTGACTAAAAACAAATTTCACTGACTCACTCTGTTCATGTGGTCATTAAAGTAAAGTGATTTCGTAATTTTCAGTGACATACAATATTTGTCTTTCCCGTCACTGATGTTTAAACATGTTCTGGGGTGGCCTGCTTTGTGTGAGGGCCCGCTGCAAGCCTCCAATAGCATCAACAAAAACACAGTTGATAATTTGAAAGTGATCACTTTCTACCTAAGAATTGTACCTACATTTAATCACTTGACAGGACTGAAGTAGCGCCAATAAGCTCTGTTCCATCTGCAAACATTCCCAGTATTGACTTATTCAGTAAATCATGTTTATATTTCAAGAAAAATCTTTAAATCTCTAAAGTCTGAGAGTTTACTGTATACACTATGGAATTACTGCCAGTAGAGACAGATTTGGGAAGATGTTGCAGCTTCTCTTTATGGTTCTTCGCTGTGTTTTGTTTGATATTAATGAGAAAAAGATGATGCAGAGGCCAGAGAAACCAAGGGTGGTCTTTTTCTGTCTTAAGTCTGCCAGGAAGCTGAGTAGGTGACTGTGGTTTTCTTTACTAAAATGAATATTTGATTGGTTACATGGTGGGAGTAGCTGGTAGATTTTGGGAAAAATCATCTCACACGGTTTGGCGAGAGTTTCTTGCCATTACCGAGTGTTTTCAGTGCTGTCTGGAAAGCAGTGATGAGTATGTAGAAAACTGTCTTCTTTGAGGATCATAAGCTGCTGAGACCAAAGACTTGGACTTGCCGGTTCATCCAGCTGTCTAGCTTTGAACTGCCTTCATGATGTGTGTCTTTGATTGTGTTTGTGTATGAGGTCCTGTTGACTATAGTCTTGTGCATATTTGTGTGTGTGTGTGTGTGTGTGTCTGTGTGTGCGCGTGAATGTGTTGGCTCTCATTTCCTGTTAGTATTACAGAATCTGACTTTTCTCCACTGAACATCGGCTGTTTATACTGGAAACTGCTCTCCATGTCTAACAGTGCCTCTCCCTGCCCAGGTCAATGATCATAGAACATGTTTGGCTGCTGGAACTTTTCTTTGCTGTTTGCTCCATTTTAGCTCTACCATCGTGCTCCATGGACATTGCTTTTAAACTGCTTAATGATCACAAAAGTAAAATCCTGTCAAATAGAATTTTCAAAGCTGCAATTCACTGTTGGCCCAAACATTCACCAATTAAAACATGCAAGCACCACTGTTGGAGTAAAAACAATAAAAAAACAACCCAAGTTTTGCCAAAATGATGCTTTATTAAATATGACGCTAATGCTCGGTTGCTGATGGTTGAGGTTTCATTCAAAATTAAAAACAAAAATCCATTTGCATGTAGAAAAATATGTGCAGATAAGAAAATGATCTGCTAGTTAATAGTTTCTTACATGGTATATCAATAAAAATTCCTTCTAGAGTAAATTTTTTATCTTTCACCTGCAATACATCAATGCATTATTTTGGCTGCTACCGTTACATTTTTGTTGCAAACACCTTTAAATTCCCCAAAATATAACATGCATGTGACAATGAGGTTGAAGGTTCAGAATTCTTGGCTCACCCAGGACAAACTTGGAGAAGAAATAGTATAAGAAACATATCCCACTCCCTCGAGCAAATTTTCTTGACTGCTTCTTTGTGGAGCTTATTTAAACATTTAATATGTCATTGCCAAATTGTGATTCCGTGTTATACTTAGTGCAAACAAATCAGGCCATGATTGAAATGATTTGTATCCCGTGGCACTGCTACTGCTCATGTGTCTCAAAAATAAAGACCACATGTCACCATGAACCGTGTTTCTTTCTGTCATGAGGAAGTCTCCACTCGTGCTGCCTGGAGTCACTATTTCTGCTTCTTCAGCCCAAGTTTTTTTTTTTTCTTTCAATTACCGAAACATGTTAGGAAGGTCTATATATTTCTTATCCAGGTAGTCAGTTGTCAAATAAAGTTTAAATCCATCCACTGGACTGGATCAGCAGTACTGCTTTGTTTGCCCTGGAAACACAGCGCCCTCCTGTTGTGCACATAAAAAGCATTACACTTTGCACAGCGGATTTCATGAGAAATCAGACTTTGTAGTGCACACTGTAAAGACCGCCAGTGCTGTTGGCAATGTTCATGTTTGTTTATGTTAATAACACTTATGTCTCTGAGTGAATGTGGTAATGATTTGATATTTAAAATGCAATACATACCTTTTTTAACCCTCAAGACACAAAACTGTGGTTTTTGTGGGCAGCTTCAAAGTTTGAACTGTGTGAATGAGCAGCAGGGTACTGCTGGGAAAGAATATTTATGGTCAACCAACCTTCCCTTGGTAATCAAAGGTTAATAAATGAACATTGTGAGCTTTTGTTTCCACTCAACAGCCTTGACCCTAACTATTCAGGCAATGATTAAATCTCCTCATTTTCAATCCTGGCTAGATGTTAAGACTATTCCCAAAGAGACCAAACCAGATTTAGTAATAAACCACTTCGTTTTCTGTTTAACAGCATGCCCTTTATTGCCACTTAATCTCAATAAGACCACACAGATATGTAAAACCCAAAATCCCAGAATGGGAAAGCTCAGGCATATTTCCTTGTTTTCAACATTTCATTGCACTCTTTGCTCTCTGAGGCCACACTCTTCACGACGAGTCCCTGAGTAGTAGAACGGAAACAAAGTAGAGACAGATTTCTATTCATTCTCCGTCCACTTGGTAGACTCTCTTAGATCTCATATATCTTCTGTAAGAACGTAGAGGCATAAGCCCAGCCTTTCATTTTCTCCCCTGAGGATATTATTCCAGTAGGCTGGAGATAAATTCTGCACTGTTTTATCAGGCGCAAAGCCATCCAACATTAATTTGGGGTTAATAATTTGGCGAGTCAGAAATCCTTTTAAAATCATGCCAAATCTGCTCTTTGATACCCCCCTCTCCCTCAATAAAAATCCACTGGCATATTTAAAAATCAGATTTTTGTGTTGTTTTTTGTGTACACTGAATAATTAGCGGCAAATTGAGATTTATTGAAAGCCTCCTTACTACAAGTATGTTTCTGTTTAGTTTATTACTGGCCTGGTTTTATTTAGGTGGAGAAATAACTCAGCGGTGAAGGGCGACAGGATGATGTAAACTATTTCTTGTACCACAGTGACATAGTTTACATCAGGTCTGCATTGCCGCAAAGCACTCAAGGAAATGATCAGCAACGTTTGAGTCTCTCACCACGACTTTTAGCGGGATGCAGGCCACACACAAACGCAAAATGACAGTTTTACAAGATACATTCACACACAATATATGCACTTGTAAAAACACAAGAAGGCCAGCACTCGTGCAGATGTTCGTGCTCATTAATCGTGAAAAGACATGCAGATGCATAATGCACAAATGCAAAAACAGGGCAAAGAAACTTGTATCTCATTCAGTATTGGGTGAATACACAAATACACATCAGACACTCATTGTGCAGATATGAGTTTGACCTTGTTAACTTGAGAGAATGACACTCGGCCGATCCCTTCCTTCTCAGCTGACACTCGTTTTGTCAGCTGCTGTTGTTACAGACAGGAAGAAGGAAGTTGTCGTGCCCTCTGCTTCCTGTAGACTTGATACTGATTTCCTCTGTCACCATTTCTTTTGTTCTCTCTCTTATGGCTATTTGAGTGTCTGTGTCTGGCCTTTCACACTTTGTTTCCAGTTAATTGTGTGCTTTATAAAGTAGTAGTAGTCTATTTCTGTCTTCCTTTCTTTGTAAAATCTGTGAGTCAAATTCAGATTTACGGTGTCTTGATATTCCTTACTCCTCCACAAAAAACAAAAGAAATTATCCATTACGTTTTCGCATTGGCACCCAGACATTTCTGATGTTTTAAAAAAACTTCTTGACAAAATTCCTCTGACCCGTATGTGATGAAACTTGTTCTACAACATCAGCATGTCTCTGGCTGAAATCCAAAATTCAGATATACGAGGCCTGTGCGGGACACTGAGGCTATCACATTTCATCTAATAAAGCTCTTTCCTTGGCCCTTATTACCAACATGTGGGATCAATAAGCCTTGTTAAGAAATCATTTTGTTCTCTTCAAAACCCTAAAAAAAATCATCTTATCTGCATTTGGAGGACCATTATTATCGCACTGTGTATTTTGATTTATTTAACTGGCTATCCCTGTTGTGTGTGTGTGTGTACGTGTGTAAGAGATAAACTTTGTATTCAGGTGGACATTGCAAAACATTTGTTTCAACATATTTTATATCTTTTCACATATTCTGTTGAGATACAAGGTTTTTATTAATGTGCGTGTATCTCTGTTTTTCAGACGGAGTGTGCCAACTTTGTCCGCCTTCTTCAGCCCTACAACCGCACTCACCTCTTGGCCTGTGGCACTGGAGCCTTTCAGCCGATGTGTACCTTCATCTATGTGGGACACAGAGGAGAGGTAAGCTGGGGTGACGATAGGCGGTGTGTGTATGTGTGTGTGTGTGTGTGTGTGTCGGGGGGGGGGGGGGGGGGGCTGCTGGGGAGAACTGTGGGGGTCTACAAAGTGAGAGGAGGAATGTCTCAGTACACCAGTCACTCATTTACAAAAACACACTCATACACTAGACAGACAAATACACACATACACTCACAAACAGACACAAAAACACATATATCCTTTGTGTTGGCAACTACATGCAAAAAAATAACAACCAGCTGGTGTTTATGAGGAAAACTCTGTGATATACAGCTGTCACAGTTGTGTAAGACTCATATTTTATTGTATGCATGCTGAACTGCGGCACTCTCTCTCCATTTCCTAAAAGAAATGTTTGGAAACAGTAAATTATATGCAATTTTTATGCACTTTGTAGCCATTAAAAGGACTTTTCAGTTTGGATTGTGCAGTTTAGCTCAGTGTATCTGACTATAAGTTGAATTTTACAACAGTCACACCCTTTAGCATGTCCAATGATATAAGGCTACTCAATATATTACAATTACTGTCTCAAGCTGTGTTAACTGTACACAACTATAGATTAAATATCAATCTCAACTGAGAGCGTGATAATAATAATGATAATTCTAGACACATTATTAAGAAATTACTACTAATTACTACAGACATTGATTTAATCAAAAAACTGATGGTTATTGCTGAAGTTGCATAAAGCTATTTCTGACTATACTCTAACTTGTTACACACATCTGGTGAGCAGAGCAACAGTGCCATTCATTGTGCTTCTGTCCATCCAATAAATGTAAGTCCAGTACTGACTCTCATTTTAGCTCAGTGTTGGTCTTCACAAACCCCTGGGAAAAAAAATTGCTTATGGATTAATAGTGTATGAGAAGATTAGTGCAAGGTAAATGTGCATGACTGAAAACCAAAACAATTGGATAAAAGAGGCTAAAAAAACTCAGTTAAGATATAATTTTCTGTAATCATAACATTCTTTATTTGACTGATATTTGATTTTATGCTGATATGAAATATTGCTCAGTGACACCAGACAAGTTGATGCTAAATTGATAAATTGAAAGTTAAATTGAAATTAACACTGACTTAAGTAAATCTCAGCTGATGATTGGTTAATACAAAACTGTATTAACAATGGGAAAGTCTATTTAAAGATATATTTATATATATAAAATAATGTACATATGAGATGATAAGGGATTACTGGGTGGCCTCCAAATGGTCCTGTGGAGGAAACCAGTCTAATGGAACAAATGTGGTTGGTGCCAAAATGTTCTTTTTAGAAATCGTCAGCCCAGACTGGCCTGCTCTGTGCTCAGATCCCCTGGGTTCAAGGTTAAGCCTCAGCAGGCAGCTATGCCATGAGTTTTTCTGTCGGGCTACTCAGCTGCAGCATTAGACCCTCTATACATCTTTTCAACTGCACAGACTGGCTCTCCATGCAGCCACTCAGCTCGTGGGACCTTCTGAAATGTCTCACACTTGGAACCATTTGAAAGACAAGAATCAATGAATGGAGCCATTAAGACAGACTCTCAGCTCGCTGTTTCACGGCGGTCCTCCAGATCACAGCCCCGTGGGCCGCCCTGCCGGGCCCAGCAGGAGGGGGTCAAACTGGGCATGAGGAGAGTGGAAAGCTGGATGCTGGCAAAAAGCTGTGGAAGGGAAATGAGACATTGTGGTGGGAGAGTGCCAACCTTTTGGTGGGAGTAATGTGTATGTGGTGGATTGTGTGGCTTATGTGTGCACATAAAGTACGGAAGGTGTACTACAGAACTTTTGTTTTTTTCTTCTGGATTTAGGTGCTCATCACAGCGTGTGTTTTGTCCATTTTCTGCCTCCCTCTCAATCTGTCATCCTCAGTGTGTTTTTTGAAGACTGGGTTTTATGGCCTTCAAGAAAAACACTGCTATTACTAAATAACTCTGAGCCCAGTAACAATATACAGTGGTCTGCATGGTTGAGAACAAGGAAAACTAAAACTGGACACACAAAATCAATTCAGCAGAATCACTAAATCACTTTAAATCCTCAGACCTTGTGGGGACACAGGAACTTTTATCCAGAGACAATTTATCACAGCTCTTGTCGGCAACCAGTCAAACCCCATGTACATACATCTGTAGCTGAAATGCACCACAAACAGCTATTTTAAATTCAAACAAACAAAAACACACTTAGTGCACACTTTGTCTTGTAAAACTCACCTGTGTGGACATTGGATTTGCTGCAAACGCTTGCAAACTTAGTCTTACTTTTGTTTTTGTCTTTTTTTTTGCAGTGATTCATCTAGCCAAGCACAAAACAAGACAGTTTTTGAAATTCAAATCTAATTTTATTGATGGTTCAACGCTGTTACTTGAGGTTTGCAGTGCATTTCACTTGCACACGTTGAAGCAAATTTGCTCAGACAACCCTCAACCTTCAAAAATAAAGGATTGTTAGCCATGTTTGCAAATGGCAAAGTTGTAATTTCTGAGGTAAACCTCGTTGTTGACTAGTTTATGATGGTAAAAATGGTGCATCCCTCTGTGCAAACATTGCTGCATTTGTTTTAGTCACCCCAGGGAATGTGGATGTATGTGTTTGTGATGGGGAGATGGTGTGTTTGTGTGTGTATCTGTGCATGCCCAGGTGTGTATGAACTGACTCCTGGATTGTGTCAGCTGTATGTGTGTTAAAACTCAGACCACCTCAGCTGTACTGACTGATGTTAAGATACCAGCTGTTCTCCAGCTCGTATGTGTCTGTTCAGCATCACTCAGACCACACTGTTTCCCTTCAGGTAGTCTGTCTGAATGGACGACACCACAGGGAGCCTGTCCATTTATTTAACCAATCGTTAACTGGTGGAGAACACACACCCATCTGTTTATCTGACCTCTCGAGGGAACCGAGGCTGCGAGCCATCTGACCGGACTCTGGGTGGGATGACCTTTGACCTCCTAGGTGTTTCATCTCAGTTAGGGGCAGACATACGCATACTCTTCGTGTCTCTCTCATGCCACCTCTCTCTGTCTTGGTCTTATGTTGCCATCTAACTGTCACACAGATTTTACGCTAAACCTCTCAGATGTTGTTAGAAATGTAAGTTAGGTTCATTTTACATCAGCTATGTTTAAGTGAAGAAAGAGGCTATTGTACTGTCAATGTTTTGAAAAAAATATTGATATAGGACAAGCTGTTATTGTTCTTAAGTGTCAGCTAATCTTAACTTTATTTCATGCTTTTATTCAGAGATTGGCAACCACCTATTGTCATACGCACATGATAGAGGGGAGTTTTCACATTCCTCTGAGGTTGTGGTAAGATTTCAGGACCACCAAAACCACTTTGACACTGTTGAGCAATAAGCTTGAATTTCATCTGGCCAATCGGGAAAAGCTCACAATATGTTGTAGTTAACTGTAGAAATGTGTCACCATTGCTATGGATTATAGACAATGTTCACATAAATTTTATCCTCATATAGATGTGCATCTTAAGTCCTAAAAAAATACTAGATGAACCTAATATGTGTCTTGAGTCCATGTGTTTCTGCCTCATTCACTCTGTCATCCACACACACACACACACACTCACAGGAGTCCCCATGGTGAGTGACACCGCTGCCTGAGCAGTGTCATAGATGTGAAAATAAACCACCGCACTACAGTGACGACATACAGAGAACCAGACCACACGCACAAACGTGAACACACACACAGTCAAACCAAACAAATGACACGCACTTTAACGTATAAATATGCAGAGATATAGACAGAAACACACAAAAAAACATGATGAAAGACATGCGCATATAAACAAATATATATAAAAGCAAATATGTGGAAAGACACAGATTCACACACACACAGAGCAAAGCAGACATTTATAGAAATGTGACAACAACTGACAAAACTGGAAAGAAGAGTCAAAGCTGTACACACATGAGAACACATAAACAACCTTAGAAGCATTTTGGATATTTAAAAAAAATATTTTTTATATACCGTATATATTTTTAAAAGCCCACTTTTACTTCATATTCTGCTTTTTGGCACTTAGAACATAATTTGCTGAGTAACTAAATGCTACAACACATAAGACACCTCTTAAGTCAAGAGAGAAAAAAGCTCTTCAGCATGACAAATAATACATCATTTATGTGGATAGAAAAGTGGACTGAGAAGATTGAAAGCACCATAAATCACCCTTTTATTTTTCCCATGTATGTTGCCTTTGGATCAAAGCTCTAAAAACTGGAGATGAATGAAGCCTCTTTCAGGCTTATTTTACTACTTTTTTCTTTTTGATCTTTTTTTGCTCCTTTACTTGTCCTTTTACTTGGCATTTCATATCAAATGTTCTCTGTAATGATCATCATAACTCTTAATCAGCTCTTGTCTCTCTCTTTCTGTCCCTCTTTCTCTACTTCATCTCCATCTTTTCTCTCCTCTCTTTCATTTTCTTCTTCCAACTTTCATCTTATGCTCCCTCTCTGTTCCTCTCTTATAACCACTGCGTCCTTCTCTTTCAGTCTTCCCTTCAATGAGATGAAGATAAGAGCTCTTGGGATGGAGATGAAAACAGGATCGAAACAAATAAAAACTGAAAAACAAATTAGAGAACAGTGTTGAGCGAAAAGCAAAGACAGATGTAATCAGAAAGCGAGCTTCTCATGCTTTTGCTAGAGTGAGAGGTGAGTGCTGAGAGAGGGAGCCCAGTCATTATTTGACTGGACAGGGAGGAAAAGGCCAAACACAACATAAAATCAGATGAAGTCTGTTGGTTTGCCAAGTTGCCTGTAAGAAGCTTGGAGTCCAAATGGTAGACTTTGTGAGACATTTAACCTTTTTTTTTTTTTTTAAATTACAGACTGTGTGCAGCCACTATAATGTGTAGCCAACTTGTCACACAGACAACTTAAAAGATCCATGAGACATCCATCATAAAACCCAGATAAAATGATGATTCACATCGTGAAACTTAAAAGGGCAGCCCCTGTTAGTTTTTGTAGTATTTTATATGCTCATGTTGCATCAACCTCTACTTAACATCAAAATATGTGCAGTGAGGGAGGACAAGTGGGGAGGAAGATGGAGATGAAGATGAAAGGCTGGAAGAAGCGGAGGACAAAAGGTGGATGTCTGCTTTGTTTAACTCAGTAGGACAGAGGAAGAGGGATAGGACAGAGACAGAAACAGCAGCCAAGAAGCTGTTTTGTGACTGGGTGGTATGATATGATTAAACCTGAAAGTGTATTTTTTTTACTCCTGTCCCTCCTGCTTGCACTGTATTATTTTTTTTCTTACACCGATAGGACCAAATGTCTCCACAAAGACGGAAAGACAAGGAAAATAAATCACCAGTTCTTCCACCTCTGTTAAAAAGAAAATCCCATGTGAGATATTACATGTTACTGCATTTCAGTCTTACATGTTGAGTGTATTCAAGGGCGTAAAAATTTTATTTTTGGTTTCTTAGCCTATATATTATGTACTTCTATGTCCGACATTTTGCAGAATGCCTTCTAACAAACCACAAATAATCTTGTGGACTGGTTGTACTCAGCCACTGGTTTGACAATCCAATAACAAGAGCGAGATAAATGTTTCCTGTTCAGAGACAAAGCAAGTCAGGTCTTAAATGTAAAAATGCAACCCTGTCTTGTCAGTGTATTGCATTGTAAGGCTTTTGTCAGTAACTGGCATCTGCAGCGTACAGTGCAGTGGATTTCTCCTTGCATCGTTGTAACATAATGAGTCTGGGACGAAGCCCAAAGAAGCTCTTTGATTCTTAAGAACTAATGATAAAAAGATCTCTTGCTGTTTAATAGTTGTTTTTAGTGTTTTAGGGTGGATTGTTCCTTTAAAATGAGACTATGTAAGTGTGTTAGCAATGGCCACTGTAGCCAAAAGTGACGATTAGGGGATAATAGTAAATGTTAGTATGCTAGCACAGTCAGTTGTATACAGTTGTATCTAAAGTTTGTTAACTTTAGCTTCATAACCTTAAATTAGTGGTCACACCAGACCAAGTAAAGCTGTAGCAGCAACACTCCTGATTGTATGAAAATTGATCAAGGTGGTGTTTTATTGCTAATAAATTCTGACTTTTCATTTGTATGAGGAAAAGTGTGCCATTTCTTTTTAAAATTTATATAGTCTCACTTTAAGGTGGTTGATGTAGGACGAAGATTGCAGCTAGTGTTTTGGTAAAGGGCAAGGTTATATAATGAATAGGGTGGAGGTTAGTGACCGAATAAAATAAATGAAGGTTCTCACAAGTGAAATGACACAAATGTGCAGGTATTTGTATGTGTGTGTGTGTGTGTGTGTGTGTGTGTCAGTAGTCTCTTGTCTAAATGGTTTTGCAGTGGGAGTCCTGATGTATTTTGCTTGGCACAGCTGACTACAAAGTGGCCTGGATGTCTCGCTCGTTCTGTATCGCAGCACTTGTGTATATTTGTCTTGGCGGAGTTTGGCCAAAGTGACTCTGACAGTCTAATCAGCTGCAAAGGCAGCCAAACCATTCCTCTGGATCATAATGAGATAACACAGACAAACGCACACACAAACCACACCAATCACGCACACTCTCTTGCAAATAGGATGCACAAGTGCGCAGTGAAAAATTGGGCACAGAGGTGCACAAACATGCACACACACACACTCAGATGGTGGATTTAGAAATGCAGTGATGTTAACTTCAGTAACAAGAGAGCGAAGAGGTGCTGAATAAGGAATAAGGATGACTAACGAGTGAGCTAAAAGACCTCAGCAGAAAAAGTGATGGGGAGCAGAAAACAGATGGAAATTCAAGATAAAGAAAGAAGAATAGTGACGAAACGGATGGAAGAAACCAGGGAAAATGTTTACTGGGCAACAAAATGAACAAAATTATATATACAGTATATATTACTTCTACGAAAGACATTTTTATTGTTCAGTATCTGTATGATTCAGAAGAAGACTCATTTCTACACTAAATCTGTCATCTTCTACTAGCAAGGGATTCATCTTTTGGTACAGTTCTGTACCACTTTTGCCAAATGATGTATTTCTCATTTTGGAAAAAAAAAAAGCACATGTGGTACAACTTTAAAATGAATGAATAAATAATCATACCTTGCATAAAGTCAAGTGAGAAGGACAAATTAAATCCTCTGAAATCATACTGATATAAAGAACTGGAAGAAATAAAGTGTTTTTTTGCTGCTTTTTTTCACAACACTTTTTATTTATCCCCCATCATCTCAAATATAATTACTTGTGAGTGTGTGTATAAGCGTTGTGTGTGCTGGTGGTCTGTACGTGTTCACTTTGACACCTGTAAAACTCATTCAAACCTCTTTATGAACAAAAAGCTTCATCTGGATTGAATAAAAAATGAACTGTCTCTCCTTATTTCCTAAGATCTGTTGGATATGCCAGTATATATATAAGTTTTCCTTTGTTTCTGACAGTAGCAATTTGCTACACGCATGTTACTCAGCACGTATTATTGCATGAAGGAGTGTTGGTGCACGTACCGAACTTAATGTCCACGGGTGTGCGTATTGTCCCCCGTGCTTCTTACAGTGACTTCAATGTCATCATCTCCCCTGTGATCTGTTCAGTCGGGGACTAACCCTCCCAGTAACAATACTCCATTGTCTATTAGAGGAACAAAGAGTGAGACACAGAGTTCACTGTGAGGACACTTAAATCAGGAATATGGACTTGAATCAAACACAAGGTCTTTCTGTAGGTCCTGTTGCTTTCCATTCCTTTTTTAGCCTGGAAAGTCGAGCACACTGGATTCAAACTGATCAGACCTTGGCTGCTCTGGCGGCCTGGTACACTGATGCCATTGAAGTGGGAGTAGAAGGGATAAAACAAAAGGTTTCTTGTCCACAGTGACCCTGTTTTGACCCACCAAGTCTCACAATCCAAGGATGTAGCCAGTGGTCGTCAGGTGAACTTGACTAACTAGCGAATGAAGAAGAAAGAGCCACTATGTTGTTTTAATTGCTTCCTTGCTCCCTCTCCAGACTGCAGTTTGATGTAAAATGGTGATCCATAAAATCTTTTTTTAATTTTGGAGACATTTTCTTTGCTAAGAGCACAAGTGTTGAGTACTCCCTGGTATTTTTCCAAACAGTCTACTGTTACTGTTGCTGACAGCATAAACCACATCACCTACTGTGCAGCCAAATATTTTTCCCAAGAAAAAAAAAAACACCTGACACCAGACTCTTCTCAAAGCAAATTAAAAAGATTTAATGAATAGGGTGTTGCTTCAGCTACCAGTTATCAGATGGCAAGACAGAGTGGGAATATTTTTAAATGGAAATATCATAGATTATGACTATTTATGATCAGTTACTGCACAGTAAGTATGTTTATTGAGCTTTATGACCCTAAGTTCATGGAACCTGTTGCCATCTTAACTTTAAGCAGTGTTTTTCTGTTGATAAAATTTGTATTTTAAGTGTATTTTTATTTGATAACAGTGTTATGCACTTCCTTTTATTACCCTGCTGGCTCCTCAGTATACGGCTCAGTGCTCAGGGTCGATCTAGTCTGGGAACAGGGTGGGAAACTCTGGAAACGATACTGATCCTGCATTTCCTTGTTTCTCAGACAGTGTCTAAGTTCTCAGACAGACACAGAGTTCAGTGGAAGGACAAATTAATCGGAAACACAGGATGAAACTGAAATTAGCTCATGTCCCCATTCACAATGCACAATAGAACAGAGAGGCAGAAGAATGACTTTTAGTGATATTTACCTCTTATAAAGGATCTGTGTTGGTTCGTCTGTGTGACAATATGTGATGGTGGACCGTGTTCCTAGAGTGTGAAAAAAAATGGTTGGGGAGGGAGTGATTAAAAAAAACACAAATCTATCCAGTTAAACATTTTAAGTCTATAGTCTGAAGTACATTGTAATTCACAGTCAATACCACTGCAATTGTTGAATTTGCACAAAATATCAGGGTGGATTCTTTTACTCCAAGATCAGAGACAAAACTGGTGAACAACAATTTAGGAAGAGCAATTAGTCTTAATAATCTTTATTAAATGCAGTGAACAGTAATATCTGTCAGTCATTCCAGTTTCATAGGAACAAAGATTGCCTCATAGAAAAAAAAGCATACTCACTGTTTTCATCGTGACACCTTGGCCTCACCTAACCCTCCATGTGTCTCTTTCTTCCACAGCATGTGTTCACTATGGACCCTATGAATGTGGAGAATGGACGAGGGAAGGTTCCACATGACCCCAGCCTCCCCTTTGCTAGCACCTTCAGTGGTATGTCCCATATCATTTTCCCTGTATTTCTAAACCATTTTTAAAGTGGCTTATGGAGCTAATATGGACAGGGAACCAGTTACAATTTGGCTTAATATCAATACATTTTATTGAAATAACTTCAAACACTGATGATAGAGGAACCAAATAGGTCAAACAAAGAGGTGGGTGTTTTATCCTAACCCCTTGGCACAAAGTGTTTAAAGGCATACTATGCAGGATTATTCGGTTGCTATTCATAAACACAACATTCAAAGATGGCCCGTCCTCCCCAGTTCAACAACACCAGAACGAGACAGAGAGAACAGAGATGGTTGAGCAAGCTAGATAGTGAATGAAGAGAGGGAGCGGCGGTATTGAGAACAAAGCCGTGAATCAGATAAATACATTAATTTCTGACTGTTTCACAACGGTTACATTCTGAAGTGCAAATAAACACACTCACAACTCTGCACAACCCTGTGGGAAGGTGCCGTCATTGCAGACACACAAACAGACACACAGACCAGTAGAGGAGATAAGAAAAGAAGAAAATACAGGCAGAGGGGAAGGTCTCTGTAGATACATACATTGCAACATAGTTCTGGAGGGTCATAAGTGATGATTGAGAAGGATTAGTTTTGTATAAGTCTATACAATAGTCTTAGGAAAATCCTGCATAGTATGCCTTTAATAACAGAATGTCAATTTTGACCTCCTGTGACAAAGCTGTCAAATTAATGTTGCAGTTTCCGAAGCATTCTTTTTCTGCCACATCTAGTTATTTAAAATGCCAAACACAAAATCTGTTTCTGCACCTTTCACCTCTCTGCACAGAGTGCTGCTATGTTTAGAAATGATAATAGCCCTGCAGACAGCAACTAGGAACACACACACACACACGCGCTGGAGGTGTGCTGACCTGTTAAATAATTCTGGGTGTTTCTCTCTGAATGTCATTAGTTATTTAGCTTGTGAAATAACACTGATTTATACCAGTCACAGACAATTCTTAGAGCTGCTGAGAGTGTGTGCATGTGTGTGTGCATGCATCCCTCTGTCCAACCTTCCTCTCTGCAGCTGTATGCTTTCAGAATTTGTCTCACAGTTCATTGTATTGGCAGGAAAATGTTAGATTAGAGCCAAATACTCTGTAGGTCGGACCTCAGTAGATTAAACAGTGGACACATAGATACAGAACAATACACAGAAAGCTGCTGAGGAATAGCATCAGGCCTGCATAAGTTCTTAGTAGAAAAACTGACAGATATAAAGAGAAAGAAAGTTAAGAAGACATAATGTTGTAAATTCTACATGCTGGGAGAGCATTGTAATTTCTGTGAGGTTTGTTCACCTGCACCAGTTTCGCTGTCACTCACTCTCCATGTAGGCCTTTTCCATTACAGGAATTTAACAACCCGTGACTTACAGTGTAGCCATTGTCACGGGTTCTGCTTTTGTTTCCACTGTACTCCCCCGTTTTGGAGGCAAGTTCTTGAACCTAAATTCCAGCACTGATCAGGAGGTTAAATTAATTAATTCCACCAGCCTAGCCGTCTGGTAATAAAAGAAACTTGAACTTGAGATGATACAAAATCCACATCCTACTGAAGGTACTCCGATTAGTAAAACAGAAAACAGCACAATCACTACCGCAGGAGATGAGTTACATAAGAACTGCAGGGAGAGTTTCAATATTTCAATTTTTCATTCAGTATCTGATTCAGAGTTTCCAGGGCAGCATGGCCAAACACTGCATTGCTACATCTTGTTTTCTCTCTTGGGAAAAAAAACATCATATGTACAATACCAGTCAAAAGTTTGGACACACTTTTAACTAGTTCAGATTATGGGAAGCTGCAGGTTTTGGGTTGTTAAGTTCCTGTAGTGGAAAAGAGTTATTGGTGAAAGTGATGAATCCGTTGGCCTCTAGGTCAGCAGGACTGTGTAAAATGACCAGACGGCTCAAGTTCAAGCTCCTGTTACTGGGCTGTCCTTGAGTCTGAATGACTAACATATTCAGGGTCTGTGCTCTGTCTCTGACCGTGACCTCTGACCTCTCTGTGGATGTTCCACTCAGGGATCAATAGTGAATAAATGACCAAAAGGTTATAGTTCAATCAGGACAAGTGACAATAATTTTATTGAGCATGGAGTGTGAGATGAAAATGTGAAACATCTTTGGCGATTAGACTTCATCGTGATGTCATCATTTTATAAGGGGGAAGGGAAGGCGAGAGTAGATGGAGACCAGACACTGGTGGTGGTGATGAATAAGGGAATGATGAGATCTGGATCATGTGAAGAGGAGCAGGCTTCTGGTGATCTCAGATCTGGCGCTGATGTGATGAAGCGGAGGTGAATGGGGTGGAGGAGGGTCGCGACGATTCGCACTGAAATGACAGCAACAGAGAGAAGAACAGATTTAAAGCTTGGCAGCTTAGACATAAGAGGATGATAGAAATCGTGGCTGAATCTGATTTGTTAACTAAGAGTAATGCCCCTAATCAGATGATCTGAGAGCAGGAGAGAGAAAGAGAGGAATGAGAATGAATCAATGAGTAATAGATAGTCTTCTTGCCTGAATTTACACTAAGCTCCATTTGACCTTTGCTGCATACCAATGAACTGAAACTGAGTTGAAACCAAAATACTACAATTTAGAAGGAGATTTTAAAAAAAGATACAGATATAATAAAAGACAATGAAAGCCCTATTCATCGTTTTCTTCTTTAAGACTTGTCTTCAATTTCAGGATCTTCTCCCAAAATAAACAAAGCTCAACTCCCCTGATCCTGTCATCACTCATCACTGTGTCTCTCTTTACTTCTGCAAATATGTTATACCAATTGATTTTGTGTTGTGTGTCTGTTGTTTAGGTTACAGAAGGACGTGTGTGTTAATACCATTATGGCAGCAAGAAAAGATATAAATTCATTTACACCTGTGACATCACTTAAACCAGTGGTTCTCAAAGTGGCCCCCCAGGGGTCCTTGAGATGGTTCCAAGGGGTCCCCAGCAAAAAGGGGAATAATTCATTTTCACTATAATTCCATCCATAAGTGACACATCACACAATGTATGACTATTTTGATCATGGGTTTCATACACTTTCTGTAATAAAACATCTAAAAGCAAAAATCTTATCAGATGGGGGTCCATGGTCTTATTTGTGTCAGTTTGGGGGTCCTTGATGTGACAAAGTTTGAGAACCACTGACTTAAACAGTATGTGTCCAGATTCAGTTTCTACATTGGTCGATATACTGGGAAAAATTAAAAACAATTGTATCTTTAAAAAAATAAGCTGAATTTGAAAAACTATATCTCATAATTCTGTCATCTGACAGGTGTTGTGATTTTTGTCGTGAGCTGTTTCCAAGCCTTGTTTAATGACGGATAACTTGACCGCAGACGGTTTTTCTGAGGATCATGTAAGAAATGTGATACAGGAAAGATTCAGGATTTTATTTCTACTTGCAGGAAAACCAATTTTCTGAGTTGTTGAAATTGAAAGTGAGTCAGCTGCTGATGGTCTCAGTGGAGGAGTACAAGTGTGTTTGAGTTTTGGTTTCAGATTGCTCTCCCACCGTGTTCTGTATTGGATTTGTACGATTTCCTCTCTCCTTCCCTTCCTCTGCCTCATTTTCATGAACCGCAAAATTTTTTCTCTGTCACCCATGATTTCCTTATTGTTCTTCTGTGCCAAACATTTTATTGTCCCTAATGTCTTTTCCTTCATTGCTGCTGTTCCTTTGCTTTTGCTCTTTTCTCTTCCCTCTTCTTTCTTACAACCCTTTCTATAAATCTCTCACCACCCATCCTGTCTCTCACCCGCTCCACCCCTCCTTCCCTATCAAGGTGGGGAGTTGTACACAGGACTGACGGCAGATTTCCTGGGAAGAGACTCAGTGATCTTCAGGAGTATGGGAGATCGCTCAATCATGAGGACAGAGACTGACCATAAACTTCTTCATGGTATGGTTTCACCATTTGATCAATCTGTTACATTCAATACTGAAAATAAGACAAACTACATGATAAGTAAACAATAACAGACAATTAGATGTTTGTTATTTTCTATATCAGGACACCTTGTGGTGTATTATCATCCGTTATCAGCCACTTATCACATGAAAAAAGAAACAAAGCACTGTTGTTGTACTCTCTCTAAATGAGGTGTCCCTGTTGTACAGTTTTGATGGACTGAACAGAAATTGGTATTTTTCTGAAGCCTTGGTATAAAATTTGATTGAATCACTTAAATTTTCTAAAGGGGAAATGTTAGAGATTAAAAAATAGTCTAAATATGAGATAAAAATGCAATATTAAAAAATATTTTAATTAACACATAATTTTGAGACACTGGTATGATCACCAAAACAAATAACATTGTTGCAGATAAGACTGCAAGCCGTTATCTACATCTATGCTGCTTTTTATATTGAGTGCCACCAGAACAAAAGTTCTCAAAGTATATAAGGTGAAAGAACTGAAGAGGATCAGCAATAAAAACGTGCATATCATCATCAATGAGTGTCATGCAGGGAAGTGAAAAGATATAACATTGTTTTATAGTCAGAAAGTCACAGAGTCTAATGTTACTGTTAGAAGCACCATGAATAAGAAAGGCACTGCTGTGAGAAAGACGACCAATCATTTTGATGGCCTGTGCTATTTCCTAAAAAATCAATGACTCTTTCCATGTGCCTCATTCTCACATCCACCCCTTTCTTATCAATCTTCCTCTGCAGACCCTAAGTTCGTCGCTGCTCACCTCATCCCGGACAATGACGACAGAGACAATGATAAAGTGTATTTCTTCTTTACGGAGAAGGCCACGGAGGCAGGAGACAGGGAGGGGGCCATACACACGCGTGTTGGTCGAGTGTGTGCGGTGAGACACTTGCATATTTATTTGGTGTTTGGACATTACATAATCTTATGGCTTCTAAAGCTGCATCGAGCAGTTTTGTATTTCACTGTTAAGTTTGGCATCGTCTCCTCTGCTGGCTTTCCAATCAGTGTCTACATATCACACCAGAATTTTGTGTTGAAAAGTAAGCTTCCCACTTAAAGAGAATATGATGATCCTTGCCATTGTAAACACTTTGTGATTTACAATAGAGGGGAATTCAGTTAGTGATGCATAAAGCATTTATAACTTACATTTGAAAAACTGCGTCCTACAAAGTCCTACTTCCTCAGAATAATCCAAAGACCTCAGCCATGTGTAAACATAGATGCACACAGAAAGATCAAGATTTTTTGTTGGCGGATGGGGATGAGTGAAGCCAGATGGTCAGGTGAATTACACAATTACACCAGTCAAACATCCAGTCCTAGGAATGAGACATCTGCAGAGGTGTTTCACTTGAGGCTGAGGTTGTGGAGTTGTGATCCGGTCAAGTCTGGGAGTCCTTTTGGGCTTTCTTGTTTTTTGGTAGATTTGTTATGGGTCTCAGATTTGAATCTACGCCAGACCTCTCCGTGTGATGTATAGATTCACACTCCCACTGAAGTCCACTGGAAGAAGGTTATGGGAGGAACATAAAGACAAAGAAACAGTGAGCTAGAAGAGACGGTAATTTAATTTAGGGGTCTTTTTCTACATGGTCATATACAAATGTCTGTAGGATTAACTTCTCAGGACAGGAGGTAATGGTTTTATGGGTTTATCCTCCTATTATGACAGTTCCAAGCCATCTTGTAGAAGAGACTAATGTCTTTTTGGGCAATCAAATATTTTTACATTTTCCCAAAGGACTATGAAGGCATCATGATATTCAGAATGATATGAAACCTTTCTCCTTCCAAAGCACACACAGCTGTCAAATTGCCCAACCATGATCCCCATCTGCTCTGCATGCTCTCTCACATTCTTTCACGCATTGATTTGT
Organism: Thunnus albacares; assembly: GCF_914725855.1. Lineage (NCBI taxonomy): Eukaryota > Metazoa > Chordata > Actinopteri > Scombriformes > Scombridae > Thunnus > Thunnus albacares. Next base: position 12,499,305 of record NC_058110.1, on the reverse strand, counting down.
CTTATAAAACCACATGTGTGTGGTGTATTTTACTCATAATTGCAGGTACAAATGCAAGAACACAAGCAAATACACACAAACACACTCTCACACACACAGCTGAAGGATTTCCGTAGAGACTGTTTGACTGTGCCAGAAAAGTTTGCACAAACTTCTCAGACGAAATCTCTCGTAAACCATCAAAACACCACTTTGTCTGTCTTCCTCATCTTCATCTTTCCTTTTATTTTGTCTCCATACATTTTGAATAATTGTCACCACTTCCCTTGTGGTGCATCTTCCCAGGAAGGCAATTATCACCACTGATCCTCCTTACACACACACACACACACACAAATGTCCATGCATGTTCCTATGTAGACACTTATACACATAGCAGAAGATTTCCCTTAAAGAACCATTGTATAATAATTAGGGGGATCTATTGGCAGAAATTGAATATAATATTCATATGTTTTAATTAGTGTATAATCACCTGAAAATAAGAATCGTTCAGTTTTTGTTACCTTAGATTGAGCCCTTTATATCTACATAGGGAGCGGGTCCTCTTCCACAGAGCCCTCTATGTTGCACTGCCATGTTTCTACAGTAGCCCAGAATGGACAAACCAAACACTGGTTATAGAGAGGGCCTTTCGCTTTTTTTGCGAGTTTTGCGGCCACTGTAGGTTCTCCTACACACTTGGAAGGTGAGGGGAGGGGTATTCAGTTGGTTGCATTCTGCAACCTCACTGCTAGATATCACTATATCCTACACGCTGGTCCTTTAATTTTTATGAAAAAGGGACAGTGAAGGACACACACACACATACCCTGTTACACATGTTGCTACAACATGCCTGTGTAATCTATGCCAAAGCACACCCACATCGTATATATTACTGTATATATTTATTTATTTCAAATTATTCAAGAGACACATACTTTAGTTTGAACCTTATTGTGTGTACATGTAGTTGAATCTATTTCAAGTGTTCAGTCAGGACACACATGTTAAGATTTGGGTAATAGGAACAAAAAGTAATTGTATAAATCAGGATAAACTGAAATAAATTCATCATATTAAATATTTAGATCAAATCCACAGACGTCAGTAGACACTCGGTGTCTTCCCTGCCGGTGCTCCACCTGGCTCCAACTGCAGCCATCTTCACTTCTTGATTGTTTCAAGGGCTTCAGTCTGGACTTCAGCAGGTGATACACCTGATCAGTTTCTCTGAGGTCATGGGGCTGACTTGACCAATCAAGAACATTCCACATTTGTCTCTATAAAACTTCTTGATTGCCTTGCTTTTGGGTTAAAGCAAAAAAATCAGCACTTAAACCTCAGTGTATTGATTTATTTCAGTGTGCTGAGTACAGAGCCAAAACAATGAAATATGTGCTGCTGGAAGTGTACAGAAAACTATGCAGCTGTGTTTTATAGATATGTCTGTAAAACATTTCTGTGTGTATTTCTGTTCTTCTGCCAGAATGATGTTGGAGGTCAGAGGGTGCTGGTGAACAAGTGGAGTACCTTCATCAAAGCCAGACTGGTTTGTTCTGTACCGGGACCTCACGGCATTGACACACACTTCAACCAACTGGGTGAGATCTACACTCACAGAATTATGAGTATATGATTTAAACATATCGCATATGTAGCCAGAAGCTCCTTTTTTACACTGATGCAATGACGTGGAACAGCCTTCCGACAAGCTTTAAAATGTTAGAGGCTCATAGAAGTCAGGTCAGGACTTACTTACAGTAAAGGGTCACAGATTTATAAAGAACTTTTCACTGACATTTTTATTTCAGCATGTAAAAACACTTTGGGACCATGTTGGAAATACGTTTTTCACTTTAACATGTTATCCTTTGCATTTTGTTAATAAAAAAATAAATAAATAATGTTATATCATGTCATATTCGCACATCACATGAACGCACGCACTTACTGGCATTGTCTTTTCATATTAAATAGAGGATGTTTTCCTGCTGAGGACCAAGGATGAGAGGAACCCTGATGTCTATGCAATCTTTAGCACTATTAGGTAAACACACATGCACACACATACAACCATTATTTACTGTATACCTTTATTTATCTACTCTAGAATATACTCTACAACAAAACAGTCATGAGAATTGAATTATTCCCAAATAATTGGAAAAAAAAAGATTGACAGTGTCCCACGGTGGGTCAACATACTCCTCTACAGGCTTCTCCACACATGCTAAATTTCTGTCAGACATGTGAATGATGTCTATACCGATATCTAATATTGTTAAATGCTGTTAGACTCCAGAATGTTATGTGCCCAATTCATTTTTTTTCTCACAAGTTCCTCTTTCTTGCAAATATAACTGAATCTGCTTTCATTTCTTGTCAAATATGTGATCCAAATAATAAAGTAATTTGTCTACATATTTAGCTGTGACACTGAATATCTCCCTCTCTCCTCCACAGTAATGTCTTCCAGGGTTTTGCAGTGTGTGTTTACCGTATGGCTGATATCAGAGAAGCCTTCAACGGACCCTTTGCTCATAAAGAGGGCCCTGACTACCAGTGGGGGGCCTACGAAGGCAGGGTCCCTTATCCAAGACCAGGCGTGGTGAGTGATGGTTCTATACTTGCTTTGACCACAATGAACCATAATACATGACTCTTCTTGGCAACATTATAAGGAAACATAATATTTTCCTGCCTTCATATGCTGATAGCATTTCTTCTGTGATCTCAATCCTGTAAATCAGAGGTTTTCAAACTGGGGGGCACAAGGGAGATGAAGGATTGGCGCGGAAGGAGAGACGTGACATGATACTCATCATTTCTGATATGTGCAAATAAACATCCATAGTTCTACTAAGAAATCATAGAAATATAAAACTCCAGAACTTGCCAGTATCAAAGTAATCCAGTGGGTTTCCATGGATACACTGTAAACAGGAACTAATAATAGCTAACTTGGTATACTTTTAATGGAGCCAATTTGCTAACAAAAATGGGGCTCAAGTTGTATCCCTTAGCAAACTCACTGAATCAATGACAATGTTATACTTCCTGTTTACATCCCCAAAAAACATGCAAATGATTATTCCTCAAATACCCCAAGGAACAATAATGTAATAAGTATATAAATATTAAATTGTTTCATGAAACAAAATGTGTACCTTTCATAGGATATATAGCAGGGCTGTTGTATTAGACTGTTTCATTTTAGCTGTGTATACCTAATATAGAGACAAGTGAATATATTACTCCAATCTTTTCATTTGCTTCCTGTGCAAAAAGGAATCAATTAAAAATGATTAATTTAACAGAAGATGGATTTGCCCAATTTGTCAGTGTGGTCACCTCTACTGCTGTTAGATCTGAACATTTTGTGAAATTTCTTAGATTCATTGTTCTCCAGACATGAGGTGGTTGGCACTACAAAAACCTATTTAGCTACTATAATGCAGTATACAGTCATTGTGTATGAATATAATTCTTAGGCTCACTGTATGTTCTCTAACAGATGGGTAAAAAGCATTGTGGATAGAAAGGGGATAAAAACAACCAGGTGCAGAAAGTTTCCATATCAGTAAAGTAAACTACTGTATGTGGTAGTGCAGCTGTGGTTACTGTATACAGCACAGACTTTTCTCCTGGTTTACATCTCGACTCTCAGTGGAGCTCTGTCATGTTCTCTCAACCACATCACTGTAATTCAGACTTGTTACACACACAAACACATGCGCGTAGACAACACATGTACACACAATCACGTCGCACGTGTAATTCCACCTCATTACCAGAGTGACGGAGAGCATTTGGAGGCGGAAGGCATATGTATAATGTGAGAACAGAGCAGACACCTCTGTGGTTTCAGGTCGCTGACTCTCTGATTAACAGGAATGTCTTGGCCCAAAATTGCGAGTAAGGGAGAGAGGGAAGGAGGAAGGGGGGAAGAAGGTGATAACTCAGGGCAGGCTGATGAAGAAGAACAGATGGGAAGAAGAGAGGGAGAAGGAAAGAAAAAAGGAGAGAGGAAAAAAAAAGATGGAGGAATCTTATTGAATCCAAAAGCCAATTGTTTCTTTCTCCTTGAACTATCCATCAAAACTCATTTGATGAAGACTTGCTTGTTATCTTACCTGGATATCTGGCTGTAGTTAAAATATTGACCCTGGACTCTTTTTGAACTGCTGACATAGATTTTTCTGTCTTTCACCACTAGACAGAACTTTAAAATGCACTTTATTTTCTTTGATCTTTCATCATAACAGATTTGAGCTGGATACAGTTTAATATCCACCCTGTCTCTTTACTCACCTGTCAAAACTCACCAAGGAATGAAAAATAAAAGTTCTATCTCAATCCCTGAATACATTTTTAGAAAGATTTGGTGGATTTATCCTCCCTAGATATTTATCTTGGATTGAATCATCACTGCATTTTGTCTAAATTAGTGTCAGAAATCATCCTGTAACAAAGGAAATGCTTGGATAGTCTTTATTGTAGGTTTACTGGAGCTTTAATAATCCTACCTGGACCTTGGTATGAAGTGTCATCAATATCTTAACTTCGTGATGGATTTGTCAGCCTGTCCCTGTTATCCACCCTGATATGTTTTACATCATTTTCATCATAAAAGCCTCATGTTTTGATATTTTAATATCCAGCTCTTGAGTTGCTACCACACAGGTTTTATCCTAGATCATCCCTCCACAACGATTCATTTACCTGGGTGTTTCTCTTGGATTGAGGATTGATTTTTGACATGAAAATTGCTTTTCTTGACATGTTTTAAATCAACCATATGGTATTATGCTCTCACCTCAGTGATATGATCAGTGCATTTTTTACTTCCACCTACACTGACAGAAATGTCTATATAGGATTACCTAATGGAGTCAGAATTTAGTTTTCCAGACTCATCTTTTTAGGGATTGCCAACTGCTCATTTTGGTAAGAGATCAGATGTTACTGGGTAGAGTTAGAGTTGGCTTATAGATGTTTTGTTATTATAAAGGTTTTAGGATCTATTGTTTTACATCCTTGTTTAGCTCCTTCTATCCGACTTAATAAGCATCTTATAGGAGCATCATGTCTGTCATTTTGTCATCATAAGAATCATTTCATAAGTTGTAGTGGATACTTTACTTGAAGCCTGATCTTAATTTGGGTATTCTTTTTATCTGAATAGTTTACTCATCAACAAACCAATTCAAAATAACTTAAAAGTTTTATTGTCTTTCAAAAGGTTGTTACATTAATATAAAACACCACCATGTACTTTATGTTCAATCAAGTAACCACCCTAATGCTATTTTGTACTTACTTATGCTCATATCAAACATTTCAAATTCTAAAATATCAAACGTTCACCTTAAACACCTTAAAACCAACAAAACGAATATCTACAGTTTTGACAATTTTAAAATTTAAGATACTGTAGGTGACTACACCATGATTACATTATAACTAGTCAGAGAGTAAACAGACATACTTATGTGACATAAAGAGAAAATAAACTGCAATTTAGAGATTGTATTAAACATGTACCAAGAAGGATTCATTTCTGCAGCTTTGTGAAAAAAAACAACAAAAAAAAACCCAGAATCTGTTGTGTTTGAACCTGCTGTATATTGGTGGTGATGTTAAGCATCTGTTTGGTCTTAAAGTGCAGATGTGTTTAACCACAGCCAGAGAGATTGATGTAGAAATGAGGAATGTAATCTTTTAGGATTTGAACCTTAGCTAATCTTCCTGCTCTATTGGGGTTTTTTTTTGTCATAATGGATCAATTTCCTATATACAACACAGAGCGGCTTACACAATGCATACTGTATTTAACACGCTTACACATGCAAACACACTCACATACACACATATATATCACATACACACAACGATAATGGAGGTGAGTAGGTGTCGGACAACTATGCTCACCTCTTCTCTGTCTCATTATTTTGGCTCTCAGTCGGAGATTTAAAGCAGCCGACCTGCTGCAGCACAGTTTGGATGGGTTGAGATAGACTTTGGAGCTGTTCCAGTTTAGGTTTTAGGCATAGAGGAGGAGTATTTTAGTGAAGTTTAAAACAGGCTGACATATCAAGGATGTGCTTTGGGAACTGCACAAGTGAATGTGTAAACGTGTAAGAGTTGAAGAAATCTTAAATAAATACATGTTGAAAAGTTCTTTCAGTTACAAAATGAAAGTGCCAAACTTCTTATTTTTACACTTCCATCCACAGACTGACAAACATTGCTAGAAAAGTTGAATTATACACAAACATCACAATCCATGCTTACTGTGAAGTCATACAGTCAAAATTTGGAGGCATTTGAAGTTAGTGAGTTAAAGAATTGGGCTTTGATGTGCTTCCACTTTCTGTGGTCAAAAATTATGCCACTGAGTAAACCATAGTCAGAAGAATGAACTATTATTCAGCAATAGTTTGTGCATATTTGAGTCTAACCTCCATGCTCAGTTCAGATTCCTCCACTAAAACTGAATCCAGACCATTACACTGCTATTGTGTGGATCAGTTACTGTTGTGATAAGGAGGAGTAACAATATTTCTACCATATGGAAATACAGTCTGGAAAAGCAATATGAAGCAGAGAGATTTATATAAATTCCTTACCTGCTATTATAATACGGTCAAATGACCAGGAGTTCTCTCACCAATATTAACTGTGAAAGGAAATCAATCTCAATTCAACCCTGCTCTTTTCTCAGCCTTAATTTATGACGTTTGGCAAAGTTGTCAGCCTCATGAGGTTGACATATGCTTTCATTTTAGACAGTCACTGCTGCAGTGTTTCCTTTCTTTACTGTTGTAGCTTCTCTTATCCAAATCTCTTGTCATCGCAGCTTCTCTCTTCAATTTGTCAGTTTGTTTGTTTCTTAGACTCCAGTTGGTTTCTAAAGTGATGTCTTTCCGCTGTTCCTTCTTTATTTGTCTTTTGTAATCTGGCAATTCATTATAACATACTGTACATACACACCCACAACAGCTTCAGCTCTGGTATATTACAAGTGACACTCCTGAAATCAGTTCCAAAAGCAGCCTTTTTATGGTTGTGTTTGAGTGCCAATTGGCCAGTTAAGACTAGATGGGGGGATTTGTGAATTCGGGCAGGGGCTCTGTAAAGATGAGGCTGTCTCTCCCTGTCCATCGCTGCAGTCACTTATCTTGCATGAAACTGCGGGTTAAATCATCCTTTAATTGTGACAGACAGATGATCCCAGAGTTTAGAGAGCCACAAATTAAGTGATTTAAGTTTCTGAAGAGGTTAAATCAGCTGACAAACAAGCCATCATTCAGGATGGTTTTGGCCACCAGCAGAGACAACAGAGCCAATTACTTCTGAATAAAACAGTTGAAATTTTTTAACCGTAGTGACGTCAGGCAAATGAAAAACTATTGCAGTGAAGACTATGTTTTTGTCAGACAAAGATCACAAACCTAAATTGTGATCAAAGGTCGTTTGTTTAAATTCCTTTATTTGGACAGTGTTCATCCCTCTTACTTATTTGAGTGATACAGAATTTTGGCCCATTTCAAGCACATTTATTTTCTCATTACTTAAGTGAGATAAATAAGAGATTTTTTAAACTAATAGCAAACTCTATAGAGCTGTTTCCAAACTAACTTTACAACAGTGATTGTGAACTTTCATCCAAAAGTTTTTAGGCACAATAAAACTGCTAATGATGGTTCTTTGAGAGACGTTTAGGAACATAATTAGGCTTTCTTTTGGAAAGCACACCCCAAGTATGGTGGAAAATGGTGGAAATGTAGCGTCAAGGTGGAGAAAGCCCAGAATGTTGCTTTAAATTCCTCCATCTAGCTTGCTTCTGTTGTTAATCACCCATCTATCCCTGCCTCCGTCCATTTTTTTGTGTTCCAGTGTAGCATCACATAGCCAGCCAAGGATTTCAACAAAATATTTCTGTTTTAATGTAATAAAATTCCTTTCCTCCCATTTTCCTTTGTTTCCTTACGTCATTCCTCCCTCCCTCTGTCTCCCCAGTGCCCCAGTAAAATCATTAACCAGCCTGGCAGAGAGTTTGGCAGCACAAAAGACTTCCCTGATTCGGTGCTGCAGTTTGCCCGTAACCACCCGCTGATGTGGCGGCCAGTGTATCCCGCCATGCGCCAGCCTGTGCTTGTAAAGGCCAATATTCCTTACAAGCTGAAACAAATTGTGGTGGACCGGGTCGAGGCAGAGGACGGACAGTATGACGTCATGTTCATTGGCACGGGTAAGTGATTTAATGCCTTTCCAAATTCAGAAACTTGTATTATGTACATTTTTAAATTGGATTATTGTTTTCAGAAGCCTGGTTTTGTCTTGCAAATGGTTAAATAGTACATTCTGTTTATGGTCTTATGGATGAAACTTTATTGGGCCCTTTGAAGAAACTGGATTTTGGGGGCGGAGAACAGATGCTGCTTCAATTCTGTAACCTTTTTACTTAGAGTATGTGTCTGCTTGTCTTTTAGATGTTGGCACCATATTGAAGGTCATTGCTCTGCACAGTGGAAACAGCCTAGAGACAGAAGAGGTCACACTGGAGGAGCTACAAGTCTTTAAAGTAAGTTTTACTCTATCTTCACTCTACAGTCCTCAGCACTTAAAGAAAAGCTGTTTCAAACCTAATCCCATTTTCTCCTCATTTTTTTTCTATCACCGTTTTAGATAATTCACTACTTAGAGTTGCTCTCCTTCACATCTGCTTTGACTTTTATTACTGTTGGCTTTTCACACATAGTAAAATCCCTGAAGCCAATTATTTTCATTATTGCAGGTGCCAACTTCAATTACATCAATGGACATATCAGTCAAAAGGGTAAGTTGATATGACTGTAATTACTAAGTTAAATGCTCACTTCTATTAACTTAAATCAAATGTTATCTTCATTATGCATGTCCTTACTCCTTTTTTTCTCCTCTCATTATTTCAAACAGCAAGCCCTTTTCGTGGGCTCTCCTGCAGGTGTGGCCCAGGTGAAACTGCATCGATGTGAAACTTATGGGAAAGCCTGTGCCGAGTGCTGCCTGGCCAGAGACCCTTACTGTGCCTGGGACGGATCATCCTGCGCTCGATACGTGCCCAACAGCAAACGCCGCTACCGCAGACAGGACATCAGGCATGGAAACCCTGTTCTGCAGTGTGTGGATCAGAATCTGAGTGGTAAGTGTGACGTTACCTTCCTCGACTTTACCCTGCAAGTCTGAGTTTCAGAATCACACTTGTTCCTACTGTTATTTGGAGTTAATCCTTGCCTTGCTCAAAGGAAAGGTGACACTGTTTACCAAGAGAGGAGAGAGCGTAACTCATTTGCTTTCTCCACACACGTTTTCTCAGCTTATTCTTTTTCATTCTTATTCTATTTAAACTAGCAACCTGTTGCACTGGGATTGGCAACACCAATGTGTTAGTACCACTTCTGTAGAGACAGATTATAAGACATAGGTGGTCCAAATAGAAGAGGTAGAATAGGTCAAAGTTCTTCAGAAAGCATTTATCTCCAAATATTACATTTGGAAATGATCAAAAATGCAAATACATTTGCTGTTTTCAGTCCTGAAGACATTTCTTTAAATTCAATTGCTTTTGACTTTCATTACAAACTTGTTGATATCACATGTAATTCATACATATTTTGGGTTTTTTTTTTTACAGTTTTTTTTAATTGCTTTATAACTGATTTGTCCTGGTTTTAAGGACATATTCTAAACGTTCTTGTATCTGCTTGCAAGGATTTTTCAAACTCCTCCTCAATATAAAAATGTTTAACAATGAAGAGAAAGTGAACATTCGTGCCAGGTCAGTGCATATAAGCATTACTTCTTGTGTTGTCTGGACAAGGGCGGCACTCTTCTTAGACACTCCAAACTATTTAGCTCTAGATAGGAAGAAGACCAGTGAGACTCCTCTCTTCTGTATACTGTACATGAGTCTGTATACACCTGAGATCCGGGGGAAGATGTTATTGGACTTGTGCCAACCTCTTTGAATGAAGATTGTTTGTATGTGTTTGTGTCTGTAAGAGTCAGTGTATGTCTGCCTGCCTCTTTCTCAGGATAAAAGCCAAAGAATGTTTATGTCAGAAGTCACATTTACACAATTTGTCTGTCAGTTTATCCTAAGCTGTGTGAGGCAGATGTTGGACAGTATATTAGACAGGAAGTACACACGACACACACTGCATGTAGAACATAAGCTAGTAAATGTGTTTATTCACACCAGATCTTATACTTGGTTGGGTTTTGTGTTAAAGGGACACGAGAAATGTAGTACAAGCACACTCAGGCATTTACATGCTGTAATACAGAGCTACAGATTTTTGCCATCAGTGATTCTTATGAACCATGTTAAGAGGAAGCAGACAGATAATAAGACAAGGTGAAAGATGGTATATTTGTTTGTCTGTGTGAGAAAAGAGAAGAAAATGTTGAGAGACTGACAGGTGAGCTTAAACTCAGACATATATCAGCCATCATATGAAAAACAAGAACAAACACAAAAGGACAAATGAGTGGGAGAAAATAAATAAATGTGATTTGGAGGTGAGGCTGAGAGAAAGTGAGAAGACATGCAAGAAAGAGAAAAACAAGGCCGTCAAGAGGCAGGGAAGAAAGAGTCTGTGCATGTGTTGAATGAGTGTTGGTATGGAGCTGAGGTGATGAAAGACGTCTCCCTCAAAGCCTCTGAATGAACCCACGTTTAACAAGGTTTCTTTGTGCCAAAGTGTCAAGTTGTTGTTAAAAGTAAACTTCTCTGAGACATGTGTTTTCTTTGCAAATACTGAAATTTCATCCTAAATTCAAATGTTTACTATTTGTTAAAGAAAACATTTATTCATATGAAAAGTCAACTCTTTACCACAGCCAGAAATACTGCCTGGTGTATAATTTGTGTCTCCAAATCAGCATTATTTCATGCTGACATTATCTGTATTCTTTGAGGAATGCAGTTGAGGTTGCAGCTCTTCCTTGTGTGGGTTGTGTTTGGGATTAGTGTCCTTAAATCCTTATTTCAGGTATGTGACAGGTCATTACAGGTGATTTAAAAAAATCGCTTAACCTTTATTATATCTGACTTTTTCCCAACAACAACTGTAGGTAGAAGGGCATAGACTGTTTTGAATGAGTATGTTTGTGGAACCAGACACTCTGCTGTACATTCATGTTGAAGAATGTATTTGTAATGTTTAGTTTATGTACTGTATGTATATGTAGGACAGGAAGATACGCTAAAATACAACACGACAAAAGTGCAAAACCCCTTGGAGCCTCATTTAGGCATCCTCCAAGTAGGCATAATACTAACTGAAACAATTAAACTTCAAGATGCCATAAAAAGAAAATAGATATTTGGTGTTTTATTAAGTATGAACAGTAACTGCACTTTATAGAATTCACCTGTTATAGATTTACATACATGTACGTGGTTCAGTGTTGGTCAAGAGAACATGAATGATACTAAGAATAATACTGTAGCCTATTTGATGGACGTTTGCATACATTTTAAGCAGACGAGAGGTGACCATAAGGAGAATCTAACCCGTACTGACTGAGTCTTTATTTTTGTTCTTTCACAATCATTCAACTTTCTTTCAATCTTTCTTTGAACCAGAGGAACTTGATGTGACGGAGGACAGAGTGGTGTATGGGACCGAGAACAACAGCACATTCCTGGAATGTGTCCCTCGGTCTCCACAAGCTTCAGTTACCTGGCTCGTCCAACGCGACGACCGCAAAGAGGAGGTGAGACAATAAGAATCAATCAGAACAGAGCCATCTAATCAAAATCAAGATCATAAATGTCACTCCGTATAAATATATCTATGATGAGAGAAAAGTTTGGGAGACACATGAGGGGCGCAATGAAACTTCTGGCAAACAGTGGCCTGAGTAACTGCCTTTAAAACTGAGATCTGCTTGCGAATTTGGCGCATGGTTGACACATTTGACAGCCATTTGACATGTGGTCGAAATTAAGCAGTTATATTTCAAAGGAAAATGCACAACCACTCTTTCTCTTGGATAAACAGCGAATTCTTTGCAAACCTTGACCACACGCCACACAAAGCTAAATTGTCACTCAATGTCTGCAGGCCACTGTGACTTAAAGGCGGTGTTGCAAAGTCCCATTAAAGTGCTACTTAGAAAATTGTGTTGCTCTGTGTGCCCACGCCTACAGTAATCATTCATCTGTTTGAGGTTATGTTTCTCCAAGCTTAACTGAGTGCCTCGGTCAGCCATGCAAGTATTAAGGCATTACCACCCCTCTCCATTTCCCTGCAAATAAACATTTGGCTGCCACTCTAACTGACAAGACTGCCATGTTTGTGTTGGCACCGAAGGATAGTTAGAGAAGCAGAGGGATGGAGTGAGAGAGAGAGGGGGAGGTGGAAGGTAGAGAAGAGGAAAGGAAGAGGTATAAATGAATAGAGGAGGTAGAGCGACTTTGGGTGGAGGTATGGAAAGAAAGGGAGGAAAGAGAAGGCGGAGAAAGTAAAAACTATCAGTGACTGGATTTCATGGTACATTCTTACTGTTGCAATTCAAGCTGAGAAAACAGCGCAAACAGCCCCTGTTCTCTTTCATTCTGTTCTCATGCTATGAAGTAGATTACATGTTTTTTGACCAAATTTTACTGATTCATGTTTCATTATTTGTTTGCATCAGCTAGCAGCCTTCAGTGTTTTTTTTTTTCTTGAGATACATAAGAATTTGAAAGAATGTAATTTTCTGACTTAAAGAAAGCAACAATTGACCACACGATTTCCACAAGGATGGCTTCATTTATCACCAACAAAAACTTAATGCATCAGAATAATTTGAAAGATAAAGATGTTATAATCTCATAAAAATTATACACATAGTGGCTTTAAATTCCCATTTGTCACTGCCTTGCTCTTTGCATTTATACTATCAAAAGCAAATTTGCAGACGTTCGCGGCATATGCAAACCGAAAATGACGTCAATAAATTTAGTTTGAATCTTGGAATAACACACCTTGCTAGTAAAGCTCAGCTGATTTAAGATGTGTGGCTGCTTCCAGGTGTAAAATGCAACTACAAGGCCTTGATGTCTTCTTTTTCACTAGGCAGTCACAGCAAAATCTGAAACAAAACTATTCTTCTTCTTCTCACATCTCTGCTAACTCTCTCTTCCTGAACCTCATCTCACACACATTCTCCCTCTGCCACACTCAGGTGAAGCTGGACGATCGTGTGATGAGTACGGAGCAGGGCCTCCTCTTCCGTCGCCTCTTCCGCCAGGATGAAGGCGTGTACATCTGCCGCTCCCGGGAGCATGGCTTCACGCAGACCCTGGCCCGCCTCACCCTCGAAGTCCTCCAGGCGGACACCGTGGATGAGCTCATGGCACGCGACAACGCCGGCCTCTCTGACTCATTCAAAGACCGATCAACCGGAGGCTACAGGGCCTGGATGCCTTGTGCCGCATACAGTAGGGGTGGCTCATCGGGTCAAATAGGCCAATCGCGTACGTGGTTCAAGGATATCATGCAGCTGATCGGGCCATCAAACCTGCCGCAAGTGGAGGAGTACTGCGAAAGGATGTGGTGCAATGACAAGCTGAGGAGGAAACACAAGAGCATGTTGGAGAAATACCGTCAGGCGCAGGATAGTGCGAGGAAGGCACGTAGCAAGAGCTCCGGCGAACGCAACCGAACGCCGCGGGACCTCAGCGCATGGAAGGAGTAACAGAGAAACAACGGGGAGGGGAAAAAGAAGGAGAAAATGAAAGAGGGAAAAGGGACGAACATTTCAATACAGGACAAGATGAATGGGGCAGCATATAAGGGTTAAAACCAGCATCAGCTCCTAATAGTTGAAACTTTGGCACCTGGATTTTTAAGAAGGTAGATGGTTTTTATGAAATCAGTGTATGTGTAAGTCAGGTGTCAGAGGTTGGTTCTGACTGTGGCCCAAAAAAGTGTTCAGTTGTCTGGGAAGACAGTACAAACAGAGACTGCTACTGAACAGAAGGTTGCTGTTGATGTAATGATGTTGGTGATAAAGAAGAGACTAGAGACCATCTTTCAAATATACTTTGAGGATGCTTTTTACCAAGGATTCCTCCCCCCTCCAGATCTTTGCCCTCGTTTACATTTACTACCATTGAAATGACAGAAAATGAAAACAACACACCACTCTCATTTCATTAAGTCATAGAAGTCATTCTTCACTGAGAAAACCATAGAAACCGATGTAATGTTTGCATGCCTGTGGATTGACTTTACCAACAGCAGACCCTGTTTCACGTCTGCTTTTGCAGCATCATTGACAGTTTGCTTATATTATTATTTAAATTGTCTTATACAACTTTTATCTGCACTGGGAAAGTTATTCACATAAAAATCCACGCTAAATGCAAATTGGAGCTTCAACAGAGAGAAAAATCACATTTACATACTTTTTTATCTTTGGACAACAAATAAGCAAATTTTCCAAATGCAGCTCTGACACACATGGACACATATACGCTGACTCTGCATTTCTGTTTCTCACTACTAACTTCACACAATGCAATCACTGGATTAATTTCCTTCTGACTTTGTATTTAATGGTCCATGCCTTTGGATTTGTTATGAAACGTTCATGTGTGACTTCAGCTCTAGATATACTCCGCAGTATATTTGTAAGAGGCATCTGCAACTAATGGAGCACACAAGCTTAGACACTCGCTGTATCTGATCTTGCCACAAGGACACACACACTCACATAAACTGAAAGTTCACCCACCCATAACACTGAATTCATAAGCTCATCTAGCTCAAACTGGAAGCTACCATGAGACGACTGTTGATGGTTCAACAGATTATAGGCACATTGCTTTGTTTTCACTGCTGTGGGTTGAACTTTCCTTTAAACACCAACTAGAGATTAAAATCCCTCCTCAATGACCCCTTAAAGGGATATTTCACAGAGGCTTATTTTCACGCTTTTTCAGTAAATACCATAACAGCTCCTGGGAATGTACCAATTGGCCAAAGTCAGCCTCCAATATTGGCTCCACTGGGGATCTTTCGGCACTTCAACTCAATGAAGCCTGTAACATTAACATCGATCCTGCAAGAAACCCTGTAAATACTGATTATTTTCATTTTCAATGAATTTTCTGATTATTTTTGTATTACTTAAGTAATGGTTTAGTTTTTAGAAAACAGTGAAAAATATCACAATTTCCCACAGCTCAAGGTGACGTCTTCAAAGTGCTTTTTTTGTCTGACCACCAGTCAAAAACCAGCCATTAAAGAAGAAATTACATAAGCTGACCTTAACTCACACTTAATCAGCCCCTAAACTCATTTCCCACAGTTCGTCCCTGTTCTGTAGCTTTCCAGCTCCACATTAGAGGGAACAATGGAGGGGTCAATTGTACTGGCTGACTCCTCTTTTCTTTCTGCTTTGTAAACATAGGTTTTAAGACGGTTCATGGTTTGAACACAGAATAATCCACATTATTATTGTCTTGCTTTGTTGTTAAAATATCATTTTTACGGTTACTGGGCTAAAGAGAGGTTTTCCTTCCCAAAGGTAACAGGTGAAGAAGAGAACTGAGGAATGAATTGTTTAATGAGACAGAAATAGAGGTGGTTGTAGCAGAAAACAGACAGGGCAAATAAAGAAAAGACATGACATGTGACCGTTGCAACTTGAGGTTAAATGTGGCTTCAAATATGTAAAAACAGAGAGGTGGTCAGGAAAGACAGATCGATGTGAGGAGAATGGATGTCAAACTTCAATTTCAGTGTGTTTGGATGAGGGTGAGATTGTCTGGAGCCTCAGTAATAAAATAAAATAGAAAATAAAATGGGGAAAAGTAAAACTGAAACTTTATCCTTTTAACTGAATTTGATTTAGTAAGTCTTAAGAGTAGCTTTCAGTCGTATCAAGTGTAACAGTTAGCATACATGGAGGCTTTGGAGCTGCATCAGTAGGAACCTCCTCTGGTCCCATCATGGAGGTCCAGTGGAGAAATGTGCAAATGATGGCTATATGTTTAGGGCGCAAGGGGAACACTAGAACTACTGGACCATAGTTCACGTTAAAAGCAAGTGTTCACGAATAGCCTGTTGTTGCACAAGAACTTGAGGACTTCCAATATGGTGTGACTTCATGTGAAATCCTGCTAATATGTATACTTATGGAAGATGGTATATATACTCTGGGATCCATCTCATTATTTAAAATTAGTCAGGAAACAACACTAACACAAGTTAACTTTTTCACCTTTTTGTGACCTTTGTGGCGTGTGAATCGCTTCTCTGACAAATGAAAAAGGAGGAGAGAAGATGGTTGGAGGGGTGAGAGAGAGAGATTTAAAATAAAAGGTACTATTAGCATCTCATGAAGGCTATATTTGCAATCTATAAAAATCCTAACCCCTATTAAAACACATTTTCCCACAATTTCTTAGTATCAAGTGAGTTTTTCTTAAGAAGGTGACACATTTTTTCCCTCTGCCAAAGTTTATTTTCTTATTCAGAGGATTGTGAGAGTGGCTATTAGATTCCAATTAAGGTGTTTTCTCTAAAAATATTGCTTCTGATGTGTATCTAAACTGAAAGAAAATGATAGAATGACAGGAAAATGGTGTGCATGAAACAAAATTGGCAGGATAAAAAATAGATTTATCGTGAAAATAACACTCCATAAAAGTTCCTTTTCTCACAGTTTTTTTAGTCTTGTCAGAAACAGCTACACAAGTGTTTGGTTTGGTCTGCTCTGATGTATGAAGATGATAAAACAGAGTATTTATTTTGTTGTGGTGGAATTTATTCTTTTCTTCTCACTTCTGCCTCTCTTAAGTCCTGAATTACTGTCATCAGAAAATGTAAAACTGTGTTTTAATGTAACTTTTGTAACAATGATTGTAAGCGTGTTTGAAATTACAAGTTTCCATTTTACTGCAGCATATATACTCATAAAATGGAACCGCTGCAATAAAAGCTGATACTCTTTTTGTTGGACAGTGTTTTGAGACTTAAAGTGACACAAAAATGCTTCAGAATGACTTTTCATTTTTTGTGCACTATTGCAAATATGGAATTATTAGTTGCAGACAAAAATATGCCATTACTGACTAAATGTCAGTTATATGTGCATGTTCAAAACAGCCATAGTAAAGCCTTCAAATGCATTTCAGTTGCTGTACAGTGTACAAAGTGTGTTGTGATATTGCATCTGGCATTTCATATTTTTAACTTACTATTATGTCCTTGTTATATTGTGTTCAGTACAGTTTGTCAAAACTTTTATCTAAAACTTTAAATTCACAGCACTTGTCCTGCCTTAATATCTTATTGTAGTATTTTACAGTATGTTTATACAGTAAAACATTTGATGGTTTTATCAGTTGACGAGGATTCAAACACTGATCAGTGTTGCAACCATTTTTCTGAAACCTGTGCAGGATATCTCTCTAATGAAAGTACACCAGGTGATTTCACTCATTAGTTGCTCCTCCTTAATTGGAGGTGCACTAATTAATAAATGCCTGCACATGCTCAGATCTCCACAGCTACTCCGTGATAAGCAGACTGGAGATTCAGCCAGTGGTACAATGTTAACATAGAAAATGTAGTAATTAAAATAAGTATACTAGCAGTCCAACAAGCACACCGTAGGCAAGTAGGTTCAACAGTTTCCCCACAGAAAACACTCTTTTACTGAACATACAGGCAACAAAACTCTGAGTAGAGAATTTAGGCTGAAAAGTGTAAAGATCCTTGGATTACAAATGAACATTAACTTGGTGAGTTGTCCCTTTATTGTATTGTAAAATTGTCCTGGTTGTGGGGTCTCTGACAGAAAGAGCCTAATTTAAATGTGTATTTATGTTTTATTTAAATGTCTTTCTACCATGCATGCTATGTACTTGTATGCTATTTAACAAGATTAAAAGTTGATTTTCTAACATAAATGTGATCCCAGAGTTGGTATTTTAAAGAATTTTACGTTTTAAGTTTGCTTCCTTTTTGGGGAAAGGGGAGACTCTCCTATGTGGTCTTTTGGCAGTACAAGGTTAATGGCGCCAGTGACATAAACATAGACAAACAGCAGTGCCCTGAAATGAGTCACTTTTATAAACTATGACTTTTACTCTACTGAAACCATGAAGACATGCTCTATTTAATGCTGAATCAACAACTTGTAGACTGCACACCTGCTACAAGACTATTTGTCATTTAATGCCAGGATGAAATAGCTGGCTCTACTCCCCATGTCTGCTTTTTATTTATAGATGTGTGTGTGTTTATCTCCCTTTCTATACAAGTGAGGACCCAATGTCAATGGCTTGAAAGATGATGAACTGTTTCCAAAATGAAGAGATGCTGCCTTATTTAGTCTTCTTGCAAATTTCCAGGCTCAGTGTTGGCCCATTACATTACCACAGCTGCTGGGCCTGGCCATGCGTGTGATTTGAGGGTAATTGGGCTGTAACATCTATGGAAATGTGCAGTAACAATGGCCGCTTGTCATTTCAGCTAAACAGACCATCTCATAAAACCAAACCTGCAACCGAACCCACTAAACGACTTCACACCCTAACAATTACTGCAGCCACATAAACACACACACAGATGCTGAATGAATATACTCTCGCTTCTCCAACACACTGATTTGAAGATTTTCATGAATAAAGATCCACAAACACACAAATGTTCACCCGCTGCCCTCTATAAAACCATTTCTGATGTCTACACTGTGTAAAAGGAATGAAAGTATTTATAGTGTCTGCAGTTTAGTATGAGTCAAACTTCAAGAAACAAATTTTAACATTGACTACCCATGTATATAAATTAGTCATGTATACATTTAGACAGAAAACATGTACTGGAATCCATATCAAGAATTTAATGTTTCTGTTTAGATCTTATGTTTTGTTTTGTTTTTTTTCTAAAACTACTAGTACTGCTGCTGCTGTTTCTGTTACTATTCATACTACTAAAGGATAAAAGTATTATTGCAGGTTTTTTGAAGGTTATAAAAAAGGTTAATATAAAGTAGATAAATGCTGGTGAAAATATCAGAAAACCATTGAAATTATTTAACTAATTTATATTCAAGTATTAATCCATTATTGTAGCACATTTACAGCTGGTATTTAGTTTTCTCCTGTTGATAAAATCACCAAGTGATTAAGAAACAGATGTGGTTCTGACACATTTAAGACCCATTTTCCACAAAAACACCAACAACTCAATTTTTGCTGCCTATTTGTTTGTCTCCTCCTGGCGGTTCACTATTCATGCTGCACTGGGCACCACAATACCACACAGACGGGCAAAGCAAATTTCAAGGTCAGGAAAATACCAAACTGTCTGTGTGCTGCTTACAAAAAATAGGACCCAGAGTTGTATTTGGTGGTCAAATTATTTAAACTGGCCTCACAGTCCTCTGTGTTCTAATTAGGGCTGGATTTAAAGGTCCAACATGTTAGAGTAGACTTAGACATTATTGCTGTGACCGCAATACCTGGCTTAGAAATAACCACTTTATTACTATAACACCTGAAAGTGGGGGACAATAAGTCTCATTGTGCCCCCTATTCCAGCGCCAATGGTGTGTGTGTGTGTGTGTGTGTGTGTGTGTGTGCGTGTGTGTGTGTTAGTCACACTTCATCAGGCAGCAGCAGGCCTCACCTTAAACAGGTGTTTCAGGGCTTGCTGCTCACTTTTTCTCTCTGCACATTTTTATTATTTTTTCTTTCATTCAAAATTTTTGGAAAAATCTGTATTTTTCTTCATGATGCTGATGTTCAGCCAATTCATCCAGGAGGTTTATTCAGAGCAAGATGCCACAAGAGCAACTGACCAAACTGCTGTGAATCTTGTTATGGATATTCATGGAGAACTTGCAACCCTGTGTCTAGTGCCCACATTATATAACAGCATAACAAAGTATCTCAAACTCATTTACGAAAATACAGGATGAATCTTCATATTTTTGGTGACCTCTTGACCTATTGCAACACTATTATGCCAAAAGGTACCTTTACTGGTGAAGCTCTGAGTGAACCAGTTGTAAAGCATGTTGCTCGTTACAACAGTTTTCTGTTTTTAGATATTTAACCAGTAAACCACAGGAAATGCTGAAATGCAAATATATAAGATATAAGATATAAAACTGAAAGAGTTTGCCTCCTCATTTATCACCACACCTCATGAGCTCATTTCAATTTGTCTCTTTTCTTGGGACAGACTTCCAGTTTCCACCAGAATTTTTAATGTAAGCATGAAAGCAAATCAGTATTTTATGTATTTGTTTGTTTTTTTTCTTCTTTTGCAGCTATTCTTGGTTTGTGGTGATGACATAGATGCATATTTTACATGAACTCTTGCTCTTTATATTTTTAAATTCAAATACTCTCAGTACAATAACAACTCAACAACACGTATAACTACATTTTAGTGTGTTATATTAAATGTTTATAGACTGCTTATAAATGCTAAATAGGGAGACTTAAAATACAGTGTTACACCACAACTTTGTTTATAGCTGTAAATAGTCAAATGGATTGAGATGTTGGTTTGGGACTGGAAAGACCAGATCCTTTACCTTTGACAGACTACATTCTTCCATATGATATATCATGACACTGTAATGTATGGATACGGTTTTAGGCTGCACTATGATGCATTTCTTTCTGTGGGACTTCCCCACCATCTGTGGGGAGCTTTTTTTGTGTTCATGAGGTCAAAGAGATTCATACCAGGAGACAGTTCAGAGTTTGTCTCTAGACTGAATCCAGAGCACTGACAAACTCCATCTACTTAGTTTGCATTATTTATTATTTATGGATGAATGAATGATGGATGCTCACTCTTATATGCAGTTGAGTTTGTTTAGAATGGCATATGCTGTACATATATATATATATACAGTATATATAGTACAGTACATACAGCAGCTGTGCCTCTGTTACAGATTTGTTTGGATTTTAAAGATTTAACTCTTTTGGAGCTATATCCCGATTTACAAAGACATACATATAACCTATTTGTTATTTAGTGGTAATGCAAAGGTCCTTCTGTATCTGTCTAAACTCAACAAACATAAACACACTTGACCTGTTTACAGTCATTAGGAGATCTTAGAAATCTTCCGTAAATATAGCCAAAGATCTATCGGAATATATCTAATTTATGGGTTTAATGGTATTAAATGAGTCTATTTGGATATATTTAATGGAAATAATGGTCCAAACTGAATTGACTTAAATTACTTTAATAATACCATATCCATTATTTAACAGATGCATTGTGGGACTTTTGCCAACAAAAAGCCTGATAAGAGGAGAGTGAAAATTGTTGATAGGTTAAAACTAGACAGAGAAATATATATAATGAAGTCCACTGAAAAGACTGGCTGTTCCCAGGATAATAAACATCTCTCTGGAAATTGTAAAAGTAAAGAAGAGGAGACAGAATAACGTTGTTGTTTTATGCTTCAGATGTTGCGTGTGTATGTTAACTCAGCAGTGGTTCACTCTTCTTCTTTCCTCATCTGCTGTTTCCTTTTGCTAAGACCAAAAATATGTTATGTGTTGTCTTGGTACATTCCCAAGACTCATGAGGCCACAATCCTGTGTCCCAGTGTTAAATACATGCATTCAAATACATTTTACATTCAAAGTTGTGGGACAAAGCAGCTTTATAACCTCTGATTTAGGTTTATTGCTGCACCTCACAGCAGTGTTACTGCCTCAGAGGCAGTTTTCCCAGTCGGCCTGTTGGCCCCTGTTGGTCTACTTTATTTCTGTTTGACTACAAACAAGTTTCCCCATGTTCAGTCTTCTTTGTTCTGGTTGTGATACTACACACTTGAGCAGTCTGTTGAACTCATTGATCCTGATTGGAAGCATGAGGTTTCCCTTTTATGTCTGTGTGCTGGAAAGTATCACTCACACTGACTTACAACAGATCCTGCCCTGCCTTACACTCTTATAATTCCCACTACATGTGTTTAATTATTTAACTTGGACTATATTTCAGCTCCATTTACATTTTTGAGATGTCAGATCTCAGTTTTGTTTCAACTTTTTCTCTAAAATTAGATAGTAAGACTTTTTAAAGTCTGTTTTTGTTAAACGTGGGAAAGAAAATTACAGCAGAAAGAAAACACGGGATGCTTCAGGATTCAGTTCAATGTCACTGGGTCACATGTGGGCCACAGAGCATAAATCATTATTCAAACCTCAGAACCTTAGAAATGTTTTACTTTTCAATGTACGCTTTTAGTTATTGGTCGTCGTAAAATGAAGTGTTTCCATATAAATCTATTTTAATCCTCTCAATAAGTTAATTACTATAAAAGTGATTGAAGGTTTAAGCAGTTCAGGAAATCACACATGGAATGTAGTTAAATGTGCAAATTCAGTTAAATGCCTTCTACTTTTGTTTTCTGAATGTTTTCTTAAAGTTCACTATAGACAATGACAGAAAAGATGTATGAACTCCTTCTTCCCTGACTTTGTTACAGCTACTTTCAAACTCAGTAAGAACACATTAACCTAACTGTGCTATAAGGTATCAGGTTAAACACTGATGTCATTTATTTATATCTGTTGAAAAAAATAAAGGACAAAGTTCTTCCTCCACATGAAGCATTTTTCACATCAGAAATCATAAACACATCCCATAAGTGTGTTTGTTGCAAAGGAGGTTGAAAGACTTAACATCTGATCTAGCTTTGAACTCCACAGCTCTGTCTCAGCCTGATTCAACGCGACAGATCAAACAGTTTCTTATAAACCCAGATATCCAGAACATTCTTTCTGCTCTCGCCATTTGTAGATAATTTCCACTCTTTCATTTTCTATTCCTCTCATGATTGTCTGTTTAGGCAAACTTGTCTTTTCAAGCCTAGGATTAACACCAGATTCGTCAATTTGTAAAAGGGCAGTCTTTCTCCATTTTTGAAAATGATCAATATTTCAGACTTCTAAATGTGTAGCTGTTGCTCCGTGTATTATGATAACTCCTTCCCACTTTAGGATCATCTGGATGCTTGCTGTCCCAGCTCTCTTCCATCATGGCGGCAGGAATGTGTTCAGATTTACTGTGACTGAACATAAACAAAACATCAATAAATTAATAGTGTATTGGGGCACCCAGGTGGACTGGGGGTTGAGGTCCCAGGTTTGAATGCAGCCTGAAACCTCTTGTTCTGTGTAATCTCGATTTTATTTGATATATCTGTATTTTTAGGTACTTTGGTAGAGTGTAACATATTGTGACTGTTGGTTCTGATTTTTCTCATTTGGTAAGAAACAATTAAAGTAGTAATAGTGCTGGTAGTAGTCCACTGTGCTTTACTACTCAAATCTAAGGAGGAAATAAAGAGCTGCAGAGGTGTGTGTGTGTGTGTGTGTGTGTGTGTGTGTGTGCATGCAGAGTACAGGAATGCCTAAGCGATCCACAGGGATTCGGCTATAGATGTAGAGGCTCCACTTTGACTGATGAAGATTAATCTACAGAGAGGGGACTGGCTGGATTGGAGGGATGGTGAAGTGATATTAGTAGAAAATTCCTGTTTCTGTAAAACTATTCCTCAAAAGGAAAATATCAGCGGTCAACAGCTTAAAGTGGCTGCCCTGGGGACCTGAAGTCAGCAGGACTTTTGAAAAACAGTGCATGTATTTGAAAAAAAAAACCCATAAACTCTGAACTGAATAACATTTCATTTTGTCATAACTGTAAATCATGTTTTTACCTGTTGTTGCAGGTATTGCAGACCGGAGTGTAAAAACTCTGTGTTGATAGAGACAGAAGATTTTCAAGGCGTCCATCATTGTGAAGTGATGATAGTTTTGATTCTTCATTTTAATGTTGAACTTTTTTTTTTTTTTTCTTTTTGATATGGAGATTTTTCAGGAGATTATACAACTTTAAGTCATTTCTCACTACTTTACCATGACTAAATAAACTAAATAAAACCACCAAATATTATCTGGCTTAATTTCTGATAACATCTGGAAGTTGGGGCGGTTGGCCACAGATCAGACTGTTGTTATTCTGTCTAGACACAACATGGAGACACAGCATGCTTACAAAATGACATATGGGTTGCACATGATGTTCTACAGTAACAAACCCATGAGTGAAACTCATTTTATCTATTTCAATCTTCTTTTCTATTTTTGGTCAGTTTTCCAGCCTCCAAACTTTTCTACAATTTGCACATTTTTTTACAGCCTAAACAAAAAGGAACGTGCTGCTTGTCAAAGCAAACACACTAAAATTATCCAGAGTTTATTTGGAGATGGAAGGAATGAGTGATAGATGAAAAAATATTTCCAATACATCATCAGAATTATACCAAAGAGACAGGACATACAAACACTGTCGAAGAAATGTGGTCCAAATATCAAACACTGTACCACCACTACACATACTGTAGCACTTCAGATTCTTCAATGTGGGAAACAAATGAGGACGAGGACAAGGGCAGGCAGTGAGGACAGCAAGAGAAGAGGAGAAGGATAGAAACAATAAAGAAGAAGAGGATGGAAAAGAGGGAGGGGAACTTTAGTACAGGTGGTAGATTGAGACTCCAGATAAATAAGGTAGGAGAGGGAGATGAAGGAAAGGGGAGGAGAGGAGGAATGAAAGATGGCGCACTGGATGGTAAAAACGTAAGTGATGATAAAGGGAGCAAAAGAGGACATTAAAGGGAAATGAAATAATGACTGGAGATACAGGGAGGCCTTGTGGGGAGAGCAGGAGAGTTCAGTCATTAATCTCTTATGTTCAGTTCCTTTCGTCCTCTGGGAAAAAGAAATAAAGATGAAATTCTTGGTGTGTCACAACCTGTTTTAGGAGTTTGAACTGGGGCTGTTTCGGGCATGTATTCCAGTCCCAATAACACATCTCATTACTCATTAGACAGATAGTGACATTACACCATAATCTCACAGGACACATGGCAACGCGCACGCTCACAAATGCGCCCACATTATATGACTCACTTTAAGCAGGACTACATATTATTCATCTTTCAGTGTTCACACCAACATCGTTTATCACTCTCTGACCCCTTGATGTTCCACGCAACCACAGGAACCTTGCTCTCCTTCATGTTGAAGGTCCAAATGTACTTGGTCTCCCAGGCTTCTTTCACAAAAAAACACAGAAGAATTCCCCAAAGCAGCTTGAAACGATGTTTAATCAGAGTAAAATCGTGTGGAAAAATTCCACCAAAGTCCACCAGGAAGACTCTGACTTTTCTTCAAAGGGGAGCAGTGCTCTGAGAGGGATTTATCCAAATTTATTGATGTATCAACGAGATAACACGCTTGAGAGAAGATATTATTACATTTTTTTTAAGTGGGTCCCATAGAAATAAAAGAAACTTTGTTGTATCTCCAAAATTCATAACCGGTACGAATCCTGGCTGTGTTTTGGGGTCACTAGAGCATTTACTACATGGATGAAAAAAAGTCATCTGTCAACATAAAAACACAGAGGTTGAAAGAAATACTTAAGTTCTCCTGAATGATTTATGTACTCAGTCAAATTATGAACTTAATCCCTAGTGACAGTAATACAGAAACTGGGAAAACGGACTCTAACTTTTGCCATGAAAAAACAATGTATTGATATCAGCTTCCTCCATCTAACAAGATTAGACTGTCAACAGCTGTTCCCCAATGTTAGACTTCCTTTTGTAATGACGAACAATGAGTACTTATTGGCTCTTCACAGCAAAATAACTTCCTTCAAATGTTTTTTATCCATTAATGGGAATAGACTGATAGCTGCAATGTTTGCCATGAAAAACACATGTTTAATAGAATTTTGTTTCCCTGAAAATTACAACAGCTTAATGGTGATAAAGAAATTCCAAATATTACACATATTTTATGCATAAAATCCAACTGCAAAGCCAAAAGCTCAACTGTTTTGCATGCAGACTTATTCTGTCAATATAGTAAGATTAACAGATAATACTTTAAGTACTACATTCATAGTGTTTCCTATGTGTTGGTATTGCAAAAGTCTCCATTTCTGCAGCTACATTACATATCTTCAGCAGTGATTGTGTATTCTTAATCAAGTATGTTAGTAAACACAGTATGTGTATATCATGTAACATAACACTCTGTATGTTGTATATTCAGACACAGATGGTAATACAAGGTTGTCACAGATCGGCTGTTGCTCTTTTGTTGCAGAGCAAATGCAAAACTAACATTTCCGTGTTATTGTGATTTCGCTGTCCTGAGTATGAACCGTCATAAAGAATCTTTTTTTTAAAAAAAATCAATTTACTCTTGTTTTGTTTCTTTAATCTGGTTCATCTGGTTCATCTGGTAACGCTAAACACAAGAAATCTCTCCTGACTATAAATCATCTAACTAAAAGATGTAAAGGTCTTTGATTTTTTTTTTTTGCTCTCGAAATTTATGGTCTGGCTCAAATTAGATCATTCTTTTAGAATATAATCATACTTTTCACTTGGAAATAATTATTTTCTTGCAGAGTTTGTCACGATTACAGGTGTTTAACAAAAGTAGTGGAACAATAATACAGCTTAAAAATGCGATAGATGTATTACAGTCTTTTTGATGGAGGGAGGCCTCAGTAAATCTGACCTCAAAATAATTAACTGGTGTTTTATAAGCTTTTACTATTTCAGTATATGACACTGATGAGTTTCACCTCATGTTCATGTCCACTCCATAGTATCTTTCCTGCGGGAAGGTGCAGCATTGCTGGATTTGGTGTGAATGCAGCCTGACATGTAAACCAGGGGTAAGAAGGGTACTAAAACAAAATTTACTTTGCTTTACCATCATCATATTACGATTATTAATTTTGCATAGCCATAAACATATACATCATCATTATCCCTATGCATCCTGCAAACAGCTGTGTGTAAAAAACAAAGAAAAATATTATTAAAAACAAGTAGCTTTTCCTTTCACTTAGCCTGTCATCAGGAACTGCAGCTGATTATGTGTGGGCCTGTTTTTTCCTGACATTGCTCAGATTCTTTTCAATAAATACAAGGACATCTGACCCATAAGCAGATGTTTGTTGCAACGCAGAGAGGAACACATGTTTTCATGTCATGCTGCTGTGGATTCATCTTTTAGCTGTTAGAAACTGAGTGAGAGAAAGACAAAGAGGTGCTGTTTTTATCCAGAGCGGAATAAACAACTGAGAGGAAAAACGCCTGGTTATTTTAAAGGTGGAAGTAAACCGAATGCCAACACAAACAAACATGCTAAATGTTAATTGAATATTGCTGGGAAGTCTGGTCAAGTAGTCTAACACAAAAAAGCTCTGGTTGTTTACGTCACACACTCTTGCAGTTCACTTCCTGTTCTTTCCTGTTTAGGAACACGGCTGAATCTGGATTTGGTCTTTTTCCAGACTGCATTGATTATGTCAGGGTAATGACCTGAGAGGACTGGCTATTCTGGTTTGTGTGTGTGTGTGTGTGTGTGATAACTATAACAGCTGTACTCGGCAATAGAGCAGGTACCTCTGGAACTGCCCACCTGAGACCAGACCTTTTTATACACACCGGTCAATACAGCAAAAAATGTCAATTTAACTCTCCCTCCCTCTTTCCTAAACAATTCAAGCTTTACTGGCATGACATTTTGATCAAAAACATGTTGCCAAAGCATATACACAAAGACTGACAGCATAACATGAATAAATAAATCCAATGAGAAAACAGAGAAAGACAAAAAACTAATATTAAAATGAAAAATATACAAATGAATGAAATAAAAATAGCAAGTTATTTCCCAAAGTTTCCTCACATCTTATTCTATCCTTTTGTGTGTTGTGCAAAGTCCCATCACAAACATATTGATTGAATTTAATCCTCCCACAGCTCCTTTTCTCTGCAGACACACACACACACACACACACACACACACACACACACACACACACACAGTACACTATACACACCACTGCAGTGTGTAAAGGTGTCTTTAGAGTCCAACGAAGTTAACAATTAGTCCTGCTGTGTGTTTTATTAAAGATTAACTTACTTCATGTACGCAGGGTTAATTTATTCTACAGGTAAGGGGGGAGTATCACATGTGTGTGTGTGTGTGTGTGTGTGTGTGTGTGTGTGTGTGTGTGTGTGTGTCACAGGAAGTATCGTGTGTGACACATGCAGTCGTCACTCTGCTACTTCCTTCCTAAGGGTGTGTCTGACCAGCAGGAAGTCACAGACTGACGCATTGTCCACAGAAGGACCAGCTTCTTACCGTATGTGTGTGTGTGTGTGTTTTGACTCATGCAGCTCATTGTTTCTTGTTTTTACAGTTTTACTCAGTATAATCTTTTAAACCAGAACAAGAGCTGCATTTTAAAGATCTCCACCATTTTGATACACCTCAGATGCAAGTACCGGCATCTTATCTGTACTTTCCTAATAAAGTTAACAGCTGAAATACTGTTTTAACTGATCACTCGTGTTGTTCTTTCTGTTCCTGTTTGGCTTCATGCACCGGTACTTCATACTGAGCTGTTATACAGTATCACATGTCACATACTGTATATCATGTAAATCTTTGACAAAGTCGTTAGTTCAAAGAATATGTTGATCGCTGTATGTTTTTGATTCTTCTTCAAATTTACATTATTTTTTTCTGATTAAGCCTTAATGGTTACAGCAATAACTTTTATATCAAAACTGTCCAGAAAAACAACAGTATTGGTCATTTGACAACTCACTTCTTAATTTCATGTGAATGTGACTTTCCTCTCTGAAAATGAAAAAAATAGAAAGTTGTGGAACTAGTGTGATGTTGTTATCGTGACTATGATCTTTCCCTAACCTTAACCGAGTATTTTTAATTGTCTAAACTTAACTTACCTTAATGATAGAGGTGGCAGAAAACTCTCATTTGAGCCATTTCTGACACACCGCCTATTTTGTCATGTAGGTATGAGGTATGAACTCATTTGACCTCAGGTTTCTAATATAGAGAGGTGATTAAATGAGGTGTGATGCGGGGACACAGCTGCCCCTTCACTGGTACAGATGATTCAATATCCTGATTTTGCTCAGGAGACATTTCATTCTGGCAGAACATTTACATTATTAGTCCTCAAAGCTCTTAACAGAGCTCAGTAACAGTTTGATATTCAGACTGCCAGCTCTCGACTTGCTCGCAGTATGTGCTGACACCTGACATAACAGAGACGGGGAGATGCTGGCATTAGACGAGCCAATTCATTACGCACTCTGTGTCTGAAATGACTTGGCCGGTGGTAAGTGGTAATTGGAGATAATTCGAGCTATGTTTATGTCTGAGTTTATGTCTGAGTAGAATAAACTATCCCGTACAGTCAGCTAATTGTCTGAGCCCTTCATGTCAAACAAATCCTCGAAAATCCTTTCTCTATATCTTTTTTTTAACCTTTCTTATCTATTTTGGTTCTTTCTTTCATCTTTCTTTCACTGTTTTCTCGTCTTTGTTTTGTCTTTTGTTCTTTTTCTTCATCATGCCGAAGGTATTTGTTTTCTGTAGAAACAATTTGCAGTGGGAAAATGTTTGGGTTGTCAAGGTGGTAGGCTTCCATCGCCGCAAATTTAGCAGTGGTCAGAGGTGTGTGTGTGTGTGTGTGTGTGTGTGTGTGTGTGTGTGTGTGTGTGTGTGTCTGAATGAGTGACTATGGTTAGTTAGTGGGAGCCCTGTCTCCTTTGTGTCAACAGGCTTTCTAACTTGCTGTGGTTAATCACCAGGGTAATTACTGTTAATTAGGCTCATTAATCATTAGACCTGTCAGCCTTTTTCACTGCCTGGTAGCTGGTGCGTGTGTTTGTGTGTGTGTGTGTGTGTGTGTGTGTGTGTGTGTGTGTGTATTCTATAAATAGTTGAAAGACAAGCAATATGGGGTTAATCTGGTTTCAAATACAAAACTGTTCTGAAAGAGTAATCATAAAAGAAGTGAATGAGATTTGATATCAATATGTTCCACCACCTCACTGTGAAAATTGAAGACAGATAACACTAACGTGTCGAGCCACCAAAAACAATTTTCTGATAATATTCAGTAGTTGCATTGGTTATGCTGATACACTGTTTTGGATGTAGCACTAATCAGATTTGTGTGTTTGCATTAGAAGCAGGGTGAGTTAATATTAAAACAATAACAACTATTGATGCTTTTGGCATGTTTGTACATATACAGTGGTACACCATGTATGCAACATTTTCACATAAAAGAAGCTCTATCAGGTCAGGAGGTGTCATAGGGACTTTTCAACCTATCCAGCAATATCAAATCATTTATCAATTAAGGTGATTATTGAATCTATATCCTGCATATGTTTTATATATTTGTATATTCTTTAGTTTCATATTCATAATATATGTGTATTCATAAAGTAACTGAATGAGTCAGTTAAATAGTTGTATAGTTGAAATAGTTTTGGTTTGAATTATGGCAGCTTTAATGTGGCTACTGGAGAAATATAATCCCTCCGTTTATCTAGACACTATACACTATAGCTCAGTGTTAACAGATGTTAATAACTTTCATAGCAATAGAATCAGCAGCATGGAGCAGTTATGTATTCAAATGGTTCACTGAAACTGCTTTACTTTGACCATAAAATATACTTACTGTACAAGACAGCGATGCAATCATTCTTCTGTTTCTCATTTGAAACCCAACAAAAATAAATCTTGCATGTAGTGAGAGAATTGTGTTTACTTCATGCAGCAAATTGAGTTGAAACCTTTCTGCAGTTAAGACTCTAAACATGCACTCATGTTATTAAATCGGTGAGTGATGTGCGCCTGCAAATTTTAGAAAGAAGAGGTTGGAAACTAGGTCAGAACCTCTGCAGCATATCATCCCTTTCTTTTTCTCCATTCTTTTTGGACATCTACTGACACTGTTACGCTGTAAAAAATAATCTGATTTGGACAAAACTCATTTGAGAGGTTTTATTCTGACAAAGAAGTACATGACTCTGCATCGCCAAAGGCTTTTAAGCTTTTACCAGCCGCTGTTCTGCTGGTTGGATGTACTATAACTGTGTAGAGTTGCATGGATATTATCATGTAATGTGTAACTCTTTTTGTGCATTATGGTCATTTTCAAAACTTCATTGGAAAGATAAACAGTATATATGAACATTTGATACTGTAACTGTCAGGGGTCAGTGTGTTAGATGGTACGCTTTACATAACAATAAAAAAAACACAGTGCAACACACGAGTAACATATTTAAAAGAATAGAAGCCCACAAAAAAAAAGACAAAAGAGAGAAAAATCCTCCCCTGTTGCCTCTCTGGACTATTCCACTGAGTTGAGCTACTTGCGTTTGTAATCATTTGAACTGTTTTGGACTTCTTCCAGAAAAGCAATATATAGGAGCCAAAGTTTTTTTGATTTATCTTTGAGGGTAAATCCCTGACATTTAGACAATACTGGAGCAAACTTTTCTCTACTGTTATAAGGCCATTATCAATAAACTGTCATTGACCTGCCAAAAATGATTCATAGTCTGGTTGCACTTCAGTACATTATAAAATTGTAAAATCTTCCTACTTGACCAACAGAAAACAAAACTTTTGAAACTTTTGTCTTTTCGGTCAAAATAGCATCTTTGTAATCTGAATTCTGTTGTGACCTCACTGAGAAGTTCAGCCTTTGACTGGCTCCGTATAAGTCTATGTTTAATATTGCGTTGAATGGCATGTGAATGACTTTAAAAAGCCTTCTTTATTCTCATCTACTGCTGCGACAAATTGAACGTAAACATGCTGATGTATATAGAAGGCATTAGAGTGTGTGTGTGTGTTTGTGTGTGTGTGTGTGTACTGGGGTCTCAGTGATATCGTGTTTCACACAGAGGCCACTGCTGTTTTCCAAAGTTACATTCACCCTGTCATGATACACTCAACTATATGTGGAAATATATTTGCTTTACTCAGCAGGAGAGAGAGGCACAGAGGCACACCTGCATCACACACACACACACACACACACACACACACACACACACACGTACCTGGATCAGGACACACGAAGAGAATGATTCAATACTGTACATACACACACATATTTGTATTTCTGAATAGCTGCTGCAGACTACAAGAGTTTCAGAATTTCAACCAGAATTGATAAACATTGTTTGTCTGTCTGTGTATAAATTGCATAACTGATCTCAGACAGATTACAAGAAGCTGAGAAGATAACCGACTGATAATCAGTTGAAGTCAGTGTGTATGTGTGTGTTTGTGTGTGTGTGTGTGTGTGTGTATCCACTTCATCCTTCCCTGTCTCCGGTTGCCTGTTATTCTCTCATTGGATATGCCCATCTCCCATCTCAAAGGACTACAAGAGCATCTTGGTTTTGGCCACAATAAAATTTCACCTGTTTAAAAATGACCATAACGCCCGAGATGGCTCTGAAACTGTTTCAAGAGGACTTGTCTTGACAGGGACAAGCACTGATTCTTTGCCAACCACAGGAGGTTTCGTCGCAGATTTCATTCATTTGTCTGCAACAGGCAGATTATGAACCCTTGGCTTTATGTAGTGATTGTTTGGTTTAACTTAAACTTCAACCTAAACTTAAACCGCATTATGACCATCAAACAACCCTTTGATAAAGTGAGAACTGACAAAATGTCCTCACTTTTCAAAAATGTCCTCTGCCTCTGGCTTTAAAACGTGGTCCTCACAAAGATAGAACGACGAGAGCACACAAACACAGAATGGCAAATGGTACCCAGTAAAATCAGCATACGGAAATGAGCCCTCAATTGGGACCCCACGGACCACTGCAGACCCAATTTAACACACACACATAAATATATACAGAAAACTGAAGGCTATTGAAAACACTGGGGGACTAATGGGATGCCAGGTTGAGTAATATGGACTCAATTTAATTTCCTATGTGTTTATGACTAGTGACTACATACTGCGTCTGTGTTTGTGTGTGTGTGTATGTTTCTGTGTGTGTGTGTGCGTGTGTAAGCGTCACTGAATACTTAAACATATGTGAATGTTCTTCACGTGTAGAGGAATGCCAGTGGTCTCACTTATATATATATATATATATATATATATATATATACATATATATATATATATATATATATATATGTGTGTGTGTGTTTGTGTGTGTGTGTGTGTGTGTGTGTGTGTGTTCCTGTCTGGATCTGTGTTCCCAGCGCTGACAGGCAGGTCATGATGATATTAGTATGAAGAATGTGGGTCTTAATGTCAGAGATGGAGACACTGATATACAGATGGAAGGAGGGGAGAGAGAGAGAGAGCGAGAGAGAGAGAGAGAGAGACAGGGGGCTCATAAGGACCCCATAAATATAAGCATCCACCTTGATAAAATAGCTGTGCTGTATACAGTATGTCATTATGCTGCAAGGAGTGTTTTTCATTTCTTTTCTTTCTGTTTCTTAAAACACATTTGTATTGTGTCTCACATTCATGGTATAATGTTTTCGTTCTTTAAGAGGAACAGTCTGACATTGTATGACTATGTGTATTTTTGGGAGGAGACAGGAAGGACCTGGACATGCAAAGACAAAAAAATGAAATAAAGTATAACAATCTACACTGTATAAATAGCACGTAATGCAAACAATGTGTTATTCATTAAATTGAAGCATGACACAGGATAAAAACACTAAAAATGAACATATGTGTGCTTTACCTTGAGGTAAATTTTGATGCCAAGCAATAACTAAAACATTATTATTTGGAATTTTCTTTTAATATTTTTACCTGTCTTGCTCGCCCTGCTTACCTGAGCAGATGGCAGGTTCCAGAAGTGGGGACGATAAAAGGCCAGTGTCCAGTTTCTGTGGTCATAGGACTGTAACTGGCAGCTTTCTGCTGGTTAGTTTGTTGAGCTTTCTTCATCTTTATTGAACTTCTTGGGGTGTTTTTCTTTTTTTGCTTCTGTTTCATTAAGATTATTGATTAACTCCACCTTTTTCATTTGCACTGCCAACACTTTAGCCATCATTGCCTTTAAAGGGTATCTTCTGCACTTTATATTGGACTTGCAGTTATAACATTGTGGAATTCCATAAACAGAACTTCATTGAGATTTGTCATATACAGTGCTGCTTGAAAGTTTGCGAACCCTTTAGAATTTGCTCTATTTCTGCATAAATATGACTTAAAACGTGATCAGATTTCCATTCAAGTCCTAAAATTAGATAAAGAGACATCAGTCAAACAAATGAGACAAAAACCTTACACTTGTTCATTTATTTATTGAGGAAAATGATCCAATGTTACATATTTGTGCGTGGCAAAAGTATGTGAACCTCTATCAATTTATTTGAAGGGGAAATTAAAGTTGGGTGTTTCAATCAATGTGATGACAATCAAGTGTGAGTCTGGGAGGCCCTACCTTATTTAAATAAGAGAAATCTGGGTCCTCACTATCAAAGTCTGAGCTTCACAACACAGGTTTGTGGAAGTGTGCCATGGCTCAAATAAACAATATTTTTGAGGACCTTAGAAGAAGAGTTATTGATACTCACCAGGCTGGAAAGGATTACAAAACCATTTCTAAAGACTCTGGACATCCAACACCATCGTTACCCCCCCCCCCCCCCCCCCAGGAGTGGTCAAACAACAAAAATCACACCAAGAGCAGGCGTGTAATACTCTGAGAGGCTACAAGGGACACCAGGGTAATGTCTAGGAAACTAAAGGCCTCTCTTACAGTGGCTACAGTCAGTGTTCATGAGTCCACCATCAGGAGAACATTGAACATCAATGGTGTGCATGGCAGAGTTGCAAGGAGAAACCCACTACTCTCCAAAAAGAACATTGCTGCCGTCTGCTGTTCACTCAAGACCACATGGATAAGCCAGAAGGTGATTGGAACAATGTTCTGTGGACGGATGAGACCAAAATTGAACTTTTTGGCTTGAATGAGAAGCGATGTAAACACTGCATTCCAGCATAAGAACCTTATCCCATCTGTGAAACATGGTGGTGGTAGTATCATGATTTGGGCTGCTTTGCTGCCTCTGGACCAAGACAGCTTGCAATCATCAATGGAGCTATGAGTTCTGAGTTGTACCAGCATATTCTACAGAAAAACTGTGAAGGTATCCATCTGTGAAGCTCAACAGAAGGGGGTCATGCAGTAAGACAACAACCCTAAACACACAAGTCGTTCTACCAAAGAACGGTTTAAGCAGAAGAAAGTTAAAAAGCCCTGACCTTAATCCTATAGAAATGCTGTGGAAGGACCTGAAGCAGGCACTTCATGCAAAGAAGCCAACCAACATCCCTTAGTTGAGACTGTTCTGTAAGGACGAATGGGCTAAAATTCCTCCAAACCGATGTGCAGGGCTGATAAACAGTTACCGCAAACATTTGGTTGAAGTTATTGCTGCAAAAGGGGGTCACACCAGTTACTGAAAGGGTTCACATACTTTTGCCTACCACAAATATGTAAGATTAGATAATTTTCCTCGATAAATAAATGAAAAAAAAATATTATTTTTTGTCTCATCTGTTTAATTGGGTTCAATTTATTTAGTTTTAGGACTTGTGTAAATGTCTTATCACGTTTTAGGTCATATTTATGCAGAAATAGAGCAAATTCTAATGGTTTCACAAACTTTCAAGCAGCACTGTATCATAAAGTTTACCTCATAGCATGGCTGCCACCATGTGGCCAAAGCGCAGATGACATAATTTAGAATCCTGAGTGCACAGTATTATTACAAATATAATAATATACTGTTAAGATTTTTTCATAATTCATCTTTCACTCATTGAAGCAACCATTTTTATTAAAAACACAACAGGATGAAAGTCTTTAAGAGAAAGAACAAGCATGTCTTGAAGTAACTGCATATTTTTTTATTGTGTTAATCAAAAACAATCTGACATGACATTTCACAAAGACCTCTGGGAGTATTACAGTGCACCATGTTAACTTTGGCCTCCGACCTTTGAACGCTCACCTACACACACACCTCTGTTCCTTTGCCATTATATACAGAGCTCTGCTTTCCCCCAAAATCCACAGACACACACATACATACAAACACATACACACACACACACACACACACACACACACACATACGCACACACACACGCCCACACACAAGCCTCTCCTTGTAAGCTATCATACAGGGGTGCGTCACATGGCATGGGATACTACATGAGTGTTGATTGGAGGGCTGTGTGAACAACAAAGACTCTAATTGGACACTGTGTTCAGGAGGAGTTTCCCCATTGGCTGAAATGTACAAAAAAATGTCAAGGATGAGTCCTTTTCAGCAGAACATGAACGATACAGATGTAAATCTACATTTATAAGAAAAATAAAAATCCACCACAACATATCAGCTTATCTTTGCACATAAATACATAGGAATAATAATAATATTCAACATTGTGCTTTCTTTCTCTCGCTCTTTCTCACCACCACACCATTGTCAAACGCGTTAGCCACTAACATTGGTCATGCATTTTCCAAAGAGCACAAAACAACAGCTGGCTTAAAAGGGAGACTCAGGCAAGTTTGACATCACTACCAAAGTAAATAATCTCTTATCAAAGAAAAAGAAGTATACAACTAATATGTTTTATCTCCATTTAGTGAATTAGAAGTCTAAGCTCAATTGTTTTGTGGTTTAAATGCAGATACTACAACAGCATCCTCCTACAGTTAAACTCAGATTTGATCTGCATCTTTTTGCAGTGAATCCTCTGTTCCTGGATGTGTTGTCAAAATGCAGAGTGTCCCTTTAACAGGCGTCAGTCAGTTCAGTTCAGTCCGGTTTAAATAGTTAATTACATCTCTATAAAGAAGGTATATAAATAACAACGACAATGATTCCATACATCTAAAATCCACTCACAGACCTAGTTTGTGCTGCCTCCTGTTAGTTATGTGAATTAATGAACACACCAAAGCCAAATTTAGAGGTTGTGATGCTATTATTGATATATAATTGTCTGAGAAATCAGTGGCAGCAACACAAATTAGACCATATATGTACCAAATCATACTGACATTTCATTAATGTAAAACATAAATGCATGTTTTATCTTACAAGGCCAGTTGCTTTCTTTCATGTGGATAGACTATGACATATTAAAGTATCGTACCACAGGTAGGCTCTTCATCAGAGCCTTTACACACAATGGACACTAGGGGGCAGGCTACACACACCATGTTAGCACAGACGACCAACAAACAAGGATTCTTTACAGATAATACACAGGAAGAGATTGGACTAAAGACAGAGAGAAGGAAGACCTTATAGTACTAATTGTCCATTAGGAAGAGATGACATTGTTAAGCAGCAAAAGTCAATGATATTAATGACTGTAACACTACATTGAGAAGTGATTACAACAGTGTATCAAGTCAGATGGAAGATGCATTGTGGGTACCGCAGAAGAACACCTCTCTGTGCATTTTACCGTGCTGAATGAGGAGTACATGACCCGCTCATCTCAAATATCATTCGCATATATCTATGTATCACAAACAACATATGCAACAACAGTGTAAAAGAGCAAGGAGTAGAAGTACCGCCTAGAATACAAAAAAAATCATAGTCTCACTCATAAATATCATGCTAATATATACTGTACTGTACTGTAGCCCAGAAACATGGGTTGTCATACTTGGAGTCCACTATGATCTTCCCTCTCATCCTCCTCACTGAATTAATGCTTCACACTCAAACCACCATGTTCACAATTTCTCCTTAATGTTAATGCAAAAGACATTAAACACAGCCAAAAATAAAACCAATAAATAGTGAATTTTAGAGTGATGTCAAAACTCTTTTCTATATGCACTTCCAATGCTCATAATAGTATTTGTGTATGTTATCTTTGCACTGAAAGATGCCTCATAAAGTAACTAAGACTTGTTAAGATATAATCCAGGTCTTATTTGGGTTTTTACTTGTTTTTAGAAATTGATTTCTTCATGCTCCAGCGTTGTCTGTGTATTGTAAACATCTCATCTTTCACTCACATCATGGAATGCCAGTAGTTTTTTCACTCCTCATTATGTAGTGGTTTGGACCAGTAAAGCAACATAATCATATCTGGGCAGATATGACTGCTCTTTAACCATGACTGCATTGTATTGTGTGATTTATTTTGCTGCAACATGCCTCAATATGCCTAAGGAAACCACTAAGAAACCTACCACATAATCAGTTCTGCAACATGCTGCTCTGTTCCACAGGCTGCCCCGCTGCTGGCATCCTCTACCTCATCTGTAACTGCATTGTGTAATATGCACACAAAACCTGTGAAAAGTGAGGTTACTGGAAATATATGTGCCCAGAGCACCACAGGAAGTTGATGAATTCACCTGTTTATGTAGATATAATGTCTATTATCTTTCTGCATGCGCGTGCAAATGCACTTATATAGTTACGTGTGTTTCCAGTTAGAGATCTTTACTTTCCAGTATGTTCCAGTTGTCATGTTTCTCCATTCATTCCCATTATGCGCAACACTCAAGTCCACTATTGTTCTGCACTGGTATGAAATCTTCACGTAAGAAAAGCCATGAGGAAAGTTCATCCAAAACTTTGGAGCTGTTTTTGTTTGAGTGGTGTAGTCCAGAGTGTAGGCTGTTTACATATAACGTGTAGCTGGCATGTAGTAGGCAAAGCTTAATAAAGGTCACATGTACCTGCTTGTACATTCAACTACACTGGTGGAACCGTGTAAAGGGATCGTGCAGAATCAATTTGGGCAGTAAGGCAGCACATGCAGGGGCTGGCCAGTGGGACGAGGACTCAGGGACTGGGGTACCATATAGTGGGGGCATCCATAGATAAATATACACAATAGAGGAGGTGCTGTGTGTGTGTGTCTGCATGTGTTTTTATGTGCATGAGTGTATCTGTGTGTGTGAACACCTCCAGGAGTTCTTGGTCTCTGTCTCTTTCTACCATTCTCCTCCTTTCTCCCTGTATCAGTCATTCTTTTCTCCCTCTATCTCTTTCTCCACGTTGTTACTCCCCTGCACTGCGTGGCGCCCGAGGGTTCGGTTTCCCGTCGTGGGTCCGGCGGTTTCTCCCCTTCCTTATCTCCTGAAGATGCTTCCACTTCTTGTTCGCAGAGCGGACAGCAGGGCCCAGAGGTGTGACGTCCTTCCCCACAGCAGGAAAGCTCTTATCCACTTGGTCGCCGCCAGCATTCTTGCGTGCCCAAACTTGCTCACAAATCTGGTCAACGGTGCTCAGGTTGGGGTGGTCCACCAGTTGCATGAAGTCCCGGTACCAAAGCTTTTGATTGGTCATTTGGGGCCCACCTCCACTGCGGGGGTCTAATCGGACAGGGGCATCAGAGGGTAGATTGGAGATAGCAGTGGATGTTGAAGGTACAACTTCCAATGTGATGCCTAGCAAGGTTTGGGTAAAGCCGTGTTCCATGGCGTGGCATTGGTAGACTCCGATATCCCTCTTAAGGACACGTCGAATCAGAAGGCCTCTGTCTGTCTGGAGGACACGGTCATCTAGACGCACCTGGAAAATAGAAATAAGATTAAATCAGATGGAGGAACTAAAATATGTGATACTGCTGCCATTTTTACAGTAAGTATATGTCTTATGACTAATGTAAGTATATCACGTTGCTCTCCATGATCTGTGCTTGATAAAATAAATGTACTAGTTTTCATTTCAATTCGTGACCACAATGAATGGTTTTGGAAATATGGGTCAAGATGTACTGATATATTGTTCAAGAGGAATGTTTCTGTTTTTTCTTTTCCTTTAGCTAATGATGCAAAGCCTTTGTGTTACTGTCTGTCAAAATCACAACTATTTCCTCATTGCACAAGTTGGTTAAGTGCTGAAATAGTTCAAACACTTCTGTGTGAGCCTAGAGTGGATTTAGGCTATACTACAGCCTCTTCAGACCTCTTATTTACAAGCTCTCACTTCCCTCTCTTTCATTCCTCTCACCTCTTCTCGTGGGTTCTGTGGTTGTTTCTGGAAGGTCCAGGTGACTCTGGCCTGAAGGGATTTGGGGATACACTCCAAGAAAGTGCTGCTTCCCTCCACTCCATAGAGCTTCCTCTCTGCAACACGGTGCTTATGATGGTCTGCAGGGGGCAGCAGAGACAAACACATCATGGGTATACTGTAACTCAAGATGAGCTTACTAATAACTATCCAAGACCAGGCAAGAATGGGAAAGGTGAAAAAAGGAAAGCATAGGGCAAGACATGACAGGACAGAGCAATGCAAAAAGGTCAGGAGAGATACTGCTCTCTGCACACTAAGGACTGGACATGGTAAGACAGGAAAGGTAAAAAACCAAAAAACAGACAAGGCAAGAGCAGACAGGACAGACCAAGGAAAGATAGGATAGGATAGGATGGGACAGAAGCAATTTGAGCTTATGATGCTTGACTAAGAAACCAAAGCTTACTTTGAAACACTTATCCAATAACTACACTTATATAGATCAGGACGTGTTAAGTTTTGTGATTAAACGTTGTATTGTCCAACATAAGTCCAAAGTATTGGCACCACAAGAACATATGTAATGCACATAAGTTCTTAGTACAATAGAGTCTTGGTTAACTGATTGATGACTGCCTCTTTGTGGCTTCTGATGGGGAAGTTCACTCCAATTACACATAATGACAACCTTCTGTAGGAGATGTGTGAATATTGTCAGTACTTAGGAAGATTGATGTTTGATGCGTCTAACATTAAACAAATACTTTTATTGTCCTAGCAGAGCTTAGTCATGCATGTTGCCAATATGAGTGATGAAGTTTAGTAATGACAAAGGATCACTGTCTGTGCCCCAATTTTGACCTTTGCTATAATTTTCTACAAGACTTTTTAAAAATTCAACCTACATCAACACTAAAATTGGGTCAGAAAAAGATCAATTTCTTTTTCTAACCACCTGCAATACACAAATTATTGGGGAATCAATGGTGTTTAAACTGCCAGACTGACCAGCACTTCGGGGCAATACCATTCTCATCAGAAACAATTACTCTGATCTTCATTAGTTTTACACAACCCGGCTTGCATGCCACATGATGTAATCATATCCAGCAGTTCCTTCAGTTTGAGCGATTAGCCTGAATCGGTTATGTGGCAGAAAGACAGATAGCGAGAGAATGCTGGTATTGTGGTCTAGGAGGACAGAGGTCACCAGGCGTGAAGGGTGAAAGGATTTGGGAGTTTTTTGGCACAGGGACATGTCAGATGCCAAGAGCCTTTGTGAGTCAGAGTATGAGCGGAGTGAGGCTTTGTTCTTATTTATTGAACATTCCTCTTTGGTGGTTCAACAGTGGTCAACCAACAAAACTGCTCACACAAGGGAAATTTCAAAACCAGAGCGTTCAGAACCAAAAACAGTCAAACAACACAGCAAGAGTAGATGCATCAACAAACTACCAATATGTTTTTTTGATCTGTGGATCGAGTATATGTGTAGTAGATTTGGTTTGATCCTCTGTATGTTTCTTGTCTGTTCAACCATGGTGGCTATCTCTCCTCATGGAAACAGCATAGTTCACTATCTGTTTATTTCAAACTATCTACTGTTGCTGGTGAAGGAGATGTAAAATATATCACTTCTTCCACTTTCTTTTAGACTTTTGCCACAGAAATTCCTGGCAGAAGAGAGCATTAACATAAACTTCATATAAAAATGACAAAGATAATTTAAGAGATTAGGAGATAATTTGGCATCCTTAATGGTTGTAACTGTTATGTAATGATTAT
Source organism: Thunnus albacares (assembly GCF_914725855.1). Classification (NCBI taxonomy): domain Eukaryota; kingdom Metazoa; phylum Chordata; class Actinopteri; order Scombriformes; family Scombridae; genus Thunnus; species Thunnus albacares. Next base: position 12,457,547 of record NC_058110.1, on the reverse strand, counting down.
GTATTGTAGATAAGCTATAGCTGGACAACATGGGAGACATTATCAAATTAATGCATTGTTTATAATCAGCAGTGGATCTTACCTCCAGAGCACAGAGTGTTAGGGTCTCCATTCCTCACATCCTGGCGACGGAAACGTCTGTAAAACATTACAAACATAATCACATTATCACAATCAATATCTACAGTTTATCTATACAATTAGGAATTAGTACTTTAATCGTGTCTTTCTTATTCATTAGTGTCATTAGAGTTTGTGTCACAGACCTCTTGGTGTTTGGTAGGTAGCGAGTACAGGAGGTTCCATCCCAGGCGCAGTATGGGTCTCTAGCCAAGCAGCATTCGGCACAGGCCTTTCCATACACGCTGCAGCGGTGAAGGGGAACCTGGGCAATGCCTGTGTCTGAGCCCAAGTACAGCTGTTGCTGTGGGGACACAGAGGGTGGAGGGACAAGTTTCAAAATAGGATTTCAGGACTGTTCCCACATTAGAGTCAAACATTTATGTTATGGAATTTTCCATCTTTAGAGGTTACAAATTGGGTTATACTGGGTCAAGCATGGGCTTTGAGGTCACAGAGTAAGCAACATCAAGTCTTACAGAGAGACACTGCCTCTCCTTGGATATGCAGCTATAAAGATGAAAAATTCCATTACAAATTATGTCAAGTTTAGTAGTGATCTCAGTCTGAGATTATGACCATTGGACAATCATCAGTTCAGTGAAAATAACTGATTCTGAATTCTCTGAAAATGGGAGCCACAATGTTTCTCTTCTTCATTAGTCACAATATAAAACAGACTTACCCGTTTTGAGGAGATCTGCATGTCAATGATAGATGAAGCATCCTGAAGAACAGAGGAGACACAGCAAATGAATACCACACTAGGAACTGAATAGTTAAAATGATCATATAATATACTGCACAGTACATATTATAAGTATTGTTATCTACAAGAATTCACTTTTTCATAGATTTCTTACTTTGAAGACCTCCAGCTCTTCCAGTAGAAGTTCCTCCATGTTGTTCCAGCTCTCCTTGGGTACATTGATCACCTTCAGTACTGTCCCTTTGTCTGAAATAGGCGATGCAGTCCATCAAATTACATTTTCATATTTATGTTTTTTCTTTGTTATTTTCAGAATTTAATTGAATATTGATTTACAACTTGGAATTGGAAACAGATCATTCACCTGTGCCAATAAACATGACATCATACTGTCCATCTGCTGCATTGACTCTGTCCACAGCGATCTGTGTGAAGCTGTAGTCCACGTTTGTTCTGACGAAGACGGGCCGTCTGCTCATAGGGTAGACCGGGTTATACATCAGAGGATGGTGACGTGCAAACTGGATCACATCATCTGGGAAACCTTTTGTGGACTCAAAGCTGCCAAATGTCTTGCTGGGACACTAATGGAGGACAATAAAGAAAAGGTGAATTCACATCCCAATAAAATGACCTTGTTTATCCAAACTTGAAAACAAAAACAAAGGTTATCTTATCTAAAAAGAGATCAGCACAAAAATAACATTAGGTAAAGTATGTTGTAATTATTGTAGGCATTTTGCGGTGGGGATGCAAAATGGTGCAAACTTCTTAAAACATTAAAAAACAATCTCTGTAAATAATACTAAACACATTCAATTGAAACCTTTTCAATGGCAATTTTTCCCTGGGAAATCTTGTGTGCACATTTCATATTCATGAAAAGATTTAGGCTGCTGACCAGCAGTTCAAAGTAACAGTATAACACTTCTACTGTAAAGGGTTTGTTACAGCTCTGCAGAACAGGACTGACAATGAGTTCATGCACCTCTCAGAGACTCTTTGGCATTAAAATATTCCATGACTTATATTTACAAATGGTTTTGTGTTTTCTCTGCATGTGAACTGAAATAAAATGTCTGATTTGTCAACGTTTCATTTGCCCTGAATTACACAAAGCAACAGGCTACAGTGACGTGATTATGGTGTGATGGGTCACAGGGACGTGAAAGATTTACTCAGGTCAGAGTCCAGCCTCCCTCTCTAATTAAAAGTGCGCTTCTGGACTACTTCTGGATTATTCCAGGATACGAAAATACTAAAACATACAGTATACTTTTCCCCCCTCTTGAATTATGATCTTTTCCTTTCCTGTTATTTTACAGCATAGTGTTGTTAGTATAGTTCATATCTTACATTATATACTGTAAACATTGCATAGTTTGCTTTTGATCTGATTCATGCATTTTAAACGCTGGATCTGTTTTCTATACAATTTTGCATAATTCACTTGTAAGCATGATTATTTCCTTTTAATTTGATATGTTCCACTAGTTTTACAATCCCAGAGAGGTGACGATGGTGTGAGAGAGGTTTCACGGTACTATAGGCCAAATACAATTACTATTCTGCAGTCATACAATGGGAATTGTTCTGCTGTGGCAGCAGCAGCTGAAGCTCTGCATAACAAATCCTGCTGATGTTACGCTTGTGTGTTTAGCAGAATGTAAGAGCCCTAATAAGCACACATTGATTGGGAGGATTGTGGAGAGATTTTGAATAAAATGAGGTTTAATACTGCAAGTGTATGAAGTGCCCATAAGATTTATATCACAAGGATATTACAGGAGATTAATGTATCCATATTGCTACAACTTTGTATTTTTACATTGTACAGAGAGCAGTATCAACTATTGGGTTGAGAATATGATGCTGTTAGATCTATTACTTAAGATTTAAATAAAAGTACCAATACCAGAAGTTTGAAGTATAGTATTCTATGAAAAGCATTCATCATTTTAGTTAAACCTGCAGCAAGCATGTTGTGAAAAACACTGAAATATCATCACCTTTTCAGTTGTTATGGTGAACCTTTTAGCGAACAGTTGCTAATTTACACATCCAGCAGTCACAGAGCAACATAATCATTCATTTGCTTCTGTCCAACTAGCAAATGCAAATCCAATATTCTCTCTCCTTTAGCCTGTTTTTTCTCTATACCGACTCCTAGGATAAATATCTTTTTTTTTAGCTACTAAATGTTCCACTATGGTCACCAGCAAGTCACTAACTGTGTCTGTTTGCCGTTTGGCACTGAGCAGGTAGTGTACAGGTTTTTAGAGCCTTTTCTCTGAAAACAGCTGCCAGCTGTGGCTGAAAACAGTAAGAATGAACCAAAACAGTTAAGTCGCAGTGCCCGACATTTAAAAAATGTGCTGAAACTCATTATAAATTTCCATAGACCTTAGGGGAGCTGCAGTGTCGGGTGATAACTCTCTGTAGGTTCATCACTACGAGTGACACCTCAGACATTACACATTGTCGTTTGATACGTTATCATTATAAAAAACATTTATTATAGCTGGTTTAAGTAAAGGTTATGCATCCACAGTCCTCATTCAGACTGTTGTAAGATATTGATATATGCAGAAATTTAATGTTATAGCCTGTTTAAGCTGATTTTAATATAAAGTACTTTATATTCCATTGAGTAGTTTAATATATGACAATGCATCATATTTTATAAGCTGACCATACTATCGTAATTATGAAATGTAACTGAGTCATTAAGTAAGTACTGTATTTCCCCCTGAAATGTAGTAGTATAAAATGGAAATACCCAGTAAAGTGCAAGCACCTCAGAGTTGTACTTGAGTACAGCACTTGTTTAAATGTATTAAATTACATTTCACCGTGGTTATGAACTCTCTCTGACTCAACTCTATTGATGGGTCTTTACTGTTACTGACATACCATTCCTGGGCGGGGATAGGGGACTTTTCCCTGGAAGGGGACCCACTGGTAGTTGGGCCCCTCTTTGTGAGCGAAGGGCCCCAGGAAGGCCCTCCGGATGTCATTCATGGAGTAGAGACACACAGCTGAGCCTTTAAATACACTGCTGCTGGGGGACAGGGAGAGCTGGGTTAGATACATCAAAACACATATAACACACACACACACACACACACACAGACACATACTCATTTCTCTCTCTCTGTTTCTTCTGCAGACAGACACAGACTCACACACACATATCGGTATAAATGGACTCTGACCTGGAAGTAGAGAAGACTGTGTAGACCAGGGGATTCTTTCTGTCCCTTGTCTGTAGCAGGAATACATCGCCTGAGGACAGACACACACACTCAGGTCAGGTGGTGGTGGTCCAGAGGTCAGAGGTTGAGAGAAAGATAAACAAAGCCCTATGGCCATGTCTAACCACTTTAAAGAGACGTTTCACTGATAACTGAAGGTCATGACATGGAACAAAATCCACTATGGCCTCAAGCAATGGTTTGTAAAATTATTTTGAACAAGAATTAGTTCCATTAAAATATTTTGTCACACTTGTCAAGTTGGAACCTGCCACAAACAAAATGCATTTCTGAGTCTGAAGGAATGAATAAAACACTGCAGTTTAAAAATAATATTATTGCTCCCACTACTATTAAAAAGTAACATGTTGTAGGTACTTCAGTAAAATAATTTGAATTTTCTCCAGATTCTTGTCACAAAGTGACAGAATCACATCTGGCTCCATAACACTCATGTCTGTCTTGGTTCAGATCAACACATATTTTTACAGGGAGGTCCTTTCAAAAGATTTGGCCTCAGGTGTGGTCAGAAAACCTTTGGTCAAGATAAGAGACTCATTGTTCATATGCAGGAAGGTGATGGACAGGTGTAGCCTAAGGTAGGGTAAGAATTTGGACAAATTTTTCCACTTAGTTCACCTTTCGCAGCGTCACAAGATAAGCACAAAGACAGATCATATTATAGCCCAAATACACATGGTCAGAGAGATCAATATAACTACTGCAGCTGCTGTGCAAACCACATGACTGCAGATTTGATGTTTCACTCTGTGAGATGTGCTTTAATCAAATATTGTGCATTCTTTTCATAATTCATCAATGATTCCTTTAAGTCTGAATTAAAGGGTTTTATGGTAGCATTTGAAGACAGATGTATTTAAAGTTAAAGGACATGTTTATCTGTCAATGTTTTACTTCTTAAAATAAACTACTTCATTCAAACATAATCCTGTTTTGGTGATTAGTTTATATTCTTGGACAAGCAAGCTAGAGCTCAGATGTATGCTTTACTGATATTTTAAGCAGTGTGTTTCATTTTTAATATTACATAAGAAAAGGCCTTTTAGGATGAGGACTAACCATAGTGTTTGGGGAACGTATCACTCTGTCTGATAAGTTTGGTTGGGGTTACTGGAGTACAATCTTCCCGAAATACAATAGAGCAGGACAGATATGCTAACATTAGTCTGCACACTCGTATATTGTATTAGCATACAGGACCAGCTTCCACACAGTGGGGCAATACTACACAATCATGTACTAGTTGTGAATGAGGCTTTTACATAACCTGGTGCCCCAGAAAATGGAGTTAGGTAATTAAAAACGCTCTTGGCCTTGTCACAGCAGATGAACACATTGTTTAATCCATTTCTTATGCTTGTGTTCTTGTGATCTTGTGTTTTTGGTCTTGAAAAGGCTAAAAACATACTATTCTCTAACTCTTAAGATGCCAACTATTGCTCTTTCAATTTGGAGATATCAAAAGCTTGACAGGCCTGCCATGCCTGATAGTTGCTGAGGTATGATTGGACAATCACTGTTCGCAGGAAGGGTTTAGGGTTTAGGGTTTAGGAAGTTCAAGGTTTTTTTACTGTATAAAGTTTTATAGTCATACACAATGTTTGGTGCAGTTTTCTCTCAGTTCTGAGTACTTCTGAGGAAAATGCTTGGGCGAACTGGCACCAGATATTTGTGTAACAACCACTTTGCGTTTAGAGTGAAATTATTTCTTCTTTATCATAAATTCTTCTGCCCACAATCTGAGCTGTAGAAATTTAGCCTTGCTTCTGGACTCTGTCTAATGAAAACACATTATTTCTTTTTGTCATATGAAGACTCACCAGAGTCAAGCCTGCAACTTACTTTGAACCCACAGCAAAAACACTGGCTTTGGATCAGGCCAGAATCTATTACCAATTAATCTCTTACTCATGCTTTCTCCAAGTCTGCAGGAATGTGAGGCTGAATGGTAATCTACAATTGAGGTCAGAAATCCTGGTTAATTTATTATGCTTTCCTCAATTTTCTCTCCCTTTGCGCCCTCAGAATGTGTTTCTGGGTAAAAATCCAAAGAGGTAAGGTTGGAAAATCATCCCAAATTTCAACTCTTTGTTTGGCTTTTTCCAGCTTCTGAAAAATCTGATTTCTTTATCGTACTTTATGATTGACAGAGAATAAGAAACCTAGACCAGTTTTGCAGCTTGGACATTGAGGCCAGGATGAGGTCACAGGTGGACTTTCTTCAAGCTCAAAAACCCATGTGTGAAGACTTTCATTTGAGCTTCCTGTCAGGTTTTCACCTTCAACACCTTTTATATTACATCATTATAACTTTAGTCATAAATGACTTCAGCAACTGTAAGAAAAGTGCAGTTGCAGATATAGTATCTGTCCTACAGACTGTGTGCACAGTGAACTCACGCAGCTCGTCAAAGTACGTATCGCTGCCGTCGGCTCCTGGTACCGAGCAGATCAGACGGGTCTTGAGGAATGTCGTCCACTTGTTCACCAGACTTCGCTGACCGCCCATGTCGTTCTGATTCAAGACCAAACAGTAAAAAGCTGGTTAACAGGATCACAAAAGGAACTTGTATTTGGAAGGAAGAGAGTAACAGCAGTGTCATTACTGGGCACAAACCATTTTTAGTTTTTAGTAATTTAGATTTTTTAGAATATTATGTGATCTGTCAACTGGTGCAGGCTGTTGGGTTTTTTCACACCCAGTTTATTTAAAATACTGAACCTCAGTGAGGAAACAATCTCTTACCCTGCAGAGTTGTCCAATACGGGAGTAGGTGGACTTTCCCAGTCCCTGGGCCTCAACTGCCGTCTCCCGGAAGAAGAAAAATACCTTATCATCATCTGGGTTTTCACTTTCCGGGACCCAAAAGGAGCCAACAAATTTTGGTTCTGTTAGACAGAAACAAAGATGAAGAGTACCAGTTATACCAACATTTTCTCCAAAACAAGATACTTGTTTTGTACTATTTGGAAATTGCCCTCCAAATAAAAACAACAGAATAATTTCAGCAAGTGCCCCAAAATGACATACAGTATGTTTACATTCAAGTGAGAAAGCCCACTAGCAGCCCTAGTAGGACAGGGAGTAGGTCGGGTGAAAGATGGGTCAACAGAGCCATCTGACTTTAACACGGGAGACAGCTGTTTGTTTCCTGTTTCCAATTGCAAATCAGCATTGTTGTTTTTAAACCATGACCACGGTCGTCCCCTAACCTTAACCATGTGGTTATTATTGTAATCATGATGATGAATGCCTCCAAACCTTAAAGCGGTAAACCAAGATGTCTCATCTGGTGTGCATGGACCAACAACGCTATTTGTCTTTATTTGGGAAGATTTGTTGGAAATTATGAATAAACTCAATTTAAAAGGAATGGATGCCTAATCTGACACAAAAACACAGACACTCACCATTAAGCCAGCGTGAGTCATGCTGTTCGGTGCGGATGGAGGGGCGTTTCCCCAGGCTTCTGAAGATGGTAAAGTCTCGTCCCATTAAGTCTGTGGCCACGCCTGCATACAGCTCATCACCTAGGAGACAGAATTCATCAATAACTCATCGATAGCAATTGATCATGTGAGCTTTAAAAATGACTGGGTCTATATCATCCACCAAGATCAGCTAAAATTATGATATGAAAATGTTAGAAAGTGAATACAACCATAATATATTTCCAATAATACACTTTTGTCAGTGTAGACCCATTTTTGGGATGGTTAGGTAAAAATTGACAGTTGATTGATAATCAGCGCATATTAAAATGCATGGGTTTGGTTACCGACGAGCACAGATGCAGCATTGTGACGAGGATCATACGGACTCTTCCCTTTCCCGTCCTCCACCTTAGAGGGGTCAATCCTGAACACATGGTCCTGATGGAGAGAGAGGACAGAGGGAAGTGGACTGTGATCACACATGCAGTTAGTTTTCTCGTGTCAGACACATACTGTAATTCATTTTTATATCTGTTAAATTTAGTTTCACGCTGACCAATTACAAGGGGGAACAAAAGTCACATAAACTGAGAGAGATCCTGTCATCCCATCAGGTTTAGAGACTTTGGCAACATGAGGGAGTCAAAACAAATTTGAAACTGGAAACCTAAGCTAAGCATGATTTATTTGTCTGCACTCTTTGCGATAATTGTTATTCTCTACAGCACATGCCCAGACTCCTGTATGACTTGAGTCAATTTTGTTATGCTAAGCTTTCCAAGTGTGAGTAACTACTGGATATATTACTGTTTTGAGGTTCTTCCCTGCAGTTTGTTCGGATTATGTTCTCACTTATAATGATGAGTAAAGTAATTTGGTTGGCAGAGGACTGAGGCTTGCATTTAAAGACATTGGAACCAGTTATGTCTGCGTGTTCTGAGTTTAAATAACATTTTATTTGAGTAGATGAGAACAAACAATGTACGAAGTGATTTAAATATTCTCAGTGTAATTATGTAATCATGATGTAACTCAACTTTATATCATAGCTATGATATATGGTTGAGTGGTCTTTTAGATACTTGGTGAAGTGTCTCCATACCTTCAAATCTTATCACGCACTTAAATAAAATGTGTGTTTGTGTTGGTTTGTTTTGTGTATTGCTCACCTCCATCCTGTGTCCCACCTCGACGAAGGCACAAGTAGGGTGGAAGGCCCCGGTTCCACAGGCGTACAGGTGGGTGCGGTTATAGTGGTGCACGATCTTCACATAGTTCACACAGTCGGACTGAAAGACATACAGATACACAGTGTCAGTGTTCATCTATGAATCACAATTTAAATGATGATCTTCAGGAACATTTTTATTGATTTGGATTTTTCTTTTTTCCCTTCATGCATCATCTAAATACTGCTTCAGTGCAATAAAATGCACTGCAGGAATAAAATTCTGCTGAGTAAATACTGAATCTTTTTATTTAATTGTCATGGTCTGAAATGGTCAAATTCAAGTACACAAAGTCTTAAATTAACAACCAAGTGAAGCATTCAGTTGTACAATGTCAACCATACTTTGGGTCACTAAAACCCTGGAAGATTCACAAAAATAATACCGCAGATGTGACCTCAGTTAGCTGCAGCCCAGTTTACTAGTGTAAGAATACGTTAACATGACATGAAAAAAAAACACTGTAAATCCAAGATCCACCAACAAAACCTGGACTCTCTCTCTCTTTTGGTTTAGTGGTGTACATTCCTTGATCCTCTCTCCCTGTCTGCCTGTGACAACACTGTCATGTCCTCAGTTCCACCTCCAACACACTGTTGTGACAGCCTTTGTGCCCTGGCTGTACACACAAATGCTGACAATGTATGCGTATAGGAATGTGTGAGCTACGCGAAGGTCGATTGTGAACAGTAGGACACAGCTGTGCTGCATTGTTAGTCTAGTTAAAGATTAATATCTAAACCATAATAAACTCAAATATAATATGGCCACAGTGGGACTAATGTTTGATTTTCCAGTTTAGTTTTGGGGATCAAGTTTATTTTCTACGCCTGAGTTGTGTATTATGCTTGACATTTGTTAGACACATTTGTGGGCACATGTTTTACGCTGGCTTAGTTAAAACATTTACACGGTTACATTCACAGTTAGACGCAGAAAACCCGTGAAGAAGCACACATGCACCCAATAAATTAACTCATTTCACTTCCTTTTAAAAGAATAGTTGGACATTTTTGAAAATACAATGCCAAGAGTTAGAAGCTTTATGCTAAACTAAGATCTGTTGGCTAACTTCTTTTCATCTAACTCTTGGCAAAAAAGCAAATAAGCATATTTCCCATAATGTCCAATTATTTCTTTAATATCAACAGACTTGCTTGGCATTTGTTTACTATTTGCTTCCCAAGTGTTGTTTTTATCCGCAGGCTGACTTAAAGTTTAAGGAAAAGACGGAGAAAACTGGCACTTAATTGTCCCTCTCTTTACAAAAGACCACTTTCAATGCTTTTTTTTTTTTTTTTAATCTCTCTTCTTCTCTTGACACTAGGCTATTGACCCACAGACACATCTGTCCATCTGGGAGTCGGGTTACGGTAAGCTGGATCTCAGGAGATTTCTGAAGAAAAGATTTACAGTACAGTAAGAGCAGATGGACAGACTGAATGGTTCACTCTCCTTTTCCAGTCCTAATCTTAAGTCCTTATCTTGAACACTGACACCTGGTTTTGTGGAGACTGGCCCTTTGTTCAACCACAGTATATCCATGAAGTGATGAGAACATGGGCATTATCAGTGCATCCTCTATGCCTTTGACTCCAAGACTCTATAATATATGATGAGCTAATATAAATGAATTTGATTGTCTGTGCTGTCATTACATACATTTCCCAAAACCTAGTCTACTCATTAAGATCTTGCTCTTTATTCACACTACTGTAAACGCACTCTAACTCTCACATCAATCCTAACTATCCCTCCCTTTCTCTCTTGTCTACTTTTCCCTAGACAGGCCACCGTAACATCTGTCTGTTGATCAAGTTACAAACACTGGCGGACCCTCAGGGGCCATTGTAAGAGAGATAAAAGACATGAATCTGATCGTCAGCAGCTGACGGGGATAATGCACAATCACCCCTCTGTATGTGTGTGCGTGTATCCTAGATAGCACAATGCGTGATGATTCTTCTTAGTTTCATTTGTTAGTGTTCATGTCTTTATTTTGACTTAATTCAAGTGGCTTAATGAGCTTGTTTTGCATATTATTTGGCTTTTGTCTTAATCTGATGATCCAAGTTGGTCAAAGGGTCTAAGTTTAATCAGAGGAACATGGCACTTTCCTCTCCCTATATATACTCTATGTATCTATCTATATATATTTTTAAACAACTTTTGTTTGTTTGTTTTTATTTTTGTGTGTGTATTTCAGTTCTGTTCTTAATGGGTTTTCTTATGTGCCATGCAGAGTGGGGGAAGGGAGGGAGGTGCAGGGACTTAAAGGTCTCTGTTCACTCTATGTTTAGATACAGATGTATGCAAGAGTTGATGATTTGCATAAGGATAAAGAATGTTCCTGATATATTCAATCTACCCTCTAGTATTGACAAATACAAATTTGATCACAAAAAAACCCCAAAACAAATATTCGCATTTTTAAATTTTATAATTTTTTACATTTTAGAAAGTGGATAGTCGTTGTCATGGTGCATTCTATGATTTTTATGTTTCAAGTTAATCATGAATGGAAGTCATGTTAAGGTACATTTCTAATTTCTTTCTGTTTCTCCATCTCTCTGTTATCTACACCTTTACTCTCTTCTTTAAGCTGACATCTTTACTCATTTCCGGATCTTCTGACTCTCAGCTTCACCCGAGGATGACAGACAGACAGGCCAGGTTGTAAAAGCAGTGGCACAAGCGGAATTGTGGCTCATTAGGCCTCACACACACACACACACACACACACACACACACACACACACACACACACAGCCTTCAGTGGTTTACAACAAAGGCGTGCCTTGCAGCCTTTGAAACCCACCATGCGGTTAGAGTGGGAGTTGGTGTGTGAACACAGAGGTGTTTCTGTGTGTGGACATGAGAAGGTGTTAAACCAATCGATCGGCTGATTAAGCTGTTGACAAACACAGGAGACTTCTGTTTCACATGGAATAAGGGGGCACACACGCTCCAACTTTGCCACCGCCCTTAGGCTGACACACGCATTTACACTGTGAATGAACATACACACACTGAAAACACACATCTCACCAGTGACCATGTTCGTCCTGTAAAACATACTCATGCCAAGTTTCGATCAATCTTCTTCCTCCGAATCTCCAGTGGGTTTCTGAAGCAAGACCTCCTCCTCTTCAAACTAACCCCTATTGTATTTTAAGCCCTTAGTGTGTATATGTGTGTGTCAAAGGGCAATCAGCGGAGCGGCGGTTTGACAAAGTCAACCCTTTGATGTGACAAAGGAGAAAGAGAGCAGGAGGCTGCGGAAAGGAAAAGGTAAGAAGAGAAAAGACTCTTGAAAGACCTTGAAAAGATCAGAAAGGAAGGAGGAGAACGAGGGAGGTGAATTATGCCAGCAATCACATTACTGTGGTGTGTGTGTGTGTGTGTGTGTGTGTGTGTGTGTGTGTGTGTGTGTGTGTTAAAGGGTTCACCGGTCAACCTTTGACCTACCACTCACTCATTAGTTGAAACAGTGAGCAAAACGCAGGCTGTGACCTCACCACAGCCTGAGCTTTAGGTCTTGCCTTCATGTCTTATAAAGCTGTATTGTTCTGTCGTGGATGTCTTTTTTTCCCCTTTCTCTCTTTATCCTTTCCACTCCAGAAATGATTAACCCAATCTACCCATTTATTATTCCAGCCATTATCTGTCCCTCTGCTACTGCTCTCCATCTGTCTGTTTGTCTTGCACAAGCTAGGTTTTTATTCAAGCATTTCAATGTGAAATATTATGTGTTGAGCTTTAATATTAAGTACAAACGAAAAGTACAATTTGCTCAATATTGCAAAGCTTTTTCATGATCCCCCCAAAAAATATTGAAGGTCGAAGGTATTTCTTCAATTTGGACATCTTCAAATTATTCTTGCCAAGTATATCTCCACCATAATTATGTCATAAGTTTCATTTCTTTAATATATTAGAATACAGTCACGGTTAAATGGGCATAGAATGCTGTCAAACACATATCATTTATTATATTTAGACAGATTTAATAACAAAATCTGCTGATATTTGAAAATAACTCCCTTCATTTTCCCATTTATCCATCAGTGTATGTGAGAGAAAAGAGTCTCAGCAATCCAGGAAAGTTTAATAAAGTTAATGGCTGAGAGCCTTAGACTGAACACACAGAGCGATGGCGCACAGTGAACAACCATTAGATACACAATACAGCAGAATGTAATAGCCCAGGAATGCCTTTGATCACTTCTGTTGGACAGGACAATGTAACAGCGTTGACATTTGTGTTGTCTCTATGTTGAAATATTTCTCCTGGAACAGGCTGATTTCTAGACTCTGACCTTCTGTAAAGTGTAGTTAAAATAATATCACAGAGGAACCATCGAAGCAGAGGGGATTTCCTTCCTTCTTATTAATGGGATGGAAATGTTCTGTGGGTGTTTGCTGTGTGTACAAAGGTGAATTCCCACACACTGATGATCTGAAAAACACCAAGCTACACAATAATTCAAAAGTCAAATGATTTACACTTGGTGGTTTTCATCAAGCTTCGCATTCACACATTTGGTGGCCACTGACCCCCTAAGCTCGATAGTTGAGGGTTAAGTTCCTTGCTCAAGGCCACTTCATCAGGGCTTAATGAATCTTCATATCTGTGCAGCCTGGAGAAGCAAAATTCCAGCTTCAGCCTTGTCAAGCCGATACAAGGATGACATGCTAGTTCCTGCTATGTAACTGACCATAAACAAAGATCTTTATTAGCTGTTTGAACAAATTAGCATCACTGTTGTATTTCCTGAGAAGATGGTCATTATATGCACATATCAAGAAAAGATTATTTGCGTGTCAAGAAAATGTTAACATGGATTATTTTTTTGGCAATTTGCACAAATGACCTCAGTCCCAACCCCTTTAACCAGTCATGATTTCCCAGTTGGTCCATAGATTTTAACTGGTGATCTGCTGGTTACAGGACTCATTCTGCTGCTCAGATAGTTTCATATCTCAGAGGTAATTAATAGTTTTATGATTCACCCTTCATCCCTCTTCATAGGTGATTTGTCTTACATCATAAAAGGGTTTAAAAGATGTACAGTACTTTTTGACTCAATAATTTAAGGAGAATTATACATTTCCTAATCACTACTGATTTGTTAATGGGTCTTGGAAGATAGAGAAAATTACAAAGTGGGTGTTAACATAATGGCGTAAACATACAATCTATCACTTCTGTAGGTTTCAGTGTGGCTCCAGCTCTACAGTGACGCGTCAGTCGGAGTGCTGAGTCAGACTGGGTGTCTGGGTGAAATGTCATCTGTTTACTGCCACTGTCTGACTGTGTTTATGTGCATGTGTCTGGGTTTGTGTTAGTGCATGTTAGGTGGCTTTTCTGTGGTCTCTGGGTGTGTGTGAGTGATGAAGTGTTTATTACTTGTCTTTATGTGGGCAACTTTAAGACCATCACATGCCTACGTGCGTAAGTATTGAGCTACAATGATACTGTGTGTACTGAACTTATTTTTGTGAAATAACCCAGCAAGCTTTTGCTATGTCTAAAAACAAGGTTTTGATGTTTTTTCTTTCATTTTGTCTTTTAATAGTTGTCATTTTAATCATTAATCATCACCTTTAATACCTGGCTGCTTTTATAGCTATCTGTCTTACAGAAAGCATCTGGTATCTTATCTAATATGACCGATGAAACTCTTAAAAAAGGAATTTTCCTAATAAAACACTCTGATACTCAAGTCTGCGTTGAGTTACTAAACCCCCTTTTTTTTACATCCACATGGCAGTTACTGTATGATTACAGATTACTTTAAGGTTAAAGACAGATTGTGGTAAATTGTGGTTAAGGAATACAACCAATAACTAATCCACTTCTACCCAATGGGAGTGATGGTTGGCATTTGCTTCATCAGAGCCTATTTCACATCATGACTGTCCAGCTGTGTGGAAATGAGAAAGGATCCAGGGTTTGAATTTATCTCTCTAGCTCTCTTTTTTTCATTTGTTACATAACTATTTCTGTCATTTTGCATGTGCACAACCAAGTGCAGCACTACGAATGCCTTCCAGGAGAAGCCATCACTTATCACGTCTCCCCCTTCACTACGACGTCCAACTTTTCACTCCGCCTTCGAGTGTGGCTGTTCGGAACAACTAAACACTTTTAATTTCCAATGTGATCATAGTATCTAGTTCTTGTCGAGCATTACCTAGTCCTTAGCCTGGTTACAGACCTCTGAATCATGGTCCACTCCTACGACGGTTGACTGCAGTGAAACAAAAATGGCTCACTGGCTTCCCACCAAAGAACACTGTAGACTCGGTTTGATTGAGCGCCTGGCCAAACTAGAAGTGACGCTGCCATGTATTGAATCCCTGTGGTGTTTTCCAAGGCACCATCCCAGAGAACAAATGAGATACAGAGAGAACATGGGAAGAAGGAGAAAGGAGGACTGAGACAGAGAGCAAGGAGAGTAGGGGAGGAGAGATCCAGAGAGGGAGAGAGATGTTGACCTCTTCCTTCAGAGAAACACACTTCTCTGTAATTAGGGTCAACGGTGTGAGGTCAGCTAAGTTCTCAGTGTGTGGGTGAGTTTTCACCCAGAAAATAGAAGACTAAAGAAATGAGAGGGGAGTGTTTAACAAAGGATAAAAATAACATATCCAGGGCCAGAAAGGAGAGAAGAATGACTGACCAGGGGAAAACTCAGTTCAATGCATCATTTGTCTTCAAAATTCCACTTTTTTCTTTTATTTTCTTATCTCTTTCTCTCTCCATCGAACCTTCCTCCTCCTCCTCCTCTGGAGCAATTTTTCTAATTCTCTCCGCCACTCCCCGTCTCCACTGTTACTCTCTCTTTCAAACACACACAGAATACATACACACAGAAACCTGAGCACACACTCAGACAGTCTCCTGGTCAGGTGAAACTGGAGCCTGGAGTTTTGTATGAATGGAGCTCGTTGTCTGTCTGCTACAGCTGTGTAATCACACTGATGAAGGGTTTGTTTTACACACACAAAGAAACACACGCACACACACACACACAATGGATACATACATGAACAAATGTACACACACTGTTAAACATGTGAACATAAATACAGTATATATTAAAATTTGTGGCATGTCAGCACACACTGATGGGAAATCACTGTTTCATACACACAGTAGCGCACCTACACACACACAAACTGTATGTTAATTGTGTGTGATGTAATCCTGGGTGGTCTATAGGCTCCTGGTGGCCTCTACATGTCGGTCAGTGAAGCGGAGCCTGCTCTGCCCGGACACATTTAGACACATAATCATCACATGGAGTATTTACTCGACATATTCTTGGAAACTAAATGTTTCTCTACTGTGGATCAAAATAGAAAATCTTGATTTTTAAACCTTTTGGCAGCCAATAAAAAGACTAAGGGAAGTAGCAGGGTGGCCTTTGTTTGGAGAAACTGCCCTGTGAATATTACAGTAGGTCATGAGTTCAATCCCTGCAACATGTAGTGTATGCAGCAGCCATGTGTGCTGTCAGTCAGGTCCCTCCCTGTACTCTCATCTTGGCCGGGCCGCTCTAAATAGCCCTTCCTTGTCGCATTAAATAAGGTTTAATCATGTACTGTAACCTGATGTAACCTAACACATGTTTACATGCAGCAGGTCAATAATTAGATTTTCCCTCTAAACTCAACCTTAATTTGGAACCATGGCATGGAAAGTACTGTAGTTTAAGTGTATCAGTGATATAAGATGTTTCTGGAGTTAACTGTTCAGCTGTGAAACTGACTTATTGGAGACAGACTTTAAACATCTAGAATGTGATACTTGTTGAAAGTCTTTGTGATGCACATGTAAAAACCCTGTTTGAAACCCAACAACGTGTATACATGGTCAAGAAATCAGGTTTCTCCACCAGAAATGTAGCTGTGCCACAGTAAGTGGGTTTATCTAATTCCTTGTTGATGTTTAAGGAATTACTGCATGAAGCCAGCTGTTGCTGGTTGCTGTAAGCTGCTGTCAAAAAAGAGCAAGGTCTTCGGCTCAGTATCAAAATGAGCAGGTCACATAGGTTTTAAAACAAACACATTTTGAGGAAGTGATCTCACCACAGGGCAGATCCAAAACAGAAGAGCAGTGGGAGGGTTGCACCTTTTATTATATCTGTTTAAACGTGGTGTTTCTGTCTTGTGATGACTCCCATGACTCCAGTGGATTAAAAGGTAGCATTGTGTTGCATTGGGTAGGAGTGGACGGTTACCTCCTCCACGAGGAGCTCCTCAGAACTACGTGCAGAATGTATGATGTCTGGGGGCTGATGAGGAGTCTTTCTTATTTTTTAAAAAAGGATGTTACGTACTGTGTCATAGTTCATGCACAGGGAGTCTGTTTTAGTTGATGAAGGGTAGGGAACTGTCTTAACTTAACACATCACTTGTCATTAAGGGATGCAGATGATTTTCAGGTTCCTTAGAACTGTAGAAAATGGGGTGAGTAAGGTCAGTTGAAGTAATGTGAAGAGACTTACAGTGATATCTTTACCAGCCCAGTTACACTCCTCCCTCCAGTCGACGGGGGCTGGCCAGTAGATCTGAAACACAGCAGGCAAAGGTCAGATGATCCTGTCACTGAAATCTGAATTTATTATGTGGTTTTATTTACTGGTTTAAAGTCTGCTTGACAAACATTTTGAGAAATTATTTTCCTTTTAAAACCCTCAGAACAACAAGTGTTTGTCCCTAAATGAATAGTATGACATTTAGCAAGAGGTCTAGACAAGTAAAAGTCTTCAAATCCCTCCCCTTTAGCTTCTCCAAATTTCTGTTCAACACACTCACTTCTTTCTCTTCCTCCCTCTTTTGTCCTTTCCCATCTGCTTCTTTTTCCTGACCTCATCTTCCCCTGTCATCTTCCTCATCCTCTACCCCCCCCCCCCCCCCCCCCCCCCCTCGAAAGTAGGGGATGAGGAAGACCCCACCACATCGAAGAGCAGCTTTAGCTATGGTGAATCTGCACACCCAGGTCATAAATCAAACTCGCCCACATACGTACATAAAACCAACAGAGGCTTCACATCTAACGTACCAAACACATAATTTACTCCAAACAGCTGTGGACAGATGTTTGCAGTAGACTGCATTTTGCTTGTATAACTATGTTTTCTTTGTGTGTGTCTCTATGCTTTTAAGTGCATTCAGTGTTTTTTGGCTGAGTATATCTGTATACGTGTATTGCAATGTGTAATGTGTGCAAGTGTGTTTCTGCATCTGGCTATTTCATACAGAAGCACAAAGCTTCATTCAAAGTATGTCATTTAGATATTAATCACAATGTGTTTTTGGACAAATGGTCTCTTTTCATATCTGTGCACCTCTTTGTTTTTCTACCTTTCTCTATTAATCCCACATTTCTTTTTCTTCCCTTCTTACACATGTGAAGCTACTCACTTGATTGGTCGCATATGTGCAAGGATATGATTCAATCATTTTCAAAGAGGCATGTTGGCGAAATGTGGCCACACAGTATTTCTTTTGTCAGGCCTTTACAGGTCCACATGAAAACAAACCCTTAAAGCGTGCAAAGTCTGATGTTGATAACAACAATAATAAATTATTCTTAGGAATCAGTTAATATGGCACTAGTTATAAATATGAACCACTTCCTTATTCTCATCCTTTGCCAGTATAATCTCTAAAGTAATGAAGTCATTTTATCATAGAAACACAGTGTTGCTGATTAGAGCACACATCTGGCAGATATATGTCTTCATTATTTAATACAGTGTATTGCCATGAAAAATACAGTAATTATAATACTGCTTTGTTTTGTTGGACATTGTTTTAATGGACTGGAGTGCAACGTGGGTTTTTTTTCTAAAAAGCATGTTGAAACCTCAGCAGAGTCATTAGTATTGATCAAAAAAACCTCTCATACCTCATATTTTTTCAAGCATATTCTGTTGTGGCGCAGTAAAAGGAAAGATTCTGTGTAATAAATGTTGGTGACTTATTGTAGTTTCTACTGATTTTAGTGATCAGTTCTTTGAAAGTGGATCAGACCAACCTTGTGTTCCTGCTTAGCGATGTTGTCCAATGAGAGTGACAGCAGGAAGTTCTTAGCCCCAACGAAAAGACGGCCCCTCTCCTCATCCAATAGCAGAGCGCTGAAGCAGCAGGAACGCTCCAGCTCGAACCGCCGCACGCCATGGAACTGCTGCAACTCTGAAAACACGCTGGATTTTAGGGCATGGCACCTCTCTATCTGTTTTTTGTCATGTGTGATATACTGATGGAATCCCATAATTTAACAACATAAAACCGCTTCCGGTTATTGCATGTCGTTGGTGATTTTGTCCTCTGCAGCTTCACTCAGACCTCCACACAGCAGGATTTCTGTCTCACTGGCTGATTGATTTGAAGTGTGTTAGTCTGTATGTGTGAATTTGTGTGTGTGTGCGCATTAATGTGAGTGTGCATGTACCTTTGTGTTTGCCTTTAAATGTTTGTGTTGGTAGGTAGAGAAATGGTCCAGAAAACCCTCAATTAAATCTGAAATAACTGTGCAAGAGTCCAGCTGGGTTTTGCCAGTTTCTGACTGTTAGTCTGACCTTTTATTGAATGGTAACAAAAAATCTAAAGTATGTTCTCATGTTGGGACAAATGATCATTCTGGTTAAATGCAACATGCAAACTCTTTCAACTCATATTGCGCTGTCAACAGTTGGGCGAAATAAAAATAAATATTGTATTCATGGTCATTATCCATAGACAATGACCTAAGAAAGACTTTGTGATCAGTGTATCAATGCCAAAACAACCTCGAGACATCAGATTCTTCAGATCCAAATCAGTTCCACAGGGCTGCAACAAGTCATGAGGTTGATAAAGAAGATTACCACTTAATTTTAGTATTTATAATAATAATAATAATAATAATAATAATAATAATAATAATAATAATAATTAGTAAAACAGCATTGGTAAAAAGATGTGTCTTAAGGTTTTGTTTGAAAGTGTCAACAGACTTAGAGTCTCTTAGACCCTCAGACAGACTGTTCCAGAGTTTTGGGCAGTCTGTCACAAGAAAAACAACAGTATAGGTCTAAAATTCAGACCGGCAAAAACGACTTATGGTTATGTTTATGCCATTTAGCAGCTGTTGTAATAATGACCCGAGGAAGTGATGCTGTTCAAGTGATGTCAATAGAAGGTGACTTCCTCATCAGGAGGAGGCGGGTATGAGGGGGATGGCTATATAGTTAACATGGTGGCAAAAAGTGGCCTTTGCTGCAGGAGAAAACTGTTCTCGCCTCCTGCTTCCAACTAAGTGTTTTTCTTCACAAAAGACACCGCGAGTCACCACAGCTCAGGTGTCCAAAATGATCTTTCCCTAACCCTAATCAAGTGGTTTTCGTCCCTAAACCTAAGCTGACCTTAACCACAATGTTGTCACACCATAAAACTGGTCCCCATCCATCCTCTAGAGGGTGCAGAAAAAACTCATATAGGTCATTTTGGGAGAATAATAGACCTGTTCTGTCGTTTGGTATGAGGATTTGTTGGTTTTGGGGCGTAAATCTATGTTGTCTTTTTTAAGCAGTGGTTCAATTAAAGCAGTTTTAAAAGCTGCAGGAGAGGTGCCTGCGACTGATTAATTATTGTTAAAACTTCATCTGCTAAACTGTTAAAAACCAATTTTAAAAAAGTGGTGGGAATGGAATGGAATGGAAAGAGCACAGATAGAGGATTTTAATTCACAGACAACTTTCTTGATTGTTCCCAAGTCCACTGATGTAAAAAAACTGCATGGTGCATTTGAATTTTGGGGCGATACTTTGTGGTACATTGTCCAGCCTTTTCTGAATAATATTCATTCTGATTTTATCTTGAAAATAGGCATAAATTTCATTGCATTTAGTAACGCTCAGGTGATCAGTGTAATAGTTAGGGGCAGGGTTTATGAGACTGTCAGCAGTTGAAAATAGAGCCCTTGGATTGTTAGAATTGTATTTATAAGTTCAGAGAAATAAGATCGTCTGGCGTTTCTCATGGCTGTATTGTATTCTGCTAGGAGTTCTTTTAAGATATCATGGTGGACCTGAAGTTTAGTTTTTCTCCATCTCCGTCCAGCTTTGCAACAGCTTCTTTTGAGTTGGTTGATATTCAGTTTTCTCCATGGTGGTTTTTGTTTTTGAGGATTTTTTTGTACCTGACTGGGACAATATGGTCAATAGTTGATTGCAGTTTTGTATTTAAATTGTCCACTAGATCATCAACAGATGAAGAGAGATTTGGCAAAGACATTTTATTTATATGCAAAATAAAATGTTCTGCCATTTCAGATGGAAGATATTTTCTTTTAATAGTGTGCCTAGAATTGCATGCAGCATATGAAGAGAGACGGTGAATTCACGTAAGTAGTGATCACACAGAACCACATCGATGACTGATGAAATGTCAGCAGAGAGTAATGACAAGGTCTAAGGTATGACCACAGCTATAAGTTGGTTCATTAACATGTTGTATGAAGCTCAGATCTTCCAATAGATGTGAAAAATCAGTTGCCTTCTTGTCTGTGCCATTGTCAATGTGTAAATTAACTTCACCAATAATGATTATAGTTAGAGCTGATGATAGATGAGAGCTCAGAGACATCAGAGGGGCAATGCTTCGGCGGTCATACAGACAATAACTACAAGAATGGGTACCTGATATTTCAGTATGACAGCATGACACTCAAATAAAGTACTATTTATACTCAAATGAACTAGTACTATTTATATACCATTTCTGAACTGTGTCCTAAAGCCAGTCACATGTGAACAAGCAGAACGAAATCCTCTGACAGTAATGACACTATATTGGTTTAAATGGAAAAATTGAGTGTCCTTGCTGTTTCCCAGCTGGCAACAGAAAATTCTGGGGGAACATTGCCCAGGAAAATTCAACTTGTATTTGTAAACGTAAACTATAATAAGTGCAGTGGAAAAAAAAACATTGTTCTTGGCTTGACAAACTGAAGAAATAAAGGGACTGCATCCTCCCCTGCTGGCCTAGCTTAAACCACGAACTTAAGAAAACAAGGCCGAGGCCCTCTGAGCTTAGACATTAAAATGGCTTTATTAGTCTGCTATTGTTCTAATGCGAATTTATAACTTTAATTAAGACACTGACGCCAACAACCAGCGTCCTGCATGAGATCAGGGACTTTAGGTCTGCTGCTCCTGTTTTACATTAATGTGCTATTTGTAGAAAATGTTTTATTACTCAAGTCTACTATACTACTGCTACCGATAATAAATGTGTGCCCAGAGAAGACACATATTGCACTGAAAATGTCGCATGTTTAACATACCTATTGTCTAGTAAATGCAAATGGAATAATGTAGTCGACAACTTTTAAATATAGTATAATTGTCTTTGTGTTAGTCAAGTCTGCTGTTATGTTAGTGATGTCTCCTCTCTCAGTATGTTCACATTATTTTTCAAAACAAAAAACACAATTTTAAGGCAATCCTTGAGTTAAGTCATGGATACTTTCTCTAGTTACCCTGTGAGGCTGTAAAGCTCACACCAGAAAATGAAACTGCTAGATGGACGAAAAAGACAACTTTGGTATTCTTAGTTGTTTAAAACCACTACAAGGTCAAAAAATTAAAACAAAAATTTTAAAAAATGGCTTAATCAATAGGTTATCTTATGTCCTGTGCTCCTTTTAGGACATCTGACTCAGAGCCTGTGAGGCTGAGCTTCATATCATCTGATGTGGTTCATCTTTCATGTCATATTAGAATGATTGTAATGACAAGAATGATGAGATCTCAACTTGTAAACGGCGTTCATGTCAATATCCAAGTCGTAATTATGACTAGAAAACTCAGATTTTTCTGAAAGCTCTGATATATCTGACTTGGTGCTTCAAGTTCCTCAATTTCCAGCAAACAGGGATGAAGCCAAAATGCATCATTCAAGGTGATTAAACCGACATCCACTGGATATGGTGGTATATCGACAATGCACATTATTTTTAACCCTCATTTGACCAACTCTGTAATCATACAACCGTCTTAACTTGTCCTGTGACTTGAACACTTGCAAGTTGTAAACATGGGAATTTTCCCATCTGTCCCGTATGACATAAATGTGGCATTTGTCTGCCTCAGCTGCACGTACACTCAGCTGTTAGCTTATTAGCATGTTGACATGGTCACAGTTTAACAAGTTTACAAGCATGTTAACAACTTTTATATGCAAGCATGCTGACGTTTAACATGTTAAATGAACAATGTATGTATACTGTGTTATAGGAATTTGATTTGAATGTTGAAAAGTGGGCGAGCTAATGAATCTTAGCTCTGTGCTGCTAAAAGTTGAAGATTGATTGATGGGTGGATATCATGATATTATTGGTTAAAATTGGCTGGTTCAAGTGTATGTAAGCACATGTCCTCTTTTATTTTACAGGAAGAAAACATGATTGGATTTTGATACAAGAATACAAACAAATTGATTTTTTGGCATATATTGTTAAATAGGTTTAAAATATGACCGGGGATGTGATATAAAAGGGTTAAAAGTGCATTTTTCATTTCATCTCGACTTTAATAAATTAGGATGATAATGTGCTTACATTTATCATGATAAGTTCAAATGCTAACATGTTATGCTAGCATCACAGTCAGACATAAAGACTGACTAACTTACACTGTCATCCCTTGAGCAGCATGCTAGTCTAGCTAAAAACAGTTTTTAACATTACTTCACTATTTGGATTTGAATCACCATGTCAAGAGTTATTTTAATGTCCAGCTACTTGTACTGCTTATTTCTATTGGAACAGACATAAGAAATAACAGCAAACCCTTTCAGAATACTGAATACAGAAACAGACTGCTACTGTTTGCTGTGTTCTGCTTCCCTGCTGGCTAAATAAAATTTAAAGTTATTTCAGTGATGCATGAGATTGTCAGGATCTCTTTAAGTCCTTCATGTGTCTACTAAAACTAAAATATTCTGCCCCTGGTTTTCCATCCTGTATGCAACATCTTACCTTCAGTCTAAATTAAAGGGAGCACATATCTCAGCTGGGCAGGCGGCCTTCAGCGAGCCTCACGTCCTTGGTGAGTTAGTTCAGGCTGTAATTGCTGGCTCTCAATGATGGAACACATCCCTGGTTCATGTGGTTGTGTCGGGCATTGAGCTGCCTTCTTCTAACTTACAATACTCAAGATGAAACACAAAACCCTGCCACTGTGTGTTTAAGCTGTGCATGTGTATGCATCTGTTTGTGTATGAGTGTGGCTGTGAATCACAGTAACCACAAATTACGCCTGGCTACTGTTCAGGACTGTGTACTTTGAAAAGGATATGGCAGAAAATCACATGAAGCAGAGAAAGTGTATGTGTGGCTGAGAATGTGTACACGTACTGCACACAGAATGTATAGTATACAAAGTATACTACATTACTACATTACATGTACCGTAGGAGACAAACACACACATGTACACCCATGAGCCAAATTTGCCTTCTTTAGATAGAAATGCTGCAACTTTGCTCCCCAAAGCTTTAGTTCTTACCTTTGTACGAGAGCTTCATGCGTGGTGAGGAGGATGAAGAGGACGAAGAGGAGGAGGATGAAGTTGAAGAGGATGTGCGGGTCATGGTGCTGGAGGAAGCATGGGCGGCGGCCAGCCCCAGCAGCAACAGAGAGCTGCAGGTGACCATCATGGCCGCCATCATCATCATCATGGTCATCATCTTTGCACACTTAAAACAAACTCCCTCCTTTCAACTCTGAAATTTTGAGTCTGTGTAATGAATTTATTGTTGTTTTCAGCTGGATTTTGCCTAGTTACCAGTCCTGTTCTGGTAATGATTCAGAACTCCACCTGCCTTTGGACTGGTCTGGTTTGGGTTTAGTCCTGTTTGGCGAGTATTCAGTATGAGCTTTGCTTTGCAAACCCAAAACAGATTTTCTCTCTTGTTGTTTTAATTTAGCAGAGCTTCAATCTCTTCAAGTCTTCCTTTCGAGTTGTTAATATTCAATGTAATCTTTACAATGTTCTCCTTGGTTCTGAAGAGTTCTGTTGGCAGATCCACAGCTCCTCCCCGAGAAGGACGACAAAGTTCACCTCTCACAGCCAAGATGGGACAAAAACGTCACACATAGGCATAGATATCTAAAAATAGAGAGACAGAGAGGGAGAGGAGTTAGGAATGGACACTACTAGCTTCTGCCAGGGATGCCCCTGAACACACACACACACAAACACACACAAACACTGGCATCTAAGGTATATTTAGTCAGAGCCAGATTTATGCCCCTGCCAGGCTGTGTTAATGCCAGCCTCCATTATGGACACAACATTATATCTCTTCATATTACAGCAAGACTCAAGGACATAATCCAAAACACACTTTCACACACACAGACTGACCATGATAATGAAGACTGCATGTGTGTGTGATAGAGATAGAGATATGCTTTGCCCACTGCCAAGCCAAGCGCAATCTCTCCATGTCCGTGTCTGTGGCATTGCCAACTCAGACTGGCTTCTCTCTCTCACTCTCTTTCTTGCTGACACTCTCTCGCTCTCTTCACACAGACAGACGGTGTCACCAGATGAGATCTCTTCATCGCTGAAGCCTAATGAGCTGACAGTGACATGGATGGATGTATGAATGGATGAGTGTATCGGTGCTTCTCAGAAAGTCACTTGTGAGTGATTTCAGCCACACAAAGCGAAAAACTGTTGGTTTTTGTAATGAGATTTGGTGTCTATATTAAATTTCACAGTAAGGAGATACAGGATGTGACAAGTTTTCTAAAGCTTCAAAATGTTGTTATTTATAATCTGGTTTGGCTTATTGTATTGTAAGTATAAGAGGGCTTGCTGTCAATGGAGCGTGTTAAGGGAGTAAAGAAGTTATTTGAGAATTGGAATTGAACTTAAAGGTGACAGTTTAGTTATTGGTTCGGAAAAATCCCCAATAAGTTGGTGCCTCAGTTGTAAGTGTGTTGTTGTAAACTGCAACTCGCCATGGCAGGAGCCCGAATGAGGTCAATGGTTTGTCAGCCTATATGTATGTGAATATTGTGTTGAAAAAAGTCTGCACGGGACATGGATGTATGCACACACACACCTCTTTCAGGACTTTGGACTCTGCAGTCAGTCATAACAATAAAGTCTTTCAGTAGAAACAGTCTCCTTTATTATATTACACCTCACTGTGGGTATTCGGTCAGTAACAGGCAACGGCCTGCTTTTCCCCCTTTTCACTTTGTTTCTTCTCCCTCTCCTCACAGTGACCTCTATCATTCTGCTTCTGTGCCTTTCCATAAATACCTTTCTAGTGTCTTGGAACGAAACCAGCTGCCTGGCCAACGTGGGGCTAACTCTGCTCTCTACTGCAAACTCACTCTGTCAGTAAGTGGGGCAATATATGGCATAAAATAACACCAATTATCTTTCTTTATATGGCACTTTTCAAATAAGAAGCTTCAAAATGCTTAAGGAAATCCAAATGGAAAAAATTGGCCCAGCAGAAGCCTAAATTTGGGACACTTGCACTGTCCCAAAGTTAGCCAAAGCATTGATAACTGGAGCTGATTCTAAGCCCAAATTTGCCTTAGTCTGCACCCCTAAAACTTATCCAAATCTTGCCACCACATACAGTATGGGCTGGACCCAATTTGCATTGAGACCTGTAGTGACAGAACAAAGCTCAGTGCACCAGGAATTTTACGAGAAACAGAGAAGAGCTTCCCTCAAGATTTTTATGTTTAGCAGTGACATTTAAAAAATAATTCAATGAAAAATGCCTCTTGGATCTGACAACGATGTGACACAAAACAAGTGCTTGTGATATAAAGGTAAGCAATCAATATCCACAAAAAAGGGAATGGATTTATACCTTTTGTCAAGGTGCAAAAGTTAAAAAGCCTTTGTTAGCTACAGGTTAAAAACAACACTAACGTGTAACGACTGCATGCTGGTCTTGCAGTGTCAAACTATCACATAAACAAATGGGTAACCTAGATGTTGCTGTGTAATTGTACCTTTACAAAGTGCTGTGCCTTAACTTTTTGGAGGAATTGATTTTCCTTCTTTGTGGACATTGAGTAACATTTTTTTATTTTGAGTATGCACAGTGGTAGAAAATTATTTCTGTACAGTATATCTTGACTTACATTGGTGAATGGAGAGTGAGAGTATGATGGACTCTTCTGAAAAAATCATCTCATTCTTTTTTAAGCCAGAAACATTTTTATATGAATTCCTCAATTTCTGGCGGAAGCACTGCTGAAAGCTCCAGCTATCACTCTTAAGCACAGTAGGCACACATATGCATACCGAAACACACAAAGAGGAGAATATACACACAAACTCTATACACACACAGACCCGTCCTGGCTGTTGGCACAGAATTTTATGAATAATAGACCTATTGAGGCGTGGAGACAGGAGAGCTCTCATAAGCTCACAGCTCCCTGGCCACAACACAACAGGATAGGAACATGAACTCCCATATACCCTGCAGTATGTAAACACACACACACTTGTGAATGGACAAAAGTGCACATGCAAGCCATGAACAGCACACAACCTGCCATCCTCTGCCACATCTCACTGTTTCAGAAGCGCACAAAGAGGTGTTGTAAAGTGTGAATCGTCTGGGATATTTTTATAGCACCGGGTCTGCTAACCTCTGGTGTGAAGCAGAAAACATCAGATTTCTCCTCGTCAATCAAGGGAGTGATGATGTGTGCAAAATGCAGTAATAAAACGTGCGTTTGTGTGTGCAGCAGAAAGAAACAGGGTGAGTCGGCCTGTGTGTGTGTGTGTGCTCAAGGTTCTGCAATGAGCTGCAAAGATGCTGCAGTATTTCAAGGAGAAGGACGTCAGCACTCTCGTCAGCTCCTTGACTCACAAACAGAAACAAACTCACACACACATTTCACGTCACAGTCCCTGGGAATGTCAGGGGCACCAGCAAAGCCCTTACACTCCTGTCGGCTGCTATAAAAGGAGGTCCCATTGTTCCTATGAGTCTCCCCGAGCTGTGTGTGTGTGTGTATGTGTGTCTGTGTGTGTGTGTGTATCTTCAAAATCTGCCATCATGAGTTGAAGAGAGCATCATTGTTCCTCGCACATCCTCATCTCATCCCAGAGCCCTGAGTGGAGACACACACATACACACACTCACACATTTATAAGTATGCGTGCAGGAGCATATGTACTCATCTACAAACTCCCGCTTCTCAGCACTTAGATCAGCAAACACACAAACGTGCACACACACACACACACACATACACACACACACACACACTCACAAATACACAAACTCCATAATGCTCCATAATGCATCTTAATAAAAAAGCCACTGGGCCCGCTGACACTTGCATTCAGTTCAGCTTCAATAGACACGGAGCAGCGGCATGCCAAGAGGGAGTGGATTAAAAATAAAGAGTGAAACAGAGAGAGATTCTTTAGAGGGGGGGGGGGGGGGGGGGGGGGGGGGGGGGGCAAGCCGTCCTGTCAAAAACCAGCCTAAATAAAGACAGGCAGACAAAGCGGGCCGCCTCCAGGGTGAGACAGGCTTTTTCAGAGTGAGGTTAGAGTGCAACCCTACAGTATAGCATACAATAATGAATGAATGGATATCAGCAGTTTAACCTGTAGCCCTCCACTACCACAAGTTTGACAAGAGAGAGAGAGGAGAGGAGAAGGAGGCATGATGGGAAGGCAAGGAGGGATAAGAACGACAGGAAGGAAGCAAGAAAGGTAAAATGGTTAGATTGAGCAACATGAGAGAAGACGGTAGTAAGAGAGTGGTAATGAGGAGAGGAGAGGAAGGAAAAGAAATAACGAGTTGTAGTGAAAAAACAAAAGGTGGAAAAAGTAGATAGAGATGGAGAAAGTAAATGTGACTTTAGGAGTGAATGGAGCAGAAAGAAAACGTGAATGAAGCGGGGGAAGAGGATTATTAGAAGTCTGAGAAGAAGGAGGAAGAGGTAGGGAGAAGAGAGTGAATGGGAAGGGAGGGAAAGAGATGATGGAGGGAGAGTAAGAAAAGGGGTTGAAACAGTTAGCAGAGGTAGGAAGAGGAGGAGGAAAGAATGGAGGGACAGAAGGATATATAGACATTACACCAAGCCCACTTCAGCCTGCCTGCGTGCATACAGTCCCACGGAAAAAGAGAATGCAATGGAGGAAGGGAGGGAGGGATGGAGAAGAAAATGAGCAAGGCAAGAGGTGACAGAGAGAAAGGAGCCAATTGTTTCGCCTGCAGGAAGAAAAGAGTTTCCCTGGCCTGTGACCAACAAGTCTAAGCCTCCCTGCGACGGAGAAATGAAAGGAAGGAGGGATGGATGGAGGGATAAAGAGGAAGAATGAGGTGGAAAGGGTGAGAAAGAGGGAGGGAGGGGCTCTCGGTTTTACAGAGGAAAATGACTGAAACAGCAGGACTGGTGGCTTTCTGATATAGGAGGGTGGGGGTGGAGTGTGGGGGGGGGGACGAGGGGGGTGGAAGGTTGAGCGAATGAGAATTTGAGAAGCAAGAACAGGAAAAACCAATCTATCATAAAGTACCTCAGGCAAAGAAATAGTTTTTTTTTTGCCTACTTGATCTGATTTTTAGGGCTACTTTTGAAGTTTTACAATATATTTGTATTAATAATTAATAAAATAAATATATTAAAAAATATATTAGTCAAGAAAAAAAGTGGTAGAATGGGGTGAAAAGAGGAGAGGAAGGTAAGGAGATGAAGAGGGGCTCCTGTAGGAGAAACATGGAGAGAGAGAAATGATGAAAAAAGGGGAGGATGGGTGCTGAAGGTGAGCCAAGTTGGACCAAGCAGAGAGACAAGAGAGACGGGGGGGGGAGGCGAGGTCGGTAGTTCAGTCAACTACTAGAGTGAAAGCAATAACGTTTACTATAAATGGTATTAAATGTCTAGATCCATATAACCAGATAAGAAACAGTTGCGTTATTACATTCTTGTAGGTCTGTGTCATTATGATGTCAATAAAACACATCTGAAATACATTGGCATTGCATTAGAACACGTTTCATGCCATAAATGTTTTCATTCTGGTAATTTACTGCTTTCTGAATTAGGTTCATGGCCTACTTTGGTATAAATCTGATATGTGTAACATAAAAAGTGCTCATAAAGTACATCAGAAAGCAAAACGTTGTGTGTGCTCTCAGTATGTATTCATTACATTGTGGAGACTAATCTACCATCTGAAGACAGGTTTGATCCCCACAATGTTAACCATTATATTAAGACCTGGTTTTAGGGTTGATTTAAAGAAAGGGTTGGTGTCTGGCATGTAGGTTAAGGTTGGGTAAAACCTCCAGGGACTGAATATAAGTCAGTGTCTTCACAAGTATATTAGTACAAGTTTGTTTGTGTGTGTGCAGCGAGCATGTAAAAAGTTGGATCTCTCGACTGGAATATATAAAGAACATCTTTCTGCAGTTGCACCATTTAAAATGTTTTGATTCAGCTTTTATAAAAATCTGTTGGTCTGATTGCTTCATTTACAAAAAAAAAAAGGAGAAAGCCTTAAATGTGCAGAGAGAAGTAAGTGAGGTATAGCAGGTGATTCAGGGGAGCGTGGCTGCACATCAACACACTACAGGGTTTTCACAAACAATGTCTAGAGGGAGCAGCAGCAATGAGCAGACGTGCAGCAGGCATGTAAAGAGCGGGGACTTGTAGAGTGCAATGACTACAGCTGTGACATTGTTATTGGTTTGAATCATGAGATCATTTCTCTTTTTCCGAGCGGAGAGCTGCTGAGCAGTGCCTCATTTCCCTTGAAAACTAGAAAAAAGAAACAAACGTTGATAAAGACAGACCACCAATGGAGAGAGAGGACTCCTTCCAAAATAGAAGAAAGGTCAATGCTCACTCTGTTTTGTGTTACTTATTACTTATCACTACTTATTTCGACATAAATATGATTATTTAATTTGAGAGTAAGAGGTAAAAATGACTCTAGGTATTTATTGAAGTGATTTTCTCCTTATTCTCTTAAAGGTTTTTTAAAGACAAGTGGAATCTTATTTTCTCTCTTTTCTCAGTCATATGAAAGTCACATCTGGTTAAGAAAATCTCCATCAACAATGTAATGCAGCTTAAAGGTACAGTGTTTTCAGCAGAGGGTCTTGGGACAAAGTTAGTTATAGAAGTAAATGAGAGTTTTGCGCACACACATCAAGCAAAGTAAAGCCGCTACAAGCCAAAAGTGACTACCGGTCTTTATGGGATTTAATCAGAAAGACAAAGTGAGAGAAAGAAAGCGAGACGATCCGGGGCAAAGAGCCGGTTGCTCTGAAAGAGACGGAGTGAATGAAGGAGCCGGGGAGGCTACAGCGCTCTGCTGGTCGCTGGTAACGAGCCATCTGGCCCAGTATCATGAGTGGAAAGTTTCCCAGCCTGCAAATCTATGACTAGCATTTGTTCAAAAATTATTCGCACTAGTCAAAGTTTGAATGGGAGAAATTAAGAAGTGTTAAAACTGGAGTCAACAAAATCTATTTACTGGTGTCCAGAGGTTGTGTACCCTGCCAAGTTTGAGCCGATACAAGTCTTACACTCATGATGATAGATATCTGTTTAATCTTTTTCATCAGTTCAGGCTGCACAGCTTGAGTGGGGAGTGGTGACTGGACTAATGTTATTGTGGATAATATGAAATATTACAAGGGAGACATATATCAAAATGGTATTGGAGAATTGCCTTGCTGTGGTCATAAGGACGATTAAACCTCTTGTCGGTTGTAAAAAGCTGAAAAAAAGAGGAACAATGAAGGAGCCACTAAGGCGAGGGCAGCCTGCTGTTAGCTGGTGGCCGGCCATTTGGCTGTGCTAAACCCAGAAGCAGCAGTAAGTCAGGACCTTACAGAGCTACCTCTGGTCTCCTGACTGGAGCCACTCCAAACAGCTCTCTGAGGGAAGACAACTCACTCTACTCTCCTAAATGAAACAACAGAGCAGATTTCAAGCCAGTTCTTCTGAGGCGGCGGCGGCCCCCATGTCATCAGCGTGACTTGTAAAAAGATATTTGGGTTTGTAATAGCTCAGGAATAGCCACTGCTGCATGAGATCACGTCACAAACACAGCAGGCTTATTAAAACATCAACTTAATGGTTTTTAATCATCATTTCTTATTTGTACATGTGCCAGCTGAAGTTACTTTGTGACTGAATGTTTCAGATTTATCTTCAGCCAGATCTGATTTTTTGGAATACACAGTGACACCACAAAAATGATTAAAGTATAATATTGTCAGGTATAGTTTGCACCCAAAATAGTAATACTACAAAAGAATCTGTGGCACATGATTATTTTGAGTTTAACTTGACATGATAGATGAAAATACTTGAGGGACGAGAGCAGTGACCCTAAATGCTCCTGACTGGACCACAGTCAAAATGAACTCACCTGTCCATCCGTTACCAGGGGAACCAAATTCCAAAAGAGTTCAGCACATTCCGGACCGGGATCAACGTCCACCTGAGCCCGACATGCCTCTGACAGCACTGACCGTTTCCATAGTTACAGTACTGCTTTTAACCTCTCATAGTCTTTCCATTGCAATAAAAAAAGATAACAAATATATTATATACCCAGAGTGCTGTATACACACCTACACACACTCACTGAGTTCTTGTTATGTGCTTCCAGCTTGAGCATGTCTGAATTAAATGTGAATGTACAGAAAAAGTTCCTCTGGAATCAGGTGGAAACAACTGATGCTGTATTTAAAACTTTGACAGTCCATAAATTTTTAGGAAAAATGAAATGATGTGTGAGGCAGGTAGAAATTCTTGTAAAAATTATTCTCAGTAAGTTGTTTTAAAAAAATTCCAGTGATAGGAATGGTGCCTGGAGGGCAGAAACAGAGCAGCGGCAAAGTCCCACTTTGGTGCGAAGTCCAGTGAGTCTTAAAAAAACTCCAAAAAAGCAGCTGGTGCGCGAGTTGAAAAGCAGCGCAGTGAGATCTGAGTATTCCCCAGTCTGCAGTCAGCTCCACTGATGAACGGCTGCACTCCAGCTCCACTTAGAAAAACACACAACCTTATGCACACACACATAAAAACTCTTCTTAACACACACGTGCGAGGAGTTCACACACACACACACACGCACGCACGCACGCACATACACACACACACACTCACACAGAGTTTTCACAGGAGCTGAGCACAGTAGAAGTGCTCAGAGGGAGAGCAGGCAGGAATAATGGACTTAATTCAAGAGGGGAGAGAGAGAAAGAGAGAGAGAGAGGGAGAGGGAGGGATTGCAGAGAGGAGGGAAAGGTGGGATGTAAGAGGAGGGGAGTGGAAAGGGGCAGGGACATGCACTGTGTTGTTTACAGTGCATGTGAGTGCGTCTATTGGTACCTGGATGAAACTGTTTTCTTTACAGTCTACGGTTGTGATCAGTGACTTTAATTAACTTCTATGCAGAGCATTAAAACTCAATACAGCAGCAGAGACTTGGACTCAGGTCAGTCTTAAAGCCCCCTATACTTAACTCCTGGCACATCTTTCAGAATTAAAGCTCCCTATACTTAAACGCACAATATGTAATTTTCTGCCGCAAGAGGTCTCTCAATCAAAACATGACAAAAGACGGAGTTTGATGACGTTGTGAAGTAGCGTGGGATCATGGGAGTTGTTGTATTCATTTTTTAAAAACCACCATTGCCGTCATTGCAGTCAGTTTCTCCTGGTTAGGATTCCTTCAGTGTTCATCATTCAGGAGGTTTTTACCAGGAGCCAAATTATCCACAGAGGTCTCTCTCAAAAGCAAATGGGCACACTGGTTAAAACCAGTAAAAACAGTTAATAAAGCAGTTTCACGTTAAAAATCAGTGTTTCTCCGACGCCGTTCAGCGGACACAGGACGTCCAGAGGGGCTGCCAGCTGAGCTGCTGATAACTTAATCTCCAGACATCCAATTACTAAAATCCTTCATCTTGTTAAAAGATATAATTAAACTACCAAGATCTAAAAAGTGTATTGAAAAAATGTGGCTTAAAACTGGATAAAAAGTCAATTTATAACAATTTCTGGCAGACAACCACAACGCTGATGCATGCGCAAAGGGGCTATGACGTCATAGACAGCTGACCAAACCTTGATTAAAATGATGGATTTCTCTGAGTTTTAACATTGTTGGAAACATTTAGGATAACGTTAAGTACACAACTCAACAGTAGACAGTAGTTTTTAGACATTTTAATGCAGAAAAGTTACATATTATACCTTTAAATCCTTCGTGCAATATCCAATATTCATGACGATGCATATGCCTGCTGGCGTCAGGAAGCACGCCTTATATTGCAAACTTCCTTTGATTTACATGAAATTTAAAATGTGTGGTCTACATTTGATATGCAGCAATATAATGTACATTTAGTGGGTGTTCTCTAGCACCACATTATGGACACAGGAAGTGATACAGTAGTTATCTCCTACATGTCCAATATTCATGGAAATGTATATCTGTGTCAGTTGCCCTCTGGTAAATGTACTGCTGCGTGTCAACCGACCTCCAGTTGCAATACCACAGCTTCCGCTCCCTCTGATGTGTGTGTGGTGTGAGGGCCCATTCATTATTATTATCATTATTATTATTATTATTATGTCAACAAAAAGAGGCTTGAGAACATTTAACTGCTGTCAGACCTGACTTGGACTTGCCTCATAAGACTTAAAACAGCTCTGGAAGAGAGTATATTCATGTATTTAGAAAACAGCTTTGGATAAAGATCACTACAGACTCAAGGAGGAGGTGGTGGGAGAGCGAAAGATTTCCAGATACTAGAAAATGACTCTATGCTGGTGCGGACGGTTTGTAGGCTGATAAGCTACTGTACATACAGTAAGAGGGTAATTGGCATACATTTGTAGTATATGAGGGGTTTACATCATCCTGCACGTATCAAAGTTGAAGCTATTCACGACAGCCGGGCTATGAACATAAATATATGAAAACATACATGAGGGGAGAAAGGTTTAAGAAATGTTTAAAAGTGATATGAAGACATCAAAAATGTCTTTTCCTATTTTGTTTAATAGCAGATTCTGAAAGAAGTGCCAGGGTGAAGATCTTAAAGTTAAGCGACTTTCTACCTTATAGAATAGATATTTACTGTAGTTTGTATTTTCTTTATTTTTTTCTGCAGAGAACATTTGCTGTGGTTAGCTTCAGCACAGTCAGCCACACTGTATTCCTTTGATGACAAAGTTTCACGAGGGAAAAAAAGTATGAAAGCATCCATTCAACTTATCAAACAATTCCTGCAGCATAATCCTTTCGTCTACAGTCTACTGATAGACTCAATGTGTTCCAGACACCAGGACTGGGTTGGGTATAATACTGAAATTACCACCGTGCTTGAAGCTCAACTTTACACTCAAATGATCTCAAATAAACAAGCTCAAAAACTTCAAGCTCAAATCCTCGGTTTGTGTACACTGCTTTTCCTGCCCCATCATCAGAGAAAGGACCAGAACCCAGAGCTTTAATTGACAAAATGCCAAAATATGAATATTTAATACCAACATTGCGTACAATGCATTCAAAAAATGTTAAAATAACAAAGTTTTATTGTGTGGCCAACATCTTAGTGTCAGTGTTACACTCACAATTAGACTGTGTGTGTGTGTCCATGGTTTCCCCAGTTGTCCCACTCCTTTAGTCTTCATTCCTCTGGCAGATGCAGTGCTGCGCCTGGCAACCCTGACATTCACACCCACACGAAACCCGCTCACACCAGGGTACGGTCCCCATACAGAGAGGTCATAGGTCTCACATTAGGGTGTTCACTGCAATGTGTGTGTGTGTGTGTGTGTGTGTGTGTGTGTTGTCTACAGGTTTGGCTGCATTTTGAACACACAATACACACTTGCCCTCAGTGTCTAAAACACTTTCATGCATATATGGGCATGTATACAATTAAAGCTATTGGTGTAAGTGAGTGTGTGTGTGTGTGTGTGTGTGTGTGTGTGTGCATGTGTGTGTATGCCGTATGCTATTGTTTTCAGCTGACTGCCCACCCCCTGCTGACCTGTCTGTCATAAACCAGTCTGATGTCTCTACAGGCTGCAGAGAGAGCCCTGTGATCCTGACAAAGGCTTTTGTTTCAGCTAAAGCCTCTGTGCTATTGAAACAGATGAGAGCTCACTTTCCTAATAGCATCTTAGTGAATCTTTGTTTTATTGCGAGTCAATGAACCGAAATGATCTTTAGATTAGTGTGGGACCATAATCAGGCTGCCGTGTCCCATATGGAAATCTCCCCCTGTGGTCTTATGGTTTACTTTTTATTCAGTTCAGGTATTCCAAAACATATAGATAAAATATAAAGGAGAAAAGGGTAAAACAGATGTTTATTTTTATTATATTTTCCAACATATGTCAGCTTCATTGTGCTCCCTTATTCAACAGCAGACAATACATTAAAATGAAAGTCATTTCACCATGTTGAGGTTAAATTATGCGTGAACAGCTCTGCAGAATGTTTTCATGAAAATAAAAGCTCTTGACACTTGAATACAGGCTGAATCACAGTTTCCATTTAATGGTTTGCTGTGTTTTGTACAGTGTTTTGTATAATATCAATGTAGAGGGGAGTGTCAGTCTGTAACTCTTGGCCCAGTAGGGTTTGGACTTTGACTTTATCCTGCAGATTAGCTTATGACATGCAGTACATGCCAGTTTTATATTTACCTCACATTGTAAAATATGAATACAATAACATACTGTAGAATTCCTAACCCGAAACACCGAATAACAGACAGTTTTGGTTTCATAAAGCATAAGTGTGTCGACTGAATTGGGTTGCTTCCCATGGTGAGAACTTTCATAAACTGATTGGGATACTATTGTTTTTTGTCACATGCTTTACGTTGTGTAATCAGAGGAGCAGGAATGTAGCCCACATGACAGCGCTAATTACTGTAAGACTTATTTAGGCAATGCTGCTTATGAGTACTTGCAGAATGTGCACTTTTACCTATGATGTCAGTCATGTAGTTTCTCATGAGTAGTTTTGAACTTTTTACTCAACATTGATTAATTACGGGAGTATACACTATGTTCTTTAGGTGGATAAAGATTTTTTAAAAATCCAAAATGCAGTTTGCTCGACCTGACTTTAGAAAATGTCCAAAAACCTAAAAATGAACCAAGTGAATACTTGATGAGACGAACTTGTTGCTTTTTAAAAATAGACATGGAACCAAAGACTGTTGGTCTTGTAAGATGATTAACTTAATTATGTACTGCCTCTGTGTTATATAACGCTCAATATGCATAATTCACAACGTCATACACCAGCACCATCAAAGCCACACACACACTCTGGATTACGTCAGTCCTTCAAAAACATTGTTTACTTCATTACATAATGCTGCTAAAGAACTTAATACATATTCCAGAGGATACATGAAAAATCTTCCAGGAAAACTATTATAATCCAATCAGCAGCTACAGTAACACTAACCTGAGTGTAGCTGCACAATAGCAGTTGTCGAACAGCTCGGCTACCTTCTACTTCTTGTGCTAAAGTGGAAGTTTGTATAAGGTTGCTTAAGACCAAACCCCAGAATAAGCCTTTCAGCCATTTAGAATTAGGAATGCCAACTATGAGAGTATATTATACTAATATTAATGTAGCGATGAATCATTGGTGAAGGCAACCTTAAACAAAACACTCAGAATAAAAGCAAAATACAAGTGCCTCAGTGTTGGAAAGCCATGCTTCATTGAGGTTAATTATACCATATTGACTTTAAAAACTGCACCTATTAACACAAGTGCTGTGGAAGCAATGTGTTATTGTTGGAAGAGAATCTCTGAGCAAAAATATTGAATCCAAGTGGTAATTTCAACATCACAAGATACGTCCTGGTATGTGACTGTGAAGGTCTCTCGCCTGCAGCTTGATTTTCCACTGTATGGCGTAGGAGCACACACTGTCGCTGTGTTCACTTTTAGAAGCAGTGACTGTGTGGCTGTCACTTGATTGACCGCTATTGAAAACTTTTCACCATGGATGAGGACATAGTTGAAGAAGGTATCATACTTTTTGGCGTCTAGCGTGTCACACTGCTCCCTCCTTTCTTGGCCAAACTGACTTTTTGAGAAACACACTGAGGTATGATGCAAGCATCCATGTTTCCATCGCATTTAGTCATGGTTGTTTCAGTACTGTATAGTGTAAAATCTCCTCGATTTAACTGGATAACTGAGATGAATCTACACTGGCACATTACATTGTTGCTCCACCCCGGCGAGGAATGGTTTCAGAATGCTGCAGGACACATGCAGAGGTCGGATCTTTCAAAAGCATGGGAGGAACGATGGTTTCAAATAGCATGTACTTACAGCAGGCCAACCCTAATAGTAAAATTTCTGTGATGTTGCGGTACTGTGACACCTGCCAACATTACAAGTGTTGCATTATAAACATTTGCTCGACAGATGTACAAATATCTGGGCCTAGATGCCGTGCATGTAAAATTAGCAGCATGAAATACCACGTTCACTGTGTGCTGTGTGGGCTCTGTGGGTGTCACACTGACCCAACATAAAACAAATACCAGCATTAAGTGGATCATTAGCATCACTACAACAGTGGAGCCTACTCTGTCAGCTGTAACCCCACATTTATCTCATCTGGTGTTTGTATGTATGTGTTTGTGCAGTGAATGTGTCCTTTAATAGCAACCACAGAAGTGTGTCAGGAGTTGAACACACGTGAATGATGAAGTTGGGTAAAACAAAAAGTAATTTTGGTGTTTTTGGGGGACTTATGGTGAAGCAGTTTGCATGGCAGCAATGATGTGATGCTGCGTCTACAAGGCCAGAAATAAAACATTATTCTTTTTTAATATAATCTGTTTCTATCAGCCTTAAACTGATCCTCTGTTTGCCAATATGCTAACTCTTCCATTTATTTCCCTTAATTTCTGTTATTTCATTTCATTTTTTTATATGTGTTACTTCAAATTAAAGAACAGCTGAATCAAAATGTGTTCATGGAGGCAGAGAGAGGAAAAAATGAAAAAGATGAAAAGAGTGAATGAAAGAAATGAAGGAGACATAAAAATAAGTGATAAAAGGCAGAAAGGATGAGAAAAGAATAAAAAGTTTTGTCTCTATTCAAGCTCAGCTAGCTATCCATATCCAGCTGTACTATATGTGTCCTGAGGGGTAGTCCATGACACGGTCCCCTGACCTCTTGACACCACGAGGATTATAGGGGCCCTGGTGGAGAGTGGCAGCAACGGAAAAGAGAGAGAGAGAGAGTTACAGTTAGTAGAGGGAGAGAGGGGTCTTGCTTGGGAACCCTTAGGGCACAGAAACCTGTAATCCTCCCTGTTTCACTTTGATGTGATCACACCCAACTGAAAGGATGGAGGCTGAAGGGGGGGCGGGGGTTGTTGGTGTGTCAGGAGGGCAGTATGGGTGGGTGGGTGGGTAGAGGGTGACTGACCGTGGTGCCAGGAGGCTCAGAGGTGGGACACACACTCTCACACACTCTCACAGGCAAGGCAGTCACACACCATCTGGCTCCGGGGGTCACCGGGTGGATAAGACCACCTTCAAACATAAGCAAGGTTTTAGTGACACATTTTCACACACACACATACACACACACCTCCGAGCAGGTTCTTAAGGTCAGTGAGTGGATTACAGCACCTTGCATGACCACAGCGTTGTCTCTTTCACACTCACGCAAACACACACACACACACACACACACACACACACACTTGGAATAAGCAGTATTTCTCAGTGGAATGCACATTGCTGCGCTAGTTCCCACCACTATTAAATCGGCTAATGAAGGTGTGGTTCTAGATGTTAGCAAAAAGCAAAAACAAAAAAAAATGTATGATGTCTAAAAAGAAGGAAGGACTATATCAACTAAATTGTAGCCTAGATTTGTCATCATATATTTATTGATAAATACAGTGTTTTACTTAATGTGTTATGTGAGAGGATGTCCCCATTGTACTGATTTTTGAACTTTTTTTATAATGTAGCTAAAAGTCTTATAAAAAAATCACTACACTGACAAAATCAAACAATCACTCTCATTTCATTATTATTTTTTATCACATACAGGCTACAGTTAGAATATGCAGGCACATGCTGGTTTCAAGCCAGATGTACTGCCCTGTAATTCTGAGCTTCACTTTAATCAAACCTGAGCTGTTGCTGCTGCTATTGCTGAGAGAATTCAGCACAGATCACAGTGACAGTGGATGAAAGACACAAAACTGGGAAATCACCTCTTAAAAGACAGAAGCTTTAAACCTCAGACTTAACACACGTAGCACACTCAAATTTACAGTTTTTAAAGGCCCACACATGGATCAGTCCCTGCACAGCTGTGCATATCCAGGTACAGACAGTACGCACAAAGTCTACACGCAAGCCACTAAATTACATACTGTGTAATGTAGCATCACTTAGAAAGTGCACAATTATCAAATTATCCAGCATATCAAGCATCTTTGGAACAACTACAACTGCTTGACTTCAGCAGGTACATCGGCTAGTTTTGCAGTTACGCTGCTAGAGGCTGGCTATACCAGGCCAATATTTTACCTAAAAATATGACTATATATGTATTTCCTCTTCCTGAGATCCTTTAGTGTCTCAAATGTTGCTGATGTGCATCTTTGTACACATACACTGATTTTTTTCTAATAGAGCAAGTGAAAATTCTAATGGACCACTATGGTGAAAAACATCAGTGAATGTTCATTTGAGCACCCATTTCCATTGTTAAACATAATTATAAATGGAAGATAGTTGTTATAATGTGGGCTAAAGCATCTCAGTAGGCTATTAATAATAATAATAATAATAATAAACTTTATTTATATAGCACTTTTCTTAACAATGTTACAAAGTGCTTTACAAAAGGAAAATGAAAACAGACAAAGCAGATAAAAGTAGAGACAAAAAAATGAATAAGATCAGATAATTAAAAAAAACGTATATCAGACATTTCCAAAAGCTTTTACAAAGAGAAATGTTTTAAGAAGAGATTTTAAAGAGGTTAACAAGTCAGTATGTCTGAGTTCAGCAGGCAGAGAGTTCCATAGTGTGGGACCTCTAATTGCAAAAGCTCGATCACTCTTAGTCACCAACCGTGACCTGGGAGTAACCAGCAGGGCTCCATCCACAGATCTTAATGGCCAACTGGGAACATACCAGGTCAATAGAGCAGAGATGTATTTAGGTACAAGGCCGTTAAAGGCAGTTGTTGAAGGACACAAGGAACATCAGTCATCAGCTCCTCCACCTGCTACGATGTTCATGTTCAGACTCATTTTCATGGATGAGACTAATTCTGTACTGAATAAAAAAAAAAGACTTGGTGCAGTGGATTAATCAATCTGAAATGTGTGATATTAACTTACTGACATTTTCTTATTCTCATGATTTTAAAGACAAAATCTCAAAATCCAAACTGTCATTAAAATGTTTGGATTTGGAAACAGTTGGGTTGGGAAAGACATTTTTGCTGAAAAGCAGGCAGATAGGGCCCAGGGGGGCATGTGATGACACACACGCACGCACACACACACACACACACACACACACACACACACACACACACACCACACACTGTGGTGCCACTGTGCTGCCTCATTAAGGCCTGAGACGTGATAGCAGTGAGCAGACCCAACCAAATGATTCCTGATCCTGATGGGCACTGATCCAACCAGACAGGCTGCACTCAGCGCCATCGCGGATTAATAACACGCATACACACAGACACACACACATGTTGAAGTACACACTTCCCAAGGGGTTGGTGAGACACTAGAATGTGCAGTTATTATCGTGTGAGTGTGCACATACAACCCCAGGGGATATCTGAGACAAGCTCAGCAGATTTCACAAGAACATTCGTGGTCCTGACACACACAGATGATTCTACTTGTGGAAATATGTACATACACACTTTCTATCTGACACCATTTGCTGCAGTGTGAGAACAGCAGGTAGTTATGATCCACATTATGTGAAAAATTAGTTTTATTTATAAAGACAGTTAAAAATTTGTATTTTTTACAATTAAAAAAACTATTTTTTTCAGTCCTGAGACCTATGGTGAAGCAGTAATGTGCAGTTCTGTGTTCAATACTGGTGAGTTAAATCTCACAGAATGAGTTGTTGAATGAAGCTCAATGAAGTAGACAGTGAAAGTACAAGAGCTAATTTAAAGAGGCTATGTGCTTTTGCCACTTACTGAAAAATGTATACTAGTCATACTCTGATTGCATGTTTATAATTTTGCTTTACACACACTTTTGTGAACCCTTTCATACTAAAGCAGACAGTTTCAGTCTTTGAAACTAAGTCTGGAGCAAATACAGGTCACAGTTAATGTTGTGTTTGATCTCATTACACCAGTGGGTGAGGTTTTTCTTGAGTCCCACCTAGTTAGCCTAGCTGACTGAGCTTAAAAAGCCATTTTTGCCAAACAACTAATAACACAAGGTAATGAGTTTCCTGAACTTCAAAACTCATGCCACAATTGTGTTGCTTCTCAGTGGTTCTTTAGTTTTGCCCACTGAAGCCCATTTTTTTGCAACCTAACTACTCTGCCTTCATTAAATACTTCTATAATTCTGATCTGCAATCAAACGTTTCACTTAAAGAACAGAGTACAGGCTTAAAAACAG
The DNA here is from genome assembly GCF_914725855.1 of Thunnus albacares. NCBI lineage: Eukaryota > Metazoa > Chordata > Actinopteri > Scombriformes > Scombridae > Thunnus > Thunnus albacares. The sequence continues at coordinate 12,415,047 of NC_058110.1, read as the reverse complement.
ACAGTTTCACAAGTAAAATATTCAGTTTACGTTCTCCCAGTTTCAAAATGTGTCTCTGTTTTAAAACAAAGCATCAGAGATTTATCACAATGGTGGGAAGAAATTACTGCCTATTTTGGGTTCTTTGTACACAACACGCTATCAGCAAAACCTTCAAGTAAACACTCAGACCGTGTAAACCTTCACTTACAATCGCTTTCCCAAAGCAAAGCATTCAAAATATGCAGCTGTTCACTTCTCTTTGCCAGAAATGCACAGCAACAACACACACACACACACACAAACACACACAAACACACACACCTGCAGATGTTCATCAAACATATAACCTGTGTTCATAACAGCTACAGCAGATTACATGAGTGGTTGAAGTTCTTTCAGCTTTGCCATAATTGTGATTTCACTTTTAGATTTAAGCTGTCAAAACAGCTGCTCACACATAAATACTTAAATCCCACACACACACACACACACACACACACACACACACGCACACACACACACACACACGTATATATTTCTCAGGTGTACTGAGAAGTGCAGTCTGTGTCTGGCGGGCCAGAAATCCCCACCATTAACCTGTAATTTAAGACAGTTACAAGGGGAGAAGAACAAGGGGGATGAATGAATGAATAAACAGCCATGAGAGGAGAGGAGGAGGGACGGATGAGTGGAAGGTGAGAAGATATGTAGCAGTTATAATACCATTATGTTTAGGGGTTCAATTATTTGTGTATCTCTGGCTAGAACAAGTTACAGACAGTGCCAAGTTAGAACTTTGATTACTGAGGCCACCCATAAGGCACCTGGAAAACTGAAGCGTTTATGGCCAACAGTGGATGCAAAACAGGGAGGATGATATGGCAGTGGAACAGGAAAACTCACACACATAAAAAGTTGAAATGATAACATGATGAGGAACAGCCAGGAGAAAACAGGATACAAAGACAGCCAGAGCCCACACACACAGTTTATCTACCATATTTTACATTTTTTTCTTTCACTTTGTTTCAGACTTTCGGTTCTGTTTTATAACAATCACAAATGTCTGGTTCCTTCCGGACAGCGATGCTTATCACTGCTAATGTTACTGTTGTCTTTGGGGAGGCTGCAGACAGATAGGTGCAACCTCCATCACACATACTGTAGACTGTTTGTCACCTGGGCACTCATCTAGTGATACCAGACAATCAGAGATCTCCGCCAACCGAAGTCTGAGGATTTCTATGTTCTCCTCTATAGTGAACTGCATGTCACCGCCCCAATATGAAGGGCTGACCTAAAGACATAGGAGATTGTCCTCAGTCTCTATGAGCAAAGTGTGTAAATACTGACCTGTGAGTCTACCTGGGCACCATCCATCCCAGATCCACCACAACTCTGCTAGTGCACTAAACAACCACTAGGAGTGACCGGTGCAGCAAAAAGAACATGATTCCTCACCGGCTTCCCACTCACAAACACAGGCAATAGTGTCAAACGCACAACCAAGCTGAGGGTTACCCTTCCGAGAATCAAACCACAGCTCTCTGTGGTGGTGCAGATAAACCTCCTAGTGGTCAAATGGTACCTTTAAATTCAATTTAAGTTTAGTTTAGTTCACCAGGATGATCAACTCAGTATCAGTACCTACCTACTATGAAATGTTCACTACACAGAAAAAACAGCAATCTCATTTTCTGTTGCCTACTTACTTCTACTGAATACTTACTTCTCACAGGAATGATGGAAAATTCATTGCAAGTCATAATGCTAATTTGGCTCCCAAGCAGGAAAGTTTAACATGTAAAGAATTTGAATGCTTCTAAAATTTAAAGACCTTTAAACAAATCCTGATCGGAGAACAAAGGCTTTTTTAACAACAGCACTCAACTGAATGGCAAAGCTATTGAGGAACAATTGAGCCCACATTTATTCCAGACACAAAGCAGGGAGAAGTCTGCCAGCCAGCCATGTACACACACACATACACTAACAGTAAATGACACAGGGTGTGATTTTGGGTTGCCGGGGAAACATGGGAAATCACCTCGTTATCACAGAGGCAACAGCTGTCATTAACATAGCCCCAAAATCACAGTGAACGAACACGTGTGCACATACGCACACATAAGAAAACTATCTAAAAGCACTAAAATAAAATCTGGTATCTATATTCTTGAAGAAATATGCAACGACTTTCATTTTCATCTGATGCCAACCTTAACTAAAAATAGATAAACCTGCTCTCCTTTAGACAAGCACATAGATTCAAGATGTCCAGTCAGAGCTGGTTGACATCATTAAGGCAACACACAGCAATCTCAAGCTTTTCTAAAAATGTTAAAAATATATATTGCTGCATCAGCAATAATCTCTGCCAATACTTGATTATAAAAAAGTCAAACATTTGCTGTAAATGCTGCCCCATTTGTTGCTGCGTGTCAACTATTTTAGGACTAAAATTTATGGAAATATTGTGCTGTGCCTATTTCAAGCAGAACCTGGTATTTTATTCTATTTATGGTGCTAAATTGGGTCAAATATACAAGTTAGTCCACAAATATAATGAAATCATTTTCTACACCACAGCCTCTGTCTCCAGGCTCCCTCCATCCATCCTGTTTGAGGTTACAGGTAGTCAGCCAAGTAGAGGAAGATTAGAGCACTCTAAGTAATAGGCTGTCCTGACCAAACAAACTGTCATTTCCCTCTGTTTGGCTCAGCTCTTCTTCTCCTTCCACCCCTCTTTTCCCTCCCTCCTTCCACTCCTCCCCTCCTCTTGGAGCCAACGTGTCAAGGGGAAAAAACAAAGCTGTTTAAACTCTGAGCAGCATGAAAAGAAGAAAGGGAGGGAGGTACACAGGGGAGGATTGAAGTAGAGATTCAGAGATAGAAAGTTAAAGGGAAAATGAGAAAGAGAGATGCTTTTTAAGTAGCAGCTGATAATGTCTCTTCTTTACATGAAAGGTCTGATGTGTTTTATTCATTTTAAACAAAAAAAAGAACAAAAAACTTCCAGAGCACATTCATAAAAGTTAAGCTAAAGTGACTATATGACTGTCACCAGACAACAGATAAGACACAAACAGAAAGCCTAGGGCTGTTTGGATTTCAATTTAATCCCATGAAAAGGACACTTGAAATTCATGGAGAGCAGTACATATTCAGTGACATAATGCTCCATAAGTAGGTGCAACCAAAAAGTCCAACCAATCAAGTCAAATCAAATATTTCTCCTCATAACAAACAGCTACTTGGTTTACTCTGTTTGAAACATATGTGCATTAGACATGACATGACTTGGCGTTATCATACTGATAAACATGAAGAAGATACTATTGATGCATGACACAATAATAAAAACTTTATCATCAGTTATCTCCTGTTTGGCAATTACAGTAGTGAATCATAAGAGAGAGATTTAAGAGACCTCTATGTGACATCAACTTTCTATAAATATGGCAAGCCAGCAACAACAGATCTTGTTTTGAATATTTCTTACTTTTAAGTCTTTCAGCAAGTGGCTTAAGCCAATATTACACATGGCATTTGCTACATGAAAGCATATGAGCATATTCTTGGATCTGAACATAAATATATTGTATGACAAAGGAAAAAGAAATTTGGATGTCCAGAGGAGAGCAGGCAAAAAGAAACAGTTGATGAAGTCAAGACATTGATAAAAAGCCAGTACTGATCAACAAGTACGGAACATCCACACGGGGACAGGACACATTAAACCCAGAAGACAGCAAACACTCGCCATTGATAGGATGGATCAAGCTAATGCTCCATAAACATTAGCCAAGGCACAAACACAAACTCACAATGGTCTCTCTTTGCTTTTAGCTCTTAAAAAAGATTAATCACACACTTGTTATGACTTTTAGTTTGTGCGTCTACCATGTAAACATGTGGAACTTGTAGGTCACTGGTTTTTATTATCTGTACCGTCTCTCAGAACTTGTACAGAAGCTTTTCTTCACCCAGCAGCTGCAGCAAAACTGTTGCCAGAAATCTTCTCTTTGATTTTGTGCCATCCGTTGAGTATGTCCATGTCAAAAGTAAAGAAGCATCAAATACCAAACTAGATTGAAATTCTATATTCTTTTTAAGGTGAGTTTTGTTTGTTGTGCTCACAGCATTCAAAATGACATTTAAATAACTCAACAGTAACATGTTTTTATAGTGGCAACAGTGTCTCTGTCACATTGAATAATCCACGGAACAACTTGTCAAAAGTTTTCATTTTAACCCTTTCTAGTGAAGGAAGAAGTTCAATTTAAAGCCTGTAAATGACTGATTGATCCCTTTAAATCTAATCCTCCTTTATTCTAAATGTCCCCCTAATTTGTGAGCTAATACAAGGATGCGTCAGCCATCACACCCTCAGATGGACACCTGGTTTCAACCACAATCTGTGATGAATCAAGAGGCTTTCCAGCAGTGCTGATATGCCTCATATGGTAGATAAATAGGCACACGGTCCTTCTCTCTGTGTAAATGAAACCACAAGGCAGTTTATGCCAAAATGCTGCAGCCAGCTTGGCTAACGTGACTACTCCCGAACACATTAAATACACAGCCTGCAGCCTCCCTCCTGTGACCGCAGCACACCCGCTCCAATAAAAAAGAAAAAAAAAAAAAGGCTTCTCATGTGTTATTACTTAAGTTTGAAATGCCATATTGGCTGAATCACATTAAATCTTATCCAAAACGAGGCAAACAATTTAACTGAAATAACATGAGAGATAGAAAGTATGACGTGGTAAAGAGTTTGTGTGTGGGACAACCTGTACTTCTCACTTTGTGAGGACCAGTTTTGGGCTTTGAGAGGACATTTCTGGAAAGTGAGTTTGAGGATTGGTGAGATTCAGTTTCGGTTTAGGCTTAGGTTATGGACCAGAATTTCTCAAAGAGGGTCTTCAGAAGTATTAATGTTTATGTGTGTGTACTTGATTATATACATTGTGGGGACCCATCTCCCATTAGGGGACAAAAAGACGGTCTCAACAAGATAAACCAATATTTTAGATCAAGACTCACTTTTTGGTTGAAGATATTCCGTGTCTATTGAGTAAAATAAATGTTGGGAACCATGCGCTTCTTTGAAAACCAGTAATCTCTTTAGAGTTGTTAGAATTGCAACAACTTATTTATTTGGCCTCTTGGGGGCAGCAGAAACACAACATTGACATATTATCACTTTTTCAGTTGATATGTTGAACTTGCACCTGAAACAGTACATATATAGATGACAGAGAGCAACAATAGCATTCATTTGGAGTTGTATTTCTTGCCCCTTGGTGAACGTAAGTCCAATATTCACTCTCCTTTTAGGTCTTTTTTTGGTATCAACTAATTCTAGAGAGAGATATGTAACTTTTTAGCTGCCACTGCTTAATGCTCTAGCATGTTCACCAGCTAGGCTCTAACTTTTCCTACCATTTAGTGCTGCTAGTGCTGAAAACAGGATCCTGCTGCATCCAAAAACAATGCAGAGGAGAGTGGTGAAAGTGAACAAAATTGTTGCGGGCTGGAAAACAAATAATGAGTTCAAAGTTGCTAAAAAGCTGAGAGGAACTTCAGAGTTGGTTGATAATTCTCTGCAGGTTCATCACTACGAGCGTCTTTCACACACAAGTGGTCATTTGATTCATTGTTAATATAAAAATATTGATTATCACCTTTAAGCAATGATTGTAAAGTAATATTAGTTACAATTATTCAAAATTTGTTAAAACTTAAATTTTTTGTTACATTGTTTACTTTCTATGGCTCTGAAAACCAAAGACAACCCATCTTTTAGGCAATGAAAAATCTTGCAGTAACTGATGCAACATTGTTATATTAAAAAAAAACAATAACATTGGTTTACTCCTTTAAAACATTCAAATATTCTTGCACTACATTTTAAAGAAATTATGACAACAAACATGCATTAGCAAGTTAATTAACAGATTAATTCTTATTCTAAGTATTTTAAAAGGTTTCAAAGATTTTTTCTTAAACTATACCTCTTAGGGCAACTCAGTAGCAAAGGGAAGTAACTACTTATTAAAGTAAGTTTGCCCAGTGTGTGTGTGTGTGTGTGTATGTGTGTATGTGTGTGTGTGTGTGCATGTGTGTGTGTGTGTGTGTGCGTGCGCTCACACAACTGACTGTTCTCAGTATAAAACTGAACTACGGCCTGTATGACTCGTCTTATACATCTGTTGATCATTAGTGGGATTCTCCCTCTGATACTTTCTTGCTCCATCCAGCTCTCTGTCTCACTGTTTGTTCCTTTGTTTGCTGTACGTTCTTCTCTCGTCATCCTCACTTCCTACAATGGCATCTGTGCTTTACATTTAAATCACTTTTATGGGACATGTCTAAATATTTTCTGTTCTTTTGAATGCTTCTTTTTTCCCTTGCTATTTGCTTATTAATTTTCCTTCTTTACTTCTGTCCAAAACCTCAATCTGCTCTGATAAATCTCAGGAAGGGCTTAAACTAAAGTGATCAGGATAAACTGCCCCAATGAAAATATTTAATGCAGAATATCTAAGAATATAACCAGTGGGATACCATCTCAAAGCCGCCTGACGTAGGTAAGCACACAGAAAATGAAACATGATGCACAAGATGATTTTTTAATTTCCCATTTCAGGCTCTTTCACTTGATAAATAAATGCCGGAAGCCTGGAGAAGGTCATTTTCAATTTTCCACTCAAAGCATGTCCAAAACTTATTCTACCATAAAATGTGTGTGTACGTTTTCTGTGTCAGCATCTCTCATTATCACACAACCGATGTTTAGTTTCCTGTGACCAGCGTTGTGTGTGTGCATACTGCATGTGTGTGCTTGTGAGCGTGTGTGTGTGTGTGTGTTACATGCAACCTCATATAACCCTAGCATGGGCCGGTCCGAGAGCTATTAGGATATTGAGAGAACATTGCCTGTGGTTTACCAAAGCTTGGCCACAGTACTTGAAAGAAAAATTGTGTTAAATACAGAAGTAACAAGCCATGTTCTTCCTTTTACCACAACGTTTTCATGTAATGCAAAGCTGCGCTGCAAGCTTATTTTGCTTGTTCAGGTCATTGTTTTCTCTTTTTTTGTCATTAAGCTGATCACTAATTTGGATTTTTATTTCCACTTTTATAGATGTTCAAGGATTTACATTTGGTCAGCCAGCAGAAACAAGTGGTTTGGCTGGTAGAGTATTCTATAAGTATGTTAGCATGTCAGCGTATTAACGTTTTTTCTCATTTTTGCTTGCATCTCATGAGTGCATCTGTAGCAAATAACAGTACACTGGTAGATTCCTAATGCAAGACAGATGCATGATGGGACACGTCTGTCAAGGCCACAACAGTGAACCCTACAGCATGTCGGTCAGCAGAGCCGCAGAGCAGCAAACTGCTTCTCTTGCCATGTGTTTGAGGAAGGATTGTAAAATAGGTGGTGCCTTTCAGCATTGCAAATTTGTGGTCGGGACTTCACCAAGCACTGGTTAGAGGAAAAAATGAGGGAGCAAAGTTGTGAATAAGTTGTGCACTGGTCAAGGAAGCACACACACACACACACACACTCATGCAGCGATTGGCAGTAATCCACAACCACAACAGCATGATGCCATTTGGAGGAGCCCTGAAAGGGATTGCCTCCCTTCTCCTCCTCTTCTTCCTGCTTCTTTCTGTTATTTTCCCTCCCTAAACCTCCTCATTTATAGGTTTTATCTTCCTTTACCACCTCTTCTTTATGAATTATTCCATTCCTTTTCTCTTTGTCTTTCTCATTTTTTCCTTTCTTTTGCTTTCCTCTTCATCTGCTTCCCTCCGTATTTCTTTCTCTGCCTTGACTGTTCAACTTTCCATACTTCATGACCTTTATCTCCTCCCTCTTATTTCTTTCCCACTAAAAATAATAATAAAACAAAATAAAATAAGTCTAAATTAAACTGTGAAGGCAGCTCGTACCCGTTGTGGTTAATTATTTTTGTCTTTCTCATTGCCACGGATTTCCCCCACTGCAGCCTCCGGCCAGCTCATCCACTCGATCCCTCAGATGGGAAACACATCAGACACCATAAGATCTGCTCACATTGACAACCACTTGTATCTGCACTCTGTCTAAAGCTGGATAAACACACCACACCTGCAACTGAGATCTGTCTGGGAAATCAACACGAGATGGAAAGATCTAATGGCTTAAAAGTAATTCAGTTGAAATAAATCTCTGATTTTCTGACTTCCACACTGGTTTTACTTAGATTATGGTGTGATTTAAAGGCAAATCAGATCATATTAAGACAATACCGTATGTCATATGGAGAATGGATACCAAACTGAATGAAGACCAAACTGAACCCATATGGATGAATATTCAGGGGAAAGAGCAAACAAGATCTTCTATTTAACTCTTTCCCTTGTTTACCGACCTGGAAGACCAGCCATAGCCCAAATATTTACAATCATTGAGATTTAGACCAATATTTATCATTTTATATAATGAATGGTTTGGAATTAGAAATCTTGTCATGAAGTGACACACCATATAGCCATATAGCACACGGCATGTAGAATATATGTAACGTATCTCATATGAATCGAATTTTAGCTTGAGTGTTATTTCACTTCTTTCCATACTTGAAAAACAAATATCTCCAGCTATGACTTTTTAGCCTTTTTAATTATTATCTTTATAATTTTGGGACAGATCGGCCGGTGTCAACACTAGAAATTGGGACAGTGGTGTATTCTGTCATGATGAAATACATTCACCCACTTTGATGTACACCTGGCCACTGCTAGTGTTCATGAAAAAATAATCTGATGTAGTAAATTTGTTTTTCATACTGGTGACACAGGGCACTAATCATTTGAGCAAGTGTCTTTATTTCAGCTACCAAATCTAGTTTCTGTAATCTAGCCAGTGGCCATGATTGCTAGCTAACTTTAAATCTAATCTCACACTGCTAGACTGCTGTCTCATCAAAAGAGAAATCAGGGGAAAACTTGCCAAAAAGGCATATAACAGGCTTTTGGAAAACCTTTGACAGCTCTTAGATTTATTCTGATTTTGAAAACACATTCTCTTGCTTGCACCAATCCAGCACTAATATTTAAACACCCATTCAGGCTTTTCCTCCCCTAACTGTGCTAGTTTTAAGTAGGCTACTAAGAACAGCCGGGGTTATTTAGGAAACTTTTCTGCCTTAACTTCCTCAGACTTGTGGGAATTTAATGAGCGCTGGCTACATATGTTTACTTTGTTCTTAGTTGTTGTTCAAAAGATTCATTTATGTGTCAAAGTTTTGTTAAGTTCATGACAATCTTTGAGTCCCAGGGTTGTGGCGGCCACAAGAATAAGGTCAAGCATCTCTAAATTTTGTACAGCTTGTAAGAGCACCATAATTATTTTTGAATTGGTGCAATCAATCAATTCCTAAGAGTGTGTGTCACTTCTTTCAGTTGAAGGCCATGTAGCCTTGGATCAGGAATATGACTGTACATTATAATTATTTCCTCTCTGTGGCAACTTGTCACAAATACTTCATTGCTTTTCCTTGTAATTCGATTACTCATGCCTGTTTTGTAATGGCAGATGGGTGATATAATGGAACTACTATGAATCCTCACTAGGGAGTGTGCCTCAACAAGAATTTGAGCTGCAAGCCAGACACAGTTAATGAGGTTAGCCAAACAACACGTGCACTATAGAGAGCGACGCTGGAAGAAGAGACAGAGATGAGAGGGATGGATGGATAATAAAACGAGCAGAGAAAGAAGCAAACAGAGATGGAGAGAGGGAAGAGAGGCGGGACCCAGAGGAATAACAAAGGAAAGAATAATATAGCCTGCTCATAAATCATTTTATTTCTTCTTTTTCTTCCCCCCTGACGGCACTTCTCACTCCTCTGCCATCCTACTGCTCTCTGCCTGCCAAATACCGGAGTCCCACTTGGAACGTCACATAATTACATCAGTTAAGGTAACAATCTGTGACATTTTACTGTATATTGTAAATGTCTGGAAACCTACTTTCTTTCACCAACTGGCATAAACGGTAATACAGTGACTGAATCTGTACCTAGACAGATTTACCTTTCAAGTATCTCATATTACATAAAATCTATGATTGTAGTATCATGATAAGCAGTGAGCACAGTGCTCTACTAGTGTCTTGTAGGTTTTTCAGGGAAAAAGTCCTCAAGGGAAACAATGCACCTTATGTTTGCTTTGAATGGATGTTCAGCCTGAGCAAGGATGGACACCAACAAAGAAAAGAGAAGCACTAACTACAAAAAACCCAAGTTTGATCAAAGGAAAAGTTGAGGGGAAAGGCCTGACAGTCGCTTACAAATGATTCCTGGAAAGTGCATGTTCCTTATGTAAAAATGCCATTAATTTTGTTCAAAGTTTCTTCTTTGTTCCTAGACGACAGTAACACCACTGGAGTGTTTATCCCAAACACTCAGTACCAAGCACAGAGAGGAGAAACCCCAACATGACCTGGTATGGCTGAACTGAGCTGGTGACCATCTCCTTTTTAAACTAATGAACTAAAGACAAGACACACACACACACACACACACACACAGATCAGACCTGAATCACACACACATTTCTCTCAGGTCTTCACATGAGTAGTAAAGAGACCTTATATTGTAGACTGATACACTTATAGTACGCTGATAATGTTTTCTAAATTCATCTAGAAGGCACCAGCATACCTGTGTCATCATTTATATGGTCTTACCATCTAAGTTGCTGAGTTATTTAACACAGTTGAGCTCAGAGCTGATAACCATAACACCAGATCACAGAGGAGATTGACTTTAAAAGTTCCTCATACAAACTGAACTGGGGAAGACTGGTTTCAGGTACTGTGCAACACAGCTTAAAGTTTAGACACTTGTTCCTCTGAGGGACTAAATTAAAGACTAATTAAAGTTTTATTAGCTGCTATTCTTCAGAATGTTTGTGATTGTTTTAAGTCGTGTGTCTGATGATTGTTTTGTGATTGTGATGTCTTATTGTGACCCTGTGTATATATTCAAATAAAAATACAACACAACTGAAAGAACTTAATGTGGGTACACTAAAAGTTAGACTGGGGTGATAAAAATGGGTTAAAATATATTTCCCATAATTATATTCTTATTCCCATATTAACTTAGTGGTAAAAACAGACCAGGGTTCTGTACATGCTGATTGGTTCTTGATGTCACTGTAATTAAAACAGCTCCTAGCTCACATTTCAGAAGACAGATTTAAATTGTGTTCAATTAACAATAATTCCATGTTAGAGTAGATACACTATCAGCCTCGGTAGTCTTGAAAAGTAGGAGTACCCTCTACCCAAAGACACATATACCATATGATATACTCTGTTCACATATACATATAGAAATTCCATAGAGTAATGTATATAAATACCATAACACACACACACACACAGAGGCCTCAGTTCTCAGAGAGCAGTGGGAGTGGCACATCATCCACACTGTTCCCCTCATTCACCCTGCCTAATTAATTAACATACTTAACAAGTTCATGCTTAACGAGTTCAGCTTGAACACAGCCACTAATTGGCCGTGTCAAACTGCATGTGTCCCATGCTAATTAGCTCTTTGATTGGGGCTTCATAGAGTTAATTAGCCAATTAACCACTTCAGTCGTCCAGTTCGCTCTCACTGTGGCTTATGTTTCTGATTTTGGGTGGATCAGACAGTGGTGAGGAAGGATTGGAAAATATACCATCTATCTGTCTGCTTAACTAAAGTTAAAAAGAAAAGAAAAGAAAATCAATAAAGATATACAGTATTAGAGATTGAGCAAAACCTGAAACATTCAGAAGAGAGAAACAGCTAAATATACTCTCTGTATTCATGGCAGACATCTTGACATGTCATAGCAGAAAAAGCACAGATGTGATTAATAATCTTAATAACGCTTCTAATAACAGTTCCTGGTGTTGTGCATTAGGGTTCACTGGTATGGCTACTGGGCACTTACATACATGGAACAGAGCCATTGTTAATGTTAATTGTTCCATTTGGACATTTCTTGCCATAACAAGTCAAAACATCTGCTGTGAAGAGGTCATATTTTAGTAATATTGTAGACTGTTTTCATTGTACAGTATATGATACTGTCATATAAGTGTCTTTCCATGACTAATTCATGATTTTGGTGAGTCAAGTAACTTGTCCAGCCTTGGTTTCATACACATGGCATTTTTGCCAGAATGAATGTAGACAGGCTCAAAAAACATGACAGCTTATGCATGGCTATTATCTGTCCTCACAGACATACAAACATACTGACAGTGACACTCATATGTTCACATGTACAAATGCTCAGACTAGCCAGGCTACATCAGCTCTCAAGGTGCAATGATTTCTCTGTCACTAACTGTAGAGGTGTGTGAGCTGTCTTAATAATGTAAAGGACAGAGGTGGAGTAATGGGTCAAAAGGTTAGAGAAGTGATCGTGGTACTGGGAGGTCAGCGGTTTAAATTCTCACAGCAGATTTCTGAGAGGGAAACATAAAAATATTTCCATTCCTTCTCACGTTTCCTGTAAACATGATAGAGATTCCTTATTGAAACCACACGGGACAGCTATGTAGCCCAACTGTCCCTTTGGTCCCCATGAGGAATGCTAACAATAAGTGCAAGCCTTTGTAGGCAAACTGAAGTCAACTGTAGATACTTGTGGCCACACGTGCCACAATGTAGGAACACATTGTGAAATGTGTCTGATCCCTTTTCACACCGAACACACCCATGTTAAGAATTTGTTTGATATTTCCCGTCCATGTGTCCTTCATATTTCTGCCGTCGATGTTTCAGTATGAAATGTAAAATCTGGCTCAGCGCGCAAAAAAAGATTTGTTAAGTGGTGTGTAAAAGAGAATGTGAGTGAGGTTTTCAAGTTTTCCTTTCATAACCATATCAAAAACATAAACCAAGCTCACTACTACAGTTCCCCTTTCCTAAATATACTCAAGCTTTCCGCATAATGAACATGTGTAAACAGTGTGCTCTTTCATTGTATTGTCTTAAAATACTTTCTCTAAGAACTATGGTAGTCTCTGCACTGTTTGCATTCTCAGCACGAAATCAATATTTCAGAATACGTACATACCTTTTAAGGAATGTTATGACAGTATATTTCTCTATAAATAATTCCTTCGGTGAAAGGAGCCAAACAGGTGCAGTAATAATTCAGCCGGCACACATTAAAAGTGACTTACAGTGGCTACATACAGTAAAAACAATGGTCCTAAGTTCACTACAGCAAAAAAAATGTAATTGCTTTAGCAAGGATCAACAGCTTTGGATTTGAAGATATTTAAGAAGATGACAGATGGGATTGGTTACAAATCCTAGGCAGCTTTGGCTCTCTTCATTTCCTAAAGTGACAGCATGTCTAAAGTATTGTCGTTTTTTAAGAAGCTGCACCATATGAGATCTGACCCAGGAGTACCAGGACTAAATTCATTTTCCAGGCAGTAAAGGAACGCTGCAACTGTTTGGCAAATGTGCAGCTGGTGGCAATATTACAAGTTTGCCAAGTATTTATTTAATTTAGCACAAACTTGAGCATATTGTGTATCACTGGCGCAGCTAACAATACCATGAAAAGGGCTGTATGTCTTTACTCTGCAGTATCCAACAGCTGGTATACTTTTAAAGGAAACTACAGTAATACATTGCAACAAAACTCATTGCAACAGCTGTTTAGGTTTCTCAAAACTATTTTTATTTTGGGGAGTGGAGCCAGATGCCAGTGGTAGGTTAAAGCAAGTAAAAAGTGAAACCAGTACCTGTAAATGGCTCCAGCCCTACTGTAGCTCATCATCCTCTCAGAAGAACTATAATCCAACAGTGCAAGCTGGGATTTGAGACCACTTAGGAAGATGACAGATGGGATTGGTGACAAATCCCCTTATCCTCAGCTCACTTCATTTCCATAAGTGTCAACATGCCTGAAATCTTGTGGAGAGACAAGAAGTTACAGCAAGGCGAGATTTGACTCAGGAGTTTTATGAATTAGACAGAAACAGTCGATCAGTCAGTGTTGCATACTGGAATACTCATACTGCAATGCAACATTACTGAAATTCAGCAACAGCAGAGGGTGTTTGCTGTCAGCAGTTTGGGGATATGAGGGTGTAGATGAGCATGTGTTTAAAGATAAAGTCACCTCAGTCATTTTCTGTGGAGGGATCTGAAAGCCCCACTAATAAGAGCTAAACTTGCAAAAACGCAAAGCACACACGCCAAAGCAAGATGCATATACACAAAAGTCACAGAGCAAGACACACACCAAGAGAGGTAAGCAGCAAGTGAGTAATAAGCTTCACTTTGTGTGGTGCTGTCATAGAGACACACACATACACACACACAGGAGAACGGATTAGAGGATTTTGGGTGTGTACTCTCTTGCATAATCTAATATCACCGTGTTGGTGTCGTTCATAATTAATGTTGCTCCAAGACCATCATTGCAACTGACCAATCACGTTGTTGTGATGTCGTAGCTTTGTGACTCCAGGAAAAAGACCTCCTTATCCGCTCACACGCATACTGTATGCAGTAGGTATACAGACGGTAAACATTAAAGGTGCAGTGTTTGGGATTTAGTGGCATCTAGCGGTGAGGTTGCAGATTGCAACCAACTGAATACCACTCCCCTTACAAGTGTAGAAGAACCTGCGATGGCCATGAAACTCGCAAAAAATGCGAAAGGCCCTCTCTAGAGCCAGTGTTTGGTTTGTCAATTCTGGGCTACTGTTCAGATACTGCTAGCTATAAAGGTAATTGCCTATTTAAGCCAAATGCCACATCCATGAGCCAATTCATTATATTTACGGTAATTATTTTACCCAAGGTTCCAATTCAGTTTGATTTCTGATTCGATTTGATTTGATTTGATTCAATATCAATTCGGTTAGGGACATTTCAGTTACAATACCAAGAGATTCTCAGAGAACTAATACTGTAAATTGTACAAGGAACCCTCTAACCCTGTGCATTATTAAAAATATTAATGTTTTTAATTGACCCCATCTGTTACATTAATGAACTTTTTATTTGTTAGCTCAGTTAGCCATTAGCTCTGTTAGCTCAGTTAGCTGTTAGCTCTGTTAGCCATTTGAAATGCATGGTGTATTTCAAATGCATATTAGCCGTGTTGTTGTTTCCACACAGCGGCTGTCAGCAGCCCAAACTGCCAGAACAAACAGTCTGACAGCAGCAGGAGCAGCAATGCGGTAAATTACCATTAAATAAAGATAAATGAGTCTGTCTTACCAAAGGCTAGCCATGTGAGACTAACTGGGTTAAGTTAGAGCTTCATGCATCCACGAGAAAAGGCTTACAAAAAGGCTTATAAATCGATTTCAGCTTAAAAGATCGATCTCGTGATGAAAATGTCCTATCATATTATTAAAGAAAGTATTTTTAAGGCTTACCTTCTGTTCTCCACTACATACAGTATGCGTGTAAGTGGGCAAGGAGCTGCACTTTTGTATATTCCAGTCTATTTCCCCAAGACGCAAAGCTATGAGATCACAATGTGATTGGTCAGTTGCAATGATGGTCCTGGAACAACATTAATTATGATGTCGTAGGAACAACACAAACATGACAATATCAATTTGTGCTGTCAAAGAGAGTAGAGGTAGTAACACTCACTCTACAGTAAACATGCTAAATAGTGAGTGTGAGACAGAGAGCCAGATCATGAGACACACTGACAGTTTAATTGGCTAAAAGAAGAGTGTGAACTTATGAATGAGAGCGGGGGGACACGGTAAGAGAGAGAGAGGAAGAGAGAGCACACCAACAGTGGTGTGTATGGGAGTTTTTCATGGGAGAAAGAATGCAGTCAGGAATTCTTTTAATTGTCCAAACTCCGCCTCAGTGCTCAGCCTACTCACCCATCCCAGGACACACATTAACACATACACAAACACACACACACACACACTGTAGATACAGACACATACCAGTCATTCTGTCTGCACAATGCTCCATTGCCAACCCCCGTAAAACTCCATCTCTTACTGCTTTTCCTGGCAAACCTGCACTCTTAGCTCAGGACACTATTAACAAAAATGACTTCATGACATACTTTTCCGTAGCTACGTCCAGGTCTAGTCAAACTGATTAATGCAAATCTCCTAACATAGCAAGCTCACCAAAAAGCACAGTAAAGTAGACAGAAATGGTCTTCCCTCCTTCCTTTTTTTTTTTTTTTTTTGCTTACTGCTATTCTTCCTTTACACAAAACTGAGATGTTTTGTCATATAAGGCCAAATATAATGCAATGTGTTTGTGATTTTGTTGTTGATGCATGTTTAATTTCTGTATTATTTGCAGTGGTTTAGCACTGTTTATCAATTTATATTAAGGAGACTTTATTTTCCTAATCATGCATTCATACTGCAAGCAACCCTCCAGTTTCAGTATCAGCCTAATGAAAATTTCAAAACATCTACAATTTTGTTGTCTTGAACAATAACAGTAAAGCTGATTCTGTTCTGATTCTTTATGTGCAGCTGTTCTGCGTGAGAAATGTACAACACCAATGCAAGTAGTGTAATGTTCAAACAGTGCACAGAAAAATCAAGTTTCACGTCTTGTTTTATAGTAGTGTTGACATTTTTATTTTGCCTTCATTCCCTAATGTTAGTCTTGATCTTGAATTTAAAAGTATCCTGTGTATTATTATTATGTCTTCAATCCTCACCAAAACATATTGTGCGTATTCTTGAAGCATAACATAGCACATATGTAACATAACATAACACAATATATTTCAAATAAATTCACAAAGCCGATTTTTTTTTTTTATCTACATTGTTTACTTGCTAGCAGTCGTCTTCTTCTTCTTCTTCTGCCTTTTAATGGCACGTGCTTTGCTTCTTGGTGTGCTCCACAAGCTATCGAGTCATGGAAGAGCGAGACTTGTGTGATCTGTATATTTGCATTACTGCCTTCTGCAGTGGATACGAATGTGTATCAGGTCACGTACATACACATGCACTTGTTTGTGCATCCTTGTGCATGTGCTAATAGAGCATGAGATACACACAAAAAAGGGACCTGCTCATCCAACTTTCCTCCGCTGTTCTCCAAAAGGTCAAAACATTACTCAAACATACCCCAAATCACTCAAGAGGCTGTCATTACTGTCTTTTTTAATGGAAATATCATGATAGGAATTCACTAACTTTGAAACATTAAAGTTTGTGAAAACTTAACTTAGCATCTTTAATCAACTTTAATCAGTAGCCTCAGCATATTCATGCTCCAACTAGCACACAGCTGCCTGTGATCAGCCGTCACGCAGTAGCGCTGCAGTTTGGTAGCTGGTAAGTTTTTCCATAACGTTTAGCTCTTTCTGACGTTTATCTTGGCCTCCTTCTCTGTTCCCAGCTGTCCGAAGCTGCCCTTGGGGTAGGATTCACTGTGCCCAGGTGTGTTCCTCTGAGTGTGTGTGTGTGTGTGTGCTATGTATAGAGTTACTGAGAGGCCCCTGAGTACAGCTGTCTCAGATCGGGGTGAATCAATGAAACGCAACACTGGAAGATAGCTGACACTTTCTGTTGACACACAGTTATTATACACTCAGCTTATTGTTGAGCAGAGCATGTTGATTTCATCAGACACAGGTGTATATTTACCTTTACTGGTTTTTAAGTATGCACATTAAAAAAAAAGAATTGTAAATCACATTTAAAGATAATGGTCCCATATAGAAATACATACACACATATATACACACACAAATACAGACACAGAGGCGACAGTCGCAGAAACCTGACATCAGATGTCACCTTGTGGTGTCTTTCTCTCCTTTGTGTCTGTCTCTTTTCCATTTTCCGCCATACCCCCCCGGTCTATCTATCTCGCTTTGTCGCAGGAGTTCGTGTTTCAAAGGAGGAAATTACCTTATTCATACACGAGACACACAATACCAACAAACCATCAGTTATGCCCTACAGCGCTGCTTTGCCTTCTCTGTCTCCAAACCTCTGCTTCATTCCATAATGAGAAGAGCTCTGCTGCTGCTGCTGCTGCTTGGCACTGCTCCCCAGCAGCAGCTGAGAAGAGGCATGAGGATTTTTTTATTTTTTGGAGTGGAGAAGCAATAACCTAAACAAAGGAAGGGCACTCAGAGGAGAAAGTGATGATTGGAATTTGTAGTTGAACAAACATCTGTCCTCTTCTTTCCTCTGTTTCACTTTTTTTTCTCTCTTCCTTCTCTCCACTTTTCTTACTTCTATTCTTGCTTACCCCCGTCTCTTCTTCGTGTACTTCTGTCTTGTCTTTTCCTCTCCTCTTGCTTGTTCTGTGCTTTTATTATTTAGCACCTGTCGACCATAGAACAGAAAACCTTGTTGTGCGACCCGTAGAAACACACACACACAAAAGCTGTAGTCCTCACAGAACCACACACTTCCGAATGCTGACGCACAGAGACCCACATACACGGTTTCCAGATACTGTATACATGAACACCCCGCACACATGTACACGCCCCTGACATTTTCTGATGCACATTAGCTAATGTGGAAAGACGGATGGGCTGAATTACCACTACACCTAATGACTATTTCATGTCAGGATGAGAGGAAGAGCAGAGAGGAGGAAGAGAGGCCAGAAACGGAATACAGAGTTGGATTCAGCAGATTTAAGTCTTATCTTTCTTTCCTTTACATCCTTCTTTCTTTGTCTCTTGTCATAATGAATTAATCACACAGTCTATGGATGGAGACTGATTGAGGACTGATAATATTTCTTCTCATTAATTATACCAAATGCAAGTTAAAACAAACAAGGATTAAAGGTTGTGCCAAACAACAATTAACTCATACTACTTACAAAAATTGTGTGTATCCAAAGTCTGATATATCATATTCCTCTATGCCGTAGATCGTTGTTGTCCAAAAACTATTAAAAATACATCAACGAGCCACACCGTTGTTAGTTTGTTTAGGACTGGCTCCAAAGAGTAATAACAGCAATAAGATTTTAACTTTCAGGAGTAGTTCCTTGTAAGGCAGACGCCACTGCGCAGGCATGGGAATGTGTTTACGTTTACAGAGCTTTGCTAGCTTATTCTGCCACATTTTGCAATTTATTGACTTTGTGCGACATTGTAAATTTCTCAAACAGCTTCAGTACAAAGTCAAGAGGTTGTTACAACCAAATATTGCTACAAAAATGTTTTTAAAGCACTGCTGTCATTTGCAGTGTAATTCCAACCCCAGTGTGTCTTGGTGACAGAGTTGCAGAGATGAACTGACAACTTTAAGAGTCTCAGAGTTGTTATGGAGGATGGATGATAGGACCTCACATAAAGTGCACTGAGAGATCGTTACACACAGCAAGGGATGGAAGTGGTTTTACACCCTACGGTTCATTGGCTTTCAGAGGGGTCTTGCTTACTTAACTAAAATTGTGCTTGACATTTTTTTTCCCCCGTTCAGGAAGTGAGCATCAGTGTGTCAGTGTGTAGTTAAACCCTGCTGTCAAACCTCCGCTGCCACACAGCAGCCCGGCAGGACTGATGGACTAATGACAGGGTTTGACGATGATGTGTCTGCGTGTGTGTCTGCCCTGTATTTGTCATTCTAGCACAGTGTTAGTCATTGTGTGTCTCTCGAGCCTCATGCAGCTCACCAAGTTTTAATTGGCGGCTCGCATCCCAGCTATTAATTATGATTAGGGACGACCCCTGAATTGGAACCAGTTCTAAAATTTTAAGAACCAGTTCTTTTATTTTAAGGTCAGTTCTTTTATTGGTACTTTTATACATTTTGGTGTAACTTGTGGTGACGCTGCAGCCTCTCCTTTCTGTCCTCCCCTCTGCTCTCTGTGACTGTGTTTGACCGAGGGCGGGGCGCTCAACTCCTCCACACACACACACAGACAGAGCAGGGAGCAGAGCAGAAAGGTGGAGACAGTGAACCAGGTAAAGTGAATAACATTTTACTGAAGTTGATGACAACTATGTTCATTACTGAGTGAAATAAAAACTTTGCAAGTAAAAGGCCAATAAGAGCACTTTATCAAAACACCTTTTCAACAATGTAGAAAAGTGATATTTTAAACAACTTTGTCCACAGTCTCCCATCCACTGCCAGCATGTTTCACACGACCACAACATGATCGTCAGGCTTATAGTGAAGCGCTATGAATGAGCTGTCTGTATGTAGCCTGATGATTTAGCTTAGTTTTTAACGTATATTAAAACTAGTCAAATTGTTGTAAACTAAACTACCAGCGGTACCTGAAGGCAGTGAATCACATGAGCAGTAGAGGGAGGAGGACAGAGGACAGGATCAATGACTGATAGCGACTGATGTATGTGTTCTTCATTCTTTCTAATCTTTACTCACTATCATCTCAGAAATATTATTTATTATACATTTTAGATTTGTCTCTAGTGAGATATTATTGGGTTTATATAGTGACTTTCTGAGGTAAAGGTTACTGTTGCTGCTCTAGAAACAATATTTAGTTATATTTAAAATATAAATACATTTTAACTCTGCTCTGAATTATTCTTTTTTTAATTAAGATATTTTTTAAAAATAGCAATACTGTAGTAATGAAAAATAACCAATAAGAATATGGACAAAGAACCAGACCAATGAGGAGTATCGATAAGAGTAACGACAACCATCCCTAATTATGATAATGCAGCCAAAACACATAATTTACAAGGACTGCAACAACAAAGTACAAATATAACATGAGGGAAGTCAAGGAAATGCTTGCTTGCCTCTGTTCAATCCAGTATTAAGGTAAGCCTGTCTTTAATTGAGATTGTATTTGCTATATTACATATTTTATGTTGTGGGATGACAAATTAGTAGGCAGATTTACTTAATGGTTAGGGTGGATTTTGGTCTTTCGCGATAGAAGTGGCTCTCCTATTGACTGCATGCTGCCAGTGTGGCTCCCATAAAAAAAAAAGAAGAAGAAGAATAGGGAAACAAAAATGTGTTGCTGGTTAAAAAGCCTTTGTGATCTAAACTCTCACTGACATGGCTGTTTTTAGCCATCACAAACTGCAATGTCATGACCCAACAATTATCTGACCAAGAAAAAAGCTGTTTTTAGTTGTTGTTTGCCACCAATCTGAAATTTCTGAGCATTAACAAAAAGTTTCAAAATAAGTTTTGAACAAAGTAAGTGGCTATTGGTATGGATTCCTCCATGTCATTAGTCCATTTATTGTTGGTACGGAATTTTTACGATGCGCATTGGTATTGATTGCGCAAGATCACATGATCAAATTGTTTCAAAAATGGAGGAACGTTTTTGATACGGGAATCCTTCCCATTGTTTGGATTAAAATGGTTAGGTTTAAGCACAACACTTGGTTAGAGTTAGAGAAGGATCATGGTTTGGGTTAAAACAGTAAAATGCGGTATAAAATATCCCATTTAACGGCACCACAATTCCCGACGTGATGGTAAAAAATGTCTGGTTGTCTACAAGAGGTCTGACCATAAATTCCAGAAACCCATTCCGTGCCAGTAGAACAAACTACTATCGGCACGGAAAACCAGTCTATTCAACAGTCTGTGGACTACTGGCACAGAATCCTGCGCCGTGTCAATAAAAATCACTAAATTATTGCACCGGTTCGGTAGCCATACAGGTGCCTTGAACAAAAGCTGGAATTGATGCATGGAAATGAAAAGGGAAAATTTAGAAATTCCGATTTTCATCTTTTCCTAACCCCACTGGTGAAAACAAGAGGTGCAAAGCCAAAAGTTAGACCGCTCTTCTTACTTTGGAAATTTACAGTTTTGACAACACAGATAGGACTGATACAGACTCAACGTGTACACGCACCTCATTCTACATTTAAATGTGGCTTGAACAGAGATATCAATAACTCTTGTTTTATCAAAAAAAGCACACACATACAGACCTTACATGTTCAGCATGGGGTTTTTCTACACAGATATAGATTCATAAAGGTTTACTGAAATTATTGCCAGTTTTAGGTATAAAGTGTAGGTATGTCGGTGAAAACAACTGTTGTTCAGCATGTCACAGCCTGCTCTTTTCTTCTCCTCAGCTGATGTTTCCAGCACACAGACTAAACTCCCTGCAACATGCTGGTCACTCATTATGTCTTTGGCTTTCATCTATCACCATTACTGTCAAAATACAGACGGAGCCACACATACACACAGGGCAAAAAACCCAAACACACAGACTTAATACCTCATAACACCGAATACAGATGCTTTTCAGGACTGAAGAAAATCAGTTGAAAGTCTGCCGTTGTTGCTTGTGCCTATTTGAGCGATGGAAACCACCTTAAACTGCATCTAGATTGCACATGCACAGTGCTTACACAAAGTACTTACACAACCACAAACTGTAGGGTCTAAATGAGGAAGGTGAGTGCGTTTATGTTGCCCCTCAGGTAAATACCGTTATCAGTTACTGACCTCTGACACTGACCTTATCAGCAAATGGGTACAAATGCAGTTTTTTACCTCCCTCATTACCTCCCCTTACCATATTTCTTCTGCTGTCCCATTTAGTCCTCTGACTCTTTCCATCCTGTTATTTTGAGAAAATGGAACGATAATAAGTGGCAGGGTGAAAGTGAGAGACAAGAAGAAGTCAAAGAGAAGAGAATGGGAAGTAGGATTGGAAGATGTTTAGAGGAAAGAGGGGATGATAAGGGGAGGATAAAGTCACCTGTATGACCAAGGACTACCTGCTGCCGCACATTTCACATTAATCGATCAGTGTCTTTAAAAACTACTCCTCTGTATTTCATTTCCTCCTTCCCATATTCAACCTCTCTTCTACCGTCCTCCTACCTCCTTTTCTCTCTTTCTCATGTCCCTCCTCTTTCTCCTCCCGTACAACTAAAAGCAGTCACATCTGACATGTAAGTAATCAATCATACCTATCATCCAACATCACAAATATATACGTATATGCACAATCAAATGCATATATGCAGCATGGAGGAACAGAGAATTCACATTTTAGGTGGTCATCAAAAGACACACACACACAAATACAAACATAGCTAATGAGGGAAGCAGTGAGCAGTATATAAACATATGGGCTATGAAGCATAAAAGACTGGCTGTTTGAAGCCCCCTCACCCACACAAGACGTCAGCCAATTCTCCAGTTCATAGTCAGTGGTCACATGAAAGACTGTCAGTTCTGTATCTGAAGATGGCAACTTTTCATGCCAGCCAATAAAAACAGGTTTGAATTTCTATCTAACTTTGTGTGTTTCTTTCATTACCAATCATTTTAGATATTTAATGACCTTCCCATGCCATTATACAACATAAGGTAGGCGAGTGAGAGAAAAGGATTGTGGCAAATGTTTCTGCAAGGAACCGGCCACACCTTAATAGAGCTGAATATGCTTTTGGTCAGGTAAACCTTAGACTGTATGTCAGTTCATCATGTTGTCAATTTATTTTAACTCAGGTTAGCTGTAAAGTAAAGGAAAAATGGTCAATAAAAGAACAACTTAATACTTTTCCGAAAACAACATTGAAATTGTACCTTATGGTGTATAAAACGTGTCAGTGGGACAGTATATTTAATGCATTATAGTAAAGTTTCTGTGAAATTTTTGCACTTGACTTCACTGCAGATGGCTAAGCAAGGCTGTCTTGACTCCCTAGACACATTCTCCAGCTCCTCCTGGGGTATCCTGAAGCATTCTCAGGTAAGATGGGATATGACATCTTGTCTGATTGGGGATTTCCCTCAAGTTTGGCTCACCAAGAGTACCTGAGTCAGTCAGAGTCAGTTTTTGTGGGTACAAATGAGTGTAATACTATCAACGCCTTCCATGAGAAAGTGAAAGTGTGCGGCCATATTTAAACAATTATCATGTCTCACACCTCTCTATGATGGCTGATTTTTTCACTGTGCCTTTGGATGTGGCTATATTTGAAACAGCTTTAAACAATTGCCTTCCGACGTGGTTGGACAACATGTATGAAGTAGTTCTTTTCGAGCATACCAGCACCCTAATACCACTTGTATCTTTGAACAGACAATAATATACTCCAAGTAACCCAAAATATGCCTATAAATAATGGCACAGTCATTAGATAGTATTGAGAAAATCATTACCCAACTTTTTCTTTGTTGCATTTTTCCCTTTGAGTGAGGGAGTGGTCACTTAAACACAGTCCATGTTGCGTCTGACTCCCCCTCTTTACCTGAGGATGATGCAGAGACAGTGCAGACAGACTAATCAGCAGGAGTTGCAAGTGTTGCAAGGGCATGATCCCTGACTGGCTTCCCACCCATGAACAAAATGTACCAGTATCAGTTTTGCAGTGGCCCAGCTGGAAGTACCACGATTGAATTGACCCTGGGTCTCTGCCATAGTGCACCACCTAATGGTGAAATTTGAAACTTTACCTCTAGTTCAAACGTAACTGGTATTCATTTTTGTTCTTTAAACTTCAAAAAATGACTTTGTGCCGTTCTGGTCGATCAAAAGGTGAAGTCATCTGGGGCCCATTATGTTCTTGTTATGGTACATCTGTGATGAATTCATTGCGATAATGTACTTCTGTACAAACAGATGTAGAGAACTAAATTTGCAGTGATTTTTTTTCTACACTGAGTGAGTAAAAAAACAGACAAAAGGTACAATTAGAAATCTCCGTTAAAAGTCCAAACTATCGGTCCAACCTGCTCTGACCTGTTATTTAGAAATAACATTTTCCACTCTTCTACAAATACTGAGAACAGACCTGAAGTCTTTCCACATATTGTACTGTAGCTAACAACTCTCTACGTGTCAAATGTCTTTTCCACAAGTCCTGCCGCCCCCGAGCCTCCAACTAAAGTACCTTATCTGTCCATCTGAAAATGCCATTTTACTAATGGCCACAGCTACTGCAACATACCAAACATGCTTCCTGCACAGAATCTGTCAGGATGCCTGACTTGTGCTTTGCTGCTGTGTTACTGTGGGCATACCTGCTTGTCTGTGTGTGCGTATTTGTTTAATTTCAGTCACTGTATCGTGAAACTCCTCCTTGGGTCAATGCACTTGAGGTTTACTCCACCTCTCTGTTGTAGAGGTATTAACACACAGCACCTTAAATGCCTTTCTACAGTCTGTCAGTGGCACATAAAACACACACACACACACACACACACACACAAAGGCACGCAAAGCACATGCACACAGTCTAACCATTTAAATCATACAGTATGCATTGGGTTGGATTTGTATGCTTAGACACACACACAGAAATACCCAGAAACAACCAGTACTGATGTCCACCAATGTATTCAGACCATTTGAGTAGCATTGCAGTATAAATACACTTTTTAAAGGTTCAGAAAAATATTTATTTTATGTACAAAAGTGCAAAACCTCAAATTCACAAACTGGGCACATTGGAGACTTTTTAGATTATTTTTTCTGATTCTGAAAGTGTGTTACAATCAATAACAAAATGTCTTTGTTCTCCATCTGTCTGCTTGTTAGTGGGATAAAGCACACACACACATACACACACGCGCGTGCAATCAGACACGCCCATTGTAGTCCCCAGGTGCAGTTTGCAGAGATGGAGGCTCTCTGAAGGTGAACCCCATGGTGAGCAAAGGCGGGGTGCTGCGCTCTGTGAGTGTGTGTATCTGTCCTTTCATGTATTCAGTTGTCTATAATGTCTGTATTTGGGGTTGGCAATCACGTAGACAGCCAGCTTGCTAAAGAAAAAGAAATGAAGATGAAAAAATGGAAGATATATAGACACAGACAAACAAAAATAAAGTGAAGTTTTTACTAACTTGAAATTGTAAGTTGCTCTGCCTTAAATAAACCGTAATACATGAACAAGGGGTTAGATTGATAGAGACCGAGAGCTTAACGAGAGAGGGGGGGGGTTTGAAGGAAGGAGGGATGTAGCTTTTATCTGGAGGAGGGGAAGCCAAATTAGAAATGTGGCATGATCCCCCCCCTCCTGGGACTGAGTCAATTAGCCTGCCTGGAGGAGCTGCCAAGAGGCTGGGGCTGGGCTGGGGGATGGTGGCGGTAAAGAGGCTGGTGGTAGTGGGGGTTACTGGTTGAGACAGGAGAGGCCAAGGGCGTAGGCAAGAGGGTTTTCACTGGAGGGATGGTGGATAGACAGGATTGAACATTCTGCAACATGAAGGCCTGCTGGGCAAGATATTTCACTTGTAGGAAAATAGAAAAAGTGAAGGTTGAAACATTTACATTAGTGGGTAATACCTGCAGATGGAAGATGTTTGAGCAACCTTCTCATCAAGCCCAATCACATTTGTGCACAAGGCAGAAACACTTTGGACACGTTCCTTAATCCATCATGATTTAGAGCATTAATCAGCAACTATTCTGACAATCAATTGTTTTAATTATTTATCAGGAAAATATGTCAAACATTTTCTGCAAGCTTCACAAACACTGAACAACATTGCTCTGATTGAATACTATGCTAGACTGGGACAAGGAGACATGAAGACTGGTTTTAAGTCCAGGACTAACTGGGAGACACATGAAGGACATGGTGAAAAACTAAGAAGTTTGACTGACCGATCTGTCCTTTTCATGAAGTTACGGCAGACAGCAGCTGTACTGCAGACTCTAACAGGGGTGGATGGAAAGATGATGGTGAGAGCCTGGAGCTGCTGGCAAAATGCCATTCTCTTACCAAGCAGCTCATTCATGGACCAAATCAATCATTACTGAACCAAATCAGTACTGGCAATACAGACTAGCCTCAGCCATCAAATACTAATGAAAATAATATTGAAGAATCAGCAACAGTGCTGAAAAACAGACCCCTGATGAATACACACTCAAATTCCTTCTGCGCTCACTATATCTTTTTCCATCTGTGATCCCGAGCAGCTGCACAACAGCAGTAAGCAGGATTACAGGTGGTGAGAAGAGAGGAAGAGGAGGAGGGAGGGAGAGGAGGGAGGAAAAGAGGGAGGTAGGAAAGGGGGTTACATGGAGGAGAGGGAAGAAGGAGGAACAGGCCAAGGGAGTGAGGAAAAGGAGGGGGGGGGGGGTTGTGAAAGAAGGTGGAGGGGCGAGGTGAAAGAAATAAAAATGAGAAAAAAAAAGGAAGATGAGAGCAAAAACGAGAAAACGGCAACAAAAGAAGGAAGGAAGAGCAAGGGGTTGTGCCTAAATCTACCAATCATTGACCCACTTTTAATCAAATACTGACATCAGGACTGTTTATAATATAGTCTCTCCAGTGTTCTTCTCATTAGAGCAGACTGGTCCCAGCCATACCAGCCTGACAGAGATGGAGGAAGTGTGAGGGAACTCAGTGGAAAAAAAAACCCTGCCGGTATGTGTGTGTTTGTTTCTTTGTGAGCTCAGCAAATGAGATACCAGACAGTCCCTGTGTGTGTGTGTGTGTGTGTGTGTGTGTGTGTGTGTGTGTGTGTGTGCGCAGTATCATCACCAGTAGCAGCAGAGGGTGGCAGGTGACTTGAGTGACAGGTTAAAGAGGGAAAGGGGAAGGAGAGGAGGATGTACTGCACACGCTCAGTAGCGTGTCACCAGGCAGGCCTGTGTCTCCTTCCTTATCTGACAGGCACACTGCAGAACAGCAAAATCCCCTGCATAAGCCCCTCGAGCACTCCTCTGGGACATAGTGTGCATGTGTGTATATTTGTGTGTGTGTGTGTGTGTGTGTGTGTCGAGGCAGAGAGAGTTTCTTAAACTATAGGGGTGTAAGGGTGCTTGTATGTGTGGAATATTGCGTGTGTGTGTGTGTGAGAGAGAGAGAGAGAGAGAGAGAGACGGGGATGGTGAGAATCTCGTTATTTTCCTATTTCCTATCTCCTTGTGTAAAGCCTCCTAATTCCACCTCACCTTCAACACTGCATGGCCGCTCAAGGTGATAGGACAGGACAGGCCCGGAGTCCAACTCACACATGTACATACACGTATGCACACACACACACACACACACACACACACACATCTACACAAATCTAGAGTGCAATTACAGGTCAGTCTGGCAAAGGAGAGGCTGTTCCGCAACAGCAATGGATAGACTTGAGCATTCTAGGAAGAAAGGAGAAATGAGGAAGGACAGGAAGGGTGTGAGCATGTCTGTGTGTTTATGTGTGAGACAGTATAGGAAAGGAAAGTAAGGGAACACAAAGACACTGACAGCGGCTTTTCAATAAAATCTTAACGATACCCATCCCTACTGACTGGTGTGGGTTTTTTAATGCTGATACTACATAATACTTACATTATAGACTAGAAGTGCCAACGACTGATATTCAACATGTTCAAGTTTGAATATTGAGATGTTTGGGTTATTGGTTGGGTGAAAAAAAACACTGGATACTGTCACCCCCCTTTGAACCATGAAAATAATAAAGATCAAACAACATTGTGTCTTTCATATCAGAGGGTGATGACACTGACTGTTCGTCTGTTTTATTGTAAGGCATATTGATCTCATTGGTCTCCATCTGGTGTTCAACCGGACGTACATAAACCAGTAAGGTTTGGTTTCAATACATAGCTCCATTCTGGATCTGCTTTGAAATGCCAGAAAATACCCAGATTATTAATACAATTCTTACAAACCATTCATCATCTTATGCTTTTTCTTTACCAAAGAGTAACATGCAAAACATTTTCATCAACTATGCCACCTAAACTTTAGTTATTTAAAGCTTTTGTTACTTAAGAGATTATAAACTATAGATGTAAAAAGATACAGATTTGATAAAATGCTATTTAACTCAAACCCTATTACATTTTTTATCTCACTCCCACTGGAGTAGAGAAGTGTGTGTAGTGACGGTAGTCAGTACGATCACAAGGAATGAAGAGGAGCACGAGTCTTGTCCAAGTCAAGCAGTGAGTCTTATCGTGAGCCAAAAGAAAGCAGAAAGTAGAGCTCTCGTCCATTAAATCATGTTTGTTCTCTTTCTCCTTCCTACTGTGTGCATGTTCACTTTCTCCCCTCAGACTTATACCAGACTGTTCCCATCTTGCACTACAAAATTAAAGGAAGAGGAAAAACAATCTTTTAGTTGAACATTTTTTGCAACTATTTGTCCAATATCTGTTTCATTGAGTTTGATCAGGTGGTTATTCTGACTGACGTGTTTTTACACCAGGGTACATAAACAAAAGCTAAAGAGAAAAAGTATCAGCTACATATTTCTTCCTCCTTAACAGCTTCTCGGCCACTCTAGAGATTCAAAACAGCAACCTTCTGATCAAAAACCAGTTAACCCAGTGGTCAAACCTCCAGGTTACACATCCGTCGGTTCATTCCCAACAGTCCACTGATAGTGATCTGAGATTGTCCCGTCTTCAGCCTAACTTTAACTTCAGGCCATCAGCATGTTTAAATGATCTGCTTTTATCTGATGACATGGAGCCAGATTACCATTAATCCTCCTGAACCAACAACAAGTGCAGATACGCAGTCGTAATTTACCTCATTCTCATGTTTTTGTCTCTGGTTTAATATTGTGACATCTGGTTACTGATCCATTAATTATGCCCATCTACTATCATCCTGCTGTCATTTTGCTTATCATTTATGCCATGGGTGTTTATTGCTCAGCTGATCACTATGTAACTCAGTTTTTGTTCCTGAGTAGTAAGTTTTATTTCCTAATTGCTTATGCCTAAAGTGTAGAAATGGCTATTATTCCCTTCCAACTTGGCTTTTGTGACCTGGACAATAATATTTTGAAATTAAACTATTTCCAATGGGAAAACAAGCAAATTTGCACATTTTCATTTACATGACGTCAGAAAAAACAACATATGAATCAAAACTAATATGTATTTCTACTAATGTTATACAAAAGTGACCACAAAAGATTTAGAAGTGAGGTCTCTCTGGAGATTTACGATTATGCTGTAAATCACTTTCACAAATCAGCCCCTAAATATGGTCTCCCATTATTGTATCCAGTAATTCATATGTTGTTTTTCTGACTTAATGAGAATGAAAATGTGCAAATTCACGTGAGGTAAATTTCAAAATATCACTGTCCTGGTCACAAAAGCAAAGTCTGAAGGGAATAATCGCCATTTCCTATACTTCTTAGGCATAGGCAATTAGGACATAACACTTACTACCCTGTTATTCCTCTAAAGGCAAGTAAAAATTTGTTACACTGTGTTATGAAATGCCAATGTTTTTTGAGTGCAGAATTGCTTTGGTAACCCACAGTCATTGGAAAATGAATGAACTACCATAAGCTAGCAGAGAATATTTGGACTGATATTTCTTGTTAACCTATTCTTGAATTTGACATTTCCTCTTCAAATCATGATTTTCTTTTTTTCACACTGTGTTATATGTTTTGGGGCCTGATATACTTGACTAGAGATGGTCAATCAGGTATCAGGTACAACATTTTTTTTTAACAAGATATCTCAACTCAAAATGTGGTCGGTGAAATTATTGGACAAACCATAAAAGTTTGGCATAAAAGTTTTGGATTTTGTTTTTTTATTTTGGTATTGTGCCTAAGCAATTATTTTGGCATCATAATTGAACATTTTCAAACAATACCCAGCGCTACAGACATGAAGTCTCCCACTGAATGTCTTTCAGATGTTTTTGGTTTATACTGATGATGCTTAATACTGTTCATAACATCTCATTCTCTTCT
This sequence comes from Thunnus albacares, assembly GCF_914725855.1. Taxonomy (NCBI): domain Eukaryota; kingdom Metazoa; phylum Chordata; class Actinopteri; order Scombriformes; family Scombridae; genus Thunnus; species Thunnus albacares. The sequence goes on along the minus strand of NC_058110.1, from coordinate 12,384,374 downwards.
ACTGCTTATTTCATGACAATGGAAAATCATTTTTTTTCCTGTTATATCAGGACTCAATGTCTTTTTTACCAAGTGAGGAAAACAGATTGTTTCTCTTCATTTTTCAAAATTGTCTGTATGCGATGACAAAGGTTGACTGTTACCTGTCAAAATATGTCATCTTTTCATGTCTTTTCTTGCCTCATTTAGTGAAAATTATTAATTTGTCTGAGTCACGATCAATACTTTTACCTTGTATAGGAATCTACCGTTAACTTTCTCTCACGTGTTATTACACATGTCCAACTTTAGCTTCACTACTCTTCTAAGAAACCTGCCATCCTGGTTTATTTTAGTGCCTCCATTTCCCCTATTATCTTTTAAGACCTCTTTAAACTTAAAAGATTGAGTTTGAACATCAATTAAGGTGTTATCTACACTTTTATCGACACTGATCACCCAGAATACTAAACATCCTTTATCTTCCTTTTTAAGAGAGTGATGAATTAGGGAAGCTAGCTTCCCTGACCTCAGCTTCAACTCATTTGTCATCCATCCATCCATGTGTGCAGGTTATCTACACATATCAAATGACACCTTTAAAACATGAGATATTTTATCTTCAAGCGTATCCTATATCTCTAACACAGTCAACATTCTTGCATATACACAAATGCACTAAGGCAGTTATACTACGAGTAATAAAAACTGATGATCCATCTATAAAGATACAATTTGCAGGTATTTATGTATGCTTTTAATTACTCTGAAGGACACTAGATCATGTGCACCATATGAGCTTTCTGTCCATTTTTTGTTTCGCTTTCTATTAGTGGAGTGATATTCTGAGTCGACCTTGCCACCAGAGGACTCAATTTACTGTAAACTGCAGATGAGCAGTTTGTTACGGAAGCAGGAAACAGATCGACTTTTAGATACACTCGGACATCAAATCAGAGCCAGAAATTAGTTGAAAACAGTCTTAGTAAAAAAAATAGTTTTTAAAATCTGTAAAGAACCCTGAGCACCCATGATATGAATGTGAAAAGTGTACTTTTGAATATAAGTAGTACAGAAATCATAAAACACATTTCTGGAGACACGATCCCATATACTGTAACACACACACAGAAAATCTACAGCTGAACCCAAACTCTGTTTCTCTCTCACACACACACAGACACACACACACAGACGCACACGCATATTTTACCCTTTATTAACCGCGACTTAACATCAAGGGCAAGTATCATGTTTTTTTTTTTTTAATCAACAGAATTTAAAAGGAAAACAATACATAAATAAATAAACAAATAAAAGAAGCCGATGAAAGTTTGATGCTAACAGCCTTTTGCTTTTTATTTGAATGAGAGAACAACCTCCGCTCCCGTCTGTCCCCTCTGGCTATATAGGAAAAAGTCAATATTTCAAGAGAGCAGAGATACTCATTAAATATTTCAAACAAAGGAAAGCTGACATCGCTGCCCTCTCTCTCTCTCTCTCTCTCTCTCTCTCTCTCTCTCGCTCTGTACCTTGCCTCATCTGCTCTTGGCAGCCTATTCTTCTACTTTTTTCAGTCTATACTTAATACACATAAAGAGAAAAAAGGCAAATAGGAAACCAATACAGAGCTAATAGACCTACACTGGGCAGTGCAAGAGAAGATATTTATCCCGTGTTCTACTATTGTATCATACTTCCCAAAAATTTTGTGTTTCTGCTTTACACATTTGTTACCTACTTTCTGCTGACTTGCCAGATATTACAGGGTGAGGGAAGGGTTAATGGGTTTTTACACTGAGGAAGGGTTGAGATGGAGGTTAATGGGTTTTAAGGTGTGGCAGAGGATCAGTGAATAGCCACCTTAACCGTAAAATTACCTCGGTAGTCGATACATCACCAGGCAATCAACAGACCCACCTTGAACCCACAGGAGCTGTTAGGTTAAATAAATGTCCACTTTGCTGCTCGCCGTTGTAAAGTGACACAAGAGCGAATGCAACCTCTGACCAGGTGGCAAAAAGCTATTACATGTATGCTGTTCTAGACTGTCTGCCTGTCTGTAATTGGGGGGGGGGGGATCCTGTGGCACACAGGAAGTGATGTGTTTTAAATGTGCATCAGCAGGGGGAAGAGCTGGTTAATTAGCATGAGAGGCAATAGCCACCACGACTGAACAGACAATACAAAGAGTGACACCTACAGAAACTCTTTATTAGATACACCTGTACAACCTAATGTAATCTAGTAAAAAAAAGAGCTCTGAATTTGAAGCTTATGAATACATAATATGCAATAAATCAGATTTTGTTGACACTGTAAGAAAATACTTCTAGTTTCAGTTTATTATTGAGGTCATAGTGGGTGGTGATATTGCACCTGACTGCATTATATTGAAAGGTGTTTCCCTTGTTTTGTCCACCTCATGAGCTGGGTGTGTAACAGAACACATAGATAACAACCATGTAAACCCTTGTTGGACCAGCCACTGCATGCAGAACACACCTTACCGCCAAGGTAAACTATAAGGGTTAATGTGTGTGTTCAGTGGTATGGTAATGGAAGGGTTACTGTGCAGGTTAAGGTGGGTTTGGGGTGGAGGGCTTATAAAGACCAGTGAGACCTGGGATTACAGGGCTGAATAGGTGAGATGACAGACACAATGCACACCTGTGAGCTTGAAAACACGTAAACTCCCGCTCACACACAAAACATACCGGTGATAACTGGGTATAAACAAAAAAGATACTCTGCGTGATAGTAACAAAGAACGAGAAGGAGCCAAAGTATATAAAAGAGAGAACAGATACTCAAAGCTTTATGAAAGCAGATGAATAGTCGGAAAGAGGATGAGGAAGAGAAAAGAGAGGGGTGTGAGAAAGGATGAGAGCGAGGCAGAGTGGCATGGGATAAGCCCCTGTCATTAGTTGTTGGATTTTCACTGAAAACCTGCAGAAAAGGCAGAAGTAAATGAGATTAGAGAACAAAAGTGGCAGAGTGCGGCAGGATGGAGGGTAGAGGGAGGAGTGAAAGGATGAGGCACACAATAACCGCATGTGTAAAAGATCCAAAGACTTATAATCTTCTGTATGTCCACTTGTTTCTTTATTCACCACTGATTTATTGCGTGTAAAAATTTGTGCGATTTACTGCCTGAGTGCAAGGTCCTGAGCCTCATATAAAAGCATAAAAAAAACAAACAAAAAAAAAACTGTTCACATTTTCAAATTAAAAACATAACTTCATTGTTATTATTTATCAACGCCTAAAGAAAAAGACAGACTCTGTTCAAAAGCAATAATAATGCCCTCTAAATCCCCCACTTCCACTGGTGGACCATCAGGAAATAAGACACACACTCACTCACACATGCAAACTCTTTCCCTTCCTGATTTATCTGAGATGAATCACCCACTGATCAAATCCAATTACAGATAAGAAAACCACGAAATGTTCTCGCTGGCACATTCTCCATCCAAAAAAACAAAGTCCACAAACACTTTGTCCAGCCACGCCATTATATTACTCAAGGGAATCACCCTAATGATCAACATAGATATGAAACGCCAAATAAAGCAGAGCTGACACACAAGTGCATTAGTGATTCCAACACAAACACCTCCAGTCTTTCAAAAAGGGTATTCCCCAGCTTTAAAAACACTTACAAGAACTGTAATCACTTCTTAACAACCATTGAAAAAATAAATAAACCTGAAAACACAGCAAACACATTTCACTTCAGCATACCCCACAGTCAAACACACAACTTCCTACATCAGTTACTCATTAAATGAAAAAAACCTCTGATAAATACCTTCACTTGACAGATTTATGTGGTAATAAGGGCATAAAATACAAAGACAGATGTTAGAGCAGAAGGTTTTGCTAATAAATCAAATTCTCACCTTTTTCATCAGCAGCTTCCTCTGCTTGTGTCCCGTGTGAGTCCTCAGCTCCTGCGAGTCACTTTCCCCTCGGCAGGTGCCATCATGGTCAAATAGTCCACAGGAAAGGGCTGGAAAGGGCTATTCTCTAATCTTCTCTCTATCTCTCTTTCTTATACTCCCTCTCTGAGTCCTGTTGTGATTTGTATCAGCACGAGAAAAGCAGCATGTGTGTGAGCGTGTGAGTGTGTGTGTGAGCGTGTATGTGTGTGTGTGTGTGTGTGTGTGTGTGTGTGTGTGTGTGTGTGTGTGTGCATGCGCACACAACTCCAAAGGTCCTGGAATTCCTGAGTCCTGCGCTATAAGAGTGAGCGTGGCTGAGCTCCCTCTCTGTCTTTCTCTCTGCACTCCTTTTCTTTTTCCTCTCGATCCCGGCCGAGCAGAGAGGAGGGGAAGACAGTCAGGGGGTGGGACGGAGGACAGAAGCTTCTTTCAACCAACTCTTTCTCTGTCTCTTCTCCCATCCACTGTCCCTTTCCTTGTGTCTCTTTCTTTTTGCCTAACTTTTATGCCCTGTCTTTTGGTTTCCTCTGTGTGACAGATACTCTTTCACTGCTCAGCAAGGCGTGAAAGCAAAGCTCTCTCTGACACACACACACACACACACACACATACACACACACACACACTCACACCCTCCTCTTTCTCCCAACGCCACTCCCTCTGCCTCAGTCCAGAGGTAAAGTCACTCCCTTGCTCTGTCACCCAGCCGCAGTGTCTTTCTCCTGCTATAATGATTCAACACGCTTCATCCTCAAAGATACAGCACTGTGAGAGTCCTTGTGTCTGTGCTTGTGTTTCTCTCAGTGACCCAGCAAATTTTTTTAACTAATCCAGTCATGAAGATAAAGATCAGGGTGAGACTGGGATGAGGGCGCACTTAACGCTCGGATTTAAGTTCCCTCACAAAGTTCACACATTCTTTAAAAATGTCAACTCATCCGTACATTCGTTGTTCTGCACAGAAGATACAGTATTTGCAACATTGGATATGAAATCTCTTGAATTTTTTGTGCAGCTTGACATTTATACAAAACCTGCATCCTATTCTCTCTTATTCAAACAGCCGAGTTCAAGATTCAGTAATGCATAAGTAATAAATAAACCCTTGACAGTGATATCTCTGACCTTTTTACCTCAGCTTTGCAACTGTACAAAAAGAACAAGCAGCATTGGCTGCATGTACGACTGATGTAGCACAGATACATGATAAGGGATTTGGGGGAAGGTTGTGTTACTGTAATGTAACGTGTGTCATGTTTAAATGAAGATTAAAAAGATGTGCTTTGTGTATGGAAAGTTGCTTCTCTGAATCCTGAATCTTCTGGGGAAACCTGGGTTTTCCAATTGACCCAAATCTGTGTTCCAGTTCGGACGTCGTCTCAGTGAAGTTACAATTCACCTTAAAATGTAGATTTAACAGCCACACTTGGACTTTGTGGCATTGTGATGACGAGTTCAAGTCACAAATGCATCCTCTAATTACACAGTGGAGTTATTTTACCATGATCCCTTGTAACTATTTTTGGAGGGTGACTCTAAACTGAGGACAGATTATCTCACAATCAGCTGATGACGTGCCCATGAGCATGGCACTTAATCCCTAACCTGTAAAGCTTCCATATTTGAAAACATGAATGTGTATGGAAACAAAAACATCCTTCCCTTAACTGGCAAAGGCTGATGATGGAAAAAGAATAGAATAGATAAATAAGAAGCTCAATTTTAATACATGTTTGGACTATTTTAAAATTACGTCATTATGAGTTGACAGTATATTATCTGCATACCTGTTAATGATTTTTTTTATATGACGTCCACACCCCAGAGCAGTGTATATTTACATCACAGTAAATCCATGAGGGACCAGACGATAAGAGGCAAAAAGAGACCGACATGGAAGACAGACAGAGAGAAAGACCGAAATCAAAAGAGACAACCAGGGTGAAAACCTACACCTTATGGGACACACACTCACACAAAACATGGACTAATTTATTGTATTTATAATCAGGCCCCAGGCAGCAGGGCGCAGCGAAGTATCAGTGACACACACACATACACACACACACACACACAAAACACACATTCATGTAGACACTGCCAATAGGGACATTCACACTTACACATGGAGATTCACACTCATGCGGGTACACACACACACACAAACACCTGCTGTAGGTACGTTCATGTAAGCACAAACACTCATTCACACAAAACACACACACACACATAAACACAGTGTGTGCCGTCTGTCTGGCGTCTAGCTGGCACCATTCAGACGGCCATCTCTAGAGGCTGTGGATGTAGCCAATCACAACTGCCAGTCAGCAGCTTTCATTATCACACACATACACACACACACACACACACACACACACACACACACACACACAGTGGGTCCTAAAGAGACTCCAGACTGGGAGAAGTGTGTAAGTGTGTGCATGTGATTAGATCAGAATGAGATAATACGAAACTATAATCACAGGAAACAGAAAAATGAAACAATTCAGTGATATAATGGTATCAACAGATGTGCACACTGTTAGCTGCTATTAATTGTCTTTCTGCTGTAATCATTCTTCATCCAGCTGTGCTGACTGGGCCAGAAGGAGAAGCTGCATTATCATCTGACAAAGACAGTTCAACCAGCCTTTCTACTTTCCGTGTTACTATTGTTTTTGTGCAGCATGTAGACGCAGCTGCAGCAACCTGAGTTATTTCTACATTCAGTTTTCATCCATCCGCTGTTCTCTCTCCTTCCATTTCCTATAAAAGATATGTTTTATTTATAAGGTTTATTATTTTTTGTGTTTTTATTATATCTTGCTATTTGATATGATATGAAAATCATATTACCAAACTTCCAATAAAAAATTGATTTTAAATAACAGATTTGTTGTTACAAACCTTATACAAAATCATGCATAATTACTGCCGGCCAGTTTCCAGGGAACAGTGTTATAGACTACTGTCCAGGCATCCACTGGCCTCCACTCATTTCAATTTACTATGAACATATAAAATGACTCCACCATCACAGTGACAATGTCTGTTTATTTTAAAGTTACAATATTTTTGCAGATCTTTCTAATAAATTTGTATTTACATATGCATTATATATACATATACTGTTTATATATACATGCCAACATGATGTTCACTGTGATGGATTACCAATGTGAGATGAGTGTTTAGTCTGTTCAAGGTGTTTTTTATAGTATGCTGATATCAATGGAAACAAATGGCTGTCTAGAAAACATATTCATAGAAGGTCAGCAGGAATGTCAAGTATGTGACTGGTAGTCAGTGGGCTAAAACATGCTATTGTTGTCAAGGTAACTGTAACACTTTTATAAGCTTATCAGTGATATAGTCAGTACTACTCGACAGTAAGGCCACATTTCACATATGCTACATCTCAGTGGAATGAACCTTTTTCTACTTTACTCACGAAACTAAACTTGTTGGAAGTTATTTGTCCCATCAGCTCTTCATTAATTCCAACAAATGTTTAGTCTGATTGTGGTTGAAAAACAGTCCCATCTTCCTTGTTGCCTCTGGCCTTGAAAACGACTTTACCACAAAATACAACCTGCTGAAACACCAGATAGTGTGAAGGCCAGTGCAGGGTGAAAATCTTGGCAACGGTCTCAATTGTTTATAGAAAATTATATCAATAATATCACCAATTTATAATATTATAAGAAGCATCAATAATCCGTCCACCTGTTCCTGTGCTGAGGCCGTCTACCACCGTGGTTTACATCCTCTCGGAGGGTTTATTGTTTGTTTAATTCCTTCCTTCCGTCCTTCCTTTCTTCTTTCTCTTATTTCTTAAGCATGTGTATACTTCCAAGCACTTGCCTGCATGTGTGTGACTGAGTTATACAACATAAACTGACATCCGATACCAGACACAAAGGCTGATAAGCCTGTAAGACATTCTCTGATGTCACAAACCGGACATAAGTGCAGAAAAATGTCACGCCGTGCTGACAACATCAACACCTCCACAAATGAGCCGACACATATTTTCCATCGCAACAGAAACACACACACATTTACATGCACACAGTGCCCACACACCCATCTTTTCCCTCTAGTAGCTTGTGAATACTTCAATCATTTGTTTTTGCTGGTGCCTTTTGAAATTTTGTGGCTTATCATTTATTTATCAGTTATTGATTTGCTACTCCTGCTATACCAGAACACAAACGTCCTTTCCCTCACTTTTTCATTACACAGAAATAGTGAAGAATGTGCAAGGCGAAGCATATTTTCTTGTCTCTTTGTGTTTCTCTGCCACACACACACACGCACGCACTTGATCCTGTTGCCTGTCTTCTGTCACAGCTAACCTTTACTCAGAAGATGCCTGTGGTTTTCCTTTCAATTCCCTCTACCTTTATCTAAAATTGCCCACCTCCCCTTTAAATCCCTTCATCATTCACCCCATCCACCCAGCCAATCCCAGCCTTCTCTCATCCAACTCTTCATCGCCCCACCCTTCTTTTGTCCCCTCCCTCTCTCTTCTCCATCCACCGCTCCATCCTTAATCATTGTGTTTCATATTCTGACTTCATTTGCCCCCTTCATGCCTCTTTTCCCTCCTTCACTACCTCTCTAATCCCCCATTTCTCTCACTCCTCGCCTCTAAAAACTCTTTGTTTCATTTATCCTCTCCTCCATCTATTCCTATTTCCCTCAATTTTTCCACCCATACACCCCTCCATGCCAGTCTTGTTTTTTTCCTCCACACACTTCCCTCATTTGCACCTTTTCCCTCCATTTTTCTCCCACCGTTTCACTTACTCCCCACCAAACATTGCCCCTGCACCCCCTCCTTCCTTCCCTCCCTTCCTCTAACCTTCCGTCTCTATTCTCTGTTTGTTCAAGGCCTCTTTTAACGAAGCCAGCCTCCTCCCAGGTCTCAACAGGCTATTGTCAATACTGACGTCTGGCCTCTCACACACACACAAACACGCACACGGACACTTGTGCATGAGCACGAACACACAAACCCACAGACTTATGAATATGCACCCGAAAGTACACACCGCTCTCTATAAAGGTCTCAGCCTCTTCTGTCCTTTGTCCTGTGACCTCTAATCGTTTAGTTTAGGCTTTATCACTCCCTCACACACACACAAACACACACACACACACACACAGGATGAGTACCAAGTTCACCAGGTCTCCACCACTGAGCTCTTTTCAGGCCTGTATTCACTGATTTAGATCGACAGGATATTGTAATGCAGAGAAGAGAGCCACATTGATAACAGGCAATTTATAAGCGATAGGAAATTTGCATTTAAATAACCACCTTAAAATCACTACAATTAAGTAACAACACTCATATCAAGGTATTAACTGTTATTGAAACAGTAATACTAGTTTGAATCCGAGCAAGTTCGACACAGACTGTCTCTGAATTCACAACCACTGGTAGAGCCTGATATACACAACATGCAACGAACATGAACACGTATTGAAAAAAGCATTCAATAACTGTTGAATATTTTATATACATGCTAATACATAAAGCGGCTGGGGAGGTGGAGGGAATTAAAAATTTGCAGGAAGCAGGCAGTGATGTAGCAGCAAGGACGCTGTGCTCAGTGTTGGATCACGACAACAGAAATGGAGCCAAAGAGTTCATATCAACATGTGCTCCAGATTAAACAACAAAACACATGATGTGTAACTTCCCTCCAGAATGACACATAAGCATTTTCTGAAGTTACGATGTTGGCACCATGACATAACTCGTCAGTGCCTTTCAAAACCATCACAAATTACAGCTATGGCTAAAGTTTGGTTAGGTTTGGGCTAACCAAAGGTTTAGGCAAAAACGACTTAGGGATAAAGAAAGCTCTTGGTTTGGACTTGGGTTTTCTTTGGGTGCTAGAGGGCCCTGTCAGTTGGACACGAGGCACTTGTCATTTTTTGACATTTGCTGAAACAACTGGTGATCAGTGTCTTTGGGAGGACAGCTTTGGAAATCTGCCTTCCACAGTCTGGTTTAACAGGAGGTTGTTGTGCCTTTCAACAATATATTTACATTATTTAACACATTCACTTTAAAACCAAAGTCTCTTATTTTCACCTCTTGTATATGGAAGAACAGTATCTCTTGATGATGCATCATTTCAATCATTTTCATAATTGCGTACCTTTCTAGGTGGTATATTGATATGAAGCTGTTTTTAAGCAGTTTACAAGTTGTAACTAGGGGATTTATTAATGTTTAATGGCTCCTTTAATAATGACTTACTCCACTTGCTAATAATCAATAACGTTTGAATATTAGTAGATTTAATGGATAAATGGATTTGTTGTGTAATGTGAATGTATGTTGGAGAGGTTGTCCTAATGAATTAAAAGGATGAAACAAGTAATTATAGGTGGATGCACACTAGCTGGAAAGATTTTTTCATAACCTGGCAATCCAAAAGTTGTTCATATTGGTATTAAAAAGTAAAACAAATAGTAAGAAAAAAACATATAAATGTATTAAAAAAAGAGAAAACATTCCAAATTGGCAAAATAACAATTTAATGCTATTTTCTTCAACCCTGCAGAAACTTTCATTGGAGATTTTACACACATGAGAGACAATAATGACGAGACAGGACCAAGAGCAATTTAATCATGGAGTGACTCCATGTGACCGTGGTCCGTTGCTTATTTGTTGTCTAAATACAAGTTCATCCCTCTGTACTATTCTCTCTTTCTCTCAACTCGTCCTCCCAGAGCAGCACTCCTGCTCATATAAATATTTCACATCCCAAAACTTAAAAAGGCCTGTTACTTTACACTTCAAAGACCCCGGTGTATGCATCACTCCCTCATACACACGCGCCTGCACACACACCAAATACAAACACACACACACACACAACCATGTACATATAAACTACACATTTACAGTAACACCAAGTTCATACGCACACACATTTACAAGTATATAAAGAAATACAACACATCTGCACGCACAAATTGCAGACTTGAACACACACACACACACACACACACACACGCAGACGCTGCTGTGCACTGCAGGCCCTGGACTGACCAGGGAGGTGTGCAGGCAGATACACACACCTCATTAATGATTTATGTCATGAGGATGAGAAGAGCTGATAGATTCTGCTCTCTAAAACACTCCTATAGCTTCCTGCTTGACCAAAACACAGATACTGCTGAGGGCCTCATGGTTATTCATGGAAATATCAAAAGAAAGCCGGCGTATCACCTAAAAATCAACCATCCAGTATCTTTTCACAAAACTCTCTCCTACTACTCTCCCAGTTTGGACCAAACAAAAGCATAATAGAGATCTTGGGGAGCTGTTTAAGTCAAGACTTTTATTTGCCATACTAGTTTCATATTGGAATACTGCATTAGTCAGAAAACCCAACGTGCAGATTATATTTAGAACTCTGGGAACTGAGTGTCATTTTGCACAGGAGGCCAAATAGTCCGGAAAGAATTCATTTTCTTCAGTGCCTCTCCTATAATTATCCAAAATGATTCAACACCGAAAAAAGCACCCATCACATCGGCAGACACTGGACAAGAAACACTCTCGCTCTTTCTTTCTCTGATTGACCATCAATTATTATTTCAGAGATTTTAAGGCTGTTATTATACTCTATTATATGACCTCAAAGTCAAAGCTTGTTTATTTTGGGTTACGACATATTGGTCACAACTGTTTCCTCACTTTTGAAATGCTACAGGACAGATAGACGTGCTCTATTGAGGAATTTAGATGTTGTTTCCAGAGCTGTGGACTTGCTTTCAAATCATACAGACAAGTCACAAAAATGAGGACTCGAGACTTTAGGTAGATGTGACTGCTGAGTGACTTTGAGACTTGAGTCTCTAAAGACTTGACCTGAGACTTGAGAGCAAAAACATGCAGCTGGAATACGTACGACTGACTTGCAATTTCATTGTGAAGTACTGTGACTTCCTCGCCATCAAGGACTTGTGAGCTGTCTCTTGGATGTAAAAACAGCTCTGCTATCTTATTTTTATTACTGTTAAAGTCATACATTCATTTTCAAATACTTTCAAGGCCTTAATTTGTTTCTTTTTTGGCCAGGAGAGGACAATTTCAAGGCCAGCATGAATCCAGTCTGCCTTACTTTGTACCCCACTCTCCCGTGGCCCGTAAATGCATACAGAAAAATGCGCTCTGTTGTGTGTGATTCAGTGTGTGTGTGTGTGTGTGTGTGTGTGTGTGTGCTCACACACATCAAACAGGTGCAGTTGCAGTGTCTAATAACAGTCTAGCAGCCGTCAGTCAGAGCCTTTGTAGGCAGATAGAATGAAGCAGAACTCAGTGGTGTGTTAGACCCATCAAAGCCGTCACACACTGAACCTAAAATCATTTTACTGCTCTGGAGAGCACACAGCTGCGTCGATTGGAAAACCACCTGACCTCATTGAGTGTGCGTGCTTGTGTGTGTGTGTGTGTGTGTGTGTGTTTACAGGCCTCGGTATGAATGACAGGTGGCAACCGGAAAGTAAATCTGTGCATAGACTTGGAAATAGTGACTTTTTGAAAGTGTGAGTCGCGTGGTTAGACTGCATGCTTGTGTGTGATGTCGGTGCCCTGTGTGCGTGTGTGTCGCTGCTGTCCTGCAGTCTGTGTAATTGCCTGGCTGGGAAACCCTTGACATTCTGACATTTGAGCCCATGGCAATCTCTCTCTCTCTCTCCTTCTCTCTCTCCCTCCCTCTCTGTGAGATGGGGAATAGTGATCCATGAAAAAAAGACAAAGAAAGTGAGTGAGAGAGAGATAGAAAGACTGAGAAAGATGAAAATGAAAGGATGTGAAGGAGAGAAAGAGGAGGACAAAGTGTTCCCTGTGCTTCGCTGTGAATCCTAGAACAGTTCTGGGCGATTCTCCCAGGACTGGGGGTCAACCAAGTACCAGAACCGAGAGCCAGTGATCCACAGTGCAAGACTGGACGACAATGAAACATAACGGAAAATACAAACCAAAAGAGCACATTAGGTCTAAAGAGCCAGAGCTTTTTTCCTTGTTTGTTTTGGCAACTCAGCTACCTTGACCAAACAGTTCAAGGAACTTAGGAGCCACAAGTAAAGGCAGACAGATGACAAATTAATGGAAAAACTTAAATAAATGAAACACAGGTAAAGTTCCTAAATGTCTCAAATGTTCCTGCAGTTGAAATGGATTACTCTTGGAAACATGTAGGAAAAATATAGTTGGCGCAAAAAAATCATGTTCTCAGATTTCATCACAAGCGCCAGCAGCAACTTATTTTTCTCATTTCTCAGTATCTCTCTTTCTCGACGTCCGAACCTCCCCTTTAAGGGAGGACAGGAATCCACAAGTGTCTGAAGGTAAACACACTGGGATGATCATCCTTCACTCCCTGCCATCGCTCACTGCTCGGGGCCCCTCTAATTAGATAAACTGCCTGTCCAAACAGTGAAATCAGAAGCTACTGTATCTAAATTTCACCCTTCCCCTGTCCTCAGCTCCTCTCAACTCAGATCATCGTTCATCTTCATTTGCCCGCTCTTAAAGTTCCTCCTCAGCTCGTCCTCTAGCCCATCATCCTCCCATCAACTGTCCTCGTCATCATACGTCATTATCATCCTGTTATCATCACCAATCAGATAAAAAGGGGAAAAAAAGGTTAAAAAAAAAAGGAGGCGAATGGCAATTAGCAGCACATTTTTAAATCCCTCGTCATTATCGTCCATTAGCAGAGTTTATGAGTTGATACCCCAGGAATGATAATTCAAATCCACTGACAGCTATAAATGCTATGCAACCCTGTTCGTAATCTAATTGAACCTAAATATCAACTTTTTTTTTTGTAATATCGATCTTTCAAAGTTGCATCAGCTTTTAACTTGGCTTGGCAGGCCATGACCTGCATGTTCCTTCCCTCCCTTAATGATTTCCACTATCTCTTCCAGCTCTGGCAGACTGGATGGCTCGGCTCTTACGATTGCTGTACAATTCTTTATCTTCTCCACTCCCTCTCTCCCTCGTCCATCCATCACTGTCACTGCATGTCTTCTTCCTTCTTCTACTTAGTCTTTGCCTTCCTCAGTCTGTCTCCTTCGATATCAGTCTCTCACCTCAACCTGTCCCTCTGGTTTTATGCCTCCTTGATATGGAACCTGTCAGGGTGTATTTTAGACAAGGAAATTCAAGTATACAGTTTTTTTTTGTTGTTGTTGAGTGCTGTAACAGAACACTGTTGGAGACTGTCAATGAAAATATAAGGAGGTAACTCAAACAAAGAAAAAAAAACCCAAAACCACAGTAAACACTTGACTTACAGAGTTGGGAATGCCGAATCAACGGGTTGTTCAAGCAGACTCGCCATAAACATGATAAACAGTCTGTCCTTCTTTGTTCCAATTTTCTCTTCAGACCGTCTTGTGTGCCTTTTTTCTTGCCTTTCCCTTCCTGTAAAATATTTTTTCAATTACGTATCTGATTTGATTAGACACTAAATTCTTTCAAAACTGAGTATTTCCATTTGAACATTGCTTTTGTTTTGAAACTGTAAATGAGCAAAAGATGTAGGAAATGAGCTGCTTGTGTCTGTCAAAGCAGTGCAGACAAAATATATCTGGTACATTGTGTTAGATTTTAAAACTTTATCAGTCTAAGAGTGAGAATTGTGTAATGACGTAAAACAGCTATTTTTAAATTAAAGCAAAAGCCTAACATACATCTTTTAGTGAAATTATTAAACATATCTAATATTTCCCTCATTGCCTTTGCTCTTTGTGCAAAGGAGGGTTCATGGGCATTAAGGCAGATTTAACATCTTAAATTTGGGTTCAGGTTTAATTCAAACCCTCCACACTCCTTCATTTCATCCCATCCTCTCTCCTCTTTGCCATTTAACTTCCTTTATTCCATCACAGGAATGCTGGTGGAGCACTGGTGCCAAGTAGGACACTGATCTGATAGTGCAACATGATCCTGAAGTCTTTCACTGAAGTCGTTGCTCTTTTTCTCAGCCCTTTACTTTTCATCCATTTCATTTCCCTCCCCCACACAAGCTTCTCTCTTTTCCTATAATCTTGAATTGCTCATCTTCGACCGATCTCCAATTAAATATTTCCTTAATTTCGTCCAGAAACGAAATCAAAAGACATGTCATGGAAAACAGGAAACTTGATACAAAGTGAAAGGAAAAGAGAAACAAATCCAGTCTTTTGCTTGGGTCAGTTCCTGAGTCTGCTCTAAGTTTTTGCATCACTCAGTAAACTGTAGCAGCTGCCATCAGGAGCGTCCAAATTTCAGATTGACTCTTTGGTATTACTGCGTCACATTTAAGACATGAAAGTTCTTTTTTTCATTGTTTTCATTTTTATTAAAATCATCACTGCCACAATACAAATGTTCTTGTGATCTAGCTTTCACTTTAAATCTTTACCAGGACACATCTTTGGGAAGGGTAATATAATGTCAACCAGCTACAGGTATTTTGTTACCAGGCAACACTGTGCAGAGACATGAAGTCTACCACAGTGACCTTCTAGATAAAAACTACCAACACTAAAACTATGACCTTTTTAAATGGGAAGTGACCTTGTTCTCTCAGTGTAATGACGACTGGAGATAGCATTGTGTTTTATGATTAAACCAGGATATCCTTGCTAATACACACAAACACACAAATACTCACACACACAGAAACATGCAAAACTTTACCTACACAGGAACATGCAGTGAAAATAAAATAGCATTTGCTGTGAATGATCCATCTAAAAAAATCACAGCTATGCCAAACTTTCAGTGTCTGAGAATTTCTGTAATTTTGTGAAACTGAGAATCTGACATTTACACCCACTTCATGCAGTGATTGGCCAGGCATGAAAAGAAAAGGAGGACTTTTCTCTCTAGCTCTCTTTTTTCTATTCTTTATGCAACTATTTCTGTCACTGTTCATGCATCAACCAAGTGCAACACAATGAATGTCTTCCAGGAAAGACTGTTTGAAAATGTGCTCTGTTCTCCTCATAGGCTATATCACATCTCCCCCCTCTCTCTCTCTCTTTAACATTCGGCCTTTCAGAACAATTATAAACACATTTGATTTCCGACAAGGTTGAAAAAAACATTGTACAAACTAGTTCTTTTCAAATATTACTTGTCCCTTAGTTTAAATTTGACTGCTGGACCGTTTGTGTTGATCTGTGTTTATTCACTCCAAAACAGCCAATGTATCAACTGTAGATGTTGGCTTTAAGCTAGCTAGCAACGTATGCACCAACCGTGTATGTGGGAGTGCCTGTGTGTGTGTGTGTGTGTGTGTGTGTGTGAACTCATGTTCTTTCTGTTATTTCCCTCCAGTTTTTTTTGTCTCTGAACATTCATAAAGCCCCAGGATAAGCATGGATTTTTCGCTCAAGTTGAAACATACACACCGTAATGTGTTCACACTGAACACAAAGTTAATGGTAAGATACAAACACAGATTTGCCCCCAGGGATGCAAATCAAAAATGTTTCAACTTGAGTGTAGAATTTGTGGTTAATATGTTTGACATTACAGTATAATGTGTGTGTGTGTGTGTGTTTAGGTAGCTACAGCTACAGACACCGGTGCATTTTTTTTATCAGCTGTATATGAGAAGGCTGAACTCCAAATAGGCTGAAATTCCTCCAAATAAACAAGAAAGAAAATTGGCTTTATATTCACTGTGGAGACACTTTTACAAACACCATCTGGAAAAGGGATTCCCCAGCAGCTAATGCAGAGCTCTAAGAGGTTAGTTTGTAAAGACGGGATCACATGTATGTGCTTACTTTCCTTTATTGAATAATGACAGCAGACATGTTTTCAACTAAAACAATTAACTAATTAAGATCTGGACAATAAACTAACAAGTACAGATGTGTGATGGTTCAGAGAAATGTAAGGAGCTATAAATGGCAGAGGATGAGTTTGTTAGTGTAGATGCGTCAGGCACTTCTTTCAGGCTGGTATCCATGTTAAACATCTGAATGTAACGTGAGGTCTGCTCTAAAATCTCAGGAAGTTTTGAATGCGGTACAGGTTTGAAATACTGTATAAATTGTATAAGTCAGAAACCCATCTTATTCATCAAAATTAATTTAAAAGTTGTAAATATAATTAATTACAACATTGTTCTTTAAATGTGCTGTGATTCCATGTATTTTTATGCCGCAAAAAGGCTTTCATACAGAACTATTTTCTCTGTATTTGCTTATTTGGAGAAGATGGATTTGAAAGATAGAAACTGAACAGGATGAAGCAGAAATGTCAAATGTGTAACAATCATATAGTCTTGTTTTGCCCTTTTCACAGTTACTGTACATTTAGCACAGGTTCTCGAAAGCTTTAGCAGTAGCTTTCTTAGGCTACACCACAAGATTCACTCGTTGTTGCAGGCGTGTCAGCTCTCGTTAGCAAACGTTATCTAATTAAGCAACCAACACTTTCTCCAACAATTCACATCACTTTGTGCCAAGCAGCACTTCGTTTTTGTTTGTATGTGTAATCTTGGAATCACAAAAGAGGAATTCAAGATATCACAACAATGATTTCAACAGATATGTATCCATACCTGATAAAGAGTAAACAGCCTGATCCAACACTGCTTCATTTTCAACAAATAAGACTGGAGCTTCAATTTGCATTAAATTAAAAATGTTCAACTTTCAACCGCTCTCCCATTTTTCAAGTCAATGGTCTCTCCCGCATCGCCCGCTATCCCACAATGCTTAGAGAGGCAATTGACTCATGTCTCATGTGTCACACCATGTTCGGTGGGTCTTCACTTTATAGAGCTAAATCGCTATGGGTAAGAAATTCAGCTAAATGACTGAAAAATAAAATGTAGACAAGCGATTATATACAGAATGTAATTCTACGTCTGCCCATTTTTCGTGCACATTTCCAAAATCTTATCAGGAAGCGCTGCTGAAATATTACTTCCTGTGTGAGGCCTTCCTGACCTTTTTAGGGGGGCAAAGTGTCCAAATTTTCCTGCATATGTGTGTGTGCATGTATACAAGCACTGCATGCACCCTGCCTCACTCACACCACTCACACGTGCACTTGGCTGTTATGACACGACGGACAGATAAGCCTGGCGCTCACAGACCAAATACACTCACACCGTGCCGTGGGAAACAAGCACAAAGTGTGTGTATGTCTGTGTGACTGTGTGTGTGTTGTGTGAGGGTCAAATTCCAAGCCTATGCTCCTCCATTTTCCACCGTCCAACAAAATTGTCTTTGTGTGTGTGTGTGTGTGTGTGTGTGTGTGTGTGTGTATTTATTATATATCCTCATATAAATTCCATCTCTTTGTTTCTTCACACACCACCTCTTTTTACAATGTGTCAATTTACTTTAATACATGGACACAAACATGCTCATGGATGTGTGTGAGTGTACGCATGCGTGTGCGTGTGTGTGTGTGTTTCCAGTGTTACCCAAGGACACTTAAACGCTGATAAGTGGAACGACACAACAGCCCCACACCTAGAAACCTTGAGAGCAGTCAGCCGAAGTGTCTCACACACTAACAGATAAACACTCTCTCTCTCTCTCTCTCTCTCTCACACACACACACACACACACACACACAAATACACAAGGAAATAGACACTTATGGTTATAAAATGGTCTCCGGCATGAAATGGAAGACAAATGAACAATATTTGAAACACACAAGATGGGACAGCAGCATATATATGATGCACACACACACACATATATAGTGATTAGTGGCTAACACTGACTTAATACACACAATAAAGTGCCTGAACACACACACACACACGCACACACAATAGGTTGCACTCTGCTCTACCCTATTTTTTTCTATTTCTCCAGTATTTTCCATCTGATTCTCTTTTTCACCCCCCATTTTTATATTCACTCCCTCCCTCCTCCTCTTATTTTCTGTCCTGTCCTTGACTTTCATCGGTCTGTCTTTGTTTGTGTCTGTCTTTTCTTGTATCACTTTCCCCTTCATTCTCTCTCTCTCTCTCTCTCTCTCTCTCTCTCTCTCTCTCTCCTGTCCTGCCCTTGGCTCTCACCGCTCACTCTCTGTTCTGTCTGTTCCTGTTATCATCCGTGGCTCTTTTATATCTGACTGCCTTCTCTACTTTATCTCCATAGACAACAGCTATGCACACTGAGAGTGCTCTGTATGCTGATTTCTTTTACAGGTTAGGGATTGTATTCGTAAGTGTGTTAGTGCACATGTGTAGGTCCCTAAAAAAAGAGGAGGAAGCAAGAATGTGAGAGGAGACCACAGAAGGTTCAAAGTAGGAAAAAAGAGGGAGACAAGGGAGACATTCACCAAAACCATTTAAACTGAAATATTGGACTTAAAGATAAAAGTAAAATCCCTTTATTGTTACTCATACTTGCAAATTTAAGAATAAAAGCTATTTATCAACTTTATTTGACATACTCCAATATTTCAGAGAGGTCTGGCCCGGTCTCTTATGTTGCTTTAGAGTAGCCTGTTAGGGCCTTATATAACTGCAGTACAGAGACAAAAGAGAGTATAGACGCCTGAAGTGTTTCAGATTTACTATTCAGTTTAACTGGTCATGATGGAAAGTGCATTTTCTGCAGCAAAATGTTTAGTTTAGAATCGGGTAGTTTAATGCTTACCAATTGCAGCTGCTGCTTTCTTTTAAACTCTTATCTCCAAACACACTTTCCACACGATGTTAAACCACTTTGTGAAAAAGGCAAGAATAAAGCTGGTATTGATTTTGTTTGCAACCGTTGGATTTTTTTTGTCTGCACTTGGGAATGTGGTAATAGATTCATTTAATTGTATGTTTTCTTTGATTTACCACCTTTAAACTGCTCCAGGTTGGTTCTCTTTTTGTTTCCATTTCGGCCACTATCCTATAATTTCATTTCTAACTTTTTACATTATTTTTTATTCTCTGAATATTATTTCACCGAGAAATGTAATGATTTCTTTAAAATATTGGACAATGGGGTAGGTTGAATACTGAATATCTGGCAATTTCTCTCTGAGCATACACCTTGAGATCCTTTGAGAGTTGCTCTTAAAGGTTACTCTTACATTTTGAATAGGATTTAGTTTCTAGATTCTGTCTTATTCTCACTTTTAGCAAAGAAAAAATGTTCCTAAATTAGCTCTTTAAAGCATTTTTATGTGTTTGTTTTAAATCGATATATTTTAAAAGAGGGAAAGGAACAGTATGTTGGGAAAAAGAAGGAAAGAACTGGCAAAAATTTAGGAAGGTAGCAGAGGTAAGAATAAGGGAGATGAGCAAGGGGAGAAAGGGTGGAGCGATGAGAAAATTATGTTGTTTTGTTGGAGGGTGCAGGAAGATTTTCACAAAGGATTGAGGACACAGGGAAGGAAAGACAAAATATGGAAAAGAAGCTAAGAAAGACAGAAGGAGTGATGTGTGTTATGTATAGCATCTCTCAATGGGATGCATACATGTACATCCCAGGCTATAAGTAAATAATGAATAGATGTGAGTAAAAGTAGTAAAACAAAAAAACACAAAGGTGGGAAATGAGGGAGCAGCTGGATTGGGGGATTGAATGGGAGTGCTGCCGGGAGAGGAGGGGATGGAGAGATTGAGAGCTGGAGGGAGAGGAGGAAGGTGAATGCTGGGTGGGAGGGAAGGGATAGAGGAAAAGGTAGGATGAATGGGGTTTCATGGAGGATGGGAGAATGTGTGCAAAGGGGATAAGAAAGTGACCTAAAGGGGAAAGAACGGGTGCCAGAAGGATCGGATGAGAGATTGAGATTGTTTTAGAGCGACAGAAGATAATAGAGGTACTGGGAGTAGATATCACCATTGTTGAAGACTGTGAACTTGTGCCAGATATGATTAAAGACTCGGCCAAAAAACCCTTAAGGATCGGTAAAACCCCTTGCTGAAGTCTGTGTGCTAAAGGGATAAGTGGGTGGGTTGGTAGGATCAGGAGAGAAAGAGATGAGAGAAGAGGAGGAGGGAGAGGGCTGAGGAAGACGAGGAGGAAGGTGAGGATCCCCTTAGGAGGCTAAATAGGCTTATGTAAGTCCCCTCCAGAGACAGACGAGAGTCATGGCCATTTACTTCTGTTTAAATGCACACAAACACACACACACACACACACACACACAGAACCAGTGACGTGCTGGCCAGTCTCCCAGACATCTCCCCTGAGTGTATGTACACACACACACTGGCACACTTAGACAAAGGCTTGGATCTCCAGACACACTTTCCGTAAACACAAACAGAAACTGTGATACAGAGAGACAGTGGAGAGCTAGAATATATGGCAAGATAATGCTAAAACAAGCAGATAAACTGGACGAGGTTAACCCCAAACCTCAAGATTTTACATTCAGAAATAGGCTTTCTTTGAGTTTGGACAAGGATTTATACGCTGTATATGATAACTGGCTAAAGATAAAATCCGAAGGTCAGAGAAGAGGAAAAGGAAACCACAGTAAAACAGAATTTCTCTTAAACACACACGAATAAACTTACTTACACTGAGCAGATAGAAGATTGAGACATTTGTAAGGTTAACAGCAATGTTTATCAGTGACATTTTTTTTTATTAGAAGTACAGTATGATTTAAATTACCTGAGTACTTAATATTTACAGTATGTTTGCATTAAGTCTGAATGTAAAAAAAAAGTTTGTAAAAAATTACTCACAAAGCTAAATTGAATGTTCCCAGTTTCAAGATTTATTTTCCTGTGTTGTCTGTTTTAACTGTTTCCTTTGTCAAATCCTCACAAATCATCCTATCTCATTTCCTCACCAGTGAACCGCAGGTGAAAGGTGATACAGAGCTCCTGTAAGAGTTAATCCTGTTGTAAATTGACACACCTGCAAGAGCATTAGAGAGGGATGATAGAGAAAAAACACAAAACAGAGATGAGCAGGTGCAGCCATGAGAACATGTTTTAATGATGGGTGTTGAAACTGGGAAAATCCCACAAATTATCACCAAACTGTGGCATTTGAATCTATATAAGTTTTCTTGTGTGCATTTCTAAAGTAGGAACCACCACCACAACTGAGCGCTGAGCCCAGTGTTGAAGTGGCTTCAGATGAGTCAATTGTTATGGCTGCTACATCTTTACTTCAAAGTGACAGACAAGAATTCTCTTGAAATAAGAAGTCAAAGCATATTTTTTTTCTTCAAGACATGAGACATGAGCCACAACGTTGCACTGGGTGACACTGGGTCCTTCATCATGAAGAGTATGGGCTCAGTAGTTTGTCTAGAAATGGCTCCAAAGACTAATAAAGTAGTCCATTTATAGTGCTTAGTTAGCTTGTTATGCTACATATCACAACCTTGTGACTTTGTACTGAAGTTCTTTGAGAAATTTGCAATGTAGCACAAAGTCAAGAGTTCACTATATGTAGCACAACAAGCTAGCGAAGCTCTGTAAATGGAACTGCGTTCCCGTACATGAGCAGTGGTGTCTACCTTACACGGCACTACTCTCTGGAGACTGAAAATGTGATCACTGGTATAACTCTTTAAGCTGTTTAAAAAAATACCATAACCAAACTATTTGTTATAAAGGAACATGTTACCCAGTGCAACAGTGTGGCTCAGTGACTTGTTTTTAATAGTTTTTGGACAACAACGGATGTACAGAGGAATACAATATATCAGGCTTTGGATACACACACAATATTTGTAAGTATATCAATTCATTGTTGGTTTGGCTCTGCAAATGAGACATGTTGACAACTAGAAAATATAGAAAATTGCCAGGCATATCCTTTAACATCAACATGTCACTATAACATGATGTTAACATATAGTTGTTAACGTCATGTTAACATTCTCTCTCTAGACATGATAAACATGCTAATGTTACCATGTTAGCAAGCTAACCCTCACCCTAATGGAAGTTTAGATGAATCTGACAACAGACAGCTAAGCCTGACAAGCTGAGTCTGAGATGTTTGAAAATCTAAAGATACATACAGCAGCATTCATCTGGATCAAACGCAGTAAGTCAGTCTGGCTGCCAATTTTCCCAGTGGCCAACTGCAGTCCTGCAGCAACAACAACAAAATAAATTACCTAAAGCACAAAATTTATTTTCCCCATAGACTACATTATAAAAAAGACCTTTGTAAAACAACACACTTTTAATTGCAAACAAGACCAATTATCACCTTTTGTATTACTACTATTGTTATGTGAGGGAGTGATGTAAGAAATACTACAGTGAAATGTGCAGTGCGGAGGCAGCGTACACAAAGGATAAGCAGCTGTCATTGAAAGAAATAACTACCATCGTTAAGTCCGGTATCCAGTTCTCAAAATACATCCACGGGATAAATGTTACTCTAACAACAACAACCTCTCACACCATCCTCGGGCCAGACTTTTCACTTTTTGCCCTAAAACTGATAAGAATCTAAGAAAAGCAAAGTTGTTTCCTTTTCCACCCAAATTTGTTGACTGGAGTGTAATGACCATCACAGCCTCACAGGGCCGCTAGCATGGTTGCAGAGTTTTAGTCTTGTTTGGTGACAATTCAAAAACCTAAACTTTGCTTGACATCTGGATGGAAAAACTGATCAAATGTGATTTGATTAAAAAAATATTTATTTAGTTATGTGGCAGCTTTACAGCAAAATATGCAAACCATTGACCGCTGTACAATAGCAAGATGAAGTTTCCATCACAGAGACGAGCAAACACCAACATCTTTTCCACATCAAATGCGCTTTTTCAAAACACACACACAGCCACATAAATGGCAGAGTTCCCACATCCCAAAAGCCAGAACAAGGAGTGAATGATGTCATTTTTTATGTATATATCCGAGAATGCTATTCATTAACTACTTAGATCTTAAGGTGGCCCAAGTGGATCATATGAGATCACTTTCAGCAATGGCCACTAATTCACTCACACTTTTTCTATTTATTCTTCCCTCTCTTCTTGTTTCTCACGCACACATAAACACAGTCCCTGTTTTTATCACCTCACAAGATGTGTAGATAAAAGGCAGATAGAAAGATAAATAAACTTGTGTTGTCATGTCATGTGCAGCAGTGAGCTCATCGACATGTGCAGCTGTCGTTGATGTCATCTGGTGATACACAATAGGACTGACAATGACAAACTAATCGACGCAGACCAAGTAACAGATGACAAAGTGACACAGAAGACTGAGTAACAGATGACAAAGTATCACCTAAATATAACAGGTGGTCCTGAGCTGGAAGAAGTCATCATTTTAAACCTGTAATTTTGGACAGCACAGCCTTGTACTTGTGAAAATGAACAATTGTTTCCCGAAGCAACCACACAAGACAGACTCTTGTCAGTGTCATGAAGCGACGAACCTCGGATCTGATTTAATTTGAGGGCATCTCTCCACCTCAGCAGCCATGGTAATCACTAATGACAAGATCCTATAAATGTCCCCAAAAACAATACAGACAGCACATGTCACAGTGGTCTGGACCAGTTAGTCAGAACCACCCACTTCATTCTTGACCCATGAGACTGCCATTTCTATCGCGTGTCCTCAGCAAATACAGGAAACAATGATTCATTCAGAGAAATCAAAAGTGTCTTTCTGTTTTTGCTCTCGCTGCAACTCATTTCACGCTGCTTTCATATTTCAATTTATATCCCTTCATCTCTATAATTCGCTCAAGGTCGCGCTTCCCCTTCTCCTGCAGCCTGTCGGAGAGAGAGATCTGTGTGTGTGTCCCCTTGTGCACATGTGTCATATTATGCTTGCCACATGAAGGTAGAAGCAGCTTTTAATTCTAAAATGCAATTCCAGATGACTTATTTGTAACTGCGTAACAAGAGACCATAACAATCATTTCCTTTTGGAGTTTGACAGGACTGAAAATTTGATCCAGGCCCAACCAGAACACCAACACCTCTATGAGCCTGTGTGGCAGCCTACTGCTTTTAATGAGCCCTAACCAAAGCCCACAGTTCCGAATAATGTAATACCGATGCATTTTATGACATTCTCAATGTGGTAACTTAATCAAGTTTGTATGATAGCACACCTGCAGTGTATATCAGCACAGGAACTACCTAATTTAGACTTCCTTCAAGTCTCACACCTTTTTTGTTCTCCACTTTTCCCAAGTCCACCAGATATGCCTGTTGTACTGTATGTACCTCTTCCATCGCCCCTCAACTCCCTTTTTAAATTTGCTCCCGCTTTCCTCATCCCCGTTCCTTTCGGTTGCTCCTGCAGCTTTCTTTCATTCCCTGCATCCTTTCCACCACCTCCTCTAGCAGCTAAAAAGGTCTCAGACCTCCATAACATAACAAACCCTCGCTTTGACCTTCAGATTATTCCTCGCTCCCTAAGTCTTCTCCCCTCTATCACCTAACAATAGCCTCTTAATCCTCACCTCCTCCCGTTATTTATTTTTTTGTTTTCTTTTCTTCTGTCGAACTTCCAACACCTTTTTTCTCACTTATTTCATTGTTGTTTTTTTTACCACTAGCCTTTCTCTCCCTCTTGCTCTCACACTTTCTTTCAATTACCCAGCATGATATTTTTTTCCTTTTTTCTTTCTTTGTCTTTGATCTGTACTTCCTAATCTCTTCCAGAGGGGATACACTGGTTGGTTTGCACTGTTGGAGATCTGGAAATGACATCCAAAGCCTCACACCTCAGTCTGACTTACCAATTTTCATCCTTAATTCAGTGCTATACAGCATAGTACAAAACATTTATTAGAATTTATTAGTTTTAGAAAGTGTAAAAATTAGATTAGATTAGATGAGATTCAACTCTACTGTCATTGCACAAAGTACAAGTACTGAGTCAACGAAATGCAGTTTAGCATCTAACCAGAAGGGCAAAAGGAGCAGTAAAATGCAGTGCAGTGTAATGTACATACAGTATATATAATATATGAATAGAATAAACAGTAAGGGTAGGTATGAACTAGCTAGCTAGCCTGTTGGTTCACAATGGAAGTTGCAAGTGACATTACCGCCAGTGAGGAGGAAATTGTTGCAAATTTATTATCCACACCATTTTCAAGATTAACTTTGAATGATTTTATTTATTAACAATATTGCTTGTTTTTCGTGGTGGGTTCAAAAATGCCATGATTGCTGTTCACTGTCCATGATTCTGAAGTGTCCGTCACTAATGGTTGCTTGGCTGTGTGCATTTTGCTTAAGAAATTTGCTGTTTTTTGTTTTGGTGATAACTCTCACTCTCTCTAGCTTTACTAATTTCTTAGGACAATCATTGTTTTTGTCATTATCGCCACAGTGTCCACACGGTAAGTTTGTGTGCAGTCTGTTGTAAGATCTTATATATCAATATATGCAATAATTAAGTTTGAATCACACATAAAATTACAAATGCATAGACTATAACATATATACAAAGAATATAAACATGTTACTGAAAAAAAAAACTCATAGAACCTGTCATTTGTGGGGGGACGTTCACTCTCTCGGGCACTCTCAAATCCAGATGGTTCATTGCAGAAAACTGACAAGGCTGCTCTTGAGTGAGTTAGAGAAATCAGCATCAGCAGTTGAAGATATTGGAGAACACTCTGCATGCATCATTGATGCAATGAGCCTTGTTCAGAAACTGAAAGGTGGTAGTAAGTTTTTTGGAGAGATCGCTGGTTCTGTGCTGAACTTCACTTTGCACGAAGGAGGAAACAGTAAGAGATAGATGTGGTGTTTGATGTGTGCTGGAAAACATGCTGAGAGATGCAGTCGTGGTTCAGCAAGTAGCACTCAATGGAAGAATATTGCCCCAGGACACAATGTTGTGCAGTGGAGAAAGCTGTTAAGTAATACAGAAAGCAAAACAGC
This sequence comes from Thunnus albacares, assembly GCF_914725855.1. Classification (NCBI taxonomy): domain Eukaryota; kingdom Metazoa; phylum Chordata; class Actinopteri; order Scombriformes; family Scombridae; genus Thunnus; species Thunnus albacares. The sequence goes on along the minus strand of NC_058110.1, from coordinate 12,357,587 downwards.
CTTGATAACATTCATTGTGGACTGGTGGAAGCAGAGAACCGGGTGAAGCTTCAGGACAAGCGGCTATTTACAACCTGTGGAGAGACCTGCTATTGTCTGAGCAAAAAAGACTGGAATGTTGTTGAAGAGCTGAAATCTTCCTATGAGGAGGCAGACACCCCTATGCTCCTGCATGCAAATCATGACAGCCAGAATGGCTATCAAATCACAGTTATTGTGAGCAAGAATATGGATGTCATGATCCTTTGTCTTGGATACTGTAAGAAGATAAACTGCATGATGCTCTTGTAGGTGTACATGCCTTTAAGTGCAAGTGCTTTATAAATACAATAAAATAGTATAAATATGTATAGGTAATTTCTAGACATTTGGGCTCTCCACTGAAACAGATGAGAAATATCTTACAGTTCCAGTACCACTTATTCTTACAGGTATGCTGATGTTAGACTGGATGCAGGGACCCCCCACACCAGTGGCCGTCCTGGAACTTATGGCCTGCAAGTGTAGACAGACCTGCAAGCTTCCAGACTGCTCCTGACTTGCCAACAAACTAAAGTGCACAGAAATGTGCAATCTACAAACCTGCAGCAATCAGAGGGAAGAGGAGGATGTAGAAGTTGTTGTGACTATGATGATAATAGTGACAATGATGATGAATAAACAAAATATGAATACTCGAGAATGGATATTAGTATAACAAAGTCAGATTCCTGTGCCGTAGATCTCTATAGTCCAAAAACTATTAAAAACATGTAAATGAGCCACACCGCTGCACTGGGTGACACTGGGAGTGAAGTTCCTGGTAAGCCATAAGCATAAGCATATGCAGAAACATGTGACATTTACAGAGCTTCACTAGCTTGCTACATAACACCTCTTGACGTTGTACTACATTATAAATTTCTCAAAGAACTTCAGTATAAAGTCAAGAGGTGGTTTGTGAGTGACATATAGCACAACAAGCTAGCAAAGTTCTGTGAACAGAATCACATGTCCACGCATGCACGAGAGCTGGTCCCATTTAGCGTAAAATAGACCCAGATTAGAACAGGAGTATAGCCGTAGCGGTTGCTATTTTAGTGTGTTTTCAGTTCATGAAAGTTAATTGTAACATTTTGGTCACCTAAAAAGTCTTGTTCTGCATTTGGTTGTACTAGAAGTTGTTCAGTTTTTACGGTACAAGTATATTTTGTTTTGAGCCTGTTTTTCGACAGTTTTTGGAGAATGCCAACAAAAGCCCCAGATGAGAGGCAAATCGCCATTTGCTCAGCGCTTGCAAATTAGCAATCGATTGCTATGGGTGACTGTTCAAAGACCTGATCTGAGAGACTCACCGATGCATCACCAACACCCGAAACATATAAAGCAGGCTAAATATCTGGACCTGTCGGGGAGTCCAAATCCTGTGGTGTGAAAAGTGTTGTGACTGGCAATGAGTCAGCAACGAGCTACAGCCAATGAGAGCACAAGACACAGGCTGAGAGGAAACATTTCCCATGTCACTTCTCAAAAACATAGTTTGCAGACCAGACAGACTCATCAGGGATTCCTCCTGGTGCAAGAGCTTGTAATGTGTGACCTCCTGTTGCCAATCAGTCATGTGGCATGCAAACCAGAACAGCTTCAAGATTCCCGATTACAGGACAGAAAGTTGTGTATTGTGAACAGTACAGTGATCTGACAACTTTGAAAGTCAAGTAGTGTGTGCTTGGTATAAGCAGTATGCACTGTGTGGTGATCGATTCTGTGATGGCCTGGCTCATCTCATTATCTGTCGTCAATCAAAAAAACTGCAGGAATAAACCAACAACATAACATCCTCAGTGTTGGGTCTCAGGTGTTTCAAGTCCTGTGCCTGATTGCTTGGCTCCACCGGGATTGATTGCACCTGTGAGGGAGTCACAATAACTGGAGATGTTATGTTGTTGGTTTATTCCTGATGATTCCTCCTTAGTGATATTTTGTAGTACAACAGGAATTGCTCAGTTTATACAGCTTCATGCTGATGATACACCATCTTTTTTAAGTTGTCTTGACTGAATTATTTGTGTAACTGATGCCTGATGATTGAACCTTCTGGCTACATTTGGAGAACTATTTTCATGTAAAGCTGATGTCCTACAGTGTATGTATCAGTGCTTTCCTGGAATCATACACCAAATTTTGATGAGCTGAAGGTATCTTCCCTGGATTCTTAGCCACCTTATTGCATATTGCGAGCGATGCTGCTCACATGGATGTTTCTCATGTCGTATGGATGTTGTTTGTCCATTTTAGCCCATTATCCCCCAGTAACTGGTGAACAAACTTGGCCCACTTGGACCAAACACTCCACTGTGCAATTGGATCTTTGACTTTCTCCCAGACAGGCCTCAATTTGTATGAGTAGGCGATAACACTTCATCCACCATCTCACTGAGTACCGGATCTCTGCAGGGATGTGTCCTGAGCCCCTTACTGTTCACCCTGATGACGCACAACTCTTGTGCAAAGTGGAGTACGAATAACATCATTAAGTATGTGGATGACACAACAGTGGCGGGCCTGATCCAGAGCAACCAGGAGAACACTTGCAGAGAGGAGGTGAAGTCAGGCAAGAGGTACAGCAGCCTGCGTAGCAGCACTGTCAGGTTCAGTAAAATGTAATGTGTGCAATATAACACAATCATGTGTGCAACAACTCTCCCCCTTTCTTTTCATGTTTACATTCCTTACACCCCACACCTGTGCAATGTCCAGAAATTATTCAGTTTTTTATATATATTTATTTACAGAGCTCTCTTTTTTTATATATTGTTTTTTATCTGTGTTTTTAACGGTACCATGCTTGTAATTTCGTTCTGCTTTGCATCACTGATGTTTTTGCTGAATGACATTAAAAAGAAATCTTGAATCTTGATCTTGAATCTATGTTTATTCGGTTCTGTTCCTGAGAAATTTCACAGTCAGCAACCTTTCGCTAACCTTTCTCCTCCGCATTTCACCCAACCAGATCTTTTTCTGGTGTCTTCCCATCAGTTCAGCCTCTTTGTCTTTGCCAGTATTTTCCGTAATGTGAGCGTGCTGCTCTCCTCTGGAAATACTCACTCAGCAGCCTTTGCCTCACCCTTGTTTCACCCCATCTCGTCCGGCAATGGAAAGAAACTAATTACAGCAATTGCAGTTATGGATATTTTTGGTCTTGTTTCGTTTACTTTTCTGTCAGTTTTTGTTGACAGAAACGTATATATGACTCGCAGTTCTTGTTCAGTTGCATTATTTTTGAATAGTACTATAAGGCTTAACGGAGTATAAGGTGCTACAAATCTGCACATACAGGAAATCCTCCTGTTACCTGTCTCCCTCTGACACTGACAAATGTACAGTAAATACGTGCAGATCTGTTCGGATGGCCTTGTAGAATACCTGACACTATGAGATGACCTTAACTCTCACCCTAATCTGTTGCGGCGTGCTGCTGTTACACGCTCTGGTAGTTTTTTGTTGGAGATCCAGAATCTGTTCACAGTCAGCAACTTTGACGAAACCTCCTATTTTTCATTCTCTGTGAACTTTTCACCAAGCTCTCCGAGAACACGCTTCGACATACACATACCGTCATCTTTCTTATAGCTAACCTTTAATGTCAAAATGGCATGATTTTGACATTTAAGGCCATTGATATCGATGGTATTTCAGATACATATACAAAGCACACAGTAGTAGTCATCTTACGTCTTTGTAGTTTTCCTTGTTTCCCTTCTTTTTGTCACATCAGAGAATAAAATTTACATATAGCAACACAAAGCAGCAAGTTTTACAATCAACTCCTTATAAAGGTTTTTTTTTCTTCTCCAGTTACTCAAAATGGAGTAAATTTATAGTGGTAAATAAGAGTTTTAGACAAGTTGTAAATGTACAATCAAAACTACCAGTAACAGCCAACATCCACCTTACAGTCACAACTTGCAGTTGACTACCATAAAAGTCATGCTTCAGTTCAGAAAGAAAGAAGAAAAAACATGTATCAAGAAGCAAGCTCAACTTAGTTTTGCTCCCTGGTCTCACTTAGCCCAACAATGGAGATCCTAAATAATCAGTATCACACAGCTGATTAACAACTGGCTTGGTTAACTCTGGGTTTTCCGATCCAGCTACAAGCATGACCTGTTCATTTCAAGTGACATCATCAAAAATGGTGATACCCGCTGGAAAATTCAGTTACAGACACAATAAACAGTCATACTGGCAGATTCATGATACCGGAAAATCTGAGTTAAGCCCAAAGAAAGTTCGCGAACCCACAAATCTCACCTCTTGGTTCAGGTCCCAGTTCTATACCCTGAACCATAATTTAAACCCTAAACTTGCCTTCTAAGAAATGAAAGCCTGTAAAATGTCCTCATTTAGAATTTTTCTCTCTGTTTTTTAGGATGATTGGTCTTAATGGTTTTAATGTGCACAACAGTATGTACATACACACACACACACACCTGTAAAGCCTGCTTTGTGTTTCCTGGCAGAGCTGCTGTCCGTCCTAATTAACAATACACCACCTGCTCTCCATCCACATCTCAGACACATTTCTCTTCTCCACACCCTCACATCTAGCTATCACAGAGTCTGAGTCCAGAGAGCTCCGTCCCCCGTCCGTCACAACATGATGCAACACTGGTAATAGAGAAAAGACTGAACACTCGGCTTGTTGAAATATGACCAACATGTTTTCTGCATATAGAGAGTTGGACATCATGTTCCATCTTTATGCTTTTCTTGGATCATTTTTGTTCAACCTGTTAAGTTCATTCTTTGTTTTTTACTCTGTTTCTGTCCTTTAGTTTATGTCACTCTTTCCGCTTTCTCCTCCCCTCCTCTGAACACAGCGAGGCCGCCAGGCACCGCTTACCACAATTGGCCACTTGTGGTCAGATCAGTTGTGCTCTGAATCCAAATGTCATTTACTGCTGGCTTCCATGATGTTTGCTGTTTAGGCTCAAACAGATCAGTGCAGAAGCTGCATCTGAATGGAGCTTTATACAGGAAGTAAATTAATAAGCTTTACATGTTTACTTACACACAACAGTTGTCAGGTCAGACTGACTAACCATGCGACATTTGTCCACATCTTCCGTGTCACAGTTCTTTTACTTCTTGGCTGAGAGTGAAGTTTGTGACTTGAAAGCGGACTTTTGGAAAATACCATGGTAGTGGAAGTGAAACTGGAATGAACATTTCCCAGACATAGCATACTGGCAACCACTCTTAACATCTCCTGGAAAGTGAATCAGCTCTCAGCCTTTACTAACGTTATTTCTCCCTTGTCTCACTCCTATTGTCCCCTGTGTTTTTTTGTCTCTCTTCACCGTCCTCTATCTCCCTCTCATCTCTTCATTGCTTCCCTTTACTTTGTCCTCCTCCTCTTAGTCAACTTTCCAACGTCCATCCTCTTTTGTTTGTGTTCCTGCATCTGACTCGACACACCGCAGTGTTTTCATAGTTAACTTGTTAAAACAGTGAAAAGCAAAATACAGACATGACCTCACTCTCCTTTTCTCCCCTCGCCATTTTTTTTTTCTTTTTTAATATCCCATGTTTGTTAGTGGAGGAAGTTACTGTTGAATAAGGTGTCAAGGTTGATTCTGTGGACATCATGTGGAGGTGTATGTCAGCATGAATCTGCTTATCCTTTATAATGTGAAGATTTTTTTTTTTTTAAAGAAACAAAGCATCTGTTAGTCTAAACTCATTTTTGTGGCTTTTTTTTAACCATCTTTTTTTCTCCTACCTGGTTTATAGAATTTAGTCTCCTGTCAATGACAAGATTTCACATTCTGTGATTTATGACTATAACTATACTTATTCATGACTATAAATATAAGTATAGGCTCCGAGGGTTAAGCTGTTGGCCTGTTCCTTGCAGTAAGTTTTTTTAGTGCATTTCTCTCTTCTTTCTCCGGCATATGGCACTGATATGTTTTAACAGTCAATTTTCACACTTCCTCTCCATCCTCTATTCCTCTCCATATGGCAACTTTTCTGTGTATTTAATGGTTAACCTGCACCATAAACCCCCTATGGCTAAAGCAGATGTCTGCCTGCTCCGTCCATTAACAATAATGTCAAAAATTCCCCACCCCTCTTTCGCTTTTTGTGAATTTCCCCAATTTCTCGTTTTTCCATTTCCCTCTCACACTTTCCTTTGGTCTCCCCAAACTCCTCCTTTTCTGTTTGACCAGTGACCATGTGTGGACTATTTCGCCACGTTCAGAACAAAATAACAACGCAGGGGGCTGCACTGTGGGGTGTGTTGCTTCAGGTAACAAGGAGACATGAAATGTTATCCCGGAAGTCTAGCTTACAGTAACCCAGCATCTTGGAAGTCAGTCAATTAAAGTGTGGCAGGTTGACAAGATTGTTCATAGAACAGACATTGCTTCTAAGAGGCTTGATAGGTTGTGACATGACCAGGACTTCTCATGGCAAAAATATGCCAACTGCAAATAAGACAACAATAGAGGGGTGCTCGGTATGAACAAGACAACTAAGAAAACCTAAAAACACTACCACCCAAGAAGCAGTCACCAGTGCCGTCATGCTACATGCAAGGAGGTAGAGGCTAGCTGCTGTTGCCATCTTACCGTAGGCCTCTTCCAAAGTATGCAGACCGTTAACTGTATATAAAAATGGATGTAGTGAGATGTGATGTCACCCTTTGGTTTGCATTGGAACCTGTTTGAAGAGTTGCTGCTTATGGTCTGCGCCATCTTTTCCATTTGGTCCCAGGGCCTTCCAAGTAATGAGTGCGGGTGTTGCCTTTCACGCTTGGTAAACACACCCTGCTAGGGCCGAAGTGAACGCTAGCTTGCTGGGAACACTGAGTGGTGCACAGTAACATTAAACTTACTGAAATATTGTGACCATAATCCAACTCAGTGCAAGGCCAAGAACCGGGGAGAGCAGCAGGTGAGCAAACTGTCAGTCACAGCTGTCAATGCACGCCCGCACGGCAGACAACGAAGCCTACTACAAGTCTTCAAATCTTATTAACAGAGGAATCATTTCTAAAATGACCACAAGCACACTTATTAGAGGGTTTGAATTTAGCAATTGAACAATCCTCAAACCGTAGTAGTTGCTGCTTGGTGAAGACAAGACAAAAGGTGACCAGCATGTGGAGTTTTAGTTGACTGAAAAATAAGCATGATTTTCCAAGACTGGACCAAATATCACATCTTGTCATTTGGCAGATGCTTTTATCCAAAGCGACATACAAGCAGGGCAAGACAATCAAGTGTTAGAGGACAGTGACTCAGAAAGAGCTGTGGTCCAAACTCTCAAGTAGCTGACCAGGTACAAGTGCAATGAGAAAGAGCGCTAGACAGAAGTTTTATATATATATATATTATTAAAGTAAGAAGCAACTGGAAGTAGAGAAGTGCATAAGCAATACCATAACAAGAAAGAAGTGCAACAATCAAAGTGTTAAAAAGGTTAAGCGGCTCCAGTGCTGAGGTGTTCACATCTTGATATTAGAAAATCTTTTAAGCACATCACTGCATGTTGTGTTAATATGAAAGCTCGCACACACATCTGCGTGCACGCATGCATGCAGACAGACTCATGTATATGATGACTAAATATTTTATGCCAGCCAAATTCATTCATGCATACATCCTTGCATGTATTCAGACAACTGAACAACGACCTTTGGCAAACCGTTCTGACAAACAAGTAATCTCACGAATAAATCATCCCGTCTAGACTTCTGTATGTATGTGTGTGTGCGTGTGTGTGCGTGCATGTTTTGCTTTTGTATCCATTTTTCACCCCTTTTTCTCTTCTGCCATCAGGGTGACTTCCTCACTGTATCGCCCTGAGCCCATTTCACAATTTTATTTTCTTCCCTTTCCTCTCCTCTCCTAGATCACTTGTTCATTACACCTCTAACCTCACGTTCACTCCTTCAAGCCTCACGTCAGTCTACCTTCCAGCTGTACAGATTAGCGTCCTTGAAAAACTCATTTTCATTTCATTTCTACATTCAATTCTATCTATCATTCAGGATGTAGCCTGCTGCCCTCTCAATGATGTACATTGCTCTATCTCTCTACCTCTTCCACATCCAAGGCCACTGCTATATTTGCACTGCATGTAGAGCAGACATAAATTAATGATTACATTACATTAATACACTGGAGAGACTAATACATGTTTGACTACCTATGTTTTTAATCTTTTAATAAATGCATCTTTTTAAGGCTCTCTTTTAACTGGGGCTTTAAAACTACATATCACTCATTGTGCAACCACATGTGTAATTGCAGAAGACAAAATGAGAATATCGTTTTAAAGTGTTGCACTCCTCGACTGTAGTGTTAATGTATAATTTGAAACGTTTTATTTGCCTTGGTTGTAAAGTGTTTCACAGCTGTTGTAATGGTGCACTATCTCCCTTTGTTCCTACATCTTGTTCTCTCTGACACAGTCCACCTTAACCCAAGACACACATGTCACAGTTGTACTAATACAGACACACACACACATCATTAACAGTCCATCACAGTGTAAAAGAAACGACCCGTACAGGTGTGGACAGTCAGACCCCCTGACCACACACACATTGTTGTGTCTGCAGGAGAGAAAGTAAATGTTGTGTTGTCTTCGAGTAGAAAGGCCGGACTCTGCTAATGTGAACTTTACATCCACAATGAAGTGATTGATGCTCTGCTCTCTTTGAGGGGATTTTGTCTTTCTCCACCTATCCATCTAGTTAACGTTTTATGTGACACGTCTATTGATGTATTTTCACTTTGTCTTATACTCAGTGTGACATTATTGGTTGATATTCTGCTGTGTGCCTATGCCAAAATCAATTAATGAAGGTCAATTTATCATCATTGTATGCATATTTACATTACAAGAAATATTACATATTTCACTGCATTAAAACCCATAATATACTGTGTATGAGTAGATGGCATTGACTATTATACAGCCTGGTGCTGAGATTTATGCTGTTCATATCTCACTTTTGGACTAGAGGATGGTGCTACAATTTATCATCTAACATTTGAAAAAAATTAATTAAAAATCACACCTTAAAGAGTCTTACTAAATCTAATAAAATTAAAAACCATGTTGTTAGTCTTGTTATTAACTTTATAATCATTTCTAATAGATGTTTTATTCTTTAATTTGTTTTTTATTATTTGAATTTATTTGGGTTTTTTTTTTTCAGGATTTAAATCTGGCCAAAATATCAGGCCATCAGGTTGACGAAAGTGAGAGATTGCTTAATGCCACTTTTTATTAGCTTTACTTTATTCACTTTATTAAAAAAAATAATAAAGGCTACACAGGATAATTACTGTGTCTAACCACATCTCGCTCTGCACACAGCACTGCCAGTGCTTTTCTTGTTAAATCCCTTCCATCCCAATCACTCTGCACAGCAATGTCTCCCTGTGAGAGAGGAGAAAAAGGAGTTAATTTATCACTGAAAGTGTTTATTTATACTGAAGCGATGAAGGAAGTTTTGACCTTATGTCCCCTCTACTGTAGGCTCAGTGGTTCTAGAGAAGTCTTTGAATTGTCTTCCCACTCAGACAGCCTCAGAAGTGAAAACATCACATACCAAGACAGCCAAAAAGCAAACCAACGCATCCATTTTTCAAATCGGAAGCAATTTCAAATATGTGCTTTGTCAGGATCTATTGTAGTCTGTGTGGTCTGTAACCCCCCCTCCGCTTTCCTCCTCCTCCTGTTGTGGAGCTACTAGGGGGAGGTCTGACCCTAAGCTCCTGCTCTCACCCTTAAAACACACACCTCCTGCCTCTCCTTTATCACACACTGTTTTCCTCTCCTTTCACCTCTCCACTCTCTCTTTTTCTGGTTCGCTATTCAGCCAGCTGTTCTGCTCTGCTTCGTTTCCTTTCCAAACAAACAGCGAGCCATTTTCTTTCTCTTTCTTTACGTTTCTGAAAAGAAACTTTTTCCTGTTCTTGGTACACGCACAGCTTGGCTCTGCGTGTGTGTGAGTGACAGAGAGCAGTGAACCACAAACGACTCACAATATGTCAAATTAGGAAAAGCTAGACTGCAGCTCAGCAGTCGGTACACCTGGTTGCATTCATGTGTGCTAGTTAAAAATAAAAATCAGATAACAAACAACCTTTATAACAGTGTGTGTTTATAATATCTGCTTTGTTATAGTGTTGACATTTGCTTTTTAAGATTTTTAAAGCAATCGTTCATGACGCTAAAGTAACTGCACCTTGATTGCACATTAAAAGACAATAATCTCCTCACAATGTAGCTGTTCTCCCATTGGTGGTAGACAGAATGGGGGAAGTCAGGAAGAAGGAGAGGATAAGGTCAGAATTAGTAGTGCATCAAAAAAAAACACTGTGTTGGCTTAGTAGGGGTTCAGCGGTGGGTAAAAAAAGAGTTTAAAGTTTAACTTGGATCAACTTTGGCATGTATGTACAGTATGTTAGAAAGAGAAAAATGGAAGAAGTTAGGAAGAATCTGCTCATTTTAATGTGATACTTTTGCTGGTATGAATGCAGTGCTGGAAAGTAAGTAAGTACATTTACTCAAGTACTGTAGTTAAGTACAATTTTGAGGTACTTGTATTTTACTTGAGTATTTCCATTTGATTCTACTTCATACTTTCACTCCACTACATTTCAAAGGGAAATATTGTACTTTCTACTCCACTACATTTATTTGACAGCTTTAGTTATTCTTCAGATGAAGATTTGACACAATGGATAATATAACAAGCTTTTAAAATACAACACAGTGTTAAAGATGAAACCAGTGGTTTCCAACCTTTTTGGCTCATGACGTCTTACAAAAAGCAGTGTGTAGTCGGGGTCACATTTCATATGTCTACGAGTTGTTAACAGCTCCACCAAATAGTGATTTTCCCCTCTAAACTTCTCACATGGTTTCATTCCAATAAATGTTCAAATGATCCAATATTTCACCAAAAATCAAAGATGAGCGAAAAAGTCCAAAAACTGAAAACAGATTTGTGTATCAGAACTTTGTTTTTTCTTCTTTCCTCTCCCATTAATCATCTCATGACCCCTCAGATTTATCTGGTGACCCTTCGGAGGGGCCCAACCCCTAGGTTGGGAACCACTGAACATGCTGCTTACACACTGATCAGTATAGGGCCATTCCCAGGTCCAGTCTGACGGCTCCTCTGGTCCAGCGGCTGCGAAGGATCCTGCCCACGGTGCGCTCCGTCTTGTGTGCCAAGCCCTCGCTCGTGGGACTCCAAGGAGCCTTGCACAAGCCTCCCACATCTCGCATACAGACTAACAAGCTGACCTGGCATCCAGCCCTCATAGCAGCACTGACTGGGGGTTGGTGCTGATGCTCAGTGGTCAAATCATCTCTGTGTGAATATTTTGTCTTGGTTGTATGTTTAAACTCTCCGGGGTCACCACATGGCCGAGCTGGCTGCCATTTCACCTGCAAGATAAAGTAGTTCTCCACCAATTATACAATCTAAAGGTGCGTCCAGCCAGACTCCATTCATAAATCTCAGCTTTAAGAGGACTCGGCTGTAGGCCAACGTTGTTTCCTGCCACAACACGATTTAAATTGTTTCTGTGTTTGTCAGGTATTATTGCTCCATTCAACTGACTCATAATCAGACTAACGTACCTTGATTTAAAAAAAAAAAAAAGGCGCTAATACTGCATATGACTGCATACCATGGTGTTGAGCCACCCTAAATCACCGCAGGGGAAATTCCTTCACCGTGACAGCTCTACTTCAGTATTAATAATCTAATGATGTCATATATAATAATATATCAGTCAGAGGGACTCTGAGGGACTCACTTTACTTCAATAGCCTACTTTGACTACATTTTGCTGTGAATACTTATGTACTTTTACTTAAGTAGGATTTTAATTGCAGGACTTTACTTGTAATGGAGTACTTTTACATTGCTGTATTGGTACTTTGACTTTAGTAAAGGATCCAAGTACTTCTTCCAACACTGTATGAATGCATCACTCCTTATGGGTTTAAATATAGGTCAGGCTCTTCCCGCAGAGTCAGCGCTCAGCTCGCTAACACACACTCACGCACACACACACAAATACAGACACTGCAGTACTTAATGGGGAAGGAGTGGACAGGCCCTCCAGTGTAAACTAGTGTCAGGAAGCACTTTACATCAAGATTCATGTCAAGTTGTTTTTCCTCCTACTTGTATATTTCTCTCCCACTCTGACAACTTACTGCATGCAGCAGTCTGCTGGCCAGGAAAGATGCAGCAAGTCAAACAGGGCTGGCTGGAGTTGCCAGAGACAAGAGACATCAATAAACTGAACTGAGTGTGAGAAAAAATCAACCCTAGCTTTAAAAATGGAAACATTTTAAATCAATCTGTTCAAGAGCCATGGTAGATGTTTCCCCTCTATCTTGTCTATGTCTGTGTATGTGGGTTTGTGCATATGTGTCTAGTAGTAAAATACCACTGAGAAATTCCATACTATTCCAGAGACAACCAATGATAGCCCTGGTTAAAGTTTATGGGAAGTTCGGGTTGTTTTAGGACTTCTTTCCATGAAAGAGATTTAGCAGGAAAGTTACAGTTTCAGCTACTTTTCTTGAATAATAAATGTGTGGAGAATGACTGCAGAAAGCATTTAAAGTTTTGATGCACTTTTGATTAAGTGAAACTGCTTATTTAGAACCATAACTGGTGAAATACTATATCAGTTATTGAAAATGATGCGGTTGAGATGTAAAGTGACACCTCTGTGCTAACGAGGGAGTCCCCCCGCAGGCAGGCAAGCTCAGACTATACCTCTGTACCAGGATACCTCAGAGGGAGCTTCAGGGGCATTTACTGGTCAATGTATTCAGTGTTATGAGATTCTAGGATCATCATGTTAAGACACAGATGAGGGTGCCATTAGTGCCTGTTCTTACCTGCTTTAAAATGCATTGTTTTTAAAAGAATAGCTATATAATAATTGATGTATTATTATTTTCATTTATCAAGGTTTGTCATTGTTCACATTTGAATTAGTGGAAGTTTAAATCATTTTGTGTCATTCTATTTCTATTCTTACCAAGCACCTGTCAAGTGTCTTTCACTGAAATTTACAAAGATGAGCTGTCAGTCGAGTTGGGGGATACTATTATGATGTTATTGCGATGAAAGTTCTGTCGACAAAGTGTGATTTATTCACTGTTTGTGGTTCTCTGTTGTGGTTTATTCACAGCAAATTGAGGAGAGTTGGTGTTTGATAGTTGGTGTTAAAACACAGTGTTAACTTTGCTTTCTGACAGTGATTTTAACTGACTGAACCGTCTTATTTGTGAATCAATTCCTAACCTGGCGGTAATCATGGAACAACACTACATGAAAATCAACCTGCTACGTTATATCAAACAGTAAAACAAGTATATTTTATATAAAACATTTTGTAGATTATCACTGAAACAACAAAGGCTAAAAAGTAGCTCCATCACTGCTTTTATCATCACCTCCACCTCTGTTCATCCTCACTGCCGCACAGAGACAGAGGCAAAAATACCTCACCCTGAATTTTAGTTTTGACTGTATCTAAGTTTAAGTTGAACTTGTAAACTTTCAATTCCCCAAAAACGTGGACAGTCCATAGTTCTTCAACTCTGAAACTAAAACTAATTTTATTTCCCTGCTCTCTCCTCTCTCCTCTCTGGTCTCTAGTCTACCCCCACCTTTCTTTTCTCTGCTTTGTACCCCGAGGCTATTCAGCACAACCTCATGGCATACAGTGTATGAATATACTGTGTGTATATTCTACTGTATATACTGTTGAATGAAAAGACAGACAAGGAAAAAAATAAGGGAAAACCTAAAAGAGAGAGGGGGATGAAGGCAGAGAAAAACAGACACATGCATGGAGACAGTAGGTCAAGAAGTAAAGTTTGAGGGAGAAACTGGAAAAGACAAAATGAAACATGAGATGACACACATAAACCAAAACCATATAGATGATATTTAGTATCTTGAGTGGTCATTGAATTCAGTTTTTATCTAATAGTATTTTTTTGCAATTCATCATATCATACATTCCAGTATTTCACACAAAAAACCAGGCTTTTGCATGTCAGAAAACATGCCGGCGCTTGTATGTATGTGTCCTTGTAAGTGTGTGTTGGAGCTTTTGTACAGTATATGAGAATGTGTTTATGTGCCTCCGTTGTGTTTATGTGAATGCATGAGCGTATCTGTTGCTGTGTAAAAATTCAGGATTGTGTCCCTCCTTCTGTTTCCCAATGGCCTGTCCCCAGATACGTACATCCTCTTACTCATCCAACTTATTTCATCATGGAATGAGCCATGAGGCTCCATAAACCTTTCACCGCCGACAGGACAATAAATCTGACTGTGAAGGAGAGGGGTGAACATGAATGATAACAGGGGTGAGGCACTTACTCAAGTACATGCACTTCAAATCTGTCTCTATATGTTAGCAGCTGAGAATATTTAGGAGGCTCTCACACTACGATGAAACTCCCCAAAGGGCTGCGTCAGTGCAGATGTGTTGTTACGGTTTACAGGTAAAAGCTTGATTAAAAGTCAAGGCCAGAGAGGAGCAGATAATAGTCCTGCTGACAACTTGGAGATTGTGTGTGAATCACTGTTATTCTCACATCGAGGCAAAGTAGTGAGTCACGTTTGAGAAATTTGTTTAGAGGTTTATGTGCTGTGTCACAGGGGCGCAGTCAAAAAGTTTTATAGGTGAAGGTTGGCTAACTGGTGCTGGGAGGAGCTACGTTACTATTGTTCATGACTGAATATTTACTATTAGTTTACTAGTTAGTTATTTATGGTTTATGGGCTGGAAAAGCAGCAGACTGACTGCAAGTCAGGCGGGGCTGCGCTATGGCTGAAATTTCATAAACTGCAGTTCTCAAGGATGCAGCGTCCCCTGTGGTGCAAGAGGGAAGGAAGAGAGACGTTGGTTGGTTGTAGCTTACAGTGGTGGAAGAAGTAAACAGATCCTTTATTTAAGTAAAAGTATCAATACCACAATGTAAAAATACTTCATTACAAGTAAAAGTCCTGCATTTACTTAAGTAAAAGTATAGAAGTACTACCAGCTAAATTTACTTTAAGTACTAAAGTAAAAGTACTCATTTTGCAGAAAATCAGGCTGTGACTGATATGTTAAATAAATTTAACAGAGTAAATTATTAATACTGATGAGTCATTGCAAAAGCAGCATTTTAATGTTGTGACTGCTTGAGGTGCAGCTAGTTTGACCTGCCTTGTGGTCACAAGATCAATCTGAGGGGTCTTGAAAGGATGGATTGGGTAGGAAAGAAAAAACAACAACATAGCTACATGAATTTGGTTTTATTTTTCAGAACTTTTCTTTTCTTCTTCATTTTTTTCTTTCTAACCTTTGCATTTTTGTGAAATATTGGAGAATTTTGCCTCTTTGGGCCTCAAACAGTTATTTATTTGAAACCATGCGAGGGGAAATGTCTCTTTGGTGGAACTGCTAACAGCTCATAGACATCTGCAACATGACAAGGAGACAAATACACACTGATTGTTTGTAACGGGCCACAAGCCAAAAAATTTGGGAACCACTGGTTTAATTTTTAACAACGCAGTGTAATTTATAAGCTTTATCATGGCGTTATTTTATGTAAGATTTTAATCTGAAGTATAACTAGTAACTAAAGCTGTCAGATAAATGTAGTGGAGTAAAAAGTACAGTTTTTACCTCTGATATGTAGTGTAGTAGAGGCATCAAGTAACATAAAATGAAAATAGTTGAGTATAGTACAAGTACCTCAAAAGTACTTTAGTAAATGAACCTACATTCCTCTACGGCTAGATTATCAAACGTGTTTTCATTAATCTGAACAGTACTCATGTCTAGAGAAGCAACATCTGCCACAAGTTAAAACAAATCTAAATACATAAACTTCCAAATGCATTATGTCAACTTTTTCTCAGGTATAATTAAAATAGAGTTTTGTGGGTTTGAACAGAGTTTGTCCATATCATCACCAGCAGGTCTCTGAGGTTGAAATCAATCAATTGAAAATCACATTTGGAAAAATACTATCTCACCTGGCTAATCTGGCTTTTAGCAAACCATTATCCCCTAAAGTTGATCCAGTCAGTGGCAAAATCTCTTTCATCTTATTTGGTCTGAAAAACTGAATACATCACAGCCTCCTACATCTGTCTACAGTTGACCCTACCCGAAATATCAAAGTTAAATAAAAAAGTCACTGTAATTCCTTTTACACAGTCCATTACAATAAGTCTAATTTCCATTATCATCAACATTCCAAGCAGCCATCAGTAAGAACCACATCTGTTTCCTTATCACAGATCCCTACAGTATGACACTGATACGCCTGTGTATGAAGTTTGAGCACGTGTGAAAGACGTCACCTGAGAAAAGAACTGAGCAGTACAAAAAAGATTTATAACACTTTTTTTGTCACACACACTTAACAGTACAGGTTGTTTAGGTAAAGTGGGGATCCATTTACACTTCATTTAGGCCACATGCCAATCATCAAACAAAACTTCAATGTCACATTTACAACTATTGTGGAAAAAAAAAGAGCTAGAAACAAGATCTGGGAAAATACCTCCATACAGAAGCCGCTTCCAACAGCATGACTGAAAACAGATCCTTTTACACTATATTCAGGCCAGATGCCAATCACTGATGAAATTAGGAAACCTTTAGCTGAGAAAGGTTGCAGATCCGAACAGTAGGCTGGTCTTCAGATTTCAAAAGCAGATGTGAATGAGTTGGCCTCTGGTCTTGAAATATAATAACTTAATGGAATCAAAGTATGAATACAAAGACTGTGTAAACACAGTATCATTAAGGATAAAATGACATAAAGTCGTGCTGGAAAAATAATCATTATTCATCGTTGAAGTCTATTTTCCTTGTGTAACTGCAGTCAATATATCATTTTTAAACTGTAGGTGCTGGCACCTATACACTAGCAGATATGGATTTATCATCAGTGCATTAAAAAAGAATCAGTTTAGTCGCATTCTCTGTTGTGTCTCTGTTAATGTCTCAAAGCCATGAAAATGTGGAAAATAAGAAATTTGACGGCAAACAAAAAATGCCCCAAATACTCAAACAAACTGACTTTGATTGTAAAAATAAGGAACAGTTTAGTTTTCATGGTAAATTGCTTCGGCGTCAAGCTGTAAAACATTTGATTATGTTGCCTAAATACTAATTATGATTTCACTGTGAATACTAAAACAATATAACATGCTTTTTTGATTGATTTTTTTCTACAGTACACAATATATTGTGGATTCATGTGTTAAATTATAGCCTTCTAAACCCTTATACCCTAATAACCTTTTTTGTAATAACTTTAGTAATTGACAGTATTTCAATACATTACTTTCACATTATTCAGTTTGTTACACCTGACTTGCTTTTACATAACGAGTTCTTCACATACAATAACGGAATCAAGACCAACATCTCACAATGAGTTTTTTCATTTAAATTGTATTTTGTAAAATGCATTTTGTCAAACACATCATTTAAAAAAAATTCACATCCCTCATCTCATCTCTCATTCTCTCTCAAC
This sequence comes from Thunnus albacares, assembly GCF_914725855.1. Taxonomy (NCBI): domain Eukaryota; kingdom Metazoa; phylum Chordata; class Actinopteri; order Scombriformes; family Scombridae; genus Thunnus; species Thunnus albacares. The sequence continues at coordinate 12,339,983 of NC_058110.1, read as the reverse complement.
CGAAACTCACACAGAGCTCCTGAGGCAATAAAAAACAGTGTGTTAGTGGTATGAGCACTGCGGCTATTGGCTCACCTGGACAGGTAGAGACCTGTTTGGCTGACAGGAAGAGGAGAAGGAGGAGAAAGGACGTGGCTGGGGTTACCTGTGAGCTCATCGTGCCCCGGGCAGTGTGGTCGAAACTCACTTCACATGGACCGAGAGAAAAGTGGAGGTGGAGGTAGTAGATGTCAAGGTAAGGGTTAGAAGTACAGAGGTGATGTAGGGTGTAATTGGAAAGGAGGACATTTGATCTGATTTGATTTGATCTAATGCTGATCAAATGTTTGCTTTAAACAGCGTCTACATTTTATGAATCAAGACAATAAAATAATCCTACATGTATTTCTTTAATATATATGTACTGAACAGTACTGGCAATGTTAAAATGTTAAAATGTTTACCAAGATGCTAAAAATATTCTTGCATGCTGTTAACTAACCTGTAGTCCCTCAGGTTAACCTGTTGTGTGGTTGTCAGTATATGGTGAGGAGTTAAAGGTCAAAGGTTAAGGGTTAGAGGCCAGCAAGATGAGCAGGGTAGTAAAGAAAGAGATCTGCACATGCCTGCCTCTACGCCCCCAGGGCCTGATATCATGTTTATTCCATAAACACAGACACAGCATGTGAGGCATACACACAGTGCACACAGCATGACCCAGTGCCCTGACACACACACCATACAAATAGGTACAAACATAAAGAAAAAAAAGCCCAAACATAACACTGCATTCAAACAATCACATGACCTTTAACATGGCTACACATGCAGTGTAGGTCAGGGGATTTTTATTTCTCTTTCAGTCCAACACTTTGCTTTCTATTGCATCTCTCTTTCTCTTGCTCCTCACCTGCTGTCCATGTAGGGTGTTGTGTGCAGACTGGTTTATTCTTCCAAAAGAGTTCAAAATGACAGAAAGTTACAGAACGAGAGAATGACGGCTCATAATAAGCTACAACAAAAGCAAACTGAAACAGAAGACAGATCAAGAGAGAAACATGAGGTGTATTTGGACATTAGAGTTTATGATCTGCTCAGATTTCAGAGCCTCTGATGTTATTTATAAAGACAATGACACTAGCAGTGCCAGGAGTATAGAGCAAGTGCTCTCAACACCAACCTCATTTTTCCAGTATTTGCCAAAAATAACCCAGAATTTCAACAAGTAGTAGAGAGATTTAAACTCATCTAAACACCAAGATTTTATGTTCCCATGCAAAAGGCTCTGCTCTCAGGAGTTTATGGGGTCCTCTGGTGGCAAGGACACCTCAGCATAGCTTCCTGAAATAGAAAACTATGAGGAAAACTGGGGAGAAAATGCAAAAGAGCAGTTGATTATAAAACCAAAAGCCAAGTCCGGGTAATTTTAATAAAAAGCTAAATGTTTTTGCTTTACTGTATTCATATGATATCTTTCTTCAACCATTGTATATACAGTATTAAATCAGATTTTTATTTTCTTCTGCTATTCAGTCATTTTTAATATTGTATTTCATATTTTCAACTATTTTAATTTGTGAGAGACTGACTAAACACAGTCTTGGCAACTATGTTTAGAATTTTAACACACTGTTAACTTTTCAGAGGAGCAAACCAACCTCTGAATCTGAAAGACAGACATGTCTACAGAGTACCTGCTGGCTGCTGTTGTCAGGGTTTGCATGCTAACAGAACTGTGTCCTTGAACACACAAATCGTATTCCCATATGCACACTCACACACAGATGTGTACTATACAAGCATCCACCTTTATGTTGTAAAAAATGCAGCCAATATTAATAATTCCAGTCATAAAACTGACAAGTTGACACATGTAACATTAACCACAAGCAGGTCATGTAGCTACAAATGCATGTTGAACAAAAAAAGGATTTAAGCTCGCTGCCAACAGCAGCAATTAGATAAACTCCTCACATTTCATTTGACGTAGGTGTGAAGACATGCCAAACACAAAACAGTGTCTTTCAAAGAACTTGTAAATACTTTTCAGTGCTAACAAAGGCCAAGTTCAACTGTTGTGACTCAGAATTAGTAGATATTTGGAGGAAAAATCCCCTGTGTAAGCACTTAAATGCACCAACCTGCCCGGAAACAAGGCAGACAGAGAAGACAGAGAAGAAAAGGCAGAGAGACAAACAGGTAAAGAGACAGACATCCTTAAAACATCTAGGGTGCACAAGGTCAAAGGTCATGGTCTCTCGGTGACCCCGAGGGGCCTGTAAACACTTAGTCTGATCCCCCATGACTGAGAAAACAGCAGTGACTGACGGGACAGCAGCACCCTAACCGAAGCAACTGACAGGTCGCCACGGTGACCGACAGGCGTTGACATCATCACCACGGTAACTGACACGTGATGATTGACAGGCTGTTAGGAAATGTGTGTGAGGGATCTGATCCATGTTGAGATGGAGAGAGGAGGGATTAAGTGCAAAATGGGTTCATGGATTAGTAATCTAATCACAATATCCTCTGCCTTGATGTGTGATTACACAGTGCTTGACTTCATGAGACTTATACACTTTTATCACTCTCTTCTGATGACTAATGTGACCTCTAACAAGAAGGAGGAATATGTAACAGGTTAAGGGTGGAGGTTACAATAACCAAATAATTACACTGTGACCACTAAGATCAAAATCAGACTCAACCACAGCGTATCAGCCAAGAGAACCTTTACACAGCTGCTTTTCACAAGTATCACTCTGGTGTCAACTGCCAATCAGATTTTCATCCTTGTCACGCGATCACTGTGATTATGTTTCCTGAACAGTAGTTCCACCAAAATGGACAAGAAATTAATTGAAAGTGTGCCACTTATATTTATTTGAATGCTGACAGGAATAAAGATCTCTAAAGATGAAGCTTCAGTTGAGCTGATAAACTCTTATGTGTGTAGTTTTTTTGTTTGTTTTTCGGTTCTCAAAAAAACTGAGCAGTGCTACATAGCTAGCATGTGTTAGCTTGCTTTCTCAAATCATTAAAACAATGTAATATGCTAAATTAAGGAACATAACAAGGTTTAGTCATGTGCTGGTAAGTAATAAAGATTTAAGGTTAGTATAAACATGAGTCACTGGAAATGTGTGTGTGTGCTGGTGAAAGAGAGTGAGCAATGTGTGTGTGTGTCTTTAGTAAGGTGCGGCCGGATAACTGCATGATGCTACTTCACCCTCAGAGCTCACAAACCGCAAGCTGGCTCACCTCCACTGGAAATCACTGCCAATGCTTCCCTGGTACTACAAACACAGCTGTGAACACACAAACACGCATATACAGAGTAACCTGGCAGAGCAAACACACCTGACAGCAACAACACAAATCATACAAAAACCTGGCGTACAGAAACGCATATTAGCTGACCTGATAATAAAATGTAACCTCAATAAAAAGAAATCAAATGTAGGCCTTTTTTTTTTTGGAGGGAGGGAGCAATATTTCATATATTCATATATCAGCAACATTGTGTAAATCTGTAATTTATTTGGACCTCATAACTACAATAAACAACAGCAAAATAATAATATAAATACAGTGCTGGTGTGGTTACTGATGACATGAATTTACTGTGAATATTCCTGCACTAATGATAAGAACAAGGTGTTGGAGCTTTATCTTATGGTGGTTTATGAATTCATGTTACTGGTTTCTGGGGGAAAGAATAGTATCTGTACTGCACATACCCAGTCTACCCTGCGCTCCACCACAGGTTTCAAATTTAAAATTTTATGCATCTGTCTTACTTATCTCTTTCCTCTCCCTTATTCCCCACTCTATCCTTCACTGTCCTCCTGCCTCTCTCCAGGCTCCTCCTCCCCTTCCTGTCAAAAGGGAAATGAAAGAGGGATCATGCCACACAGAAAAGAAAAGGATTATTTGTTGGTTAAAAATCCTTCACGTCTCAACTAATCCTAAGTGTTTAAGTTCTACTAAGCTCCCCGAAAGACCGGGGAATGACAGGAATGGCTGTGTGTGTGCGTATGTGTGTGTGTGTGTGCATGAAATACTTTCTACCTCCATCCAAGCCCTAATGAAGCTCTGCTGGTGGTTTCATACCTTGCGTCCCAAAACTGACCAATGGCACACAAGGTCACCGTCCAGCCAGAGTGTGGGCTGATCCAATCAGAGGAAAGTGCAGCAGGGGTGTACGAGGTGGCCAGAGGACATGAGGAGGAAGAGGAGGAGGAGGAAGTGAATTTGCTCCCAAAAAAAACCTCCACAAACTCTTATGCTGGAGCATAATCGGATTCGGAGGGGCTTAGTGGGAATTTGCCAAGAGAAATTGTCTTATTATTATGACTTCTTTGTTTAGCGGATGCCTTTATCTTTGGGCTGTATTAGGGGGATTATTCCTTTATTCTGCACTCCAACCCATAATACTGGGAAACTGTTTCCTTGGTAATTAGGTCTAAGTGCCCTTGTTTAGTTTGCACAGTACCACGGTACAGTTATTATCCCCAGCATGAAGTGTTATCATGATTCGGTACCCCACGCTAGTTCATAGTTAAGAGGTTAAAGGAAAGAAGTAGTCCACCTCAGCGATTTGAATTGTAACTGGTTTTAAGCAGGAACCTCTTACTCTGTGGGAAAAGTCTCTGCATTGTTTTCCTACAATGGGTGAGCATTCATTAGTGAAGCCACCAGGCACAGTTAACAGTGTAAAAATTTGCAACAAGTGATGCCTACTGTGCTGGCAAGCAACAGTAAAGAACAAGAAGGATGAGTGTTAAAAATCTGTACCTGTGAAAAACAAAGAAAAAAGCGGCTTGTTACTGGAATAAAAAGTTTGCAATGTGTGTTTGAACATGGTGGAACTCACAGTCATCACAGTGTCGGGCAGTAAATCATTTCTTTTCATTTTAAACAGCATGTTTGTTCACATATATTAAACGCTTGCTTTGTTTGCTTATTAATGTCAAAGCTTGTGAACAGAGAGTTAAATGGCAACGTTTAGATTATGATTTATTTTTGCTGATCTTGACTGCAGTTGCAGAAACTCTCAGCGGCCTTCCGCTAACATAACTAGTCATTATGCAAGAGAGAATTTCTGTCATTACTTTGACAGCTGTTTATTTTGATGCTTTGTCTTGTTAAAGACATGAGTGGCTTGACACTCAAGATATGACACGACATGTTATGTGTATCTGAATGCGCTGTTATGGCTTTTGTTTCATACTTTCCTTTCAGCGCACTAATCCACCACTACAACACCGTCTGACACCAAGGAGGTCCTGGGTGGCTTACACTCCCAACCAGGGTAGCATTAAATCAGTGTTAGTAAATGGACCCTTAAACCCTGCTTTTCTGCTTAAAGATGCTTTAGGAAAGCATTAGGCAGGTAGACTGACAGGCAGGGAGACAAGAGGGAATCCACGCTCTAAACTTTGAGATGCAGCAGTGGTGATGATAGTGTAGGCGAGGTTTCACTATGGTACGGAGTCTCCTGTCAAAGAATTTGCATAAACCCAGAAAAGGTATGGGCTGAATTCTTGCATTACTGTGGATGAAGACGTTACACCTGCTTTATGATATTAAGTCAAAAATAAATGCAAGTTATGTGGATGTAACGCTTGTTATACATGACATACATATTCAGTCCAGAAATGTGTCAAATATGGAAAATATTTTCGCCAACGAAAACAGAAAGCAATGCCAGTATTACTACACCAAATCCAAGGTAAAAACCAAGAGGATGCAGAGCTCAGGATAATGCATTTGCCAAGAAATTGCAGCACACAATGTTACCTTGGAAATAATTAAGATAGAGAAACATGCCTCTCCCCACAGGAGATCATCAGTCAGTCCAAGTGAGAGACAGAGAAGATGGAGAAACAAGGAAACAAGTATTGAGAGGAAAATGGGAGCTGGAAGAGGACGAACTGGGTAAACATCATTTTAGAGTGATGGTTATCACACCTGCAGACTAAACTTGGCAGACAGAGTTACATTTCCGCAGCTGTATCAACAAGTATCAACAATTGTAGGAAAGGAATGCATGTATTACATGTCTCCTTGTCTTACAGTTTAATTCAGTTAAGGAAACAAACACAAGGAATAGCGTGAAACTATTGGCAGGACTGTGCACTGCGTCATATGCACGAGACAAACAGAATGGGGATCCAACTGTTCCATAGCACAACTAGAGATCGGAAACTCCACAAGGTGCCTTTAAACTCGGTGGCAATGACACAGTTTACATTTCATTTCATATGCATGAACAACTTGTAAAACTATTCATTTGTTCCACCTATGAACACATATAAACATATATATTTCCCCAAGGTAGGTTCATTGTACAATTGAATGATGTCTGATGGGTATGGCTTTCAGATTTTCTCCAGACCACAGAGCAAGAGAGGGAGAGAAATGGGGTTTCATAGGATAATAACAACCGTCTAAGTGCTTTATCTCTTGTCTCATTGTCTCTGAATCCCAAGGACAAACTGCTGCAAGCAAACACGGCCGGTCACAGTCTGTCAGCTAAAGCCTTGTTCACCCTCTAATGACTTTAGATCCAACATCCATCTCTAACCACACCAAGAGGAACACACACACACACACAAACACCTTCAGTATGTAGCTGTATGTGCCTCTCCATCTACAACAGGCAGCTACACAGAAACAACTGCACATAGTAAATGCCTGTGTCCCCACAAACATGCAGTCACCCCCGTCATGGCTAAATGTGACCATCAGTCTCCAGGTGGTTTACAGTCTAAATGTGTTGAGGCTAGTAGAGCGCAACAAGGACAGGTAAAGACGCACGGCAACAGCTGTTCTGACTTTCTATCACATTCCTCTTCTCTCTACCGCTTTTTCTTTCTTCACCTCCCTTCTCTCTCTCGTTCTCATTGTCCAACATTTGTCCCACTGCCTTTCTCGTCTCTCCTGAGGACGCACTGCTGCCTCGGAAACACAGAGAGGGTGTCTTACAAGAGAAAAGTGCAAGATTTTAAACAGTAATCTAGTCACTGACTGCGTTTTACTCTCGATATGAATGCAAAAACAGATTCATTCTCTTTCTAAATCCCTCTTTTTCTCTCTCCTGTTTTTCAGCCAACGTTTTTCACATCCTTCCTGTGTTTGACCCTCTCCTGGTTTAACTCCTCTTGGCTCGGTGATAAAGGAAATACCTGTCTTCAGCTGACACACACAGGCAGCGCAGAGCCGAAAACAGTCACACACAATGTCTGTTACACCAGTGACTCCTTGAGGCAGCGCTGCTCCAAGGAAGGATGGTAATGTTGGTTGGTCAGTTACTCTGTTGGTTTAATATACTGGTCCGAAATATCTCAAACTGCCTGCTATAATATTGTGATCTCATGGCTTTTCAGTCATGTGATCACATGATTTAAAATTGCCAACCCTATTAAAACACTGACCATTCCTGTCTTTATACTAAATGTGCAAGTGTGACATTGTGCAGAGCAAGGTCATGGGAGAAAGTGGGATCCCTAAAAACTTGGTATTTCGGTGCCTTACATCCTGCGTCACACAGTGTTGTGTGTCTGACGCGTGTTCTCGTTGGCTTGTGTTGGGTCATCTCATCACTTTTTGGATAAGCTAGCAAAACTGTAACCCAAAAAGTTGTTTATTAACCTAATCTTTGCCTAACCTTAGTAACCTACGTTATTTGTACAAAACTAAGGTGACTCACGCTCATGGAAAACTCATGAACGTGTACTCACAGCACGGGCGACAGTCACAGAGCTAACCGAAGCGTGCACCGCTACATCCTGCAAAACCTCGCCCATCCGAGTGAAATACCAAGTTTTTAGGGAATCCCAGGAGAAAGTGGCCGCACTCTCCTGGGTGACTGCATGAACCAGTCAAAGTTCAACTACATTGAACACTGAGGCTAAACTTGCTGACCCCTACCAACAACATTACAGCAATGACAGGAAGCTAAAATTATGGCTGTTCCATTTTCACTGTAGAGAAGAATGGAGGAGATTTCATGAGTATGTGAATTCCTGGAGTTACTCTACTCTCCATCCTACTTGATTTTTAAAAAAAGCATGGCAGAAAATATGAGAGAGGAATGGTTTTAGTACATTTTAAAATTACTATTGTGATTGTTGACGTTCAGATGTCTGTAGCATCCTACTTAGCTGCTTTGTAAGATGCGTAATACTTCACATATTGCGCTTCATTCTGCCTTCTAACTCACACTTTTAACAATGTGTGCTTGCTTGTGCAGCGTGAATGAACATACTGAATGTATGAATGGACAGAAGAGATGTGGATTGAAATGCTTTTATCCATATTTTGAGACTAAACCATTGGAATTCACTTATAACCGAATGTATTGAAGCTGATCACAGCTGCCATTATCCATCAAACCAAATGACAAAACTGCAAATAAATGATTTTGGGTGGAGTATTGTTTTAAACACAACATGTAAATAAGATAGGTTTAATGTTGTTGGAAGTTTTTTTTTAGTTGTGTTATCTGTTATTTACTTTGTAAGATATACATTTGCAAACACATTTTTGTTTCTATAAAGTTGATATCGTCTAAATGCAATAAATGCAATCTGATGCTACTGCTCGCTTACACCCACCAAATACACACATACGAAGCCTAAGTACCCACACATGAAGCCAACCGCAACACAAACAAGGTGCGCGATATGCTACAAATGGAGAAGATAAAACGGAGCAGAGTGATGGCGGAAAATCTCTTTTCCTGACTCGGCAGGTGCTCTGACACGGTACAAAGAGCATCTGTCACTCACACAGAAAATAACTGGGGAAAGACTATAGAAAATCACTGTATACAGTCCAGCAGTGGAGCTGACACACAAACAGGCAGGTATACCTGAGTTCAGTAGATGGATGTAAATTCACACGTAACACACACACACACGATAGAGCACATAGATAGAGCTTTCAGATGGACACACACACACACACAGCAGAGAGAGAACCATGTCTTTAATCAAGCCTAGTGTATCTGTCAACAACACTGTGAACACAGGGCTCCACCACAACAGAGAAGCCCCTGTAGGTGTATGTGTGTGTGTGTGTGTGTATGTGCAGACATGACCAAACAACACACCCCTCCATCCATCATGTCGACAGGACAAATAAAGTGGAACTGGTCTTTAAGTAAAGGGGACACGTGTACTGTAGCCTGTTGGCAGAGGCCGACTTTACAGGAAGGGCTGGAATGCAGCATCTGTTAACTCTGCGTGATATTAAATAAAAAACCTTTTTGTGATTAGTGTTGAGTTTAATATGAATCATGCATGTGCAGATGCTTAGAAATTATTTTTTCAGCCCTTGAAAGACACCTAAAATACACTTCTTGTATCTAGCGAAGCAGGTAAATGCTATTTGTCTGAAATTGCATGCAAACATAGGTGCATGCAGAACACACACACACACACACACACACACACACACACATACACACATACCAACAGGTTTCTCTTGGCATACAGTCAGATGCAGGCGGAGATGGTGCAGACAAGCTTTGATGTGGATATCAAAGTGTTGTGCGAAGCTGTAAACAGATAAAAATACATTAAACTGTCATGTTAGTGTACGTTTAAAATGAGATCTATCAAAGTATGAGTGAAAATAAAGATGGATGACTTATTGCACATAGAAGAAGCTCAGATGTGGAATCAGAGATTAAAGTTAAAAACAAATGCTTTCAACTTCAGCTGGTTACTGAGGCTTCTCTGTATCCCTTGGTTCAAATAATGAATACAACCAAAAGCCAAAGAACAGCAGTTGAAACAATCAATAAAGGACTAAACACATTTCAATATGTGTAGCCAGCAAAAAAAAAAATATTGAATGTCTAAATGATTTAAATAATTCCTGGTTGAAAAGTGCACTACTAATGAAAAACAGTAGCAACAGAGTTTGGTGCTGAGTGCAGAATTTATTTCTGTGGTTGGAGCTGCAGTGTTGTAATCAGTATGTGGGTCAACATCCTGATTACAGTCCAGCATCGCATTCCACTTCTGTTACAGTCAGCTGTGATTAGCATGTGGGTGAGCCCATGAGCCTGCAGGGTGTGTGTGGTCATACCTGTGTGTGTGTGTGTGTGTGTGTGTGTGTACACCTGCCTATGAGCGTCTGAGTCTAAGTGTGTGTGTGCCCACTGACTTCTGTGTCTGCAAGGATGTGATTATGACTTTGACTTTCTGATAAAAACACACACATCTGGAAACACCAAAATGGCATACTGGCTGTGAACGGTGGCTACATCTGCCACTGACGGAGCTCAGTCAAGCTCCAACTTCTTCCAGAGTTGAACTGACAGCACAAAGGAAGCAGCACGTCATTTGTACATTCTTTTTCGTTTAGATGCTGATGTGCGCTGTGGAAACCCTCCTACATCAGCTGTCAAGAGCTGTCACTGAGTCTGGCCATCACTCAGGACAGTAACAGGCTGCAATGAACTGTTAGGTCTGCAGAAAACATTACTGTTGCCAACTTGGCCACCATTAAGCACTTATACGCCTTCGTACACCTTGTGCGCCAAAACTACCAGACACGAGAACATGCTATCATTCTCATATGCACATAAAACCACCTCCGTATGTAGAGTAACTTATTATTCACACAATATTTATTCCAGCATTCTTTGCACTACCTGCACTGTCTGATCCACAACCCTGAACTGTGCATAGTAACAATATAAACCTTGATATAAATGTTTTGTTGTCCTGTACTTTCCTGTATATAGTTGCTATATTTTTAGGGCTGCAACTAACAATTATTTTCATTATTGATTAATCTGTTGATTATTTTCTCAATTAATCGATTAGTTATTTCATGTCAGAAAATGATGAAAAATCTTGATCAGTTTCCCAAAGCCCAAGATGACATCATAAAATGTCTTGTTTTGTCCCGACCAACAGTCCACAACCCAAAGATATTCAGTTTAATGTCAAACAGGAGTAAATAAACCAGAAAATATTCACATTTGAAAAGATGGAATCAGAGAATTTGGACATTTAAAAAAAAAAAATGATTATATCGCCAATAAAGCTGATTCTGATTGTTATTTATTCTACATAAGTGCAACATATTTCTGCTAATATAACCAGTCTATGATAGCAACTTTTAACTCACACTAGAAAATGTACCTTACTCAACTTTTTATCAGTTAAACATTAAGTAATCCAAAACCCACAAGGAGTCCCGGGACATATTAACCTGCATGCAGCTCGCCTTGTCAGTCTGCAAACATGCCCACTTGTCCCCCCTTGTGTGTTTGTGTGAGAGCCCGCCTGTCTTTGTGTGTGTATCAGGTGTGTATCAAATTCAGCCTTTGCTAGGGGTGCAGACGTTTTCCATGAACGTGAGTTTGGACGATTACCTGCATTACCTGGACCTGATTCCTATCACCTGTGCCAGCTCTCCTAACACTCTACGTAATCTCTGTCACTGCCAAGATGAAAGTTACACCATCTGATATATTTGAGCACATTATCTGCATATCACAACAACAACCAGAGGCAGTGAGTGAGAACTTTCAGGGGGCCCCAAATTGAAGAGAACCAAAGTTTTCTAGGAGATATCGCCTCTTTAAGAAACCAAGGATTCAGCAATGATTCACCATAATCTTGCCTGTCAAATGGGAGCGTGGAAAGCTTAGTTTTCCTTTTCAATGTGCTGACTTTGGTGATTTCTCTATGAGAGAAGTGCCACTATGTGTTGAAAACAAAAGTTTAAAAATTGCAGATGAAATATGAAAAGCCTTAAAAGAAAATACAGATGTGGAAGTAGGAGACAGGAAAATCTAAAAGTGAAGCAAAACTTGGCACAAAGTCTTCTCTTTATTGGCTGTGATAAGACTGTATAGGGTGAAATTGTGGTTCACAGCTTTCATACTCTAGACTTAATGCTTATCTGTTGCGGGGAGAGGTCATGGGGAGTAAGAAGGGAGTGAATTGGGGGACGGTGTGGAAAGAAGGCAGTCAGAGGGAGAAAGCAAAGCAAGAAGAGTCCAAGAGCACCATCAGCTAAATTAAATCGAGAGGGAAAGGGCGTCATGAGAGCACGAGACCACGGAGGAGGAACAGAGAAACTGTCACATAAATCTGCAGCCTCTTTTAGATAATAAGCTAAGTGAAGAATGGAGAAAATGAAAAGTATGAACACTTTTCACTTAACCCCTCAGTTAATCCGTCCTCACATGGAAATGGCTGCCTCCTCCGTCATTCAGTTTCATCACAGCTCCAGGCTGGTTTTTTCTGTCTATCACTTCACTTTCTTTGTCCTTCTCTCCTTTTCCATCCATCTAAGAGGCCCCCTCTCTCCCACCTCTGATCATGGTCCATTGTGGCATGCTGAGAGGCAGGTTCAGACAAGCCTTCTGACCCCTAAGCTTCAGGCTGAATAAGCTTTACCTGCTCACTAGTGTTTATGAGAGACCTGGTGACTTTATAAAGGCTTTGCAATTGTGTCACAAATCTCCAATCAACCATGTCAGGTTTTATCATGGAAGCCAAGTGCAATTGGATTTGCTTTGTGCAAACAAATAACCACAAGAGGAAGAAGCAAGCTGGGTGAAAGAAATAGCCTCTATTTCATGCAGCTGGAAACTTTCATACAGTATTTCTTCCTCTGACACTGCTTTACAACAACTCCAAAACAAAATATAGAAAGAAATATTATAGTGTAGAGGACATTTTCCAGCTAAAATAAATTAAAAAACCCCAATATTTATTGCAAAAATGAAGCCACATCCAGGCATTCATTGTACATCCAAGAATCTACTGTAAAAAGTCATTTCAAATAGCTCAACTAAAATAAACATCCATCTGTTTTATAATTATATAATTAGTCTCTATCCACACACACACACACACACACACACACACACACACACACAGAGAGAGAGAGAGAGAGAGAGAGAGAGAGAGAGAGAGAGAGAGAAAACACTCACACAGCTTCTTAGAAAGAAGTTCCTTTAGAAACTGGACCTCTCAGAGCTATAATGTTAGTCTCAGTAATAACTGTCACTTCTGTTGGAGCTGTGACTGGATAAATAGCACAGAGTTCTCTCTGTCTGCTCACAGGTAATTTTAATTAATCTCTGTTTTTCTTCTAAGCCCGTAAATCCTTCTGTCACACATTACGTCAGTCGATGGTCTGTTTCTACACACCTGGCAAGTTATAAACTCCTGTAGTACCAAGCATATTTTTATATTTAGAGCATTGTGTAATTCTAATAATAAATCGATTACTACATCTTATTAGTTATTGCTAAGTGACAAAGAGAGAAATAGGGATTGCTATAAGCTACTTTCCCCACAAAGGTGTGCTGATTTTTATTCTTAGCTCATATTTTAGAAAACTGTGCACCTTTCTGCTCTTTATAACATGTTGCACTGTTACACTGGTAATGATCTTATCTGTGTTTATGTCTTGCATGTTAAGTATCGTGATGAAAATGCTCCTCATCAAGACAAATGATTAGTTCCTTGCAGCAGTAATGCTGCCATGTTAGCAGAATGGGAAGAATGAGATAAGCTCCTGTTATTTCAACTTTGGGATCATTCATGCATCATTCTGGTTGATGGTTAGATGGTTACACCCAATGTTGGCCTGAGTATACTTAATTAAATTAGCTGTTTTATTGCATTACATATTTAATTAAGTCATTCTCAGCTGAAACTGAATGGAAACCAGATGTTTGTCTTGTATACCAAATAATATCAAACATACAGTACAGATGTTTGCTGTAGCTATCTCACAACAGCTGTGTGTGGAGGGTGTGTTTGTGTGACAGCTCAGCCTCTGACTGATTTAAGAACTCAGCTCCAGTTTTCATCTCATCTCTAAACGTTCATGAAGTGGAGTAATAAAGGCTAAAAAAGGAGAACATTTTTTTTGTTGAAGTTGAAATATTTTCAACTTGTACAGTGGCATCTTTTCCTCGATTTGCACCACCCAGGACACTATCATGTCTACTCATGTCCAACTTTATGATTTTTTTTTTTAATCCCTGTGAGTTACAAACACTCAACAGGTTTTATCCCTTACAACACTTCACTTTAACTGTTGCAATTGTTTTATTCATGTATCATCTTGTATGCAGCAAACAGCGCTAGCTAGCTTAGCCAACTCTCAAGCAAGTGTGAGCACATTTATTGAGCCCACTATACAGATTTGAAGAAAAATGTGATTGTTTTTCTACTGTATATTAAAGATCATTTAGTGCCACTATCAAATTCTAAAGTCTTATTTTTCAGGTCCTGATGGAGAATGGAAGTCACACATGCAGGCATCTGTATGGTCCTGGATATGGATGTGTTGTACAACATGTTCGTGTTGGTAAGCAGTAAATCTCCTCACAGCTCAATGAGCTGACAGAGGAAGGAAAGGTGTGATGGATGGAGTGGGAGAAAAGAAGATGGGAGGATAAGCGAATGAAGGAGAAGGTCATGCGTCCCACAAACACCAGTTGGGGAAAGAAACAGCTGACTTTAGGGCAAAAAGGTAGAAGCAAGGTATTTTGTTTATGGTGGAAAAAGCAGAGCTGGGAATGCAATTTGTAAATGTCCAAAGTGTTGATGGAAAAATTAAGCCACCTGAAACTTGCTGCAGAAAAATGCAAGTCAAATGAGATGACATATGGTGTATTTAATGTTTGGAAAGGTTAACGGTTCAGAGTTTTGAGGCTGTTATTCCATATTTGACCCAAAGAATTTAAAATCATTACAGAAAACTTTTGACCCAGGCGAGCTGTACACGATAAAATATCTGCATTCAGTGAACAAGGGGATGAAGAGAACAGTGATTCAAAAATCTGCAAAACAGAAGTAAATAGAGTCAAAAGAGTCTTGTGTAACTGCCTGCTGGAGACACTGAGACTCTGAAAAACACTGGTCACACTTCAAATGGTTCCTGGAAATATTTTGTATTTGAAAGGTGAAACATTTCAAAGTCCCGAGGCTGTTATTTAGTTTGCAGTATGCACAAATAAAAAATCTCAAGGTTCCAGCAGAATCATAAATAAACATAATTTCTTGGTTGAGCTATACATACAAGACTAATCATATAGAATATATGACTGTGTGGGATTCAAACCCATAACCCTTCTTAACCAGCTGAGCTCTCACAGCTTTCTGGGTTCACACACAGAATAATTATATGGCAATATGCAGCTCAGATGAGACTGTGCAATACAGTTTTAATAATAGAAAATGTTTGTAGGATATTTTTATTTAATAATTTTTAATCTGAAACAATCTGCAAACATATCCTTTAAAAATAGATGGATATAAACACACACGCTGACAAGGAAACCACTACAAAGACTTACGCTGGAGCAGCTGATTGAAACAGAATCCCTGTTACTTCATCTAAAACAGGCATCCTTCTGTGGAAATTATTTCAAACAAGCTGCAGGAGAGACCCCTTCAGGGGCTATTATCTCTTTTTATGTGTGCTTATTTGTCTCTATGCCTTTCTCTTCTTGAAATGCACAAATACTGATACATTAATAAACACAGAAAACAGGAGAATCTCACTTGCAAGACAGAGGGTCTGTGCAGCAGAAGAGAACAGATTTCGCTCTGGGCTTGATGCTGGTTCAGAAACATGGGCCAGTGCTCCAGAAGAATGTGCCAGCAATAGAAGAAAAGCAATGTCTGTAAAAATATAATCATCCTTAAATGCCCCAGAGTACATCAGGCTTGTTTGTTCAACTTTATAACTCTGGACTGTTTTAGCAGAAATCTTTGTGGGTTTTATTTCCATGACGTATTTCTTATAAGGATATTCCAGAGACAAATGCACTTTTTTTACTGTAATACTTTAATATTTTCTTTTTTTACTTCTTGACCCTTGCTGTTTTCACCATTGGCTGCCTATTATGTTATGTAAAGGACCACCATCTAAGAAGTATAACTACTGAAATGTCCACATAAGGTTAATCCACGTAAAATCTCCCTTATCGTTTTTTTTTTTAATTGAGGGATATGCCCTCTAGGAAAGCACAGTTAAGCAGATGTGTTACCAGGATTTAAAAACACAAATAAACCAATAAATGTGGGTGAAATAAGCATTTAAAATGGACAAACAGGACATGGAAAAGGACAAAGAACTTGAGCAGATTGACAATTCCCCCATTATACCTCCTAGTAACACTGCATTAGCTGCATTAATTTGTCTGGTATCAATATTTATTTCTCATTACAGCCTGAGCTGCGCTGCCAGGTGGAACCAGAGAGCATCTTGCAGGAGAAATGAGAGACCTATCTAGATCTATCCATCTGTGACACAAATGAGCGTCAAACACAACGATGCTCTCTGGGAGGATTGTTTTATCGACCGTTTATACTCTGACATTCAGCGACTCATATTCACATGTTCCAGCTGCTGGTGTCTATTGGAGCAGTTTAGTGTTTATCACCTCGTTTGATGGCACCTCAGAAAGTAAACACTCTTCCTGGGAGGAAAACTCTACAAGTCTAAATTCATTGACTTGCTTGGATATTTATTAAATCCTCTTACTTTCCACGCCTGGGTCGCAAAACTCCATGATATTCAGTTAGTTAAATTTTTTGTTCAATTTTCCAGCTACAGTAGATGCTGCAGATATTCCAATCAATATAGCAGCTACTGTGTTTATGCATGTGAGCGTGCCTGAAAAAGCAAGAGAGTGTACTTTATGGTGCTAACGGTTGTGTTTGCCAAGCATGACGGGCACCTTCACCGACTCCCCAGACGGATGAAACTCACACCAAAATGCTGATGACACAGGGCCTCCCATGCCAGCTGGCAGGGGCCCTTCACGACCTCTACACACTGAGAAAAAAAAAAACATGTCACAATCCTAGAGTCTGTTTATCTCCATATATTGTTTCACCTGACACACACACACAAACACACACAGCTAAACCGACTGCGAACGCGAGTAAAAGTATGTGCGGACATGAAAGAATAAACTCACACACATGCATGTAAAGACACGAGATACCACATGACAAGATGGAATTTTATTGATGCCAGAGGAGAAATTGTGTTGTACATTACAAGAAACATGCACATCTGCACAGCTATATTCTCTTCTCTTTGCCAAAATCTGGAGGCTGAACTCTTGGATGTTTGACAAAGAGAAATAACTATTAATATGTTTTGCTGGCTCAGCAGGCAGAGGGGCATACTGTATAGAGATAAACACTCAAAGGACACAAAAGACTCAACGCTCTCAAACTGTGACTGAAAACATCACAAGTTTCTCCTCAGGAACACCTCTTATTAGCACACAGGATGTATGAGGATGTTTTGCCCTGCATAAGAAAGACAATGTCCCTCTCTCTATTTCTCTCCCTCTGTGTAAAACACACACACACACACACACACACAGCTCCCTCTATCCCCCACTGCTCCGCCAATTCCAAACCCAAAACTATGCTATCCATCGGTCCTCCACATCTGATGTTTTTTTCACGCATAGGATGTAAACGAAAACGAACACAGATAAACAAACACGAGCACACAACAGTGTTTCAAAATCAGCAAATGCTTCCCTTCTCCTGGGTCAAGGCCATTAGTTTGGACCACCATGCTGACTGGAAGACCATGAAACCATCCATGAAACTAAATCCAGAAGGGGCCACAACAGAGAAACACAAAAAACATGTGCACGAAAGCAATCGGATGCTCAGAGGCACATGCACACACACACACACAGACAAACATGCGCACACAGGCACTTAAATGATAGGGGACCTTGTAAAACTCTTAATCCCAAGTCAAGCTTCAAATAAAGTTTATGGACTTTTTGACACCCTTGACAAGATGTCCATTGGCGCAGCTGAATTAGAATATTTTATGGAAATTATAATTTTATAATACTACATTATTTTAAATGTAATTTATGTTATGTGTCTTGTGAACTTGCCACTGCTGACAGACTTTTCTCTTAAACCTGAACACGTCCTCTAATACTTTTCACCAAGAGTTTCTTGGTTTGGTACCAAAACAGGCATGCCTGACTTACGATCCTCAATCGTCTGCCAGTTTACCAGAATCACTTTCAGGTTTCCTCATGTTCCTCCCAAACCAAAGCTTTTATTTGTGCCACAAAAGAAGCTGCCATCATTTTGGTTTGTCAGTGTGGTTTGTCTTTCTGTCAGAAGTTCTCCCCTCCTGAACACAACCTGAGAAAAGCTCTTCCTTCTAAACCTCATTATAAAAAACAACACATTCGTGAGCACAAGCGTGTACATATGCTTGTACTCATGACTATAGTTAAAATACAAGTAAGCTAATCCTGCATACACAAGTCCAATATTGCACTTTGTCAAAAAAAAAAAACTGTGACAATAATGACCGATGACAGTTATGAGCATAAGTTAGAGAGGGATCTCCAGAAGAAGAGTGTGAGATGTTTCCCTAATTGCTCTGTAAACAGCAAAATGTATGTGGAAAGTGTTTGTGTGCAGGTAAATCCACACACCAAGACACCAGCACACCTCTGGAAACACCAAGCAAAAAACATGTATAGAAATTTAAATGTAAGAATAACTGAAACTGTCTTTTCTAATCTCTGAATCAAGGTATTCTGAGTTGAGGAAACAGTAAGTTAAATATTTAGTTTGGAATAGTGTGGCTTTATCAAGTCAGCAATCCTAGCACCGTGCTGAGTTTGTGTGTGTGTGTGCGTGTGCGCTTGAATTAGTAATAAATCAATATTTGACTATATGCTTGGCCCGTGTGTGTGTTTTGTATGAACTCTATTACTGCGATGTTTGTCTATTGTGTGTCTTGTGGCTGTGTGGGTGTGTGAATTTTAAAACGCGACTGCAGCAAGCGCCAGTACAGTGTGTACATCAGTATATCTGTATCGAGTGTGTCCATATTCAGTGTCTTTATTCAGCAGTGTGTGTGTGTGTGTGTGTGTGGTTGTGCGTGTGTGTGTGTGTGTCCTTAGTTTTTTCCCTGACTCAGCTGTTTGAGTGATCCAGAGATCAAAGTGTGGAGAGTCAGACGAACACTGCAGCAAAGTTTCAGCAGCTGATGAATAAACATGAGGCAGGAACATTTATGCAACTTACACATACACACATCGCTTTAAGAGCAGCGAACAATACGCAAACACCACTGCTGCTGAATCTCAACATAGGTGCAGAGGGACGAACACGGACACACACCGTGCAGGGTCGTTACGTCATACTTGTACGCATTTTTTTTATAAAGTGTCAAACACAGTAAGAGCAGAATCGTAGCACACATACTGTTGACACACAACAGTGATGTGTGTGTGTGTGGTTGTGTGTCTCGTTAAGTAGGTCTCAGCTCCTGCCTGTTTGTGTTTGTGCTTAGAGAGTCATCAATCCTGCATTTAGGAAAGACAAACATACACAATGTCCCCGCAGTCTGAAACCCACCCTGGATGAAACAGTTAAGACACACACTGACAGACCCACTTAAATGCACAAGTGTATGAGAGAGTAAACACACATTCATAGTCCTCTCTCTCTCTCTCGCTCGCTTTCTGCTGCACCCCATAATGAGCAGAAATCTTTGGCAAACACTCCACTGATGGATTAAGTTTTATGGACTTCGGTAGCTAATAGCAGATTAATCTCCAGACAGACCAAACAATAGAGGGTATTATGGTAGAGGGGGGGGAAAGAGAGAGAAGGAAAAAAGGTATAGAGAGAGAGAAACAGTAGCAAAAAAAAATCAAATTTAAACTGAAATCTGTAACTCTCTGCATCTTACATGTTATGAAGGAAAGGTGACAAAACATCTAGTTTTTTTAAGTTGTCTGTTGTTTTGTTTTTGCAATTAAAGCCCAACTGATACGTTTCCATCAACCTCCAGACAAGCAAATCATATTAATCTACAAGGATGTAACATTTAGATTTATAAATCTAAATGTCATAAAGGAACTGGCACTTTAATATTTAGATTTAGGTTTTAGTTACACAGTTACAATTAGCATTTACATCACATTTAGTGATGTTTTACAAGCCTTCTAAATCTAAAATACCTTATTTTAAAAAGTTAAAATTCCTTTTTTAATCGTTGCTTGGAGCTACTGTAAATGTGGCAAAAATGTTTTGTTATTTTAAGCATGTTAAGCTTTACAAATGGCGTCTGATACATATTTCGTATTGAACAGTGTGTGTATGGTTCCCAGATGCCCTCTGAGCAAAGCACTGATCTAATATGAAATATGGATTTGCAGCCTTCTCACTGGCCTCAGTATTCAGCACATGTAGATAAAAGCCATAAAAAATTTTTAAGTAGGCTACTGCATAATCCTAAACTCATTATCCACTGCAAAATTATATACATCATGTACTGACAATGTCACACTTAAATCCACAGTTAGATGACACACACACACACACACACACACACACACACACACACAGTATGAATCACTGAGCAGTGTAATGATAGGTGTGTCCGGCGCGGCATCTCTCCAGCCATCGGTTTGACTAATGAAAAAGCAAAGCTTATCAATGAATTATGCATCACACATTTTATAAAACGCTCCACTGCATAGATTATTAATACATACACACACACACACCCATACGCTGCACACATGTATAGACAGACACGCACATATGCTGACACAAACACAAAAAATGCTGAAATGATCAAAAATCTCTAAAAAAAAAAACATGCGCAAACAAAAAAGTCAAAAATAGTGCTTATTGAAGGTTATATACTGACTAATGCTGCAGTCTGCTGAAATAATGAATGTTCTGCAAGCATTCAGCCAGGCTAGTAGCATGTTTTAGCTAAAACAGAATAACCAACACACTCCAAAAAGTGGTGCGTAATTGACAGCATTTAATGTATAATACATAAAATTGAAAGTTGCCAAACCGAAGGCCTTAACTGAATGGTCATCCAGGTTAGTCATCAAAGTCAAAGGCGACTGGATTTGATGATCAAAACAGCATATCCAGTTCATAATACTTCTAGAAATTTTCTACTAATAATACATAACATAGACTCCAAATTGTGCAGCTTGTGTTTGAGACAGAAAATCTAAAAATCTCAGAGAAACGTAAGATGTAGATGTTAGATAAATCCTTGTCAATGCCCTGCAAGAGTTGGACAGGTGGCTGCTGAATTCCAGCAATTCCTTCTGTAAACGTGACCCGTTATGCTGAGAAATAGTGTTGTCCGTCACAACTGTATAACCATGTCAGTGTCCATCATAATGAACTGTGATGACAAAAAAAGCATCATTCAGATTTTTTTTTATTGTACAGCAGAGCAAAGAGTACTGCACGGTCTACAGTCTTGAGCCTAAAGAGGAAGACGGCAGCTGTTGCAGCAAAATCCATTACTCTGCTTTTCATCTACATGCTCATTATCTCCTAAATACTCACTTATTATAAGTTACATGGCTGAAGAAAGCCAGATTTATGTTTTCTGTTATGTCATACAAAGGCCTGAAGAGACCAGAAGATGTGTGTGTTGTCATGTAGAGAACCTGAACTGTAGCTTAGTCCCAGCATGCTTTACAGATGTACATTTGACAAAAGGTTAATGGTGAGGCAATTACCTGCTGACAGAAGAAGAGTTAAAGCCGAACAAAGAGAAAATACCTAATAGATTTATGTGAAAAGAGTAGAGGGTTTTAAGCACTCAGCTGCATTTTAAAGCAGTGACTTCTGCTTTGAACATTTATATTGAGGCTGTAAAGTAAAACTAAAACAAACAAAACTGTGAGTACTGTGAACCCAGTTTATTGGCTATAAATACAGTCAAGCACAGGGTCAAGTATCAGGTTTTGAATTTGTGTTGTGTGTAAAGTACAAACCATTACAGGCCTGAAAATGTGTTTTGAAATGAGTGTGAATTACAAAAACTATGACAAAAACATATTAAAATAATTTTTTCACAACAAAAAAGGACGATGTTTTTAACCATTAAAAACTAAATTATAATGTCTTTTCTTATCCAGCAACCTGCACATCCTGACTGGTAAAACAAGATCTATCCACTACCCAAAAACATTTCCTCAGAAGTTGAATTAGCTATGTTCCTCCTTAACCTGATGCACAAATAAAAATCAGCATCTTACATTTCAGCAACATGTCTCTGCTAATGTTTGCTACAGACTATAGGAAGGTAAAAAGTAACCAATTTATAGACTAACTTCATTTACAGTCCCTCTGGAAATTGGAAAAGACACAACAGCAAAACAAAAACCACTAAAAAAAGGTAAGCTAGCTATCTGAGCTAAGTTAGTGTTGCATTATCAAGGACTGTGAATGTGAATCTTTTTGTGTTTAGTTTGTATGATATCAGTAAAATGAGTGCAGGCTTGATGTACGGTGTCAGATTACTGGGGTGAACGTGCAGTTGCAATCAGGATCTCAAGTTAGCTCGCTCCATTTTGAAAACTGTCTTTCGTAATGAACAGACTTTTTATTAGATGATCTTTTTCTGTGCTTTAGGTGTGGGATAATGCATTAATGGATGACGGGGAGGCCAGAACTGTCCAATGTGCAGCAGAGAGGTGATTATAGACACCTCAAAGGGCATTATCCCGCTTACACCATGGTCACTTGCCAAAGAAAAAAAATAAGACTGTTAATGTATATTTTCATGCAAACAAAATCTTTTTGATTAAAGTTTTTCACAAGCCATAACTCAGTGTCCCTGGTGACACCTGAGGGTTTGACTAATACCTGGAACAATCATTACTATCCCATAAGGTTCTTATGCAATGGAAATGGTGTTCACTATTCCAGTAAATAGGATGAACCTTAGATACAACTTTGCAATGGTAGATATTTCTAGTCCAATCAGCTCATAGAACCCTTTGGCTCAGCTATGAGCCAGAATGCTAACGTTATGCTAGCAAGATTCAATAACATTACGTACGGTTGACAAAAGGTAAATTTATTTGGACAGTATGTTTAACAGCAAGACTATCAAGGTTTTCATGAACAAATGATAGGTCATGTGTACTGTGAAGTAGCAAGTTGAACAGCGAATGGGACGTGAGATGATCGTTTTAAAGTATCAGTGAGTTCAGAAGGGCAGTGTACTTCTTGCAGTTTGTGTGTTACAGTCACCATCCTGTGGTGTTCAGAGGACGAGGCGCCTCTCACTTTTCCTTTCAATTTCTCTTTCTTCAACTGCATCCCAGTCATCAAAATTGTCATATTTTCCAAATAGCTTAAAATAAATGTTGAAGTCACTCATTGTTGTCATTAGATGTTAGCTTGTTAACGTGTTGCAATAAATGGTAAACAGAGGCTTTGACTGCATCCCTGTGACTATGGTTACTCATTTTAGTCAGCACATTAATTTAGGACGGTGAACAGACAGTTTCATTGGAACTACTCAGTAGGTGTCCATTATCAGGAATTAATGGATTATTTAATTAATGGACACCCTGCAGCCAATCAGAATCGAGTATTCACCCAGAACATGGTGTAATGTATCTTTATTTTCCCCATTTTATGCATTCTTTTTGTGTCATTTTATTCATCCTTAACAGTTTTGCTGAGTTGGTTTTTAATGTTATTGCTTATACAGCAACATGTAACCTTGTTAAAAATGTGCTACATAAATAAAGATTATTATCGTTGTTGTTATAGATGTTATACTAGATGTTGCACCCATGTTAGCCAGTGATTTAGCTGCTCCTTTCATTAAGCCATACAGTCAAATGTATTTTGTTCACAAATAAGCAAATGGAGAGCACAAGGAGATAATGCCAAGTGAGCAAGAACTGACCAAATTCCTTCAACCATGTGATAGATGTAAAAATAAAAAACAGTTTGAACCATCAAAGCAGCAAGCACAGTGTATCATGAAAGACAGTTTAACCTCAGCTTAGGTGCACATGTGCAGTGAAGGATTTTTATGAGTGTTTGAGGATGAGTTTATTAGCTTTCGGTAGTTTATCAGATGGCCGAAGTGGGTTGAGTTTAACAAAGGCCAAATACATGTTGAGATATTAAAGAAATTTAGATATGAAAGAGCAGATAAAAAAGTGTAACCAATCAATACAGGTCATAGCATCGGGGAATACGACAGTGACAAGGAGGTAAGCCAGGCCCAAAGTGTTTATAAGTGTTTCAACTGTTTAGACAAAGTGAAAGCTTCCTACATACTGGTATGAGATCCGACAGCAACAACGGAGGGTCCGAACCAACTGACTTTGAGTTCAGAGAGTCCATTCACAGCTGAGTGAAGGGGAAGCTTAGGACTTATTTTTCTAAAGTTGCAGGTGTTATGATACTTAGACTTTGGCAGGGTCATGTCAGACATCAGCGCAGATGAGTTTGGGGTGAACCTAAAAGAGTTTAAGAGTTTAAAAGAGTACGCATGAGTGAGATTTTTGAGTGAGATGTTGATGAGGTGACAACTTTATTATTAAGGTCAAAAATGAAAAACAGTTGTTAGAAAATACAAGTCCATACATGATTTGGAAAATGTTAAGAATTTTTTTAGTTAATGGTGAGTTAAGGAGATTGCATAGTACACATTTTACTGGGATGAAAACATCCCTACAGTACATATAAAGGTAATTAGTAATACACGAAATGAAGCAACAGGTTGTGTCGTCCTTTCACTGCTGAGGAAGGAATCGTGAAAAACACATGTTGCTGTTATTCTGAATTCTCATCATACCTGAGCGCTGACATTTTGGAGATGTAAACGTTTTCACCTGACACCAGAATCATGAGTACAAGGTCTGGAGGCATTAAAGAGCTGACGTGAATTGAAGAGTATGTTAGTTAGTAAGTTAGGTCATAATTGTTTTCATATTCGCTGACAGCAGGACAGAGAAGCTGCAACGCAACAGACTGAATGAATGACAGTAAGTAGACAGCTTCATTATCTCTGAAAAAGAGGTACATGTCAAGATGAATTTATCTGAGTTTTTTTAAAAGATCTGGTAAATTTTAATGTCATATTACAGCATAATAAAATAAAGGTTATTTGACATTGAAGCTTTGTCTTTGCAACACCAAAATCCTATCAAAAAATCAATAAGGTTGGGTAACATTTTGATTTTATTGATTCTGATTCCTGTTTTTCTTTGTGTATTATATCCCGGTTATTGACATATTATTTCAGCATGGAAAGGAACCAATCTGTTTGAAAGCAGACCGCCATTACTTCCAGCAGATTAACCAGCCGCAAAAAAAAACATTTCTCATGAAGACAAGATGTCACATCTGGTGAAAGTTTGCATTTTAATGAGTTATCTCCAATGAGAAATCCACCTCGTTTGAAGGCGCTGCTGCTTTATGACACGCCACTCTCCCATTCAGGGCTGGTTTTCATCACTGTTTGTAACAGAACCAAAGCAACAGCTTTATGATACTTCATCTACAATTGTCTTAAGTTCCCCAGGTTTCTCCAGCCGGAGATTGCGTGCGGCGAATGGGTGTTTTGAAGTTGATTCATAATTTTGAAGGATTCTTGTGTGTGAAAACAAATCCACAGTAATGATTCCCTCCTCCAAACAAATAAGAAACCAACCTGGGTTTGAACTCAAATATTTTGAGTGAGTATTTTGAGCGGTGCAAAAGCAGAATCTGCAATGACTCCTCGACTGTGAGTCATGACCATCGTTACAATCCATCACTTCATTTACACAATTAAAGGCGGCCATGAACTCTCTCAGCTCTTATCAGCAAATTCAGGTAAAGGAATGTTGCACAAAAACAAACATGCTTCTATCTTTGATTATCACAAAATTCTCTAACCAACAGGTCATTTACACTTGCGTCATCATAGTAACCAGAACCACAACAATAAATAAACAAACAACAACAACAATGAGGTCAGAAGATATTTTATCACCAGCACAAAGACTT
The DNA here is from genome assembly GCF_914725855.1 of Thunnus albacares. Taxonomy (NCBI): domain Eukaryota; kingdom Metazoa; phylum Chordata; class Actinopteri; order Scombriformes; family Scombridae; genus Thunnus; species Thunnus albacares. Next base: position 12,314,142 of record NC_058110.1, on the reverse strand, counting down.
TGCAGCTGTCCTGTCCTTCTTTGGTGCGAGTCGTTCTCCGGAAAAGAGCGTCATGCTAAAAGCCTCAACTGTAAACGGGAGCCAAGAAATGTCCCCCCCACATATTATCCTGCATGGCACTGGTACAAAAGTAGCTTAGCATGGGAATAAGGAGATAGATAAATGTGACAAAAGACAGATGGAGGCGAGCCAAATGGACGGAGGAGGAGAAATGAAAGAGATTTGTGTGTGACGGAGTTCAGATGGCTTCCACAGCTAAAAAGGGCAGAATAAAAATATTCTCATGAATACTGTAGTCTTAGGTAGTACAGTAGATAGTACAACACAGGCTTTAATATGCTAAATTTACTGCACATGCAATGGAAAACAACAAGGAATATTATATTAGCTGTTCACCAAGAACATTTAAGAATATCATTTTAGAATATCTTAAGGTGTTTTATCGATTATTGGATCATAAAAACCTTTTTTCTTACAACACATGAAAAAGTCAGCCACTGCAGCGAAATTATTCCATCCTGATTCCAATACAAATCAAATTGTTTAAAGAAATTTGTCAGAGGAAGTAAGATTAAAGCACCAGAATCAAGATCGTTTTTTGAAACAAAGTTGATTTGTATTGGAAACAGACTTAATTTCACACATCAACACATAATTGTGAGCACACATAAACACATGCCCCTACAGACCTGAAAGCAAACACAAACCAGACCCCAGACTTCCCAGCGCCCTCATAACCACCAAACCTCCCCACCTACCTCACTACATAGACAAAGGCCCCACCTGTTATAGACAACAAATGAAAATCATCACACTCCCAACCAGCTGCATCATAAAACCACGTGAATCCCTGAGACACACCAACCGCTCTGTTGTGATTCATCAGCGTTTATGAGGCTCGCAGCACCGAAAGTTTTACCAAATAAAGAAAGATGAAGAGAAAAGAATATACACAAGAACAGAGTGAGAGAGAGAGAGAGAATGACAAGAATGACGAAAAAAGAAACAAAGTGAAAGGTCAGGGTTTACGTAGCGCTGACATAACGGAACGTCCCATCCTTTCCTGAGCGGGGCCTTTGCTGTTCAAACAACCTTTAACAGTCAGGGGGTGAATCAAAAGGCAGATGGTAAAATGCTGCTTCCCCCCCCCCCTGTTAAGGCTTGTGTTCACAAGCTTGTGAATGAGCGCTGTGTACACACACAAATGCAGCTCTGTGGTAAAAACATGGAGGCAAAGACAATACAGAGGATCGAGGGCAGGAAGAGAGTCCAAAGGTGGGGCATCAAAGGAAGGTGTAACGATGAATGAAAAGCCGAGGGCTTCATTTTATGTGATTTCATGTACTGCCTGTCCCCCCCCCCCACCACCAAACCTCTTTTCAAAAACACACACGTCACATCTTGGCACACATCCAGCGGCCACAGGTGAAGGTCTTGGCTTGAGGGTGTGGATGAGCAAAGGGGAAGTTACCATTACAAAGTGTGAGGGGATGCAGATGTTGGAACTTTATGGTTGAGAATTTGATTTATTTGTCTTGTAAAACCAGTTTTTACATTTGTTAACCAGAAAATTGAAGTTTAATAGCCCTGTTCAGCCAGAAATAAGTCATATGACCTCAATGCCCAACCAAATCCAATTTCAGCCCATTCCAGTCAAATATAGCGTGCAGTTTTTTTCTTTATTCTTTGGACTTCTGACAGTACAGTACATTGCTTTCTCTCAATCCCATAACATGATGAGGTCTTAAAGGCCCATTTCCTCTCACGAGACAGTTCACAGAGGAGTGGAGCTCAGTCAAGGAAAGGATTACATCCAGACCTTGTTTACTGCAGGTTTGAGCCCTCCAGCACTGGCCTGATTTCCACTATCAGACAGGACACGTACACATGTTACTCAAAGTCAACTTCGGACAAGCTGTGACTAATTCTTCAGATTAAGATACGTAGCATACAGTTGCAATCTTTAAACCTGCATAAACCGATGTTTTAGCCACTTGGGGGCAGTGGAAACAACTTGAACACAACCTTATCATAACCTTTTAAGTTGATATAGCAAATTTGTTAGAAAACCATTATTCACTCCCCTTCAACTCTGTTTTTGGTTTCTATCAACTCCTGAGTGAAACTGCCAAATGCTCAACTATGTTCACTAGCTAGTCACTAACTATCCGTTATTGTTATTTGGTGCTGAGCAGGTAGTGTACAGTGGGTTTTTAGAGATTTTTCTCTGAAAACAACTACCTACTGTGAAAATGACATTATGAGAGCGGTGAGAATGAACAAAACAGTAAAGATGCAGGCTTGGCAGTTAAATAATGAGCTGAAACTCGCTATGAAGCTCTGTAAAGCCGAGGGGAGCTGCAGAGTCACTGATGATTGTCTGTAGGTTTAACGCTACACACGACACCTCTGACATTACACTTTGTCATTTGCTACATTGTTATTATGAAAAATATCAATTATAGAGAAGAACTACCTGAAATAACAGAAACCATCTTTGGGAAAATTTTATTTGATGTGTATTTTGATTTTTTAGTTTGGCTCATGTTACATCTGTTAACATGGAGGGAGCGGAATTTATGACCTATACTGCAGCCAGCCACCAGGGGGCTTCACTTTTGGGGAGCTGTCATGACGTCCATCTTTATATAGTCAATGCTCCAAAGAGGATGAAGCCTTCGCTCATGATTTCTTTGGAGGACACTTCATTCTATTCAGCTCTTTTCCATCGTCTTCTGCTGTACTGAGTTCTACTTTTCTCCCTCAAGCTCTGCAGCCCGCTGGAGAGGGGAATCACCAGAACAAACCAACTCCAAAAGGCCCTTTGTCCCCCAGTGTCAGAAAACACACATGCACTCTTTCCTCCCTTTGTCTGTCTACCTCCTACATACACCCAGCATGAGCATGAGTCTTTCCCCTGTCTTCAGCTTTCAACAATGCTTTGTCTCTGTGCCCCAGCCCACACACCAGAATACCACAGAGGGGCGCCATGAACTTCTCCCTCAAACTGGCTCGTTCATTGTCTCGAACACCCAGTCACCTCTGTCTCACTCCTCTTTTCTTTATCTGTCACTTCCTCATCAACACAGTCTCTCCATCATCTCTCAAACTGGTGATCTCACCCAACGCCCACATCGCAGTGACTTCATCAGGCGGCAGCTGCAGTCAAGGCCGCAGAGTGAAGTGTTGGTGGAGGGGACAATTAACACCGCCACTGTGTCTGGGACACAAGAGTGGGACCGCAGAGGGGAAACTTCTGGAAGATATCAGCCACCTCGGTGTCTCATCTCGAGTGCTTCATCTTTCAAAATGTGCATCTGTGAATTTCATTTGCTGCCAGTATCAACTGAAGGAATGCCCACTTGTGCTGTCTGGGAAATGAAAGCGGTGGAACCGTTCAAGGCCGCTGTCAAGTCTCAACTAGGCCGCAAACGTACTAACAAACTGAGGTTGTGTTTCCCTCTGTGACTGCCTTAGTACAACACTCATGCTCTTCCCTTGTTTCAGATGTCTTCACATTTTGCCCTTTTTTTTTTTTTTTCAAGAAACGTGTGACAGCCAGGGTTTGGTCGTGAAAATAAAACACTAAGATCTAAATTTCATCTCACGTGGGAGGTTGGTTTATTGACTGGAAGAGAATTAAAACCTGTAATGTAAACCCTGAAATTTGTGGGAAGCTCATGATTAAATTGCAATCCAGCAAAGACCTGCCCAGAGCCAAACGGAGGAAAACTGAGGTACATGACAAGAAATCAAGAAATGAAGGAAAGAAACAGAAACAGATTGCTTTGTCAGATCTTGTCTATAACACTAACTTGGCTGAAAGGTCAGCATTACAGTAACCTATTTGTCCTGGCAGCCCTGTGAGGAAGGTAGTCAAAAGCCTCAATTAAAGGCTTCAGATTCGGTTTCGAGCGGTTTGGGTGCTTGACAGCGATGTAGTGGGTCTGTGTGGTTGCACATTGTGAAATGTGACCATTTAAGTTGAATGTGACACTTAGAGTTCTGGGTCTTTTTGTGTGGTCACCAAGAGGTTCAAGCTCAAATCAAACTTGATCTTCTGCATTTGAACTGAGGCAACTCATGTATATTTTCTTTAGTTAAAAAGATCTAATAAAGCTGGTATGATAAAACGTTTAATTTGTAATGGAATAAATGTGCTGAAACAGGGGGAAACTGTTACCGCTGACAGAGGCTGCCACCTGCAGGACATTGTATAAATTACAGTTACTATATTTGATAAAAACCATCTTTGCCAGCCTGCACTGTCTATTACATTAATGGGGAAAATATTTTAGGGCTGCAGATGTAACTTAGCACTAAAATTAAGTAGTGATCTTTGCAGATGAAGAGAGGCATAATGTACATTTTTTGTTTAATTATTGTGGGGAAAGCTTTTTTATATGTAACGCTATGCAAACCAGACATGACAAAATCTTTACATCAGTTCAGTTTTGTAAGTATTCTTTATTGCATGCTTTGATTTGGAAATGTTTTTACAAAATTAAGTACATAATAACATACAGAATGTGTGTTGTGTTGTTAAAAAGGCAGCGGCGTGTTTACTATTGACAGCTGCTGTGATAATAACCCAATTATTTTCTTTTATGATGATGTTCAGCAGCAGAACTCCTCCATCACTGTGCACTGTGTGTGTGTGTTTGTTTGTGTGCGTTCAGAGATGCTGGTGCAGCCACAGCACCGTGTTGAGGAAGCAGTCGGCCTGTGTGTCCACTCTGGACAGAGAATGTCCGTCTTCTGGAAACCACAACAACCTGGAGAGACAACCAGAACGATGAACACGGCTAAAGTCTTAATAATCACAATTATAAGTGACTTCATGACAAACAGGGTGTGGTGTATTTTATGTATCCTGTGTTCTACCTGACAGGTGAAGCTCTGCTCTTCAGCGCTTTATAGAGCTCCAGACCCTGGTGAGGAGACACTCGCCTGTCTCTGCCTCCCAGCATCAGCAGCACTGGAGCTTTGATCTACAAACACACACACACAAGTTCTGTAGTTTCTTTGTTTTTTTAAAAAAAAAGTATATTTACTTACACAACTAATGTGCTTTTATGAAACTGTGGCCCTTTCCCCTAGTGCTAGCGCTGTCCATGATAAGATCCTGTGTCTAGAAAACGAATGCTTAGATTTCCATGTAAATTTGCTGTGAATTTTCTCGGTTGCCACTGGATGAATCCCAATTCAGGTTGAGTCAAAATATTACAATTACAATACACTTGTACAAAAGAAATACCAAAGGAGAAGCATTTGATTGTTGTGACTTTTTGGTCTTTCTTTTAGCACTTCCAACCAGGACAAACTATATTTTTAAGTGACACTACTGATAAGGCTGTAAGAATAGCAACATTATCACTATCTTTAATAAACACTTTCAAAGTTTGGCGTGTAATGAGCAGTGCGGGCGGTAGAGGCTGCATGTGGGGTTTTAGATTTATACTTTTGTTATTAAAGGGGACATATTGTGCTTTTTGGGATTTTCTGTTATTTTTATATTGTTATGATGCCGGATGTCTTTGTTAAACACAGTCAAAGTTCCAAAAATTGAGGCAAACGTATGTAAAAATGCTCCCTGAAAGTCAAAATCCATAAGCTTCAGCCTGCTCTGAACACTTTCTTTGCAAAGTTACCTCTACTTCCTCCTCGTGATGACGTCAGATTGTTCGCAAATGTCCGCAAACAGCCGTCCACTCCATAGTCTTTCTGCTCAGGTTGTTCCATGTGTTGTTCACGTTGTCCACTCTCATGTTTCAGATCAGATTCGTGCTCGAACATTTACGGATGTTTTTGAGAAGTTTCCATTTCAGTAAATAACGAGAAAAAGAAGTAAAATCCTATTACTACTGTTTGTTGACGTGAAACCAGAGCCAGAAGTCTACCGAGGTGCAGCTTCCAGACGCTAACCAATCAGAACAGAGTGGGCTCATTGGGAGGAGGGCCCTGAAAAGGACCGGAGCTAAAACGGCCTTTTTCAGACAGAGGCTGAACTGAGGGGCTGCATAAAGAGCCAGTGTAAGATAAATAAAGGGTTTTTTGAACCGCAAATCATGCAGCGATTTTGGTTATTTGTACATTGTGATTAAAAGACAGTATTTAAAAATGTTTGTGTGTGTGTCTGACCTGAGCTGCATGTGTGATGGGTGACTTCTCTAACATAGCAGCCAGGGCTTCAGCAGTGGGTATCTGGTCATATGAGTACGGCAACCCCACACTGGTGTAACGCCTGGAGAGAGAGAGACAGAGACAGAGACAGAGAGAGAGAGGAAGATTCAAACTATGAAGTGGTTTGGATGTGTTACAGTGGAGGAAAAGCTTGTCTGTGTCATGTGTGGATGATTTGTTAAGTCATGTGTCTCACCAGTCCACTATATCACTGGTGCCCAATAAAGTAGCAGCATTAATGACAGGGTTCCTGGCCGCACACGCTCTGTAGAACTCTGGGTACTGACCGACCAGATGACAAGACAGGAAACCGCCGTGGGAACCTCCGATCACGGCCAAGCGTTTGGAGTCAAGTGTAATGTCACTCTGCAGCGCAGTAAGCACGGCCCTCTGCGTAAAGACAGTGAGTCAGAGCAAATCATTTTCTATGACTTTTCCCAGGTGATACTGAGCTGTTTATGGATCTACCTTGTTACAATTTGTTCTTTTTCCTTCCTATTTGTCAAAACTCATCTCCTGAGATACGCTGATATGAAGATATTTTTTCACCAATGTTGTCTACACAGAGATTTGTTGCAAACTTGATTCAAACCGGGACTCAGAAAGAGGAACGGTCAGTACCTGCACATCTTTTACATCCTGACTTCCGATCTGACCAATCAGGGACAAAATGCTGTCCTGGCCGAACCCTGTGGATCCCCGGTAGTTCACTTGATAGAGAGACACAGAGAAGGATTTCAGGAATAAACACCAAAGGTTTTGATTATGTGAATTTAGAGGACTGTTAGTTTTTTAACAGTCTCACCAAAAAAGATAGATTTTGATTGAATATTGGTTCGAACTATTTCCACGCAAATGTGATCCTCTTACATAAAAAAGACACCAACCATTCACTTCTACAGTAAACTAGGGCTCCGAAAATGTTTTCAGCAACAGAAAGAAATGAGGAAAATTGAGATAAAATGCGAATGAGCTTCTGAGTCAATCAAAAAAGCAAAATTAGATTAGATTATTTATCCTAAGTTTTGCATTTAGGTCACGTTTTTGCTTTCAGTTTATTTTTCACCTTCAATTTAATATTTTTGGTTTGATTTTTGGGAGATTTTGTTCAATTATTATGACTCAAATTTAATCCCATACATCTCACCCATGAGCACAGCGAAGCCGAGTTTAGCCAGTCCAGCTGTGGTGCAGTTCCACTCTGCAGGGAACTGGGAGTGCGGGCCACCTGGAGGCAACAAACACAAATAAAAAATAAATTCATAATACAAAGAATTAAATAATAAGTTTCATTATGTTTCTATCCTGTAAACAGAAATACAGTAACTACACAAATGAGCACAGACCATGGATGAAGACGACCAGAGGTGTCTTGGCTTCGTGAAGGGGACGAGATGGTTTAACCAAGACGGCCCCGAAGTCTAAACCAGCTGATGAGACAGAAACAAAGACAAAGAGACAAAGAGACACAGAGACGGACATGAAAACTAAGAGGAGCTTGACATCACAACAAGTCAGGAGTGACAGTAAGCTTCATCATTTTGACCTGTTGTGTGTGTTGATGTGTGTTTGTGTCTCACAGTAGTGTGTGTTGTCCTCTGCTGGTGGAGGTTTAACATCTAGAACTGTCCAGCGGAAGTCAAAGGTCATGACGGGCTGCTGCAGGGTTCGCCAGTTCACAGTCTCACCTGCCGAAGGGAGGAAACCCACCCGCTGCAGACACACACACACAAACATGTGGTCCATAAAAGAAAGAAATAACCTGAAAGTAATATTTGTTCAAACTAATCTTGTTTAAAAAGGTTTGTTGTCTGACCAGAGCGGGTGGTGTGTTGGGGCTGGAGCAGCAGACGACTATCAGGTCCTTCTGGACTGTCAACAGCTTCCAGCTGCCATAAACTCTGGAAAGATCAGAGGGACCTGCAGAGGACAGGGAGCAAGACAGAGGAAAAACAACAAAGACAGAGGTAAAGAGAGAGAAAGAAGTGATGAAAGAAAGACAGGACACAGGAGAGAAACGATAGAGGGCGAACACACAGGGATAAAGATCTGTTGAAGGCTTGTAAAAGGGTTTTAAAATTATATACCTGTAGTAAATAACATAGGTGTTGATATAATGTCCAGCGCTTATATATCCAAATCACATGTGCAGAAGATGCATATGAAATATAATTATTTGACTTTGAATAATTAAATAATTTAAAATTAAATTACCGCCCGCTAATTGTAAGAAAAAGAGGAAAGTGTAACAACATTCAGCTCTGCAGTAAAACCTTCATCTCAGCACTTTTAACAATAAACATCTCAAAAATATAAAAGTCATCCTTGGTGCTCAGTACTTGGTTGGTGAGATGTTGGTGACAACATTTAGTCTATTGGTCGTGTCATACCTTCCACTTCTCTTTTGTGCTCCAGATGATGAAGATGAGAGGGTGGAGGAGGGAGGGGAGGGAGGAGAGTAGGATCAGGAAAAGGATCTGGATGAGGAGGAGGAGGAGGAGGAGGAGGAGGAGGAAGTGAATGAAAAGGAAAAAGTGAAGGTGGGAGAGGAGGGAAGAGGGGAGTAGGAGGAAGAGGAGGTGATAAAGGAGAAGGAAAGAGCTGAGCAGCATCAGCAGCTGGAGGAGGAGGAGGAGGAGGAAAAGGAGGAGGAGGAAGTGGAGCAGGAGATGGTGGAGGATGGGGTGGCCAACAGAAGGAAGGAGGAGGCGGGAGCGAAGGAGAGAGGGGAGGATGAGAGAGAGGAGAGGGGGGAGGAGGAGGGAAATGAAGAGAGTGAGATGAGGACAGAAGTGAGAGAGGAGGAGGAGGAGGAGAAGGAGGCGGAGGAGAGGATGGACTCTTACTATCAGAGAGGGAGGACACTTTCTTTGATCTTCTGTCGACCATAAAGAGATCCTGAGAGGGAGGGAGAGAGTAGATGAACCATGGAGGAGTGGATTGAGTCCTATGAGGAGTCTGTGACTTTGCAGACATCTGTGTGAGGGGTTGTAGGTGTTTTTTATTTAATGTGTGTGTGTGTGTGTGTTTACCTTCCAGTTCCTGCAGGCGCTGCTGAAGACGACCCTCTGACTGTCTGCGGACCAGCAGCCAGACGCTAGAGCTTCATACACACCTGCAAACTCACCTGAAACAGAGAGACAGAGAGAATTTCACCTTTTAAACAGCACAGTATACATTCCTGGCACTGGTTTCAGATGGACAGTCAGTGGTGGCGACATGGAAAGAAACGCAGCAATGCACCAGCAGCAGCGGGGAACAGCTGGTAAACATGGATATAAACATTGTGTTTTGGGCTTCAAGGATACACACGGTGCAATCTGGTGGGAGACACTGGATGCAAACCTTATGTATACGAGAAAACTCCACAGTGCACGTTAAGGTCTTCTTACATTTGTTTTGTTTTGTTTTTGCTTTTGGTGCATCTGCCAGTTTTAGTTAATTTGTGAATTACCAGCTTCACACAATCATGGAGTTGAATTAACCTCAGTTACAGCAAAAACACGACATTCATCAACATAAAAAGTCCATCAGAGAAGTCATGAATGTTGCTGTGGATAAGAACTTATATTCAAATCATGAATGTAGATGACATGAACAGAGCTGTTAGGATGGAAGTGCCAAACGTAAAGAAAAGGAACAATAATGTAGTGTTGCATGCAAAGTAAAACCATGCATGAATGGAAAAAACAGCATGACTGATAACTCTGATATCATTTCGATATAAACACAATAAAAACTATGTCAATAGTTAATAGTAATAGTTAATAGTTCCTTTTATAGATTTTGTACATTTTTTGTACAATTCAAAGCAGAATCCTTTAAAGAAAACTGTGTGTAACCTACCAGTCTGTGGTCTGTTGACAACATCCAACAGTGTTGACGTCTTCCTGCTCTTCAGGTCCAACTGTGGAGGATGAACAACTGCTGTTAACAGAAGGAACATGAACATACACACACACACACACACACACAAACACACACATACATACACACACACTACCTGCTGCAGGCACTGGCACTGATTGTGAGGACCAAACACTCGGCCCTGCAGGTAGATCAGTGTGGACCCATCTGGACTCAGCCTGGGACAGGACACTGACTGGTTGTCCCCCGACAGACACTCTGGTTTGGAGGACATACAGTACAGGGATTAGAGAGAGTGTGTGAGTTTGAAGCATTAACACAGAGAAAAAAGGCGATATGCTCACCACAGTGTCCATCCAGGTCCAGCTTGAATAACGCTGACCTGAAACAGAGTTTAAAGAGAAAGAGACACCAAATTAAACTGTAAACATTCATTTCCACTGGGTAGTTTGAGGCCTGCAATCCCCGCAAACTATTTCTCACATGATGCCAGTAAACTAAATATTTTCCTCATGGTAGATTTTTTCTTGATTAAGTATTTTTCTGTGGTGTTTTTACTTATCCAAATCAAATCAGTGTTGTCAGTTGTAAAGACTGTACAGCCCTCTGAGTCTGAGATTTTTGGCTACATAAAAAAAAACTTTTCATTTAATTTCTGACTATTTCAGTTGCTGTTATTTGTCATGCAGACACAGGCTGAGTCAGAAAATGAAGCAGCTCTCTAACCTGCGGTTGGAGCAGAACCTCAGTCCGAGTCTGAAGGGTTCATGGTACCAACCGACAAAAAACACTGACTGACTTCCTGGAGCCCATAGAGCCTGGAGGGAAAACACACACACACACACACACACACAAGATGTTATTTATAGAAAAAACATCCACAACTAGCATTCATAATAACTTGAGAGGACTCCTGTTGGTATGTATCTGTAGACATCAATAAATCAATAAAGGCCAGAAACAGCCTCATAGATTATCCTGCAGTGTCAGATGTGAAGTGGCTGAAAGCATCTCTGTCCTCACTTGTCCAGGTGAGACATCAGGCGGGACGCCCTGCAACACGCTGACTGTGCCGCTCTGCAGATTCACCACACAAACCACCGGAACGCTCTTATTGGTCAGAGCCTCGCCCCAGTCCTCACAGTACACACTCCTGTCCTGTTTGAGCACAACATCACACACAAGCAAAAATAAAGTACATGTATGCATAAACACTTTTTAGTGTTGTTAATGACATCCAAACAATTTTCAGGTTTGATTATCAATTAATCTGATTATTTTATCAATTCATCGATTCATTGTTTGGTCTATAAAATGTCTGTGAAAAATGTCACTTTCCAGAGTCAAAGGTGAAACCCTCATATGTCTTGTTTTTTCCGACCATCAGTCCAAAACCCAAATATATTGAGTTTACTATCATGGATGACAAAGAAAAGCATCAAAGCTTCACGTTTGAGGAGCTGAAACCAGCAATTTTTTGTCATTTGTTTAAAATTGATTAAAAAGAGTTGATCAATTATTAAAATAGTTGCCGACTAATTTTCTGTCGAATTGTTCCAGCTGTAGTTTCATGTCATTCATTTTAAAGCACACCATCAAGTCAGTGTGTGTTTGTGTGTGTGTGTGTGTGTGTGTGTGTGTGTGTGTGTGTAATACCTTCCCCCATGCAGATTCCTCATCATGTGTTTCTGTTGACGTGTTCTTGGTCTTCTCAGCTACATAAAGAAGTTTGTTCTCACACTCCGACCATGACAGACAGCCAAACTGGGCTGGGAGCACACACACATACACAAACACAATAAGTGTATATATAACAACATGAACACACAATAATACAAGGGCTCAACAGCCCACATACTGCACAAAAGTGGAAAAAACTGACATCATAGGTTGGCATGACTGGTCCTTAGATGAGCTGTTTATGTGCTGATATTTGGGGAACATTAACGGAGCAAAAATATCAACAACAGGCTTCAGAGAAAACCACTGAGTTAAAGAGTCAGGGTGTGTGTAAACAATATGCTGCATCCATCTCACCGTCATCGTACACTCTGCCATGTTTGTTGAGGGCAGTCAGGTTCAGGCATTTCCTGAGGCCATGATGGTCCCAAATCTAAACAGCAACAACCATAAATAACAGCAGTCTGTCAAAACGCTCGAACACAGATGTTTAGAGAATGTCGCAATCCGTGTTTCTCACCTCAAGCAGCTGGTGTCCACCTGCGTCCCTGACAACGGCCCTCAGGCCTCGAATGAGAGACCGTGCACTCAGTAATCTGAAGAGCAGAGGAGAAATAAAAAAAAAAACATGTTTATGTCAGACTGTGTTCAGTTTGGCTTCAATTAAAGAGTAACTTAAGGTCAGTGATGTCACAGTGTACTGACACACCCTGGAGTACACGTCGACATCACCGCAGCAAGGGGAGACGTTCAGCAAAAACAAGATTTTCAGCTGCTGTTAGGTTGATCTTTAATCTCAGAAGGGCCAGTAAATCTGAGGGTTATTTACACACAACCTACCAACCTTTACATAATATCGTGTGTACATGCGTGTGTACTTACTCTCCAGAAACAGGTACGCAGGGTCCTGGGGGGAGGATAGTCCTGATGCTCTTGTGGTCGTTAATGTCTGCGACCAGAGTCCACTGCTGCAGGTAGCGCAGTCTGGAGCCTCGGACCAGGTCGCTCTGACTCCACTCTGGATGTGGATACAGTGAGTAGTCATTTCCAATGGAGAGGAGCTCAATTATCTCAATTATTTCATTAAACCACATGTGTGATACAAGAGTGACACAAACTGGTAGATACATCCGTGTGTTTCTGTTCTATTTTGGGACATTGGCAAGAAAATGTCTGGTAATCTTCCTGGTTTAAAGGATCATAATTACAGAAATGTTGATTCATCATAATTATATTATATGTGCATCAGCATGTATGTTGGCACACATGCAATTATGGCTATTTAAAGCGCCTTTATACTTGAATGAGTGGTAACTGGCAGCAACTTTATGAAGATGACATGACTGTCCTTCCCTGAACCCACAATCCAATGTACTGTGCAATATCCAATAAGCAACAGTCAGTTTGAATGGCATTTATCCAGAGACAGATGGATTTACTCTGTAAACCTTTTTAAACCCTTAAGACTGGATCGCTGGTGTCAGTGGCACAGAGACTTTGACCAGCAGGTTGTCACGAAATCCAAACACATGCTGGAGTATCCTCCATTACTGCCACACTAAGAGTGTTTTTTTCACACTCAGTTTGGTTGAAATCAAAGCAAGGGAGGAGCTCTTTCGTTTTCTTCTTTAATGTTAATCTGAAGATTCAGGTTAACATTCTTATGAGAGGAAAGACAGATCTATGCAACTTTGTGTCGGACTGTCATGACATTTAATGGGATATTTATTGTTCCCAGAGGACGATTTCCAGTGACTTTGGTGACTCTGACTTTTCATCACTTCCAGGTTAAGTCTTCACATGGTCACTTAAATAAATAAACAAATTCACACATTCATATGTGTGCAGGAAGTTTACTGTGGACACTAATATTCCCCAGATGAAGAATTATTTCCATTGTAGATGCTTCTTACTGATATGGTGTAATTGTACTGCATTAAAGGTGTCCTACCTACAAATTCATTTGATAAATCTAGAAGTATTATTTAGTCTTTGAATTAGAAAAATTAGACACTGGTTATCTGTTTTTTTTTTTTTTTCCATTTGAGACACCGAGAGACAGTTCAAAACGGCTTGCTCAGGGTCATCTTGACAAAAAGTCAGTGAAGCAGCAAAGAGTAGCAGCTTCATGCTTCAAAAACTATCTGCAAAAAAACAACCCACCAAGGATGGGATAAGGATTGTTTTCCATTAAACCCCTTCTTTAAAGGAATAAACCGGTGGTTTTGCGAAGCTTCTGTGACTTATTAACTACAAATCATGTGATACTTATATGTCTTATTTCCTTTCAGGTAGCCATTGGTTTTGATCAGTTTGCACATTATAGTATAAAAATCAATAGACTGTTAAAACTTGCTTGTGTAATCCATCCCAGTGAACATCAAGTCTGCATCGGTTTGTTTTTTTTCTTATAGTCCCATCAGTGTTATGTGATAATGTAGTTTCAGAGCAGATTTTACTATATCACAACAATAACATAACTAATAAGAATCAATGCAGACAGATGGTTTACTGGTTTGCAAAATCAGCCAAGTAATCATGAGTTATAATAAAAGTAGCACAAACAGTTGGCCACTGATATATTTGACACAAGGCTGCACAAGCTTGTGTGTGTGTGTGTGTGTGTGTGTGTGAGCAGCAGTTCACCTGCAGTCACAGTGTACATCCGGAGCTCCGGCAGCTGCTCCTCACTCACATGAGCGGAAACAGGCGTGGGGAGGCCGCTAACCTCTCCGTACACCCCGGTGATTTGTGTCGCCTCCATCTGTTTCTGCTACCGTGCATGCACACACACACAAACAGTTCACATTAAAACACAGACCTAAACTATCAGTCAGTCCGTGCACACTGGCAGCTCAGATAAGTGCAGACTCATGCATCATGCACCAACATAAACCAACAGTTTCCCGTCAGCAGCTGCTCGCAGGTTAAATCAGACTCGCTTTACTGCAGCTCCGTTCATGAATTTATCCACGTTAGTCTTTATCAATGACTTCATCGCCTCCTCCGGACCTGATTCAACATTTCATAGCAATGATTTCAACTGTACCAGCGCCTCCATGTTGCGTTCATGAATGGACGATACCACTTTGGTCCAGTTTACAGGGGTGTAGTGGATGAAAGCGACCGCAAGGGGGCAGCAGATGACCATAGTGGATGTGATTCTTCATATTTGTGACTTAACTTTCCTATTACTACTGATATGTACATAGTCTAGTATATATATATATACTTTAAATGTACTTCTTAAACATTCAGGTACCAGTTTTCAGCAATTAAATGTTCATTATGCTTATTTTCACACACTAATGTTTTCTCTCCTGTGGGTTCAAGATTAATTTAGTCTCCAGTCCAAATCTATGGAGGACTCTTTAAAATGATATTTTAATATTACAAACTGCTTGGGCAGAGCAGGATCTGCAGGGTTTGAATGGAAACATGATAAGCAGTTTTATCTGCAGTGTAATGTGGTTATGAGATGATTAATTCTGAAAAAAATACACAGCAATCAAGTTGTTATATTTCCCGTGTCTGCCTGAAAGACTGGAGACACCTAAGAGCTTATTGTATGCTTTTACTTGGGTTTAAAAGTTTCATTCCATTGTTTTTTCCATTCATGAGTGAAGAAAAAGGTTAATGTAGGTGCAGAACATTTCTTGACATTTTTAAACAGTTTGCTCCAATCATTGATAATTAGTTTTTGTCCTCAGTAACTTCCTATCACATTAACTTTACAATGTGTATTAACTGGTGTATTCACTGATCTATTATTCCCTAAATCTAGTCTTTCTAGGACAGAAACATCTTTCAGAATAAACTGTTCAGAATGACAAAAGACACAAAGTGAATGCTCAAATACTCTTTATTTCATTTGATCCATCTTCTGTCCATGTGCCAGAACACCAGAACTGCTGATCAGAGAGTTTGGTCAGGCAGTAGATGAGAAACTGAAACTTCCAGGCAGCCCAGTGGTGTGCTTTTTTTAATAATCAAAACACTAAAAATTAAAATAATGGTAGTGCTGCCACAATCAAAAGCACACTGTGTTTTAGACGCTAACTTTGTCGACCAAACTTCTGATCAGCAGCTCTGGTTAGTGGCCTGTATGTATTTACTGCTCGTCAGAGGGAAAATCATTCAAATGCATCTAATGATTCGAGTACACATCTTACCATAAATCCCTTTGTACAGTATATCTGCAATACATACGCATGGATAAGATTGTGACCCACCAACCTGCATTAAAAATATACATGAAAAAAACCCACAGAAATTCTTTTTTGTCATCTTCATCCCATAATTGTATCTGTAAACAGTCCTTAGCATTTTTAAGTTTCTTAAAAATCACACAGTACTGCTCTTTTAATAAATTACAAACCAGAATTGGTTAAAATGTATTTTTCCTCTCAAAAAATATCAATACGAAAGATGACATTTCATTTCTTTTAATTAGGCATCTTCTTGTTTATATGTTAAGTGTTTTATTCCATGATGTTAAATAAAAATAAAAAATAAAACACACTTCTCACGCAAACACCACACACATTTTCATTTAGGTTGCATTGTTTGTAAAGTCAGTTTTTCTGGTTTTGGCAGCTGGAGTAGCCTCTCTGTGTGTAAAAGACAGAGGACGACTCAGGGAATAATGAGGAATCATTACGATACTCATCAGCACCAATTCAGTAACGCTAACATGGAGGGCTTCCACAGATCTGAAATGTACCATAAAGCTACAAAATGTTTGATTCTTACAGTGAAACTTAATACTTTACTTTGTATTTTTATTGATAAAATTGATAAAAGACCTTTCTGGTTTCTTACTCCAGAAGATCGCATTTCTTCTCTACTGTGTAATGAAGTAGTTTCAATCCCACATAAAAAGAAGTCTAGCGTTGTTAATAATCCACCTGGTATTTGGGAAATACTGTCAACAACACTCAACACAGCGGATTGTTGCAATTCACTAAATTTTGTGTCAAAAATGAGCGACAGCAGATGCTTGCTAGGAACAGAATGTTCCTCTGCATAAATAGGTGGTAAAAACTTACTTTTCCTGTGAGAGCCAAGAATAAATGTCTTAATTAATTTGAATTAATTTGCAGGTGAAGAGCACAAGTGAAAAAGCCCTGTTAAAAAATTTTTTTTGAGTCTTTGTGTGTGTGACAGCTGAAGAGTTGAAGGCATCGTTTTGTCTCCATCTCAATACGGCTCAAGGAATCCCTCGTTCACTCGTCCATTCAGTCCATCCCAGTCTTCTCCTCCTCCTCCTCCTCTTCCTCCTTTTCCTTCTCTCACATGACATCAGCCCGTTTGTCCCTGACCTTGTTCCTCTGTTTAGTCCTGGCCTTGAAGGCAGCTGAGTTGAAAAGATGCTGTTGAAGAAAATGATTTTTTATTATTATTTATTTTTTGGCATTTAAAGCTAAACTGCAGCTGCAAATGCAAGACAGGGATAAAAATAATGAAAAATGCAATCATGAACTCCAAGGTCAGATTGTTCCAGTGTGCAGGATTGAGATCCACAACCAGAAGAGACGCCGTTACCTTCTCAAATCGTGAGATCTTGTTGCTTTTGACAGAAGTGTCCAGGATGAGTGGAGGGCCGAGGCCAAAGATGTCTCTCAGTAGAGGGTTGAACTGCACCAAAACAAAAAACAAACACTAAAATTAAGAGAGAATGGGTCAAACTGATTGTTGACTGTTTCATCTTTATCTTAATATGAGACCTCCAGTCTGCAGACACAGGTGAGAGAACAACACAAGTAGATCAGGCTGGATGTGAAACATGTCAATAAATCCACTTTTCACCCTCAACATCTACTAAAATATGCAGTATTTAAAGGTGAAGTCAGTCATTCTGGAGAGAGATAGTTGATATTTGAACTAGACACCCAAACAAATACACTCCTCTCCCTTTGTGCTCCTTCAAAAGCTCCACTTCTCACTCGACCTGCGTTCAGCGTCTCTGTCAGCTGCAGCTCCTGGGGAGCCGAGAGGACAGCGGTCGGACAAACTGCCTTCACCAGGCTGAGTGACTGCAGACACTTACTGAACCATAATAGTTTGCATGTCAGCTCCTCGGGAAGAAATCAACAGTGTTTGTATTTATTGATTCATTGATACGGTTAAAAGTTCAAAACACATATACAGCAGGATATTTGTGTGATTTAAACAGCTGCCTGCTCAGTTTACGCTTCACTAAACACGACAGAAACAGACTCAGAGCGTTAAAAAACACCAGGTGTCTCTGTGAGACTGTCTGGGATTCAGTGTGGATTGATACTTTTAATAAAATGGAAGCGTATCTGTTCCGTGAGAAAAGGCTTTCTATGTGAATTGGCCACAGCCTCTCTGTCTCCAGTTCACCAGTCCTCCCACCATTCAACAGGGGCTAGAGGAGACTGTCAAGTCCTCACACAGACAGTTGCTCTGATAACTTCCCCTCGTACTGTGCATGAGCACGAATGCCCCCTGCTGATTGGCTGGAACAGTGTTGTGTGTCTTGGTCCGAGACACTTTGTTTCCCATTTATAGAGCCAGTGCTGTGTATGAACACCATTTTTTTTTCAGCGCACAAACAGAACAGACAGCTAGTGGACTGTGAGGAGATATTGAACAATCTTTCTCCAGAATCTCTGACTCTACCTTTAACTGACGTAGCTGAGATGTAAACTTATGTTGCACACCAAGGACCTAAATAAGCATTTCTTTTTTAAGGTGCCAAAATTTACTAAAATGCTGGATTTGGAGACAAACACCCCACACAAAACTGAGTTTGGTGTGGGCTTCAGTGCATTTCCTGACCTGTAGATGGTGTCTGACTCCAGACTCCAGGATCTCTTTGAACGCATCGTAGATTCTTCTCCTCATCCAGCTGTCGATGTAAATGCTCTCCACTCCGAACCTGATCTTCTCGTCTGTGAAGTCCTCATTCTGCAGGAGACCAAAAAGGAGACGTCACAAAGTCAAAATGGTGATGAAGAAAAAATCTCCACCAGCAAAGAGAAACATGAGTAAACCCTCTTTCAGTGATGTTTACACTTCTAGCGGAACTTCGATCGTGCCCAATCGTGTTACCTGGAGCTATAAAAAACATACCTCTATGTAATGTAGCACCTCTCTGAAGATAGAGCGTTGTTTCCTCCTGTCATTCTTGGCTCGGTGTTTGTTGCTGTCTGTGGCTAAACTCTTCAGACATTCACACAGACTTTCACTGTCCTCCACATCAAACTCCTGCAGACAAACACACACCAATGACAACACTGTAGTGCAGTAATGTGACACTAAAAACAGGATTGTCTTTAAATCATTTTAATGAATGTAATAGTAAAAGATGGATACATACATGTGTATCAGCAGTATGTGTGTGTGTGTGTATGTGTGAGTGTCCTTTACATAACATTTGTTTTCAGATTCACCACATTTTTGTTTTACAGCCTGCATATGAGCCGTCCCCGGTGTGTTTGTGTGCCTGCTCTCAAAGCTACTCAGCTGTTTATGTGAGTGTGAGTGTGAGTGTGAGTGTGTGTGTGTGTGTGTGTTTACCTCGTCTATATCTCGTCCCAGCTCCACCAGCAGGGCGATGGTCTCTCCCACTGCAATCCTGTAGTTGACGTCACTGCTTTGCAGACACGCCTGCAGTTTGGGGAGGTGACTACAGGGAGGGAGACAGAGGCAGAGAATCACTGTTAGTTGTGCTGTTAGTCACTGTTGATGGTTTATTCAAATGTCATCAAGCTTAACGGAACTAAACCAAACTGAGAACGGAGAATGTTTATCAGGAAAGCAGAAGTGCACAGATTGAGTTTCATTCATTTGTTAAGCAGCTGTTTTAATATTTGTTCATATCTGACGCTTGTACACAGCAGGTGATTTTAAAATCCAAAAACGCTAAGCTGATACTTGTGTCTTAAAGTCTTTACTTGTGTCTTTAACTCCATCATGTGAGAGCTCCAAACCATAAAAGTGCATTAAACTGATCTTCTCAACCACAGAAAATACCACATACTGACAGAATTCATAACATCTTTCCCTCAAGTGACATGACAAGCACACGTCATGTGAGAGGAATTTTGCTGTTGCAGCATTTTTTGTGACTGATAGCATTATGGAATCCACCCTTTTAATCCACTTCAGTTGCAGCAAGAGGATTTACATGAAAGGGAGGAGAAAGGATTTTCACACTTTTGGATGTCAACACTCTGGCATGATTAGTTGTTGGGTTTTTTTTTCCATTTGGAGTTTGTTTCACTCACAGGTCAAGCAGCACAGTTAGTTTGGATGCAGGACAGATGGTGACCAGCAGCGACCAGGCCTGCAGGGCGGCGGTGTGGAGGCCTGCATTGCCAGGTTTGGGTGTGGGCAGCGTTCCCTCTCTGTTGGGGTAGGAGGTCATAAACGCGCTCTCCAGGAGGGCAAGAGACTTGATCAAGTCCTGGGAGAGTTCAGTGGTGGTGTTGAGGGGGAAACGGAGAGAGAGAGAAAAAGAGAAAATGCAGCGAGGGGTGAGAGAGACAAACTGTTGATGTGTACCAGCAGGAAATATAATTAACTAATCATGTCGTGATTTAACATCCGAGATCCCAACAGATAAGAGAGCCTTGGACCCACAGTTGATTAGATTTTGTCAGGGAAATTTTAGATGGTTTTTGTTGCTTGATATATTTCTGTTTATATGAAGAGCGGACTGAAAGCTCTGAACTAATCCTTACTGTCCAGACTTACTACAACAGTCAAACTACAGTTTTTCCTGAGGTACAGATATTTCCCTGTAAGTCCCTGCAAGACTTGAAGAATCGTGAGCATCATGATGGATTGTTCTCACCTCTCCGTCTTCCGCAGAAGAGACGTAACAGCACATCCCCAAAGCTCTGGCACACTGATGGAGACAGATGAAAGAAAAGTTAAAAAACAAAACAAAACAAAACAAACCAGAATCTAGTAGAGTTAAAGTGAAGCTGTGACCCCTCTTCACACTACTAACACAACTTGAGGTTTGCTAACATTGAAATATTTAAGTAAGAACACATAAGACCACTGCATCAGGGCTGCAAACATGATCCTAATGTCATTTCTTTTCCCAACAACTTGGTCAACCTTAAAATTGTTATTCCACCCTGCCTGATCAGTTCATGTTTTCAGTTCAGAAAAGCTCAAAAGGTGTAAATAACTTGGTTTCAACATCAACTTGGCAACTGTTGAGAAAACAATAGATAGAGTTCATGACCCCCATGGTCCAAATTGGCTGCTGTTAATGCCACATTGTGAGAGTCATCCTCAAGAGTCCCCTGAACTCTGTCTAGCATTGTGTTTTTAAGTCTTCCGTTTGTTTCTAAAACTGATACCGTGGGCAGAAAATAGCAGGTGACAAGTTTATCATGACACTTAAAATGTAAGGCTTAAAAGAGAAATTGCTCAACAACCCCAACCAGAGTATAAGTTTAAGTTTAAGGCCGAAGTGACGTATCAAACATTTTTCAGTGGAATTTCCTTTTCATGTTGTTAACACAATGTCTAATCTATGACTCACTTGGCTGTTACACAACAGTGCGTGAAGTCAGCTGGGAGGGGGAAATTTAAGAATGCACATTCAGCGAACTCTTGGCTGAACCAGATGTTTTTTGGATTTGTTGTTGTTACTTTGCAACTTTCATTGTCATGTTCCCGACTGGGTTTAAAGCTGCAGCCCCATATGATTCGTTTTTGATCCAGCATTTGCACATAAATATTCTCAGAGCAGAGATGCATTTCATGTTATACTCTTCATTTTAGACTTTTTTTTTTTTTTTTTTAGGAGATGTTATCAGTAAAGGATAATCCCAAAGTTTTATAGGACTTGAGAGAAGGTTTATTCGTTTACTCACGCTCTGGCGGGCTGCTATGCTGGCAGTGTTGTCAATCAGGATAGTGGTGAGGATGGGGCGAAGCATTTTGAAGCCCTCCTCTGCCTCGTCTCCGCCCCCCAGCTGGATACAGAGCAGGGCGAAGACTGTGGCCGCTGCTGCCTGCTCTTCCCCGCCGCCTGGACGCATGGAGGAAGAGGAGGAGGAAATTAAAGTCATTATTTCTTTTTATCAGTGACTGTCGATGATAATGACATTATGTTGCACATTGAGACACTGAGCGCTAGTGCTTGAGGTAAGACAAGGCTATAATGATCTCTAAATGAATTTATACAAAATATACGTGTGTATCATCACCTGTATATACAGTGTAAACACAAAAGAAATAATGATCATGGTAAAATACAGCTCTTTACATTTTTGCCACTTCTGTTTTGTCTCACCTTTCTTAAGGCTCCTTTCCAGGCAGTCACTGACAGTGAGGCGTCTCTCTATCAGGAAGTCATAGAGCACTCTGGAGGAGAAGGCCTGTCGCAACGACTCAAGGGCTGCGAGACGAGTCTTCGCACTGAGCGAGAGACATAAACAGAGTCCGAGAGAGAGGAGAGAAAGGTGTTGATGGGAAGGTTTTTCAGTAACATCACTTTCTACTTTTGGTGTTGCACTGTCTCTTTGCATTTGTCTCCTTGTTTTGTCTTTCCTGACATTCCCTATTTTTATTATACTGATTTGATGAAAGGAAAAAAAACAACACCTCACCTCTTATCCATCAGGTTGTCTATGCATTGTTTGAGTTTGTCTTCTGTTTCCTCCTGGGCAGTCTGCTCATCCACCTGCTCACCTCCTGTGTTAATTCATTCAACACACATAAATGATTTGTATGGATTTTCGTAACTGTATGCAAGTTTAATACTTTATTTTAGGGGAAAATGTCAAGTAATTCCTGTTGAGTTTTACTTTATCACTTCAAAAACTGTTGCTAAGAGGAATCAAAATGCATTATAAAAGGTAGGTTGCATTTATTTCCTTTGGTGGATGAATCTCTACCTTGGCTGTTATCTAAAATAAACAATGCCAAAAGACGTGTGCGTAGCATCTGTGTTTGTGTACAAACCTGTGCCCTCGTCCAGCACAGAGGTGCCTTCACTGGCACTGCTGTAGTGGCTGAGAATATCAGACATCAGCTCATCGTCACTAGCACCCGACTCTCCCTTCACCCCATTTTTAATACCTGGAGAGACAAAAAAAGAGGAAGATGTGGAAAAAGGTGAGATGGAAGGAATAATGAGGAGAAAGAAGGGATATGAGGACAGAAGTAGAAAGAAAGGAAAGAGCAAGAAAGATTATATATTTGGATGAAGAAAGAAACTTGAAACTCCTGTTTTGACTTTGACTCTGTGTTAACATAAAAGCTTTTTCAGGTTTTATCGATGCAGCATGTGTGACTGAATCATTCATGAATCATGATGTGAGTTAAGGAAGGCTGCTTTAGGTGTCGGCCAAGTTAGCTCCACAGTCCTACTGCGTGACTGTTGCTGGGTGAGAGGTGACTTAATCAGCTGGTGTGGACAATGCTGAGTATCTGTATCGTGGCAGGTATGGTGAGGACTGACAAGCAGTTGTTAGGGCAGTGACTGGGTACAAAAAAAGCTCCAAGGAGCAGGAAATATTGAGCAGCACTAGGTCAAAAATATATTTAAAAGTTTCCAAATGAGAAGCCACAGTTTTGTTAAGCAGCAACAGTCAGTTTCTCCCTTTATTGCTCAAAATGTTGTTAATATTTCTGTATTGTCTCTATCAGGCTGAAATGCAATGGAGATGACACAATAGCATCTTTTACTGAAATGCTATTAAATGTATCAAAAAATAAACTATCAAAAAATAACCCTACAACAAATGACACCTTTGTACAGCATGTGATGGTCAGTTTTTGGTTGTTTCTATTCTATGATCACTTGGGGCGTTGACTTATTGGATGAGCTTTCATGGTACAATGTCAGGGCAGATTTTTAACAGTCAGTTATGATTTCTATAAAATGCTAAAAGCCTCAAAATGACAGCTGGTTGACTGTTAAAGTGAAATAAAAACAAATCGGCCAAAATTAACTGGAGCTCGGTTGGCTTCCATTCGCCAGCGGTGAGTAATGGCAGGTTTAGGGAAGCTGACTGTAAGGCTTACTCTGCTCAGCTGTCTTTTTTTGTCAGTAACTTTACACCACCAGAGTTCTTATATACAGACACACACACGCTCACTCAAACCACATACAGGGATGAATGGCAAATATAAATTTGTCATCTACAAACCTCAGCAAGAGCTTCGAGCCAAGACTGAGGACTGACTAACGTCTTCTATGAAGCATCGAACCACCTCCTGAGACACTGAAAAGGTTTATACACAAGACTGATTCTCACAAATGAAGAAAAGCCGCCTCCTCCTCCTCTGACTTACAAAGCTCACCAGCAAGGTTGTGTTCTGGGGTGATGACAGCTATGCAAGGTGACTCTCACATGCAACCAAAGATGATAATATCAGACCTGTTACACTATCATGACTACAATATATTTAAATGTATTTTATAAATTCGCCGTGTCATTTTATGGATCTTGTGGTTGCTCTGGGTTTTACTATCAATCTCACCCACACAGGACATAATGGCAGGAAACAGCAGATAACTTTTACATCAGGCAATCCTCTGTTATCTTTGATGTTTTATTAGTACGTGTAATTTGCATTTTCATGTTTCCACTCAGCTCTACCCTGTGTGTGTGTGTGTATGTGTGTGTGTGTGTGGCAGTTTGTTACACAGAGTCTGAACAGGACGGGGGTGGTAAAAGCCAGCCAGGCTAAGCTAAGCTAACCCTCAAACTACTGCTGGCTCAGGACTTTCTACTGTTGGTGGGATTACTGGTCACCAGAGTGACCATTCATTTATTCATTCATCCAGTGTGTACCATCCAGAATGGTCAGTCTATGTGTGTGTGTGTGTGTGTGTGTGTGTGTATACACATGTGCGTGTGTGTATACATGTATGTATGTGTGTGTCTACATATATGTGTGTGTATATACATGTGTGTGTGTGTGTGTATATATGTATGTATGTATATGTGTGTGTGTGTATATATGTATGTATGTATGTGTGTGTTTGTGTATATGTATATTTATGTATGTGTGTGTGTGTGTGTGTGTGTGTGTATGTGTATATGCATGTGTATTTGTGTGTGTGTTCTCATGTTCTCAGGTCAATCAGGTCGGTTAAGGTGACCCAGAGGTCACTATTATTGTAACAGCAGTGCAACTTGGGGGTTGTAGTCATAAATTAGTTACTTTCTCAATTAAATACATGTATCTACTTTGTTGTGTTATGTTATATTATACACACACACACACACACACACAAATATATATGTATTTATGTCTTAATGTGAACATGTGCCTTAACATAAATATACAGTAACTAGCAACACCATCACTGCTTTGTCCACCTGTGTCCAGGTAATAAGAAAAACCAGAAAAACTGGATCCAGTACTGTTTGAGGTCAGAATATGTAAACTGAGTAAACTGGGCTACAAGTTCAGTATTTGACTTGAAAAGTTGTAAAGTCATTGTTGTCTGATCCTCTCTTCTATCTTTTCACTACACTGCAGAAGTGGAGCTTCAGGGTGGAAGTTTTCTCCAGCTACAAGCCAAACACTGCTGCATTTCTGCTTCGGCTGACAAATTTACCTGACGATCATTTAAAAGTTCTTTCTTTTCTGCTGAAATTGCTACTGCCTGGTAAAATGGTGACAGTAGCAGTAACATTTGTTACACCCGATGTTTGTGTATCGTAGCTTTTAACCCTGAACCTCTTACTGTTGGCTGCTGCTTGAGATGTATTTTACAACTGAACTGACTGGATAACAGCTGGATAATAGCTCCATGACAAAGCTCTACTGTACAGTAGTGAATAGCTGCATGATGTGTTCCTATTAATAGCTACCTTTTCACCCACATCAATATATTACACAGTCAGTTGTAAAACTGGATGTGCGGGTGCTTAATGTGCTGAGCCGGCAATACAAAGTAATACCTCTTGTCTGCAACTGACTCGGAAATCATAAAAGTTGTTTTTCTGTAGAAAACGTTGACATCTGGAAAATCGAAAAGCTTTCAGATTGAACTTTATGAGCGTTACTAATATGCTAGACTAAAAAACTGTTAGCTAGATCAAATAATCACATCAACTACTTTATAGTTCTAGTGGACAGTGATTGTCATTTACATTTTTCAATACTGACAGCCATCTGTGAAACCAGACAAGCACAGGAAATAGGTAAATCAGAGAAAACTTTTTTAAACTACTTCTTTTTTTTTTTTTTTTAAGGAAACGGTGCTGTTGTGCTAACATGACTACATTAACATCAGGGACTCCAGTGCATTCATTCATTTTCACTGTTACAAGATAAACCTGAATGCAGCCCTGACAACCCTGCTTTCCTTATGTAATATTCAGCAATAAACAGCCTGAAGGCTCTTTTGTTCAGAAATCTACTGTTCACAGCTCAGATAACGCGCTCTGTGGGCCTATATCAGTCAGTGATTTCCCAGTCATCATCCTTGAACCCATGGCCACTGTGTAGGTTATCCCCCCCCCCCCCCCCGCAGCCACACACACACACACAGCTCACACACACAGCTCATTTATGGTAAGTATGAGCTACCCTGCCACAACTCACGTGTCATCTCCACTTTGCTACTTTATGCTTACATAGCAATCACTCACAGTCCCAAAAGAAGAGGCTCCGCTGACTGACAAATCAGAGCTCTGAGCCAAAAGGGGAGGGAGCATGATGAGTGCCCTGGCCATGGCCTGGTAGAAGAAGCTTTAAATGCAAAACACAGTGGGGTTCCCTATGTAATACTGCCCTAACAGTTTGGAAAATGACGCAACAAATTTCACACTTTGGCATTATTCATTCTCACCCATCACCATTTGTTCTAATTTTATGACATAAAAATCTGATTATCAACCTTCTAATACTGAAAGCCCTACTAAATTACTCCGTAGACAGACCTTGGAACAAACCTGGGTCTTGAAAATAAAATCACTTCCACCATGAACAGCACCAGACAAGCTGTTGTCTCACTAAACCACAAAGACAAACAATTAAAAGAGGCCCCACATAAAATGAATAAATTACACAATATATACAGTAGATAACTGATAAGGAGAACACACAAAGACACAACATAGGAGGAAAACACTGGGAATCAGTATATTAAAGCTGAAATCTGTAATGTAACAACTTCGGGACACCCTGGTAGCCTAATGGTTACTGCACATATCACATAACCGCAATGTCCACGGTTTGATTCCTGCCAGGGACTTTTGTTGCACGTCATACCCCCTTCTCTCCCTCTCCGTTTCCTGTCTCTCTACACTGTTGACTGTCAAATATAGGCAATATAGGCATTAAAAATAAACACACGTGGCAGCAGGTTAGGCAGTGTGGACCAGGAAAGTCACAAAGAGCAATGATGGCACAATGTTCTACTAAAAACTGGATCTCAGTTATATCATAGACCGTGGTGATTTGAACGGTATAAAAAAAATGTCACAGACAGGACATTTTGTGCACAGATGCATGAGAGAGAGAGAATTAAGTCAGCCCAGGAAGCAATGACTGTCTCCAAATGTTTCTGGTGTCGGCACAGATAAGAGAGGATGGATGAGTTGGAGAGATTTCAACCAAATTAACTAGACGATGAAGCAGGACTGGATGTTAGAGGCCAACTGTAAGTGGAACAGGTTGGACAGATGTTCGATATGGATTAACTTCCTTTATAGTCTTATGATGTTCGTCTTTTAAACAGCAGCCATCAATCTCAGCATGAATGTGAAGCGTTAACTTACGGTTTTCAAGACATGCATGAGGACTGGAGAAACCCAGACAATGAAGTGTGTTTTCGTGTCTCTGAGGCTGTGGTAAAGCCACGCAGTCAGTCAATAAAGTAAGCGGCGTGGGAAGAGTTAAAACGTTTCAGTGCAGCTGGAAAAAAAAACACACGGTGGGTTATCAAGCATGTGAGTTGCTGCTGGGTTTACTGCATGCACTGAAGTAATGTTCAAGAGCTTCTGAACAAGCCTCAAGTTGGTCACAAAGGTGAGGCCAGGGGCAACGAGTTACCTTTCAGCGAGCCTTTAGCCGACAGCTGCAGCTGAAGAACCTCCTGACGAAGAGAGCCTGGACGTGATGTGTGGACGAGGGGATGAATGGATGAATGAAAGATAGGGTGTATAGATTGTAGAAGGAATGGTGGACGGATGCATGAATGAATTGATAGATAGATTAAAAACAATGGATAAAGGGAGAGATGGAAGAATGACCATGATAGAGAAGAAAACAAAAGAAGTGAGCTCAATTTTCCCCATGCACAATAAACAATACTCCTATTGGACAATTCTGCATTTTCCTGTCCCTCTCTCTCTTTGTGTGTGTGTATGACTTAAGTCACTTTCAGGGACACACACCAGACTTAAGACCAGTTGATTTGGGGACGGCTTGTGCAACTGGGGACAAAAACCTAGATTTAGGCAAGTAGGGGTTATAGTTAGGGTTAAAATAAGTCTCCAAGAAATGACAAGTCCATGTAAATACCCCAAAAGTGACTTAAGTAAACGCGTGTGTGTGCATTTGGGCGATGCACGTGTGTGCTTCCCAAGCAGCGTCACTCCTTAAAACGTGAGAGGGTTGTAACGCCCTTACAGGCACATGCATGGCTCGCACCACTACTGTACACTGTACATTAAAAAAAAACGTGTAGTTATGTCAGACTCAACAAGCAGCAACTTAATTGCAACTTAAGCGACGCCAATCCATGTGTAGCAGTACTGGAAGACCCTGTTGCACTGGGTTACTCTTCTTCAACACATTTCTCACCGACCTGAGCGGTTTTAAGTGGCAAGAGACCGCCGCTAAAAATAACATGCGGTTAAAATTAACCCTACAAGTGTAGCTTTAGCAGCCCAGTGTCCTGAATGGTAGCAGAAAATCTTTCAGTGAACCTTAACAATGCTTCACATTTTCTTGGACACTTGTTCAACTGGTACATAAGCTCATTTAAGTGTCAGAGTCACTTTCACATCAATGTCAAAACACAGGTGATAAACTGAAGCACCAATTATAAGCCACATGGATGAAGACGGCATGCTGCAAAACAATTTACAGGTAGCTAAAGTTAATGTAATAGGTTGTTATTTTGTCGTTCATGCCATATGGTACAGATACCAAAACTACTTTCATACTAACTTACTATAATTGACATATTCAGTCATTACATTTCTGTTGGATTCTTGCCCGAAGCTAGAGGGCGAGTTGGCAGGATAGCTACTGTTTCACATATAAATGCTACTTACCCGGCTTACTAGAGCCACGTTTCCCCTTTTTACTCCGCGGCATCGCGAGCAGCGCTTTGATCAGCTAGTTCACAACAAAGCTAGCTGTAGGTAAGCTAGCTAAAGTTAGCCCGCTCTCAGTCCAACTGTCAGCTCCTCACACACTGACAGCTGAAGGCAGCAGCAGCAGACGGCTGGATGCTCTCCGTGGTTTATCTGGACAGCTACGTAAAAAGCTCCCCAAATTCCAGCCTCTTTCACACTTTTGTTGACACTTTGGCTAACGCTGGTTAGCGTCCTCTACAAACAGCAACAACCACCGCCGCGCTCTGCAACTCTCCGCCTTCTTCAAATCTTGGAATAAATTTTGTCCGGTGGCGAAAAAAGTCACTTGCCTCAACAGTTTTCACAATGTATTATCTATGATTGTCTCCAGGTAATCTATATCTAATACCAGGTTGAGATAGTAAGTATTTTTCAAAGTGTTTGGGACGGAGTTTTGAGCACGCTGTTGTCGCCAGGTCCACCATCTTCCCCTCAGTAACGACTGAACAGACCGGCAGGCGGGGTTGCCAGGTTAGCTCTGTGGGCATCCCCCTTTCCGGGAAAAAAAACTAACTGACGCCAGACTCCATTGATGGATCTCATGTTTGTAGACTTGTGTAATTTACTTTGGGGAAGTTAGATTCATGAAACAAAACCCTAAGACTGTTGAAAAATATGTGAGTCCTCAGAATATTTTGAAATATAAATCAGAATACTGACATTAAAGTCCCAATTTTAAGCGTTAAAAACATATTTTCTAATACTGTATTTTTAAACAGACTGTTCTTCCTAAAGCCACGTGTGCCACAATTTTAATATTGGAAAAAAATCCTCTCAATTTAGAGGGAGAAAATACATAATTTAGACTTTTTTGTCTTTTTTCCCCATGTGGCCATGTTCCCCCCCCCCCCCCCCCCCCTCATATCAATGTCCATTTCTGTTTTCTATTGCATGTCTGTCCGTCCTGGGAGAGAGATCCCTCCTCTGTTGCTCTTCTAGAGGTTTCTTCCATTTTTTCCCCCTGTTAAAGTTCTTTTTTGAATTGAGCGTCTAAGGACAGAGATGTTGTATTGCCCCCTGAGGCAAAGTTGTGATTTGTGATATTGGGCTATACAAATAAAACGGACTTGACATTTCAATAGCAAAATAAATGAGTCATGGGCAAATGAAAAGCAAATTGTCTTTATTAAAGAGAAGATATTTTCTAATCAAATGAAAAATGTTATTCAAAATGTTTACATGAACTTTCAGTGAAATATTAAATCCACACTCACACAGGGCTTCAAGTCAGAGCTGGCAAACTTATAAATCAGTAGTATGATTTTAAATATTAAGTATTTTGTTATTTTTTTGATAAAATAAGACATTCAGAGCTCCACAAAAAGTCAAAAGAAAGGTCCTAGTTAAATAAAAAAAATTACATTTCATTAGTAGCCACACAGAATACACATAATGACAATTAACATCTTTTCAAGTCTATCATTTTACCACATGTAGTGTAAAGTCATGTAGTGTAGTGAATGTACCTCTTTGAAGTTCAAGATATGACTATGTTATGAACAGTCTGAAAAACAATCTGCTCAGGTTTTATCTGATGTGGAGATCATATTACTGACCATCTCAACAAAGAAAACCAGAGCGCTCTCACAATCTCTCCAAACAACTTACTGAGAAAATAGTTAATTACCACAAAAATACCAATTCCACAAACTGGTATACTTGTGATAACTAGCACATTTTGGGTAGGGATTTTGTGTTGGAAGGATTATGTGCTGGTCTTGTTAAAATACCCTTAATCCAGCTGTTTACAACTAACAATATTAGTGATGAAAATTTGGCTCTGCAGTATTTAAAAAAAACCTTAAAAAACAAAAATGTAGACATGTTGTGATTTAACATCAAAAGTACCATTTGGAATCATATTGTTTTGGTCCAGCAGTGACAGACTGAAATGTTATCACAACTCATTAATAAAACTTATATTCTATAAGAATAAGTAAATTAAAAAATAGTTTTTAGTGGATCTATAGCCTCACTGTTTTTGTTCTAGTGCTGTAAGTGACGGCTAATTTCAGTCATTTTGATTCAGTTTAATCTGATGTTCACTTATAAAAGAGGAAAAAGAAAAAACACAACTTGGTCTATGAACAATGTTGGCAAAGCATCAAGGCCCCTACTATAGTCATACTTACATATTCTGACTCAACAATACTGTTTGTAATGTATTTTATGTATCTCAGGTATAAATTGCTCACAATTCATCACACATCTGTCCACATGTGCAACCTCTTCAACACATAAGGTAGAAAACTAACTGTATGTAGAGTGACCTGTCGGTAAATAATACGACACTATACATTGTAAGTCTTCCAGTTTATAATTTGGGTTTTTCTTCTCTCAGAGGACTCATCTGTAAAGACGTTTCAGTCTACAGTTAGTTAAACTGGTGTTCTGAAGTGGGCTGCACTGGTGAATGTGGGACAAAGTGGAGGAATG
The DNA here is from genome assembly GCF_914725855.1 of Thunnus albacares. Taxonomy (NCBI): domain Eukaryota; kingdom Metazoa; phylum Chordata; class Actinopteri; order Scombriformes; family Scombridae; genus Thunnus; species Thunnus albacares. The sequence goes on along the minus strand of NC_058110.1, from coordinate 12,282,652 downwards.
GTCCAGTGTTAGTGTATGTATGTGTGTATGTGTGTGTGTTTGTGTGTGTGTGTGTAGAAGTGTTTGCATGTGTGTCCCTCCTATCCAGAATAGTAGTTGGTGGGGACGAAGGGCATCTTGCTGACGGTGGCGGGCACTGCTTTTTTCCGGACTTCAACCTGGATGGCTGTTCCATTCTTAGCAAATGCGGCGTCCACGTAACCCATGGCAACGTTCTTCTTCAGACAGGGAGAGGGGCAGCCGCTGGTCACCTCACCTGAATAAAACAGCAAAGAATAAGTCTTTCAAGGGTAATATCTAGCAGACAACCTTCAAACTCTCTTAAGATGCAGAATTAAACCTTTTTGGTGGAAATATTAAGTTGGACCTATTCTGTGTTTGAGATCTACTTCCTGAGCAGCAGACTGACCTGTTGATCCTGTTTACTTTTAACTTGCTTACACATTACATTTGGTCATTTAGTCATTTAGTCACTAAATGCTAGGACTGACAATATGCTTGAAATCATAAGGATTATTTTCAAAACTAATATATATCATAACATGGCTCATGCATCCAAGATAATGTGATAACCCATTGACATGGTAACATTATGTATGATGTCAAACTAAACTGAACATTTAATTAAATTCTATATGTTAAAGCCAAAGTGTGCAGGATTTGAAAATGTCTGACTTTAGTGACCCCTAATGGTAGGTGTAGGTATGGTAATCATAAAAAGCAAAAAGCTTTAGACATAAAATATTTTTAGGTCAGTGGTGGTGCTTCAGGTTATTTTAGTTTGGCTTCGACAGCTGCCTCAGTGTAAGTTATGAATACATTAAACCATAAAAATATACAGTGCCAGTCAAAAGTTTGGACTGGTACTGTTTATATATATTTAGAGATTTTATAAAATAAAAAAATCCTTAATCTTAGGTTTATACTTCTTTTATGGAGAAACATACTGTTAATTTCATTCACTTTTTCCCTAACATTGATTATTTTCTTGCCATGATGTTGCCATGTTGTTAATTGAAATACAACCACTGTGTTTGCTTGCTGACCTATGACCTTTCCGTCGGGGCTGAGTATGGGTGTGTGTTGTCTGACGGGGGGACCGGTTGACACCAGACCAACTCTCTTCCTGGCTGTTTTGGCTTTGATCTGAGGTATGATGATGTCAGCACCAGGGAAATCCTTGGTCTGACGCCGACGCTTTCCTGCGTGTGAAAAAACAAAGCGATGGAGTTCATACACCAGGATTGTCAGAGCGAAGTGTACATTCAAGGCTAAACTACTCTGAGTGGACAGCTGTGGGCTTGATGAATGAGTTTAGATAAAAGTGCAAGATACGAAGATGTAATTGTTTCAGAAACTAATAAAGAGTAGCTGATGAACTGAATCTGCTTGTGCTTCACCCCAACAAAGTCCTTATAAGAGAGATCTTCTCAAGGTTTGCACTTAGAACTATACAATGACTAATATGTAGCTGGTACTGAATTATCTTCTATTCTTGTATATTTTTTTATTTGTCAGGTCCAAAGGGAGAAAATTAATCAGCTGTGTCAATTTACCCATTCCACAACAGCCTTCTGTGAAGAAAAAAACTATTCATTAAATATTAAGTAATTCATACTAAAACATCACCTATGGTCCAGACTAAGGTGGCCTCCACAGGCGTGGTGGTCTCATCAATGTCGTTGCCATAGAGACAAAGCCCTGCCTCTAGCCGCAGACTGTCTCTGGACCCCAGACCGGCCAGTTTCACCTCGCTGTTACCCAGCAGCTTCTCCGTCAGCTCCACCACTCTGGACTGAGGTACAGAGATCTGGGACAGACACACAGACAGACTGTAGAGCTGAGTCTCCATCCAACTATGAACTGGAAACAGCAGATTTTAACTCATTAATGTTGAAATTAAAACACTCTATGGAAACAAGTAATGACAGTGTAAAGTCACTCTGTTTTTTTAGATATTTGCTGAGGATGTTGAGGATGCTGATTTCATCACTTCAGCATTTAAAGATACACTTGAAATCAAAAACTTATTTTTGCTAAATTCTATAAGTTTGTGGGGTAAAAACACAGAGTGAGTCAAGTGAGTCTCAGCACTGAAGGAAAGAGTAAAGGCAAGACAAATGTATGTGTATGAAAAAAAATCCTGATAAAAGAGAAGCAAACTCCCACCAGCCAACCCACATTCATCCTGTTTTCTACAGAGGTCCAGCAGAGTGGGCAGTGGGAGAGTGAAAAAGGATAAATCCATGCAGTAAACTATCAATCTGGAATTAGTCAGCAGGTTCCTGACATTTTACTGAGAGTTTTTTTTTTAGATTTTATGATTTTTTATTGGCATATTTTGGTGCAGCAACTTCTATATTTCAGTAGATGCAGGAAACCTCTCTCGCATGTTTTGTTGCAGCCGACAGTGTGACATCACCTGTAGACTATAATATTCTCCTCTCACATCTCTGTGACTGTCACATCCCTTGACCACCTCCCAACACGGAGCTTTTTGCTTTGCTTTTGTTTTTTAGCATCTAACTTCACGTCAAAGCATTCTCATTTTATTTCTGCCACAGAGCAGAGCTGCTCGGATGACACGTCGTTCACAGCTGTTTCCTAATTGTTTTGGCTCTCCTACTGACGCTCCTAAATTTGTTATGTTTTTGTCTACTGATCTCAAAGATACACAGTGTGTTTACTCTTTGGGAACTTTTTGTAAATGAAACTCGCCAACAAACAGAGCAGAACCTTATATGGCAGTATTAGGGACGTGGATTATGCCAGTAATCACATCTCACGAAAAAGAACCCACTCATGAACAGGTGGCGTTCATCAGGCTGAAACGAGCGATTTATGACAAGTTTGGGCAGTTTAGAGAGTTTGTTCCGACTTGAAACACTCGTATGAGCAAACCTCACAGAAAAAAGTCAGAGAGTTTTAGGACAAAAATACCAAAATGCTCTTGCATGAGGCCCAACGTGTCAAATGTCAGGTTAACTATGAGATACAAGGTAACACTCAGCATCTTTAAACTTCTGTTTAATGTCATAGACATAAACAGATGAATCTTATGAATGACCAAAGGGACACAAAATGAGGAAATGATGTGATGACACTCTACAAACACTTAAATTGTTTGTCCACTATGTAAGTTAGTAATAATACACAACAATGTGTCCTGATATACATTACAAAGGCAAAAGTGAAGAAGTTCATCAAATTCTATATCAGGGCACCTCCTCATTGTTACACTCCATTTAAGATACCTGCCCACCAATTAGACATTTGCATTTTCCATGGCTGCGGCCCAATTATTGTTATGACAGACACAATAACTGACATCTAGTAATCAGACACAAGTAATATATCAACATTATAAATCTTTGCTCAAGGTCGATGTAAAAAGAAAAAAAAAGCAAAAAAGTGGAGGTAGGAAGATAAAGAGAGAGAAATGATTACCTCCACCCCGTCCTCTCCGGTGTATCCACAGCGGGTGACCCTGCAGCCAGGAACACCAAACACAGTGGCCAGGGTGGAGGTCATGAAGGTCAGCTTACTGAGGTCCTCCTTCAGCCCCTCCTGGAGCACCCGAGACATGGACGGACCTGACAACACACAGCTGATTAATTATTCAATGACACTAAGACATGGACATGGTCCTATGTAGAGGAGCTCAAATAGACTATCAACAAAGGATTCAGTTACAAAAGAAAGAAATAAAACTACAAAGAATCAGTGCAGGGAAGGAAGGAGGAATGGAAGAAGCCCCATAAAATATTTTACCTTGCAGAGCAATCAGTGCTTCATCAAGGAACTCAATATCCACATCAAAACCTGCTGCTTTGCACTCTGCCAGTCTGGCCTACAGGCAAAACACACACACATATGTCAGACACTTTCTGTCAGTCTACCTGACTCTCACCTGTCTGTCTACACACACTCTCTGTCTTAATTCACCTTCATATTAGCAGAGTCCTTGTCAGCGCAGCCAGCGTTGGAGACGACGTAGAGGTAGCCCTGGTCCGTCTTTGTCACTATCAGGTCGTCAATAATCCCTCCTTTCTCATTGGTGAAGAGGGTCAACGTACCCTGAAGGGTGATGGAGCAGGGAGAGATGAGTGGAAGGTGAATTTATTTCTTATACTGGAACACTGTCCAGTTGGTCGAGTTGCTCCAACTCTGATGCTTCATGTTAGCATGTTACGTTACACTGTGGTTCTGTTCACACTCGGCAATAAAATGTGTCTTAAGTGATGTCATTGTAGGGCTCATTTTTCCAATACACTAATAAGCGTATTTTCCGAAATGTTAAACTATTGCTTTAACACTAGATCACTTGACTACGATGTTGCTCGTAGTGATGAACCCACAGTGAATTGTCACCAAACTCTGAAATTCCCCTCATCTCTACAAGGCTTTCTCTACCAGCACCTTGCAGCTGATTGTTTCGGTTTTTCCTGCCTGCAACTTTACTGTTTTGGCTCAGTCTCACCGCTCTCATCAGTGTCCATTTCAGACCCAACAGGGATCTGTTTTTAGTAAAAGAAAACCCCTAAAACCCTGCTGTATGTTACCTGCCCAGCACCAATTGACAGACAGCAACTAACTTGTGAAGAAAATTGAGCATTTAGCAGCTGAAGAGCAAAATATTTCCCTCAGGAGTTTGTGGAAACCAAATTCAGAGCTAAAGGGGGAGAGAATATTGGACTTAAATTCCTCAGGTGGCATGAAACACAACTCTAAATGATTGAATTGTTTGCCAACAAGTTTGCTATATCAACTTAAAAAGTTATAATGTTTTCAGCTTGTTTCCGCTGCCCCCAAGTGGCCAAAAATCAGTTAATGCAGGTTTAACTTGAAACAAAACTTCATCTCACCTGGTTGTCCTTGAGTTCTGCAATATCCGCAACCACTAGAGACTCCATGAACTTCACTCTGTCTTTGCCATGGACTTTGGTCTGATGGGTAAAAAAGCAAAAAAGATATAATCAAATATAGCAACAGCATTTTTTTTTGGTTGGCTGGGTTGTGGATAAAGAAAAATGATCCCTGTCATTTGACAAAGTACTATGTTACACTATGATGACGTGTGTCTATTTACATCATATATAAGTTTGTATGTATATTTCCTTACCTGTGTTAATGTGTGTATGTATCTGTTTGCATGTGTATGTTAATACTAGTCTCACCTGCAGCATGTGGCTGACATCGAAGATGGAGCTGTGCTCTCTGGTGTGCATGTGTGAGGCGATGTGACTGTCTTTGTACTGGACGGGCATACTCCAGCCCGCAAACTCCACCATCTTTCCCCCATGCTCCCTGTGGAAGTCAAACAGCGGAGTCCTCTTCAAGGCAGCCTGGGGGAAATGAAACACTATAATGAGTGTAGGGTTGGGCAATATATCAATATTATATCAATATCCTGATATGAGACTAGATATCATCTTAGATACTGGATATCGTAATATTGTGATATGGCCTAATTGTTGTCTTTACCCACTTAGTCATTCTATCCACATTACTGATGATTATTTATCAAAAATCTCATTGTGTAAATATTTTGTGAAAGCAGGTATTTGGTCAAAAATATTGTGATATCGATTTTGTCCATATCACTCAGCCCTAAATGTACAAAATAATAGGAAGAACTACAGTTGAACGATCAATAACTTACTTTATTTTGCAATTTGAATAGTTATGAAGTGGTTGTTGATATATGCATCTTAAAAAGGTGCAAAAATTTGGATTTTTAAACATTCATTCATGTTAATATATGTAATAACAACAAATCAAAAACTGTTTCTAAAAAACTATTTTATAACAAGCAGATTTCCCCCCAAAATGTGATCAAATATTAACATAATACCACATTTCTGTTCATACAGCTCAGTTTATAGTCTGATTTGTCAAACGATTAAATGTCAGAACGACGGGTCTGTTGTGTTCATTCGGCCCCAACTTCTGACCTTTGAACTAGCCAGTGAGGGGGGTTTATCAGTGCAGCCGCAGTGCATCATGGGAACGAGTGTGTCTGTACTTTACATAAGACTCAATTGCTTTTTACAAAACTGTACAAGTCCAAAGTCAGCTGTTAATTTGAATGAACAGAGGAGAGGTTAGTGTTGTACTACTGTTGCACACACGCCCACACACTTCATGAACAGATTAGAGACACGCGGTCAGGACTTTACTCTTTTTACTCATTTTGCTTTGTGCAACACTAAAAGATAAATCCCAAAAATAAAACCTTTATCTTAGAAGCTTAATAATTTGCAGAAACTATACATTTTGAGTCACGCTACTCATGCCTGCTATATTAGTGGTAAAAGTGAATGAAGATCTGAATGAATAAATCTCGTTAGCAGAGTGTGAGACAGCAGTACTGAAGAATCAGTCACTCGTGGTTTTAATAAAATCATCTTGTGCGGCTCAGTGAAGTGAGGCAGGCAGAGGGAGGGTGATGATGGTCTACTGGGACAGATGTACATTATGTCTGCATGAGCTGACTGCTGCTCTCACACACTCTCATGTATTTTAACATGCTGTAACACTGATAGAGCCACTTATTTAATCTGAGGTTTTCTGGAGTGAAGTTCAAACATGAGTGCCAAAACAACCTTTCCAAAAGAACAATTAATACACCATATAAAAGAATACAAAGAATATATATACATACATATACGGTAATATCTTAGGAAAGCAAACACCATTGAGTATGATAATATCAACACAGAGGGCCACAGGTATTCTTTTTTTTTTTAATATTCTGGTGATGACAGGTGAAAACTTCAAGGGTGAGGTGGTTGAAAAATGCAACACTTTGCACCACAGGTAGTGTTTTCATCATCTTCCAGTCTGAAAACTGTGATTTAGCTGCTTAAACCAAACGTAACACAAAAGCACGCTGAGTAACTTGTAGAGGTGCAGCCTTTACTTCATGGTCTACTTACCTCTGCACTTGAAGCGTGTCTCTGCTGCTGCTGCTGCTGCTTCTTCCCCGCACATCCAGCACCAGCGACCCGCAGCAAACCGCCCCTGGAAGCCCGCAACCTGAGCCCCGAACCCCCGACCCCAACCAGCAACCGAGCCCACATCCTGCCACCTGAACCCCCGCTGAAGTCTCACACACACACTCGGTGGTCCTGACGGGTAACACTTCCTCTGCGTTACTCAACTCTTTGGACTCCAAACTCTGGAATTTCTGCTCTCCTGGCAAAAACACATGAAGCGGCAGCGATTGGAGGAAGGAGCAAAGACTTGTGGGGGATGTAGTTGATTGGTCGGTTTGCCCTGCAGGAGTTCATTGTTGATGCAATGATTCATGCTTCATCATATCAAACACCTCAGATATTAAAGAAACAGGGGTTGATTTTAGGCATGTTGTCCCAGCTCTGGAGTCATAATAGGCTATAAGGCATATCGGCTGATCACAGATTGTATTGATTATGCATCTACAAAGAATCATAGGAAGCTGGACTCTCTTAATGAGGCTCCCACAATAATGACAGTTTATAGGTTGTCTATTGAAAGTATTATTATAGACTTTGTGCTCTGTGTGTTGGTTTTGTACTGCCAGTGTAATACAGAGGGATATTTTAAGTTTATTTAAGTCATGTGGCTTATGAAGGGTCAACCAGGAGAGTCTGGACCACATATTCCCAGATAAAGCACCAAATAATGGGACCATAAATCCTAATTATCCATGTCACAGAAGTCCTTAATAGGACATTTAGCAATGTGGTGAATGCATTATAGTTTTATGTGATTGTTTTTAAAGGATGTGATATAATTGAAAGATGCAAAAACTTGGCAGACTGGCTCAGCTACGCTACACTCGACTGTTTGTTAGTGTTTTTCTCCCTTTATAGGCAGTGGCTCCCAGTGGGTCAACAGGGCAAAACAACTGGGAAATAACAAATTACCTTATTCAAAAATGAAGAGTGATAGGAAACATCATGGAGGGTGTTAAATTGTCTATCCCTTAGATCCTCATACACCATATTTATGAGATTAAAAAATACTGTTACTTTAATTATTTGGAAAACAGCACATTTGATGGTGACTTAATGCTGTAATGTGCATGCAGATCTTAATGCCAGCATCCATGTTTAATATTAAAGCACAAAGTGTCAGACCATAACTCTCAATAATGCGCGTTCTATGTTTTTCATTTGCAAACTCTAACTTAATAAATTGGAAATTATATGCGTGATTGTTGGATTTTGTCAGTTGCTCTTATCTTATTCACATTCTACAGAAATCCTCCAAACATTTAATCTCTTCTGTCCGTTATTCAGAAAAGGATTTTCCACTACCTGAAAGTTTAAGTGGTGTTTTTGGTCAGATATGACCACTTGACCACATTGATATTTGTGCATGTGAGTACTTGTACCCCATCATGCCCTCGCCCCAGATCACTGAGTCATCCTTTGGTCTGAGAATCTAATAATAAACCCATGCCTCTACTGCTATTTTAGGCCTTGGGGGGCCTGCGGGGTTGGGCATGTACGTAAGCCTGTTTGGAGGGGGTAGTGGGCTTGAGAAGACATCCTCTCTCTCCATGTTTCTTGCTCTCTCTACCTCTCTCACAGGGCAGCTGGGGTGGGCTAAATGGGAACACATATACAGTAGAAAAGGGTGGCACTGGGGTGTCCTACAGTTGTTCAGTGACACACACACACATACACACACGCACACACACAAGGATCCGGAGGTTCCCTTTTGTTTTCATACATCACGGATTTTACTGGAATCATTTATTCATTCTTGGGATTTACTTTGAGTTTGGTTGGATTACCTTTGTCACTGGATGGTTCCTGGATAACTTGTGTGGACATTTAATATGACTTTTTGCTGCTCCCGTCGGTGCACACACATGTTTTGGCAACTGGTCGTCTGTGTGTGAGTAGACCGGGTGAACAAGAAGAGTGACTGACAAGAACAAACAAGCAGACGCACAGATACGAATCAACACAGCTCTTGTTAATGGTGATAGAGGGTAAGTTGGCCTCAGTGTGGTCTGTTAATCAGGTAGACGAGTTAATCATCCATTCATTCATTCAGTTAGTCAGTCAGTCATTAGATAAAAGTCTGTTGTGTCCTTTGGCCCCTTATTCAAATTTCAGCAGCATTGTGCCTTTACGGGTTTCACAACCAGCCCTAAGTATAGCCCTAATGAATCATCTATTTATATGACCTGTTTGTTTTGTCTTCAGATAGAAAGCCTGTTGATCTGTTTTCTAAACCTCTAAAATGATACATCCTTACACGTCGACCTATTTTAACTACAGGATATCTACTAAATCCTTCCCTGTTTTTCTATCATCTCTTCTGCTTTCTGAGGCAACACATATGTCTTCATCACTATCATTTACTTACTTGATATTTGAGATTTAGATTGAAACTAAGATCCAATAGAACTAGCTAATACAGCTAATGCAGTGTAAAAGCCAATGCCATATCGATATTATTTACTAATGTGAGGCAGACAAATGACCACAGGCGCATACCTCTGCATTTACTGCCACAGTATTATATGTATTACTTAACCATAAAGTGATTTTCACAGGTCTGACTGTGCACTATCAACACATCATGAAAAGCTACCAGCTCTTGATAAATCAACTCACTCAATCTTTCCCTTTACTTTGCATCTCCGCCTCGGAGTGGCTACAAATGCAAATGAAAACTAATGTGATTAACATTATATAAGAGATACACTCGTGTTATTATGGATTGCTGACCTTCTAGTCATAAACTTGCCAATCATATTTAGTCATGTGGATTATTCAGAGCCCAATTCCATCTTGTTGAGAAACTAATTGTGGCTGTAAATATGCCTTTTTCACAGCAGACATTTTGACTTGTCATAGCAGGAAAAGCACAGGTGTGACTAATAACCTTAACAATGGCTCCGTTGTACTCAAGTGTTCCAGTAAGCCACGGCAGTGTGACAGTGAGCTAGCATGCACAATACCAGGACCCTGAAACTGAAGCATCATTAATTTCATTATCTACACCTGTGCTTTTCATTATGTGACATGTCAAAATGTCTGCTGTGAAAAAGGTTTATTTTTTGTACATCCATTCATAGTACATTGCCTTTCATGGTATCCGTTCAATCACAGACCAGCCTGGTTGCACGGCACAGCTTCAGGGAGATTATACACCTTCCAGATATGTTCACTGGAAAAGAGATGTTGAGTAGATATAGTAGTACTATCTTACACCATCTGACTGTCTCTACATCTGGTCATCCTGAATTTTCTCCCAAGATAAGGCGAGATGTCGAGGCCTCCTTCCCAGGCCAGCCCTCAATCCTACAGGGTCAGTGAAAGAGATCTCACTGAGATAGAGCTCCATTCTGTAGACTCCATCAATGACCTCCACCGGACACACCTTGAACACAGCCACAAAGGTACACACATACACACACAGCCACAAAGGTACACACATACACGCACCAAACGCAGCCACACAGGTAAACACACATACACTAGGAATGTGCAGAGAGGCCTGTATTTGTATTTGTATCTGTATTTGTTGAGGCAGCAAAATTATTTGTATTTGTATTTGAATAAAAGTGGAAAAAGGCTTAAAAATCCTGTTTTGTTTTCATTATGCTTTTAATTTTAGAAAATTAAAGTGTTACAATAAGTGTTCATGAATAAACTACCTTAAGAAGGAGGTCCCCACACCTGGTCTTGAACTGGAGTCTCCCAGATCATAGACGACTGCACTGACTACTGAGCTAAAACTTCACTCATCACCTCATTGCAGACAGATCTCTACCTATTTATACACCCATAACACAGAGACAGCACACAATATAACGTGTAGGGAAGAACTTCAAAGGCGCTTATTGCTTTACAGTTTCATTTATTGCCTATTTTTTACAACTTAACTTTGTGGAAAGGAGAAGGGGAACAACAGGTTATGGAGAGTCCCTTGGGAGCACTTTGTGTGTGTCAGTAGCTCAGCTTTATCTCTGGGTAACACCCCCAACTCCAGGAGTGATGTCCAAATAAGGAAATGTGCGTCATGTAGCAGGTGGATGTGAATCCCCGTCTGCGTGCTGGTATTTGATATGGTTTTTTATTTCTTCCCAAAAACAGATAATTTTTAAAATATTTGTATGAAACAAATAGCCATTAAAAACCCACTATTTGTGCTTTGCCGAATAACATATTTGTATTTGGGCACACCCTTAACATACACACACCTCAAACAGAGACACAAAGGTACACACTGACACTGACTGACCTCTCGGTATATGATTTCAGGCATGAGGCCCCCTCGCCCGGCTTACACACCCTCCCCAAATGGAAACCTTTACACATGTGACATGACAGCTGTCAATCAAAGAGGGCATCCAGTCAGCGGCAAATGGCAGAGCCGTCTCCAGGATATGTTGACACCGAGTTCATCACGTGCCTACGCCATGGGCTGCGCTATCATCACTTTGCTTCTGCTAACAGTCTTACTCATCTTCTACTTTTTAGGTGAGATATCAATTTGATTTTATTTGTTCCATCTGATAATTCCCAGTCATTTTGTATTTCTTGCCCAATTTTCCCCAGCTTTATTCGCATTTGTCATCTTATTGGCAATTATCCACGATAATTTCCACTTCAAGCTATATGATGTAATCATAAGACTTTTTAAAATATCTGAATCTTGCAGTATCTTGCTTTGTGTAACCCAGGATGGACAAATTGACAGTATTCCTTTATATCTGTTGCTCCTCCAGTCCAGCAGGGCGGTGCACTGCGGATGCTGACCGACGCAGTAAGAGAGAAAGAGGCCGCAGCCACAGAGCTGTCACTGCTGATCCAAGAACTGCAGACACTGAGACACAACCTGACAGCCATGAGAGGAGCGACATGAGGAAGGAGGCACAGAAAACTAAATATGCACGCAGATACACTTTAAATACTGGACATGAGAGGGTTTAAAGTGCAGAAAAGTGTGTTTTATGGTGGATTTTTCCTTTAAGATGAAAATTGTTTGTGTATGTGAATGTCAATTGAACCATGTAACAAAAGAAATGGGAGGTTTCTGAAAATGTTTTCCCTTTCCTCCGTCCTGGTAACAAGGAGAAAGACTTTTGAATGAGCTCACATATTGTTGTTGTTTTGTGTTGGTGCTGTTATTAAAAGCGGTGTGACTGGTCGAATTAAATGAATTATTTTACTATTGTATTCTCAAAGCATTACACTGCATAATACACATTTAATGTTTTTAGCAAAAAACATTATTATTGCACAAAATATTAACTGACTAAAAGTTAATATAAGTCTCTGCAAGGTAAAACGTTGCCATTCTGTCATACAAAATGTGTTCAAATGAGACAATATCTTTAAAAATGGAAAGGCTGTTTACTTTTCATGTTGTTATTTTGTGTGAGGAAGTGTAAGTGTCATTTATTGAACATTGTGCGTAACAGAAAAAGTAGCATGTGGAACAACAGCCAGTAAAGATAAGTTTGGCTGATATAAAGTCAGCCAACCGACTCTGATCTCTAATCATTAAATGCAATAACACAAACAAGACAGTTTTGTATTCTTGTGTTTAAAAACAAAAAAACAAAAAGAAAAGGTTACATAAGCAAAAGTTGAAGAATTTATCTCCCAATATTAGCATTAGATAACAAATTATATAATTATTTTCAAAACATTTCAATGGTTCGTGAACTGTGTGTAATTATGTCATACTTTTTACATAAGACTCATCATTTTGTGTTTACTCATTTCTTAAAAGAAGCAAATATGTTTGATTAGATTTGATTTTCACCCAGATTTTACGTCCCTAGGCCAGCCGTTCAAATTTATTTTGTTTCCTGCTGCAAAAAGATTTTATTCACTGTCGTTCAAGATCTTCTTGTGATGAATGCAGCTCAGAAAATGTAAAAAGTAACAGTAAGTAGAGAGAAAGAAATTAAGAAATGTAAATGAGTTGCTGCCGCTGAGTGCTGGAGTTTCAATCAATTCAATCAATTTTTATTTATATAGCGCCATATCACAACAAAAGTCATCTCAAGGCACTTTTCACATAGAGCAGGTCAAGACCGTACTCTTTGTCAAAGTCATAAAATAATTAAAATCAATGAATAGTTTAACCAAGAACTTTTACACCTCATATCATTTAAATCAAAATTTAAAATTTAACGAGAAAAAATTGATCTGAATTTCAGCCAAAGATCTGAGCAACGGCTGACGGCATCTTAACAGAGAGGTTTGGGTTACACATCTCTCTCTCTGTTCTCGTCGTTGGTCTTCTCCTGACACTCTGGTCCGGTCCAGCCCGGGTAGCACTGACACAGGAAGTGGTCCTGAAAAGCTTTGTCACTGGAGGAGTCAGGGAGGAAGTTGACGTCATTAGGATTGGAAGTGATAGCCGAAGGTGAAGAGAGCATGTGACCGGAGCTGGGGTCTCGCCTGGCACAGCGCCCGTTGCCATGGCAACGCATGATGCAACAGCGCTGGGTGTCAGACCTCAGTGCCCAGATGAAGGGACCCAAGACAGTGCGAATGTAGTCTCTGAGAAGGCCGCACTGATGCTGGCAAGAGAAAGAGAGGGTTACACACACACACACACACACACACACACACACACAAATAACCTTCTCATACACAACATACCTTGGATTTGGCAAATTTCATATCTCCCCATAACACCACTCCAGCAGCTCCCAGTGACGCACTCTCTCCCAATGTGTGCATCAGGTCTGTCTGCACATATATACACACACACACACACACACACACACACACACACTCTGTTAAGTTGCTAATAATGTGGTCTGTGTTTGTATGTGTTTATGAGCAGCTTTACATCCTACCTTATTAAGAAAGTTGAGAGAGCGTGTGAATGCTAGCCTAGCGTAGGGAAGGACAGGTGTGGCGTGGTTGCCACGGCGCCAAAGAGATGCAACCCTCAAAGCCTCCAGCAGCCTGTGTCTGAGTGCAGTAGACAGAAATGTCCGTCAGTAATGACCTGCCTGCTCAAAATTTAGCTCAACTGGAGATGATTAAGAGATAAATAAAGTTGGATTTCAAAGACGTCCATGTGAGATGTTTTTATGACTGAGGCAGCTTGATGTGAGTGAACATATCTTCATGTTTCTTAGCTCTCCTTACCTGACCATCAGAGCTGCGTCCATGGATCCTGCTAGCCGCTGTGGCAGGTATATGCTGGGATAGAGAGCAGTGGACTGACTCCAGAGCCAGGACAGACGATTATTCTGCTCTCTGGTCCCCTTGTGGCAACGACCTGTGTAGCTTTTATCTGATCATACACGTAAAACAAGAACAACACAGGTCAGTTTTTTATCATCAGTAACACCTGACTTTAAGATTAAATAGCTAGTAAAGTTTTTGTACTTTTCAATGACAGTTAATCAGTGATTTATAACAAAGTACTTGCATCATCTCATTACAGCAATGTTGAAAGAATTATATAATCTGCCTGAAAAACCTTTCTGGGTCAAAAAAGAAATCTTTACATACAGTTAAAGTTAGTCCTACCTGTCTTTCTCTTATTCTTATTGGCGCAGACTGGAAAACCATAAAACCCCCAAAGTCCCTGAGGACGATCTCCGACCATTGCCCGCATCGTCTCCTCCATGAACTTCCGCGCGCTCTCCTCAAACTTCTGCCTCGCCAATAACGTCACGGCCTCGTCTGACAAATCCGGACTCTCCTGTCTCACCAGCAGCTTGGACAGTCTTCTGTACTCCATCTTGGTTCCGAAGTTTCTCTCCCACACTGGCCGCCACTCTTCCCAGTCGATGACAGCTAAACCGGCGAAGTCTGGCAGCAGAATGCCAGATATCTGTGTCTCTGCAAGGGAAAGGTGAGCGGCGAGGTCACTGAGCTGCGGGATTCCACCGTTCACCTTGTTGCCGTCTCGAGAGAGGTACGGGTATTTCCCCAGGTGGTCCCGGTAGAAGATAGTCATTTTCTGAAAGGTTTGAACATTTATCCACGTGAGAAATATCACCATACTTTTTTTTAAGCCACTTTTAACTTGTTGTTTTGTTTTTACAGCACATTTACTCAAATCTAGCAGCGCAAGAGACAAATATTTTTCCCTGGAGTTGATGGAGACCAAACCAAAGGTCAAAGTGATTATTTGACTTACATTTGTCATGTGGACAGAAAGAAAACTCCAAATGAATGTCAACACATTAGCCATAACAACTTTATAAGACAAAAATATGTCCTCTCTGCAACCCAAATGACCAGGAAATTAATCAGCGCAGCTTTACAGGAATGTTGGAACAATGATTGTCAAAACTGAACAGATTGTTTCAAGTGAAACTCAAGATTTTTAATTATGAACCTCAAAATATATTAGCATGAAAATGATCCCATTTGAGGGCACCGGCACAACGTTCTGGCAGTTTTAGACCTGAGACCTCCTAAATCCATGATCAATTTTCTAAAAGTTTACTGGAAATGTATTATATATTTGCCTACATATATTATTTTAATCCTTAGCACAGTGAATCTATGTCAATGATGATCAGTGAGGTATTAATCCCATTGATAATACTGGACTGAGATCAATCACCTGTCCCTGGAAGCTCTGCTGTCGGTTCGCCACTATATCGAAATCTCTCAGGTCCAGGTTGACGTTGTATCGTTCCAGACAGTGCGACGTGGGCATGTTCCACACCACAACAAAAGGCCGGTCCTGCAGGACTGGACCTGCTGCGGCCACGGCAGGCAGGGTGTGTCCACGGGTGGAGGTTTGTGACGAGGAGGCGCAGGGGAGGGGAGAGAGGAAGAGGAGGAAGACGGAGGGGAGAGGGAGGTGAGACAGCACCATGGCTGCTCATCCACTGACGTGTCCTTCCTGACAGGAGAGAGAAACAGGCCGGTGAGATTTATTCACAAGGAACTTTCCTGCAACTACAGTAAGAAATTCAACACACACAGTTATAACAATTAAAAAAAGCCATTAATTAGTTGTTTGGACACTGAGGTCATTTTAACACCTTCTAAGCTTTTATTTGATGATTTATCTCCAGACAGGTAATAAAATGGCAAAATAAACACAAATCAACCAAATATTTCAATAAATTCTCTTTATTTCCATAATTTTCCATCATTGAAACAACAGATATAAGATTTTCATCAGTTTAATCAACATTAACAGATCTTTAAAACATGAATAAGGCTTCAGTTCATAAAGGCACATCATCACAATGTCACATAACTCAAAAGTAGCAGCAGATAATGACTAGATTTACAGTACATATACAGTAATTCACCTGTTGGCTTGTTTGGTGGAGCCAAACTCATGTTTTCAAAATTCCCTTTGCAGAGAGCAAAAAGTTGGTGGGTATTCTTTGATTATTGATTGATCTTTTGTGATATTTTCTAATTTACCTGTTTGCTTACTTGGGTTCCAAAACAAATTTTGTGAGTTTTTTTTGTCTCCTCCCAGTGAAACTTACTAAACCAATGATTGATTTCTTTCACTTGAGCTCCAGTTTATACAGCAAAGAGATCAAACCCCTATAAATTCAAACCTGTGACATCCTTGTCACAATCCCACCTCGAACCATTCACAATTGCTTAAGTGTTGTAAACATGTTGTATCTAAATCAGTTCTTTGGAAGTGAAAAAAAAAAAAAAAAAGTTGAATGTACCCAAATTGCCTTTTATCATAATCCAAGCAGCAGATAATCTGACAATTAACCTTCTTCATTTCAAAAATATCAGATAAAATGCCAGATTATGAAAATAAAAGGTTGTAAAATATAACATTGTAATTTTCATTAAAACCATCTGCTGAAGTCAAATCTCAAACAAAGTTCATTAATAAATACTGAGGTTTTAAACAATGAGCTGTGTTTGAGAGCTGTATGATATCTCTAGTTGTACACTGGTGGATTGTGTTTCTATATTTGTGTCTTCATGCATGAACCTGTGATCACTTACTGTGTGTCAGTAAAAGATATAAGCCTTCAGACTGTGCATGAGTGTGTTTAAATGTATGAATGAATGAATGTGTAAATGCAAACTTCTTTTCTGTGTTTCTTTGGTTTATTAACACATTTCTGTCTCTGAAGTCGTTCCTTCGTTAAACCGTATCTCTGAGAGACCGATAATGATGTGTGTGTTTGTATGTTTGCATTCCTGTTAGTGTCTGAGTGTGTGTTCTTCAGATGTCTTTGTGCATCCAATAGATGGCAACTCCCTTGGCGTCTCTGTAGGGAGTTTCAGTGAGAGTCTGAACCACCGGCTGCCCTGCAGACTGAGGAGGAGGAGGAGGAGGGATGGAAGGAGGAGGTGGAGGGATGGATGAAGGAGGAGGAGGAGGGATGGATGATGGAGGAGGAGGAGGAGGAGGGATAGAGGTAGGAGGTGGAGGGATGGATGAAGGAGGAGGAGGAGGAGGAGGAGGAATAGAAGGAAGCGGAGGTGGTGGTGGAGGAGGTAAACTAGTAGGTGGAGGTGACCCTACAACACAAACCCCTCCTGAGTCTCTGTTCCCTTTATGTACTTGAGCATCTGTCTCTGTTCGTGTTTGTTTCTGGGCGTCTTCACTCGGCATTCTGGAGAACCTCAGAAGCATCTCCATGGGAACGAACGCTGTCATGGAGCCTGCGTTCTGCACCGGCGTCGACAGCACATAGCCGATGTGGGCGTAGAAGTGCTGCTTATCGTGGGTGGTCAGGCACAAGCGCTTGAAGCCTCGGCTTTTGGCGTAGCGCTCAGTCTCCTCCATCAGAGTCCGGCCGTAGCCCTTCCCCCGCTCTGCCTTGGACACAACCACTGACTCGACAAACAGGCTGCCGCTGTGACCTACGACCCGGGACAGCCGGACGTGCCCGAGCAGCCGCTCTGTCTCTCTGTGGCCCTGCAGGAGAACCAGGCAGACGGGGAACTCCGCGCATGACTTCTGCAGGGAGTGAACGCGGGCTGCCTGGCTCCTCTGCCACTCGGAGTTGACCAGGTCTGCGCAGGGAACCAGCAGGTCGGGACGGCGGTGGATCGGAACCACACGGATCTTCTCTGGCTGTTCAGAGTCTGTGTGTAGCTTCTCTGTCACTTCTCCATCCACCGTTAAGATCTCACAGACTCTCTCAGCGTGTTGTGTCTGACAGTCTGATGTTGAGATGGGACGCAGGTCAACGTTCAGTCCGTCTCCCGTCTCCTCTTTGGATGTTATGGGTTCAGACCTGTGGTGATCAGGGTTTAACTCAAATCAGTCTTCGTTCAAGTCCTATGGCTCAAGGTGTTAGAAGTGTTAGAAAATGTCTTCAGCATGCAGTTCCTCAATTCTGTGTTTAGTCTTATTACATAACACAGCACGTAGTTTGAGCAAACAGGTCTAAGTGATCAAAGATGCACTCAAAGTACGATGTACGGTGGCCCTGAGGTGCAAAACACAACAAAACCCCCCAGAAATTTCATATTACGGCTTTGTTGTTATTTTGAAAAATGTTGTGTTTTCTGCTGTGTTTGTGTGTTTTTTGAATTGTTGCTGTGTATTCTGATTTGTTATATGCTTTCTAAAGTGATATTGAGTTTTTGGTCTTTGTTGTTGTGTCTCGCACCTCAGTGCCACCGTACAGACCAGATATTCTCGATCAAATCTAACGGTAACCAGATAAACGAGACTCTCGTTCTCTCTACAGCAGAATACACACTTGGATCAGATGTTGAATCTTTCTGATAGTTCCTACTGTAAGCTCAGCACCGCTGTAAGAGGAGACACATGCAGGAGGATAAAACTAGAGTGTTGATCTCCTCCTAATCTACACTTCACATTTTCACTGTAACCTTTACTGTCTCCCTCTCCTGTTTCTAAGTAGACTGATGGGAGTTATGCACCTTGCTCAAGGACACTTTTGGTGAACACAGGGTCAATCATGTTCATGTAGTTCCAGTGTGACTATCAAGCAACCTTCTAGTCACGGCTTTCTGAGGACTTCCTGTATGACTTTCTTATCAATTATTTGGCAAGTGAATTGATGAGTACTTTAAAAACACATTACCCTTGTGTGTTTCAGATGTCAACTATTATCACACTCGTATTTCCCAGATCCTGTTTTGGTGCGCCGGATGATTGTTATATCATGTTTTTTAATTGTAACTTTGTGAGACCTATTTTTACACTGTCATTTTAGCCAGATCTCCCCAGTAAAAGAGATAATGTATCTCAACAGACTTCCTGGTTAAATAAAATGATGTGCGTGTGTGTGACAGTGTGTATGTGTGTGTGTGCATGTGCTGATTCATTAATGTGCACCTACAGCGTCTCTTTACTGTTAACTAGTGTTGTTTCTAGGAACTTTCAGATGAAAAATGACCTGTGATGGTGTAAAAGACACCCATCTAATACATGAGCAGTGAGTCTGAAATACTGGTAACTGACTTAAAACTTTTAAATAATCATTTAAAGTGATCTTAACTGAAGAAACCATGTATTTAGTCCATTTGGTTGATTTACAACATTTACATTGACATAGTTTAAGTACAACCTGATGTCTCCAACAGATCTTTGTAGAGTTATTGTGGCGTCTTGTACTGTTGTATAATGCTCTTCGTGGCATCAGTCTGAATGGGGAAGCTTTAGCTCCTTAACACATCTTACCACACAATTTCTAAACAAGGCTGAGCTGCAATGAAGTGAAGATATATTTCACATGCAATACAAGTATACTGGTTTCTGTCTCTGCGTGTTGGTTTAGAATTGCTGCCTATTTTAACAGTTTTAGTACATGAAAACAATCCTCATAAGTGTAAAATCTGAAGGATTCAAGCAGCAGCTTCATATTCTCCTGTCACATCATATTATTAGACCATAATGTCAAATGTTGGCGATTTGAAACTCAGAGTGAGTCAACAGATGGTTGAAGATAGCCGTGTTTGTGTGACAGCTGATGCTATCATACATTTCTAAGGCCAACAACACTGTTGCGAGGATGATTTTCAGTTCACATGCTCTTTACTAGACTTTAAAATGATCTTTAAAGAGGCAGAAATACAGAGTTAATTTAAAAAGCTGTCAACACTGAGGAGTGGCTGACTGTTTTCACAGCGCCCGATCATGTTTATGAAGAAACGATGCAAATATGAAATATTTTTTTCAAAGATTTGCAGTGACCCAAAGTGTCTGCAATTAATATCATTATTATTATTATTAAGATATATTTTTAAAAATGTATAAAAAACTAACTCACCGTGAGAGAAAAGCTGAAGGCAAACACCTGACTCTCAAACAGCTAAGAACTGACTAAACGCAATTTTACACAAGAAGAAGAAGAAGAAGAAGAAGAAGAAGAAGAAAAGGGATGTTTGGAAGATGAAACAGGAAACTTGCAGTGAGCTGATAATTACACAGACAATGAACAAGATGACAGCATGTACTGCTTTTCTTAAAGAAGATGACCACAGTTATATGGCACTTCAGACACAGGATATTGGTTACATCTAAATTTGGCCTTAAAAGCAGGAAATAACACCTTTTTTTAAAAATAGCATGTAGGGCATTTATTATATGCTGTATTGCAAAGAAATATTGGTAAAGATCAATATTTGGAGATCCTCATTCTCTAAAATTGAGTGTTCAGTCAGCCATGAGCTCTTGAGCAAGGCATTTACTCCCTCACATTGTTCTGAGGCCAGCAAGAAAAAATACTTTTGCAAATAAAAATGTCACTTTTTTTTAACATCATTCAGCAGATTGCAAAATTTTATTCAATATTGTGGTGTTTTCAAAGTTAATATATGTCTTGTTTGGGTCTTTCCTCCTCTGCTGGCCTTGTTGTGCAAACATTTAGCTTCACAGTTACCTTTTACAGGATTTTATGGTTTAAATGTGGTATTTTCAACGATCCATTACATATTTTTAAGCTTTTCTGATTAAAAAACAAACAATAAACATAGAATCAAAGGTTTAATAGTCACTGTGAATGTGACATTGATTACTTGAATACAGTTTTGCACGCAGCTTTTTGTTTTGTATATATGTGAGTGACGTGATCCAGTCAATTAATATAAGAAGAATGTGTATTTAAACATCAATCATGACACATCCTCCAAACAATTACTTTACAGTTTATTTAATATCACCTTGAGTAAATAATCATGCACTTTTTATTTATACGTTGGTTTACTGTATAATCCTTCAACATGTCCGGAGGCCCCACATTAAAAGCAGGGCATCCAAACATTAGTTAAGACTCGAACTTCTAATCAGAGGCGCCTCATGGACGCGGGTTTCCGTGGACCATGGACCCCCGGCTGCGGATCGCTGCTTGACGCCACACCATACTATGGGGCGGCGCACGAGAGCACAAAAAAAAAAAAAAAAAACGAGAGGAAAAAAACTTTTCAATTTAAAAAAAATCGTACTTAGATGACACTCTAACGAGGCGAAGATAATAGATGTTTTTCACCATTATTTTCAATTTATGGGCTCAAATTGTACGTCTGCGCGTGAAACACGTCACAAAGATTAAACATACAAGAGAGTTATCCCCTTCCGCTCCGCCTTTCGCTTAAAGATACTTTAAAGACCATGACACAAACGGAGCCTTTACACTTTACAGTTGTATGAACTGAGGATCTTGGAGATTGATTAATTAAAATAAAGCAAATTTCTAGCTTCAGACCTCTCCAATATATTGTTTGGACATGCTAGTCCACTTAGGTAAACCTAATTGTAGATATTATTTTAACATCTACGTAACATGCAATAAACAGCACTGTGACTCAACACTCATGAAACTTTGATAATGCTAAAGATATCATTTTATTCCGTTACATATCAGGAAGCCCCGCACTAGTGGCAGGGCATCCAAAAATTACAGGAAAACCCTGAGGCTTCCTGTCTGTTGCTTGCTTATGTTGTTGTTGTTGTGATTGTTTTCTCCATCCTGTTGAGAAACGTGTTAGATAACTCCGTTAAGCGTGAGCACCGGATCCTCTTCTCTGCCTTACCCTCCTCTGCTACGGTTCGTGGATACTCGTTTAGCATGACACCATTCAAATTAATATGTACATCAGATATATTACGTGTTTACACTGTGCAGTAATCCCACCACTAAGATTTAGGAGAGCTATGAGTATAAACAGTTTAGCAGATACATGTACACGGTGCATTATGGGAATATGGCAACCAAAACCACACCTCTACTTTTAGATTAAGGTTATGTTGTTTAGAAACTGCAAATATATGTATTTTTGTTTAAAAAACGATGTAATTAGATAACACTTAAACGAGTCGAGGATATTAGGTGTTTTCATTGTTATTTTTTTCCATGTATGGGCTCAAATCGCGTTAAACACGTGACAAAGATTAAATGTACAAGAGAGTTATCCCCCTCCGCTCCATGTCCACAAACTATCACACAAACGGAGCCTGAACACTTTACAGCTTAATGAACTGAGGATCTTGAGGACTCGGTTATATATAGTAGCTATTCCAAGTTTCTAGTTCCCTGCCTCTCCGATATATTGTTTGGACATACATGTCATTTCTTTATACTAAAGCAATCTTGGCTGAATTTCCTGTACTAATTGTGCTATAAAAGTGGCGTTTATTAGTGTTAGTATTACTATTATTCATGTTTGGCACAGCAGACATAATTGTAAGATATTGCAATTACGTCACCACTATTGTACTAAATCTAAAAATCTTCGCATTACTTAAATACTCGCTAATATGCAAACTATAAGATAAAATAATCAATAATTCATTTCTTTAAACATATCGGAAAGCCCCGCAATGAAGCAGGGCATCAAAAAATTGGGTGAAACTCTTATTGATCCTCTCCACGGAAATCTTTAGTAAAAGGCGAAAGATTTATACGATCTGAAGAGAATCAAGAGTGTACTGACTGAAAAATGACTAAATGCCGGTAGCCATTCTCCGGCTTACGCTCCTCTGTTACGGTTCGTGGGTACTCGCTTTAACATTACACATTTTCAATCAATACGTACATGAGTATATATTGAATATTGCACTGTGCAATAATCCTACACAAATGGTTTGGAGAGTTGTAAATGTAAATAGTTCTGCAAATACCGTAATTGCAACATGTACACAATGCATCATGGGAACATGGCGACCAAAGCCACGCCTCTACTTTTAGAATAACGTTATACTGTTTTGGAAATTGAAAAAACTATGTATTTTCGATTTTAAAAAATATTTATATGGATGACACTTCAATGAAGCGAGGATATTAGATGTTTTCACCGTTAATTTTCAATTATAGGCCAAAATCATAACGCATGCGTATTAGACACTCCAAAGATTCAATGAACAAGAGAATTGTCCCCTTCCTCCCGCCCTGTGGCGCAATATACTTTCAACACAGTGTATTTTTTTACTGAGCCGTAAGCAAATCTAATTTCCTTCGAGGAGACATGTTGTACTTTTCTTTCAAGGCGGCGACAGCATCTACTGCAATTAAAACATTTCATTCAGAAACAGTAACGTTTTGTAGTCATATCAATTCCGCACTTGCGCAGTACGACACATTTACTTGCAGGTATTCGTGTAAATAAATCATCCTAAATTTATTGTCTGTGTACGACAACACACAGCTATCTCATCCATATTCAATCTTAGACGGAACCGTTGAGTATTTTTTGCCTAATTTTATTTTATGTGCATATGTATATATGTATATGTCTACAGACGGAAGCTCTTTTATCACTCTTTCTCTAGAACCAACAAATCCTTTCTCTCTATCTGTTAACGTAATCTTGTAGGCATAATAAATAAAGCAAGTATAACTTTTGAGTAAGCAAACAAACTATTGATTAGCAAGGCAGTGACATAATGGCACTGTACTTTTATATAAAAAAAAGTGAGGAAGACAAAGCCACACATTTCCAGTCAACTGTAATATACCGAAATAAACAGATCTTGTAGCCTCAAACATGGGATTTAAGTTTCTCTGGAGCTTGTTGCACTTTTCACACTAACAAACCCGTAGCGGTAATTAGATGTGTGCGCTACTATCGACTGTTGTGACATCAAAACGTCTTCTTATTTGTAGTTTGTAACTTGTATTCACGACGAAAAGACGCCCAACTCTCCTCTAAGACATGTTACGACTGCTTCAGTACGTAAAACCAGCAGATAACCGTCAATATCCACTTTGTAAAACCACATTTGCCCTCCTCCCTTTTTGGCTTCCATGTAAGGTAAAACTACACAAGTGACAGGAGTCCACACGGCATGCTAGCTAGCTCATTTGCTTATTTTCAGCAATAAAAGTGGACACGCCGCAGTGACATTAGTAGACACGCTCAAATCAACTAGGTTCACTTTTCATTACCGGACACAAATGTACATTTTCGGTTGTTTCCACCTCACTGTAACGTTACCTACATCTTTTTAATCTGGCGGTCGGTCGCCGGTGAAGTCCTCCGAGAGCTTGTGTGGACGCCTGACAGCTGATCTGAGGTCGGCTTCAGTTCCCCCACCAGCTAATCACGGCGGTGGATACCAGCTGATAACTGATCCACGGTCAGTTTCCAACCGTAAATACGGTTTTATGATTAACAGAGCATGTTGAGCTGCTGATCATCTCACTGGTGTGTGAGGGCATGACTGCCACCCTGCGGATGGGAGTGGTATTAAAATAAAAGATAGTTAAAAGATAAAATAAAGATACCGACCTATTGGTACCATAGATTGTATATAAATCAACATATATTAATATAACACATATAATATTATAACAATATATAAAACATCTTTATATACAGTCTATATTTTATATTGGACAACACATCACAAAACTGGCAGATAGACTGTGTGTATTGAGGTGAAATGTTATCTATTTACAAAATATAATCTGCATTGCTCATGTGACTCATCTTTGTAGCTGTGTAAAAACAGTTATCTACAGTTACTGTCTACAAAACTGTATATTATGTGTTTAACACAATGTGTATTTACTGCAGGGCTGTTGTATTACTAGGTAAGGTGTTTATTTTGTCCACCCCTTACATGTAAGTGCATGGCTGAATCATCATCAAACCAAACTGTTTTACCACATTCAACACTGGGCACTGAAGGTCTAGCAGAGTTTGAGTAGAAATTTAATAAAGAGGCAAGACTTTTAACAAAATGTTTGCTTTATTTTTTTTCAGTTTTTTTTATCCAGGACAACTCATTCAAGGATAATCAAGGAGAAATAAGCACTAATGTTTTTTATTAGAATTTTTTTTTCTGTTTTTACATTTTGTCAGAGATGAATGGTGAATTTTTATCAGAATTGGTCAAAGTAAAACAAAAAATAATAAATGAATATATAATAACAATACATTAATAATTAATTCAATACAATGAAGTGTGGCGTCAATGATAGAATAACAATGGCCCAGAAATGTAGGGTTGTTATCGTTTTCACCGCTTCTTCTGTGGTACTGCAATAATCACCAGCACTAACTCAACTCAATCAACAACAGTAGAGGAAGAAATGGAGCGCGCTCACAAAGTTCTGCACCCCGGCCTCCCAAAGAGGAAACACTTTTTTTATTTAAATAATATTTTATCAAAGCTTCTGTTTTTTATCTTCATAAAATGTTTCTAAAACTTATGTCTTCTTTAAACTTTTCTCTCTTTTTTTTTTGCCTTTTTGATTCATTTTCCTTTTCAGAGATTTTTTAAAGTTTGTCGTCTCCATTTTACCACAATGTGTCCGTTTTTGCAAATGTGGTTGTCTATGTGTTCTTGAGTATCTGTATTTGTACCCCTGTGTGTGTGAGTGTGTGCGTGTTTGTGTGTGTGTGTGTGTTGATGTGTCCTTGGCTGAGGCTTGTTGGAACAACTTTGAGTTGTTTAAGTGCTCATGTGAACGCAAAGCCTGCACATATGAAGCATGATGATGTGTTTTTGTTTTGTTTTTTTTTTTTAAACATGTGTATGGAGTGTGTGTGTGTATTGTGTGTGTTTTATGTCCTTACGCTGCTTTTCCTGTATTAAGGTCATTGCAGCAAAGACATTCATACTGAGAGGTTGACGTTGGCTCAAGCAACAAGGTGTGTGGCCTTTAGCTAACTCTGTGTGTGCATCAACTAAGTGAGCTTATCAAGGAGTGTGTTGAGCTAGTATGTGCACAAGGGTGAGCAGACTAAGTCAAGTGGGCGTCTCTCAGTGCCTACATAGGTGTATGTGTGTGTGTTCATGTATGTGTGTGAGTAAGTGATATACTGTTTAAGGGCTTATGTACCTGCAGGTGAGCCAAGTACAATTTCCCATCTGTTTGCACGGTCTGTGTAAAGCTTATGAGTCTGTGTAACCACTGCGTGATGTGAGAGAGGACATATGTCTGTTTGTCTGTGTGTGTGTGTGTGTGTGCGCGCATCTGTGTGTGTGTGTGTGTGTGTGTGTGTGTGTGTGTGTGTGTGTGTGTAATAGAAGGCACGGAGGGTGGTGTGGGAGGCTCAGTCTCTCAGGTCCATGCTGGAGCCGAACAGGGCCACCAGCTGCTCTTCATAGTGGGCGATGTTCCTCTTCATGATCTCCTTACAGGAGCCCAGGAGGCGCTCAAACGCCTGCACATCTATTACTGCAGAGGGAAAGAGAGAGAGAGAGAGAGAGAGAGAGAGAGATGTTGGATGTGTCTGTGTACAGTCATCTTAGTTGGTGAGGTATTAAAATGTCAAACCAAATTAAAACAATCCACTGGGCGCGTTGCGATTGGCTAAAATGTTTAATACATATAAAATGACCACTTTGTCATCCCATTTATGGCTGAAGATTCTGATGAGTCCCTGGGGTTTTCAAACCACACAACATGGTAAAAAACTTGGCTCACCCAGAGGGAGAGAATGATAAAACATCTACTGAGCAATAAATATCTTTTTCACAGCATTCCTTCTTTGACTTGTCAAAGAAGGGAAAAAACACTGGTGGAACCGACAACACTGACAATGGCTCAGTTCCACTCAAGTAAGCCCTACTGGTGAATCATCATGCACTATACCGGGATCATGAATTTGGAAAAACTAAATGGGATTCAGCCATCATTAATGTCATTAATTGCGTCTGTGCTTTTGCTGCTTTGAGATGTCAAAACGTCCGCTGTGAAAAAGGTTTGTTGTCGATGAGGTTAGGAGCAGTGACGAGTGTATAGATTTGTACCCTGGTGAGAACAGACCCCCCGCAGATATGATGCAGCGTGCTAAAGAGCGGCGTCCAGCGATCACTCTTTTACAGTGGAAAACACACGGTTGTGACAATCAGAAGGAACATGTTTAAGACACGAGATGGATGGATGCAAAGAGGCTCAGTCCAAACAATCCAGACCCTGGACATCACACTCAAAAAAAATAAGTGAATAAATAAAAATAAAAACTGAGATGTCCTCTCATCTCTCAGCGTGTGTGGCATCTCCATGGAGATAAATGCTCAGGCTTTTCCTCTTTCAGCATCAGAACCCAATTTAACATTTGGATCAACAGTGAAATCTTTTCGGTGCAACAACAAGTTAAGCAGATTGTTTTCATTCGTGCTTGGAAATTTGTTGTTGGACATGGAGTACTTCAAACAGAATATGTTGCTGCACAACGGCTCAGTGACATTTTTCTCTCCTCAAAGCCGAGCAGCTGTTCAAAGCTGTTTACTGCACTGAACAGGAAGTACACTGAAAGACAAGACAGACAGGTAATGGAGTATTCCGACTGCGTGCGTGGTTATTAAATAAATAAAAACTGTGATTAGAGGTAAAAAAAAAAAAAGAAGCTTAAACACACAACACAGCAGAGAGAGGAGAGGTGAGCAGCTGTTTAAAATCCTTTGTTGGTTTTCAGCAGTGAAGAGCTTCTCATCCACTGTAGACCCTGAATCAGTGCGCCGCTTTAAAAGCAAAATAACCGAGCAGCCTTCAATCAACAAAACGAGCGGACGAGATGAAGAGCCAGACACCAATTGTGAATTAATCAAAACTCAAATACCACTTGATATCTCATAACAAACTACTTGTAACATTTCAATTAGTGGAAAATGAATACCATGGACACAGTTGTGGAGTTGAGTGGTTTAAATATTGCTTATTAACTGCTTTCAATTTCATGTAAAATTTAACTATACACCAAGGATTTACTGAACCCTGTAAACGATGGCTTTATTTAATCCCAGAGCTCTTAAATAAGGACCAGCTGGAAACTTGCCTTCCTCACACACTGCAGCCTGACAACAGTAATCAATATATAAACTGGATCCAACCCAGAAAGAAAATGTGTGCGTTATGTGTAAGACATGAACATTTATATTATCAAAATGAGCTTAAAAATAAATAAAAATCTTTACACGATTCTGTACTATCACCTTATTAAATTCTCCCTGCTTTTTTTTTTCCCTCCTCATCAGAATTTAACAACTTGCTGTACAAACTTTGAAAATGAGATGAATGATCTTAAAGCAACACATACAGCACCAACTCCAGCAGGGATCATCTCATTATTCTACAGACAAAAAGGTGGTGTAATCATAAAAAAACACGATTCACACAGGAGCTTTAAATGCAGATATCACATTCTCCCCTATAATGTTGAAATAAAACTACTGTAAATGAAAATCCAACTTTTATTATCATCATCATGAGCATCAATGCTGACATTCGTGTTAAACGAGTGTGTCGGAGTGTATTTCATCTTACCCAAACACTTGACATCTCCAACTGCGTAGGCTGAGGCGGCCCGGGGCTTGTTAGTGACCAAGGCCAGCTCCCCAAAGTACTGACCCCTGCTACAGCGCGTTAACTCCACCTCCGCATTGTCTGCATGGTCCGCCTTCGTCTTCAGGGTGAGAGGGAGGAGAGGATTAAAGGTTAGGAACCACTAGCGTCTCGTTGTCCCCCCACCCGCCCCCCTCCAAGCAAGCAAGAGACACTCAGCGGCTGAGCAGAACATAGTGATTCCAGCTGTTGCTAGGCAAAACCAAGGTGTTTAATTGTGAGTGTTGGTTGTCAGTGTCAAAATGTTCTGCAGAGACGCTACCTGGTAGCAGAATATAATCAGCTATTACATTGGGGCATGTTCCTGAGACAATAAAGGCATTTTCAGAAAATTGAACAGACAGAGAAGTGACAGCTGGAAAAAAATGTAGAGTAGGAGGAGAGATTTATTCATCTACATGGGTCTCTGAGGGATGCATCGTGAAATAAATAAACCTCCAGATTTACATCCTTAAATTCAAGATGCAGAGTAGTGAAATACAAAACTGAAGATATCTTACTTTACTCTTCATCATGATCTTGACCTCCCCAGATTCTATGATGTAGAAGCAGTCAGCCTTGTCTCCCTGCGGACGAAGAAAACAGACAAAGTTATAAATACACTACAAAAAGACGACATACTGTACTGTTTACATAGCAAGCAAGTGTTGATAATATACCGTCTGTCCTCTAATCCTATTTAAGACAAAGCCACTATTTGTTTTAAATAAACTAGAATACCTGAGATCACTTTCACAAGTCTTGAGGCTACTGATGCCTTCATATAACACTTTTGATTCAGTAACATACTGTCTGTGTGTACGCTACCCAATTGCAGTCATGCTCTCCTAGTATGAAACAGAATAAATGGTCTCACCTGTATGATGATGCGCTCACCATCTGAGAACTGCTTGGCTCCTAATACATCCACTATCTTCATCCTCTCTGTTGCCTGGACAGAAATAGAGGGCGGAAGAGAGAGAGGTCGAGGGAAGAGGAATAATGAGATAAAGTGTGGGAGCAGAGAGAATTGTTTCACTGACTACACAGGCAGATTACGGCCACGTAAACTCCTTAACCTCCTTATCTTCTCTACTCTGCTTTTGCTCGGCTAAAGCTTTCACCGCATTTCTGTGTCTTGTACATTTTAAGCTTGGTGATGCAAAAAAAGGGGCGTTGTGGGGAAATAGTTTGGATGGAGTAAGCATGAAAATCCATTCGTAGCTGTCATCTGAAGTAAATATACAGTTTCTTAGAGTAAAACAGAACTTTTTTCATTATACACTAGCTTCACAGTTGAGGTTGCTGCACTGTGTAGCGCTGCAAAGGGAAAGAGCCGAAAACTGCTGGAGCCAGTGAGAGGATTTTCCACAACTAAACTCACCTCAAGTGATTTGAGTAAGGGCACAGACTCAATGAAACACTCGTACATCCTCCTCTTCTTGGCATTGGCCTTCACAATGAGTCTACGAAATGTGGCACGATCCTAGGGAGAACAAACACGAGTAAACAAACGCTTCCTAAAAGCGGATCCTCTCAAACAGTGTGGCTGTCGCCGGTCTTTCTCTGCTCGGCCACAGGGAGGAGCTGCAGCAGTGTGAAGCATCAGAGCAGAGCATCAGCTCCATTCATAGATAACAAAACTCCATTCTTAACATGTCTGAGCAGCATAGCTCAATGTACTGTATTTGGTAACAGAAACCTGCTCACAACACAATCCTAGGGAGACAACTGGAGGGAAATACAGTTTTTAACTGAGCTTTTACGATTTTTAAAAGGTGATAATGATAGAAAAAGACTAACAGAGCAATATTAAAAAAAAGTGGTGCTGATTAAAATGTGACTGAAAACATCTAGTTGACAAATTGGACCATAAATGACTTAAAATGACTGAAAAAAACCTCCAGATGATAAAGAAATGTTTTACTTTGACAGGAGTGTGTTTACTTAAACTCCCCAGAGTATCACAACATCACATTCAAATCTACAGATATTTCTGGTTTTACAGTTTGTGTGTGTGTGTGTGTGTGTTCGTCTGTTTGTGTGGTTCTTACCAATCCCCATAGCGCCCCCTCTTGGGTGGCGATGATGGTGGCAGCGCGTGGCGTGTTGTACATGAGTGCCAGCTCCCCGAAGCTGCCCTTATTGTTATACTGACCCACGCATGTTCCCGATACCACTATGTCAAACACACCCCTGGAGAGAGGGAGAGAGGGAGAGAGAGAGAGAGAGAGAGAGAGAGAGAGAGAGAGAGAGAGAGAGAGAGAGAGAGAGAGAGAGAGAGAGAGAGAGAGAGAGAGAGAGAGAGAGAGAGAGAGAGAGAGAGAGAGAGAGAGAGAGAGAGAGAGAGAGAGAGAGAGAGAGAGAGAGAGAAGAGAGTGAGTTAAGGAAATATAAAAACAAATAAACAGCAAACTGGGAAAAGAGAAAAAAGAATTACTTCCAAATGGGAACACAGAGAAAAAAAACCAAACAATTAATTTCACCTCTTAACAAAAGTTAAGTGGTGATCAGTGTTTTTCCAATTGACCTAGTGACTCATTTACTCAATAGACATCTAATTACACATTATCTGTAGCCTCCGGACAGTAACCTCTGTCAGTTTGGCACACTTAGTGAGCAAATCATTCACTCTCTGTTTGTGTGGGTGCACTAGTGTGTGTAATTGTGCGAATATTTATTTTTAAAAGAGATGTTTCTCATACATTTGCAAATTCTTCACTGTAACAATATACAGTCCAAAAAGGCGAGAACAGTTTAGCTTCTCTGAGCACATTTTCTCCATGTACAGTATCAAAAAGTGTTTGCGTGTGCGGTTAATGTTTCAGCAGAGCAGCTCGGTGTCCCTGTCCCTCTATATCTATCTATCTATCTATCTATCTATCTATCTATCTATCTATCTATCTATCTATCTATCTATCTATCTATATGTCTATCTATCTATCTATCTATCCATCCATCTATTTATCTATCTATCTATCTATCTATCTATGAGGATTGAACCTGAGGAAGGTAATTTGCAGCGTCGAGTTGATCAGCAGGATTATCCAGTCACTTTGTGAGATAGCCTGTCCTTCTATTGGCTGCGTAGTGGGGCTAAAACCCTTGTCGCTTGTGGCGTATTAACTTAGATTGACTGGATTACCATGACGATGGGGACAATGGGGACGATGGGGACGATGATCACTTGTGTTGCCGGCGGTTAAGCAAACGATTTAGACACTGTTTAAAATACTGGTCTGTTCCCTCTTAATGGCAGACACTGAGCAGGTGTGAAAGCTGTGAAGACTTGAGCCAAGACGGCCAGATATACTGTGAAAGAAAGGGCGGATTTTCTTTAAATTAATCATTTTTACTTCTGGAATAAGACAGACAAGTAAGTGTTGAGGAAGTTTAGTCAGAATTTTTGAGGTTTTGCTAAGACTGGAATATGGCTGGTATATTTCATTCCACTGTCACAGGAGAACAAAAAGGATGTTCCTCCCTTCCTTCAGTGGATGTGTGCATGATAAGGATTTTCCCTGCCCAGTAAACCCTCGGGCAGAGCCTTATGTGATTTGTAAGCTCCTGTTTCTGTAAGACAGAACATGCAACATCTTAATATCAACAAATATTTAAAAAAAAAAAAAAAGGAATTCATCTTGGATCGCGTGCTTCACAGTCATTTTCAAAACAACTGAGACATATCAGCAGTGTTGGAAAAAAATGCTAACACTGAAATCTGTGATAAAAAAACCGATGCAAGATCAAGTGGCTTAAGGATTTAAAAGCTGAGATGCAGAAATAAATCCAGCTAGATAGCTCACCTATCAGTACTGGATAGTAATGAAATGATTATGCTTGTTGAGGAACGCGTGTATAAAATCTAGTGATGACATTTGGTTGAAGCATCAACATATATAACATTTAACTTCTGTGGTTACATTACTGCAGCTTCAAACATGCGTCAGCCAATCAGAACTGACGACCAAATGATCCTTCTCAAATTATATACCTCACCCTTCTCATTATATTTGTCCTCCTCATCCCCAAGGGCTTCTGAGTGATTTCCATTTTACTTCCTGCCTTCAAGGCTTGAGAACGGGTTTGTTTAGATTTGTTTACTTTTGTTTATGAAGGGCGCTTCTTCTCATACAGAAGCACACGGGACAGCTAGATGTTTAGATGATACAGTTATGCCTTCGGTCTCTTTTTATGTCTTACGAAATCGTCGAAGTGTACCATTTCAGAGTCAGCTGACAGCAGAGACAACCACATCTGTTACGTCGGTGGCTAACAGGATGACAGGAACGCAGAGGAGATAGATAGAAGTGGTTCGGCGACATAATGAAAAGTTTAAATATAAAACAGAACAGAACTTCATCCTGTTTTCTTTCCTGCTTTTCTTTTTCTTTTACGTTTATCCCTCCATCTCTGTGTGTCCATACTCATGCCCCACCCTTATGGTGACATTAGCCACCACCTACATTTTTTTTTTTTTTGACCAGGGAAAACCCCGGGACAGTATATGTCCAGGCAGGCGTGCTGCTCTTAAAGGTCATCGAATGTCTCATGCACAGGGAGCCCGCTGGGTTAGAAAGTGTGTATGCAGATGGAAAGATAGCACACAACAAGTGGAACTAAACTGAACTGTGCTGGACTGATATGTGCAATGCCAAGAATGAATAGAGGCCAGGGTGGGATAAACAAAGACCAGCCACCAGCCAAACACTGGCAGCTCTGTTCTCTCTTTGGTAACAGAGGTTAAAAACCGCCATCATGAGGTGGTGCTGAGTGCTAAGTAATCGCTTGGGCTGGTAAATAAAGTAAATGACTGTAGCGGATGAAGAAATGTTAATTCCTCTCAGTGCAGTTTTGGGGATTATTGTCGAAGTTTATCAAAGTTGCCTCTATTTAAAAAAAAAAAATCAACTCAACATTAAAACCTACAACATTAATATTTCACCTTTTTATACCCTTCAAGCGCCTTGAAGGGAACGTTACTGTAGCGATAAACACACCTGTCTGCAGCTTGATTAAATAGTAATAATAAAATGTGTCAGTTTACACATCAAAGATGATACGGAGGCTCATTTTAATGTTGTAACACTTTACACCAGCCAAGGCTACAAAACCTGCTCTGCAAAGGCCTGTGTACAAAGCAAGAGTTTACAAAAGCAATACGGCAGGAAAACTACACACATGGCCTCCAGGCACTGCAACATAAACCCAACCGAACTGTAAAGATTAGCGATACAACCACACTGTTGTAAATCTCTGAGATGAGTAGCGCTCGACACCATTAGTCCTCTATTATTTATTGCATTTCAACACAAACGCCGGGTAATTAAAGCAACGTTTTTGAAACTTTTAAATTGTTGTTGTTGCCACTGTGTCAGATTCAACTGTGCGGTTATTTTTGAGTCTGTAATTGATGGTGTTGTATTTGAATGCAATATATTTTAAAGTGTTTCTAATATTTTTTACTCTTCTGTGTATGTAAGTAAGGTGAACAAAACATCGGTAAATCTTTTAAATACAATGCAGTTTAATTCAAGACCATCACAACAGACAAACAGACAAAATATGCACACGGGTGTTAGTTTTTTGCAGTAACCGTGCAGCAAAACATTATCTCTAGCCTTTCTGTTATGTAAGCTCACTAAAACAGACGTACATAATCTAAATAAACAAATCGACCCGGTGTTAACGATCCACCTTTAAAGCTGTTGTGTCTGCCTCCTACCTCTCTATGACGTAGAAGTTGTCTCCATCGTCTCCCTGGTCGATGACGTGCTCCTGGGGCTGAACCCGTAACTCAAACATGGCATCCAGCACCTCTGAGAACTGCTCCTGGATGGGGGACGAGAGAAAGGACGTCAGACACGAATAAGGAGGAGAAACGAGGAGTAAGAGTGGAAATGTTATGAGAGCATATTGCTCATGTGAGTGCTGCTCCTAAAGGGGCACGAGATGACACATAATTATCCCCGCAGAGAAATTGTGTGAGAGTGTAGTTGGGACACACTTTCCTAGAATGGGAAAGTGTGTCCCAACTTTTGACTGGTACTGTATGCCATTTTTTTCTTTTTCCCCCATGATGGCGAAGTCATGATCCGCCCTAGTCTGCCTCTGATTGGCTAGTACTCGTTGCCTTCGTTGGTTGGGTTGGTTAGGTTGGTTAGGTTTAGGCATGAGGAGTGAGATTGTTTAGGGTTAGGGTAAGAATATCAGGGTAAGCCAATCAGAGGCAGAGTAGGGCAGGTCATGACTTCACCATCCTAGGAAAAAAAACAAAACGCGTAGTGTACACAGGGGGAAAGGGGAGAAGGAGAGGGGAGATGTTGTTTTTCATATCATGACACTTTCTCCATGTTTCCACAGGATATGCAATTTCAAGATGGTCTTGCTGCCTCTGGGGTTTGAGTCCATTATAATGACATAAATTTACCATTGCACATGCCAAGTGCTGCATGGTTCACAATGGGAACAGACATATGTTTTAAAAAATAAAAATGAACTCTAAGCCAAAACAAATGTGGATAAATCAAGCAAAGCAACATCAAACAGACATATAACAGTTGATTTTTGACAACTTGATTTTTGGAAAACAGGCGAGACAATCTATTATTAATCTATTATGTTGTTATACCCAAATATAGGAGCGTACAATCAGAACACAGTATCACGGGCTACTATAACTGCAGTTTTGTAGCCAATAAGACAAGCAGATTAATCTGTCTAGATGTTGTATTGGTTGATGATCCTACAAACACATGCCAAGATGTTTGACAAGCGCACTGAAGCTGTTCTGGATGCTTCACACCTTTCTGCACATGTTGGTTTATCCTTTCATCTGTAACTCATCCATCAGGGTGCAAAATAAAGTTTCTTTTCCACCAGCCAAATGGCAAGTGAATGTTCAAATTTTTACCAACCACTGCACAGAGTACCATTGTTTTTTGGCTGGTGAGTGAAGCAAATCTACCAGCCACTTGCATATTTTACCAGCATTTGGCTGGTGGCTGGTGCTAATTTTGTGCCCTGTTAAATATGTGCAGAAATATCTGTGTAGAAATAGTTTAGTGTGTTGCTGTGTGGGTGTGTGTATACGTGATTTCCTGTTTGTTTTATTTACAGGTTCTAGTGTTTTGAAGATTAGGATGTCTCGGCAGGCCTCCTGCAGTCTGCAGCGCTGCTCATCTGTTTTTGGGTGAACCACTCTGGGCTCCGTGTCATCGTCGTCGTCGTCTGGGTTGAACGCCTCCGCACACACTGGAAGGAAGACATGTAAACACAGGTTACACACAGTGTTAACACGCCCTGTGTGATTACAATGTAATTAGACAGAGCTATCAATCCAGGTAAGAAAATATTATGTGTGATATGGAGACGTTTAGAGACGCAGTAAGACAGAAAAAATAACTACAAATGGAAATGAATGAGTTTTGAATGACAGACTGGCTTCTCCAAAGTTTGGCACCGTTAAAAACTATGTATGTGTAGAGAAAGTAACTGGTCCAGTCTTGATTTTTCCCAGTGCACCTTGTATATTTAAAAGTTGCCTCTGCCTCTACCATAAGGCAGATATCCATCACAGTGATGACAACTTTAATGTGTGTGAAGATGTGTTTTAATATTAAGAGTGACAGTTTGTAACTTTGTTTTTGAAAGGTGCTACATAAATAAAGTTATTAATATTTAAATCCTATCTTGACGCAATCTGGACACGGGATGCTTAAGGTTTAAAAGTCATGTTTATGTTTTAAGCACACACACAAAGAAAGATAAACACACAAAGCAGACCAGCAAAGAAAACACAAACACACATTCAAACTGTGTACAGGGAAAGGCAAGATGTTACACAAGCACAAACACACACACACACACACACACACACACACACACACACACACACACACACACACACACAAGCAGAGAAGAAGATATTGTATAACACAAAATGAGGCGATGTCCTGCAGGAGAAGGGAACAGAGGACATCATTACTGCAGGACACTGGAGGAGCCCAGAAGTGAGGAAATGACACATGCACAGCGACATGTTTTAGCACACTGGATAACAAACACTGACAAGGTCATTTCAAATTGTCAGTGTGTGTCTGGGTTTCCTCCACTGTAAGGACGCACTCCAACTCTCACATGACATTTACCGCAAAACACATAGACGTGTGTGTGTGTGTGTGTGTGTGTGTGTGTGTGTGTGTGTGAGCGATCAGGAGTGTAACGTCTTATCTCTCAGCATTCATACCAATCATGTTTAAAGCCATGTGACCTCTGGAGTGTGAATGTGTTCACTATTTTAGTTGAGCTCGATCAGGCAGGTAAATACAACGGACCGAGTAAAAAGAAGTCTCAGTGATCTGCCAACCGGAATGTGATGTCATTAATTTGGGGGTGAGACACCCAAACTGAAGAGTTTTATGAGTATGAAGACACACAGATATTGACATTCGATAGCCAAAAGTTGTAGGCAAACCAGTCTGGACTGCTTGTATTCAGCTCTGTGTTTTGTTTTTTTTCACTAGTATGAACACCGTTTAAGATCAGTTAAGGCAGAGAGTACAGGCAGGTCCATCATGCTCAGCATAAGTTTCTGGTATCAGATTTGTTTGTTTTCCCTCATGCTGCCAAAACCTCTATGAACCCCTGGCAAGATGACAAGATGCCAAAACAGCAGCCAATAAACAAGCTGCTTGTGAGTCGTCTATGTGCGTTTTGTTGACAAGCCCTAGTTCACTTGTTACAGGGCGGAGTGATCAAATCGAATGCAAATATGTAATCAAGTCATCATTTCTACCGCGGTTTCAGCCAAAGAAAATAAATTATAGATGTGACGGTGCCTCGGTTTCTCGTGTGAGAAATCAGATTCCTCCTCCCTGAGTGTGGAGTGCATGAGGCCGTCTACTTTCAGACACTATACTGATTTTTCTTCTACATGTCTTAATGAATTTGTCCCATGTTATCTTCTCAAGACCCATCACAGGTTTAGCCCATTACGACATTTGGACAACTCGTCATGTCAACTGGAAAACCACCATCCAGTCTAATGTTGACAACACCTTGAACCCTAATGATTTCAACCGCGAGTCAGGATCTCAACCAGCCCCTGTTTACACCTTCCATTAACATGCGTCTCGGGTGATCCAATCATAATTGGACAGTTTTAAGTACAGCTGTGAATGCACCAGAGACGCGTTGAAGAATGCATTGAGATCCAATCACTCAGACCACATCCTGAGGTGGTCTGTGCCACATGTGGCCACATTCATTTAGCAGTGTAAACGCAATGTGTCCTGGGCCACATTGAAGGACCGCCTACTCAACTGACATCTTCTATTTTCCTGCAGACTAGGCACAGGATATCCACTGCTGCCTCCTGGTCCAAAGCTGTGTTCAACTTTTTTGATAACAGGAAAAAGAAATGAAATACTGTAAACTGAAATACAGTTTTTCATGTTTCCCTAACCTGTTTTCCTCTCTCTCTCTCTTTCATATATATTATATATATAAATAAAATACATAATGATTTGCTTTAGAAGTCACTGAAGGTTGACAGATCACTGTGCCTCTGATACAATGGATGCCTCCTTGTATGACTGTTGGAAATTGTTGCAAATGGTGAGTGTAGAGAGAGGCCCCTGCATTACCTCAGAGAAACTGATACCTGAATGCTCAGTTTTTGTTGAGAATACAGCTTTGTCTGTTGATTCAATTATGCTGTATTTTTTTGAAGCAGAAGTTATTGAAAGTATTGTATTAAACATTATGTTGTTAACATACAGTATGGAGGAGCAAAAGTTAACCTTACAATGTAATCCCACACCAGTTGAGTCAACACCTCTCTGACAGCGTCAACAACTGTTGTACTGGATTGCAGTACAATGAACACAGGTTTCTATATTTAAAGTAAAGCTTATTATTACATCTTATCCTGCACATTTGACACAAAAAAAAAAAAAAAAAAAAAAAAAAAAAAAACACCAAAAGAAATTGGCTTGAAAAACAAGGCAGATCACAGAGTTCCTTTACTCTTTATTTAAAATTAAAGGTGATAAAGGTTTGGGTTTTCCTTTAAGCTTTCAGAAGCTTTCTTCCCTTGGGAGAAAATCAAATTTGTGTCCCTGAGAAAACACTACACATATAAAGAATGAAAACAAATTCCAAATGAAAATAACTTTGTATAACTTACAAACTATAAATGGGAATCTTTTTCAACAGTACTGAAAAAGGACCTTTGTAGTAACATCTCTGGGTAACACGATGAGCGTCGCAGTGACACTCTATCTTTGTTGTTATATTAACACCATTTCTCCTCAGGGCTCAGAAAGGATCATTATGTCTAACAACATTACTGCTACAAAAGAAAGTCTGCTTGTACCACACAATTTCACACATTTTCATCTACACTGAAACTTCAAACCACTTTGTTTACTACGTCATAACAACGAGGGACTCTGTACAACCCGTTGTTACAGGAAACAGCACAACAAAGTTGAACAAATGAACACCACATATGCACCTTTATGACACTGTGGTATAGACAGCAGGGTCAACAATGACAGTGGTAAAGATAAACATCAGCTGACACACCCAGAGCCTAATCAAAGTGCAGCGCTCTGTGACGGCTGACGACATTCAATTACTCATATGTAAACACTAGATGGGTACGACGGAGCGTGAGAAAACAAGAGCACTGTACACATAAGACCACAGACACCAACACAGACGCGCTTAACTCAAAACACGCTGCGGTGGCACTTCTTAATACTGTGTTTTACATGCACGACATACGCAAATACATTCATTATCAAAACACTGCCTGAGCGCTGTTTGACATCAACGACAAGAGAGACGCACACAAATCAGTAAATCTACCACTTGGCCTCAAAAGCTTCTGGCATGCATGACCCACACAATAACGCACACACTAGCTGCGGGTGAGCCACTTAACCAGTGATGTATGTAATGCTGTCCCCGGTGTGAATTACACTTAAGGGACGTGACGTCAAACACATGCATACACACACACACATACATACATGCTAGTGATCACACACACTCGAACATCTCACCTGACACTCTCCTGTTGAATCTGCTCGGCGGTGGAGCTGTGGAGAGAAAGAGAGAGAGGTGAAATTAACATCATTGTTTTTACATAATGACATTTAATGCAATTTTGTGATTGCTTTGAAATCCTCATTACCATTATCTGCACTGAACAGACGGTGTTCATAACAATAATTGAAGTGAAAGAAAACAGGGGGAGAAAAAAAAAAGGGACAAAAAAAGGCTGAGAGTCAGAATGACAGCCAGCAAACAGATAAAGGCAACAAGAGGTGAAGAGATAAAAAGTAGGACATGCTGAAAGAGACGCGTAGTAAGACAGAGAGAGACGGAGCGTAACCGGGGAAAAAAAAAAAAAGACTGAGCTAACAGATGAATTGAGAAAGAGCGTTTCACTATTGCAAAAATATTCTCTTTATACACATGAATGCTACTGTGAACAGCGGCTACAACCTCCAACCTCGTCAGACACACACACACACACACACACACAAACCCCCACACACACACACACACACACACACAAACCCACACACACACACACAAACCCACACACACACACACACACACACACACCTTCTTTCTAATAAATGCTAATATTTTAATATAACTGCAAATTGTAATCTAATAAAACAAAACATGACCACAGTCAGCGGAAATAATCACACAATTATTGCCTGAAGCCAGACAGATATGAACGGATTAACAAATAACTTAATAAAAGCCCTCATATTTACAAGTAGGATATTTATTAGAAATAATCTATGTGAAAAAGGAAAAGATGAAAGGGTAATGACTGGTATGTTGTCATCAAATCCGTTACACCGTGGCTACATTACAACATGTCCCATTAAATATAATTAATTAGGCTGTCTGAACCAGCAATGCGTTTCTTTCCCCAAATGTTGACAGATGCCCTGTCTTTATTTTTGATGCCTGTGTCAACTATTCCTGGTCTCTATCTTCAGCATAAAGAGATCCACAGTTTGTTTATGTTTTAACTTAACTTATGTTCTACAGTGTAGCCAGCCTCAAGCTGTTGCGATGCACTGTGTGGATGCACAGATGCTGTTGGGACACTGTTAATGTTCCTAAGCCAACAGGATGGTACATTTGATGTCTTTTCTGCTTTAAAATTCATCATTTGAGCACTCAAAACAGCAGGCACCTGCCCTGCTGAAGTGTCTCAACATAGCACCAGGAGAACTGTTGTGTAGCGGGCGTGATCTCTAACTCCCCTAGTAGAGATTTTGAGTATTTTAAATACATTCAAATAAAGGAAAATATCTCTGTAAAAAGCCTGTCTTTACAGAGCCCTGCTCATTCCTGCTGCTGTTCTTTCAGACCCGTCATCTTGGTCAGGACCCTGTAATCGAAAAATAAAATATCCTTCCTTTACAAAAAAAACAAAAAACAAAACATAGCTTATCGCACTGTTAACTTACTCAGAACCTAAACATTGTGCCAATTGTGTTTACATTCACATTAATACTCACATATTATTCAAGATACTAATCTATTAAAATGTTGGGCCATGAGAACATCACATGCCTCTTACACTAGGCCAGAAGCGCTCATACGCTGATTAGTAACGTGAGATCTAAATATAACAACTGGTGAGAGACGCTTATATCACCCGGGATTGAATAGCATATAGCCTAAATTTATTATCCTATTATGAGAGTAATGGTTCTATAGAAATATCCGGAATAGGCCTGTCACTTTTTATTCTAAATTTGAACTTTCATACGAATGTGGGGAAAATGTAAGAATTGAACTGTAACGACCAGTTCCAATTAAAAATGTGCAGTCTTTTAACGCAACAGACCGTTTGAAGTAGATTTGACCTATCACATGCTCTTTGACCTATCAGTAAACTAAGCTAATGAATAAAAATGGAGGACAATAACAAACAAAGCCGCAATGATCGGATAATCACGACGCCAAAGCATCTCAGAAGTAGTGTGTGGAAGTATTTTGGGGGCTACATCACATCGTAGATCAAAAAATTACCAACACAGATGAGGCTGTTTGCCTCACTCTACAACGACAACAAATCTGAGGATTTACCAGCTAGCTTACCACACGAGTGAGGCAGCGTCAAACGAGCGGAGCAGCGTCACCTCTACAATCTCAAGACACACAGTGCACTTGTAGGACACCACAAGGGAAAATATAAAGACTGTAGACTCTGACCAGTAACAGATGGACATCACAGTAAATTACTTTGTTCGAATTTGACTTTTTGAAATAGTGACAGCCTTGATCCAGAATGTTCCACGCATAGATGCAAACAAATGTTTCTTGTTATATGCATTAATATTCTTTAGGTTAGCGGGTAACTAGTCCTATGCTGTTCAAAAGTCTAGTCTCTTTTCTGCTGCTTATCCAGGCTAATGCAGAGCAATCACTTCTATTTGCTTGCTGGTGTTAGACCCTCACTGCAGCTGCCCCACTTGCTGAGCCTCATGAGTACAGGCCATGACTCCTGCCTCTTGCCTGCAAGCTGTCCTCCCAGATCTGGGTTCAGGGAGGGACCAGGGAGGCCCTGAGGCGAGATGACTCTTGCCCATCTTGCCCGATTTATAAAGTTAGTTTGCTAGTGAAATATTGAGGTTGTATGTATGTAAAAGCAAAAGCTGTAAATGCTGTATGTCTAACATCGATTTGAAGTAATTAATAGAAGAGCTTTAATATTTATGTCAGAAATAATTTCACATGCCACCAAACACAGGAAAAACATCCTCCTGGAAATATCTAAACAGCAGCTGTAATTGAGTTTAATTTCTGGTCATGATTTCAGTGCTGTGCACTCGACACCAGGCAGTATTCATCAGAGTAGAGGCTGCCTGGGAGGACACTGCTGGATGTGAATATGCATCAGGGATAATAAAGAGGCAGGTCAAAAGAAAATGAACTGCGTGCATGAGGGAGAAATGAAAGAGCAGTTTATGTACATGTGCGGGTGTGTACTTACAGTATGTACGGTTGTGCATTTGTGTGACTGTTTGTGTCTTTAGGGGCTTCCGGACCCAGTGTTTTTACAGTGTGTGTGTGTGTGTGTGTGTGTGTGTGTGCGTGTGTGTGTGTGTGTCCTTGTGAATGTGTGTAACAGGGTGTTCATTTACGCACAAAGAGGGTGAGGTCAATGTCCTAAACACCTGCTTTCTAACACTGGGCTGTTACTAGCCAGCATAGACATGGCTCACTGCTGCCACACATATATACACATACACACACATACACAGTGTGTGTCCATTGCTACCTTATTACCATCCTGTCAGAGCCCATTAGATCTAGACTGTGAAGACAGGAGCCTGGGGGAAGCTCACACATACACACCACTTTCCCCAGTCACCTGGGGAGATGGGCTGAGTTTAACACTCTACTCTCCATGGCGATCACTCTTATTATCACTCAACACAGATGAAATCACACGATGGTCTCTGCAACATGGCTACTGCCACACCGACATTTGTAGCATTTGCAAGTGGAAATGTTACAAAAAAGTATCTCTTTCAAGGGAATTTCCTAGAACAGTAAGGTAAATGGTTGAAAGACAGCACATAGGGAAAACTCAGAGTGACCTCTGCATTTGTACTCTTATTTGTATCTAAGTGTTAATTCTCACATACATTCCACACTTTCAGAGTCATATGGCTTCAACTTTACCTACCTGAACTCTCAGTCTGCCTGCCCAAATACAACTACCAAATGAGTTACAACTCAAAAAGTCTTAAACACCAGCTGGACTTGACCTTAGCAGATAATGATTTCCCTGTGGGTTAGGTATATTCTGACAATTACCCAATCAAAGCAAAGCAAAACAATGGCTCTGCGAAACAAGCTCCTAAACAGCAGCCTGTTTGGCTGGCTCTACACAATGCAGTGGCATGTAATGTCTTCTCAGAAGACTGGATGGTGAATCTAACATTGTTAATGTTGGTTGAAACAGGAAACAGGAAGAAGATCCATTCTAATTTTGTCAGCACTGGCTGACAGAAGGGCCCAGTAAATTACAGACAATATTTGACACAAAACCAATATTTGGGACGAAGACAAATAAATGTCTTAAGAGGATGGATACAAGAGACTTTAAATGTATCATAAAAAGCATAATTTAAACATCTTATTTTATTATTATTATTTTATTTTATTTTTATTTTTAACATCACCTACTTAGGGCTGTGTGATATGACCAAAATCTCATATCCTGATATAGGTCATTTTATATCCTGATAACGATACATATCATGATATCGCAGAGTGTAGATGTGGTCTCCAGTACTTCACCTGGTTCATTGTCTCTCCTTTACTCATATTTTTGCAGCGATATTCATTTAATCTTCTAAGCGTATTTTAGAGGATTGCTGAATTAGATATTCAATAGGTAGTGGTTAGCTGCTGAATACAGCATGTTAAGAACCACATACAAGCCATATTATATATGATATTTGTACAGAACGTAGGCTTAAATTAAAAATATATATGCAGAGGTTTATAGTCAATGTAGTGCCATTCACTGCTCATTTTTAACTAGATGGCATAATGCTGGAGGTCACTGATAATTTAGGCATTACATTGAGGAAATGGAGAATTGTGGGTCTTCCCTCTAGTGTGGCTCGGATGTAACATTTGCATGTGGAGGGTTGCACCATGAAACAACAAACCTGTTTCACTGTAACTCAGTAAGTTACAAAAGTAAGTAAGTTACTAAAACTAATTTCAAATTAACACAAGCAGCCATCTCTGGGCATTAAAAAAATCTCAATATTTTCATTTAGACCAGTCTATGCACCTGAATCTGTGTCTATAACTATGCATCTGTGGGTCATGTCTCAGGGTAGGACTTACTTAGTGAATAGCT
Source organism: Thunnus albacares (assembly GCF_914725855.1). NCBI lineage: Eukaryota > Metazoa > Chordata > Actinopteri > Scombriformes > Scombridae > Thunnus > Thunnus albacares. The sequence continues at coordinate 12,238,031 of NC_058110.1, read as the reverse complement.
TTCATTTTTAACCACTCAATTGATTTTTTTAGGATGGAAAGCAATCTCCAAAACATGTTTGGTTGCCTGCCAACAAGACTGGCAGACAACCCTACCAGCTACAGCCAAAATGGAGCAGGAAATGAGCAACTGAGTCAATTCTTTGACCTGTCATGGTCTCCCTTTATTTCTTTCTTTTACTTAAACCCCATCCAAGTACTTATAGGGTATAGCCAGTACTGTGGAAATATGATTACAATGCCACTGCTCTTTAAACTATCAAAATATTATTTTTGCTCATAGCAAAGACAGTAAAACACATGATGGACTTGGATAACATCACAGGCCACTAAAACATAAAAAAACACATGTTTATATTTAATCCAACATCAGCTGTTGTTGTTGTTTCATAGGAATTCTGTGTAAGTAAGTATTAGAGATACTCTCCCATGACTTCAATGCTATTCTCAGTTCCTCCACCGTCTGTCATTTATTGTATACCTCGCCCCCTCAGCTGTCTCAAAGGAACAGACCTTCCTCCCCCGTATTGCTCCCAAAGCTTCATGACTCCTCTCCCTCCCTTCATCCTCTCTATTGCATCTGAGTCTGGCTTCTTACTTTCTCTCTTTAACTTCAAGACATCAGACCTCAGTCCTTTGGAGTTGGCTATCGGGAGTCAAAAGCTGACAGATACAAAACGGAGACTGAGGTGTATTACCTGATACTATTTTGAATGTCCGCTGTTCAGTTCAGTGTCAATATAGTATTCGATGTCTTAGCCACTTTAAAAAGTCTACATCCAAATAGCAGTAGTTAGTAGCCTTGTATTAAGGTTGTTAACACTACTAAACACTTCAGGAGACAACTACCATCATGCATACACTGAAATGCTACTCATACTGGATTTTCTTGGGTTTGTCTACTTACGTAAGGATGTAAGAAACATGTAATGCCAACATGAATGAACAACCATGTCAACGCAGTGACTAGAATCACAATTACAGAAACAGCTCTGCTTTTATATCTAACCATGACAGTTTGTCTTTGAATGAAGACTGAGCTGAGGCTTCTTCCCAAATAGTAACCAAATCAGCTATTTTTATAGAGCTTTCCCTTCCATCTGTCCTGTTGTAATCTATTCTAAAAACAACGACTTATTGAAAGGTATAAAAATACATTTATTAATCTTATACCTATGCACAGTTTGTGATAAGTTAAACATGTAACACCACCGAGGTGCTTTAAAGAGGTAAATTCCTAGAAATCATGGTAGCACCTGGAAATATAGTGAGAATTATCATTCTGGTGACCTTGTTTTTATTATTCATTTCACTCACTTATTCCACTTTTTTTTTTTATGTTTCCTTCAATACAATCTCCCTCCCCTCCAAAACTATTATCAGCAACATAACCACCTACCAGGAGGACACATTCCAAACTGCTTAAAATGATTTGTTTTGATCCAAGCCAAACCCATGAACAGGTCAGATCCCTGCAGGTACCGCAGCACGTAGGCACAAAGACCGACAAAATCACACACACACACACACACACACAAAATTGAACATCTACACATAGACCCAAACAAAGCGGGTCATGCATGAAACACTGACTAGTTGTGTTTCAGTGAAAATGTATAAAATCACTCATCTTTCTACTATTTGTTATACTGGCTTATAGTCTATATTTTGCTCTGTATGGATGCTTTTACATCTTTGTTGTTTTGTTTTATTTATGTATTTATTAATTATAAAGACAGTTAGGATAGTGAGACAGGAAACAAGGGAAGAGAGAGGGGTGTGGCATGTAAAAACGGTCCCCCTGCCAGGAACTGAACCGTGGACACTGCAGTTATATTGTATGCGACTAGACCATCAGGCCACCAGGGCGCCCCATTGTATACATAACTTATATATTATAGTTATGTTGTTATGTACTCTACATTGTATTTCAAGTTAATGGCGGTTGTGGGGTTATTCTTGTTTTGGTTCCATGCTTTTGCTGTTTGGGCTCAAGGTTTAAGTTACTTTACAAATTGCAGCTCTCAAACTTTACCGAAGCAACAACAGGTGAGTCACCTGAACACATTAGCTCCATGTTTGTGGGGAAATAAGCATGAGCCACAGGCAAAAGTCAAGAAAACAGAATAAACACCAGTGTGTATAATAAATTTACTTGTGTGTGTTGCTTTTTGGGGGGTAAACTAGTGTGATCAGCACATGCAAAATGTATCATGTATTGTCTCCATCAGTCACATAAAATGCAGCCAATAGTAGGTGGACATAATAAAAAATGTGTGTGTGCACGTGCTTTTGTGTGTTTCGATGTGTGGGTGCATAAGTCTGAGTGTGCAAAGTGTGAAGTGCTCTCCCTACAGTCATGTGGCTGGGTGGTGGTGGTGGTGATGGTGATGGTGGCTGTATCAAGTGTACGCCTGAAGTTGCCTTGGCAACCTAAAACAAAGAGGATCTCATCACCATAACAACACTACCCCCTTCACCCTCCACCCCTCCCCCCGTCATCCACCTCCCTTCTCCTCTATCCAGCTTGTAACAAGTGGTAGACCATCCCTCCTTCCCCCCCTCCCTCCTCCTCCTCTCTCACATTCTCTTTCTATCTCTCTCCATCCTTCCCTATACACCCACTCACTGCCATAACAGCATTAACAGATGGAGAGAAGAGAGATACAGGGGGAGAGAAAAGGAGAGAGGGTAGGACAGAGGGAGAACCAGAGGGGGAGAAACAAAAGGACAAGCCAGAAGGGGCGACAGAGTGAGATCTCTGGCAATGTGAAAAAAAAGAAATATACAGAGACAGTGAGAGGAAAAAGACATGATAGCAAATGCCAGTATGATGGCAGGGATGAGGAGTAAGCTACTGCTGATATAGAAAAAGAAAGGAGAGATAAAGAAAAAGGGGACAGTTGGAAAGAAAGCAAAATGGCTACAGATGTGTATATATACAGAGAGAGAAACAGACACTGGATAAGAGGATGACTATAGCATATCATAACTAGTGATTCAGGAAAAAAAAAAGGTAAAGAAACAAACACAAAGAGAGAGAGATAATCACTGAGGCAGAGAGAGTGAGAGACCCCATTGAGTGAATAAGTGAATAAGAAAAAAAAGGGAGCAATTCATCCGTCCCTGCCTGGTGTTTTAGATTGATTTCCCTTACAGTCATTCTCAGTGTGTGCTTGTCCGTCTGTGCGGCCTGTCGATACATCGGGGCCAGTTAGCTGGAGGGGAGACCGAAGCATGAATGTGGCCACCCCGCCTCATACACTTCAAATTTCAATATTTTACATTTTGCTATTTTTACTTTAACAAAATGGCTACAGAGTGGTTAGACTGGTAAGATGGATGAGACAGAGTGGAACAGATGAATAGAAACACATGACAAAAAGACAGATCTGGCGCCACAGTTAGCGAGGATTAAATGAACCCTAACCTAAACTGCGGAAGCGACTGCCGGCTGTCAAGTGGGATAGCTAAAGGAAAATAGGTGACATAAATTAAGTTTGGACAGGTCTGTTATTTGTCTGCCCACCTGTTGCTGCTCACACCTCCCTGGTTTCCCTCTAACCACTCTGCTTCCTGGAATAGAAAGCAGTGAAACGCAGGAAAATTTTGGCTTTTAAAAAAGGACAAGTCTGTCCATTACATTAGCCACTTTGGCAGCGGGTCAACCACCATTTGGAGCCTATTCGACAGAATGAATTTGGCAGAATATATAGTGACAGGGGCTGGATCATGTTTGGGGATGGGTGCGCTGCTGGCAGCTTCCTCAGCCCATCTCTGAAAATAGTAATGTAGACTATGAATGGCGCCTGGATATTCATTTGTTGCATTAAAATGTGGAAGATTTAGCACTTTGACGTCCTGATTCTTAAATTTCAATACACGCACGGATTGTCTTGTTAGAATAATTAATTTTAGACACCAAATATTAAATAAACACAAGCTTTGTGAGGAGTGGAGGCACAGATTCATGACTTCAGCACCTGACTCAGGGAAATTCTGTCACCTAAATGGCCAATTTGTGTCCATTTTGAACGTGAGGGGACAGTTCAGGTCATTTATTGTTCTTTCATATTTCCATGATTCTCAGTCACGTCCAGGGCACGGTGGTAACTTTTATTTACTGTAGATTTAATTTATTTCTTACATTTTATACATGCTTGTTAGTTCATTTTTATCAATGCAAAGCTTTGCTTGGTCGCCTCCATTTTATATCATTAGAGTGAATGAATACTTGAGGAGTTTTGTGGCTGCTGGTGAGATGAAGCGAGCAATTTACAGACCTTCTCTTGTTCACATGTGGCATGTGGCTTCTTGACATTTTAAAGACTAAATGATTAATCAAGTTACAGTAACACTCTCGGTAGTTTCTCTACCTTCCTCCAACTCTTCCCCTTTCTCTCCCCTCATCTATCCATTTTTCTTGCATTTCTCTTCTTCAACAGCCCCAACCATTTGTTCCTCTTCTATCCTCCCACTCTCTCCTTTTCTTCCCCCCCCCCTTTCCTCACAGCCTCTCTCTTCTCCGCATGTGCCTCTTTCCCACTCTCCCTCTCTCCCTCTCCACCTCTCAAGGCCTGATTGATAACAGCAGGGTCAGATGTGGAGCAGGGAGCTTCCCTCACGTGTTTCCTCTCCTCCAAAGCTAGAAGCCTCGGACGTCACTGTCAGCCTCTGCTGGCACGCACTCACGCGAAATATATGCACATACACACACACACACACACAGCAGCTTCATCATGCACTCGGGCTCACAGTAAGGCACGCAGAAAACATATACATGCAGTATAAGATATACGCACGTGAAACATTATACAGACACACACACACACAGCAGGTGGAAGAGACACAACAATTGGAAATGTCGATAGCAGACTCAATAGAGCACATCATCAGCTCCCGTCTCCTACTGCACACCCACGTATACATAGAAATCCCTCCAGAATCATGCCTTCAAAATGCACACGTGCAGCCTCTTTGAACAGAGGAGGGAGGATTTTGTGACAGTGTTTTCTACAGTGGCTGACTGTGAAGTGAACATGATGAACAAAAAAAAAAAAATTAAAAAAAAATAAGATAATTGACGTTTTCCCCTCAAAACAGCATACAGATGATTTTTGAAATTAGGGTTTCAATCATTCTTAAATTGTGGCATCACTTTATGACCCTCTACAAGAGCCTGCATTGCCAACAATCTGATCAATACCTTAGCTTTCCCCAACTCTGAGCCACTGTTTTTCATTATGATCTGTTATCAATTTATATGACTCCTCCATTTTTCCTTATGCCCTCTTTCATTTCTCCCCAAGACTCATACAGAGAGGAACTAACATAAATCATATCCCTGCATGTTCTCCTCCCCAGAGAAGATATATGTAGTCTGGCTCTATATGTCAGCAGTCAATGTGCGCTGAAGTGCTGACCTCTGCAGCGCTAACTCCAGGCTCTACAGCTTACACTACAATACCAAGTTAATGTGGAAATCTAATCAAAAAACACATACTGTCTGCACTACAGAACTTATGTAAATGTGCACACAATTGCACACGCAGGCTGCCAACTTACAGTGTATGTAGAGAGACACATAATAAAAAAAAAACAGAGGCACAGACAGCAGAGGAGGACACGAATACACAAGTGTATGAACACACACACACAGCCTGATGACTAAGCACACATCACCACAATCTAGTAGCGCTTCTTTGAGATAGACTGTCCATCCTAAAGCATCCTAAAGCAGAGTTGACATGTATTTTTTTAAATGAATTTGAGGATGAGCGATATTGACAAAATTAGTGTGGTAAATACACACAATATCAATCACAGTATTCAACCAATAGTGGCATATACTGCTGAAAAAAATACAACTTTTGGAATAAACAGAATATTCTAGTATGTAGCAGAAACCTGTGCATGTTCTGAAAAATTATCCAATGTCCAATTATATAATAAATGCATCACATGGCAGCAAATCACCCTGACATATCAGTTCTGTAGAATTGGTTTAACTTCTCCCTACGGTCATTACTGACTGAGGTCAACAATTTAACTAGTACTGCACATATTTTGAATGCTATGATGAAGCTGGTATCCAGAGAGAGAAAGCAGACAGTAGATAATAAACCTGGTGACAGGTATCAGGACTGCTGATGTATCATGTCTGCTGGCTGTGGTGCGTCACACCGGAGTCAAATTATGAGTGTCAAACAACATGTCAATTATTGCCTCCAGCAAATTTAGGCCTTACCGAATGGATTGAGCAGCATACGCTAAAAAACACTGAATATTTCAGCAGTGTTTTTGAATATCATCAATGGGATGTTGTTTTGCGGGGGAATTCGCCTTTGTCATAATCACATGACATTAATGTGGGTTATTAGTACTGGCTGTTTCACACCAGCAGCTGTTTGTATCACATGAGAGTCAGCTGGGAAAATAGATGATATATCATTGGAGTAGACTCAGGGTGCAAAATTAACTTTTTTGTCCACCGGCCAAATGGCTAGTGAAATGTTCAAATTTTACCAGCCACTCAAAAGATCACCGTTGGTTTTTTTTTTTTTTTTGGCTGGTGAGTGAAGCAAATCTACCAGCCACCTGCATATTTCACCAGCATTTGGCTGGTGGCTGGTGCTAATTCTGTGCCCTGAGTAGATTTAAGAAATACTACATGGTAATGTGGGTGGCAGTAGGATAGAGGTTATGGAGGGCAAGCTTCTGGTCCATTTTTTTCCCCCGCACCAGTTCCTAAAATCCTAGAACAGGTAGAGAAAATTATGGCAACTACCTCTAAGTAGGCCTGAGCTAAACACTAAGCTCAGTGGAGCTGCTTGAGGGACTGTGGTATTACTGAGTACTTTGAATGTTGTAGAGCTCAGCACCAGCTGCTCAGTGCAGCTATTTTACAACTCATTTTACAACGGAACTGGTTGTGTCAAGTACAAGAACAGATTTCCATGTCATTAGTTTATTCTAGGAATGTCAGTTTCAGTTAATTTTGCTTTTGGTAGGCCGACACCCATCCTTCTTCTCCTAAAAGTGTTTTTCAATGTGTAGCTCTGGGTGGCATAATGTAGTCAGGCTCGAGGTACCGAACTAGCCCTTTCAATCCTTCATCCTCTACGACACTGATTGGCAGCATATCTGTCTCAATCATTCAGCACACCAACTGGGTGATGGCCTTGGACTGGCGCGCATCACATTTTCTCCCCCCAGCTAGCAGGGATGTGATCTTTGGTTGCGACTGTGAGCCATCCTCGGACATGGCAGCCGTATAGTTACATACATAGTATAGTTACATACTCACACGCTCTCCTGCCAGGCTCTTGGAAGCAGTCAAAAATTATTTTCTCTGGCAGTTAGCATTTACAAGACTGCCTGTTTATCTTTTCAAGCTGCTTATCATATGTGACCATAGTATTTGGCAGCTTGCTATATTCAATTTCAGCAGAAGAAACGTCATAAGACACTTTGGACTCATGTTACACGAGCCTTCAGAAAGTCCTACAGGTTAAACTGACTCTAACACACTCATCATAAACAGACTTTAGGACACTCCCTAGCAACATTAAAGCTACAAACAACCCATAATACAACACTCTGTGTAGAAGTCGGTTTTACACCGGTACTTTATCCATTCAAAAAGAGGATCTGGTGTTGTGAACACGTAATTGTCAAGCCATTAGCAGAATATGCATGCAAATTAACCTATGGACCGACATGCGTAACCAGTCAAAAATATTCTCAGCGGTCAACCAATTAATGGTTAACTACTGACATCCCTAGTTTATACCTTACACTCCCTGTCCTGTACTATCCCATACATTAAAAAGGAGTGGAGATCTCTTATTCTGTCTAAGTGACACACATGCAGACACATAGCTGAACCTATAAGCAGAAGCTAAGCATGATATATGAAATGTAAACATGAAGAGAAGATGCACGAGAGTTAAATTAGCGGACCTGCTGTACCAATCCCATCGTTTCTCAGCTCTGTGATTTATGGTGGCGAGGAGAACTTGTTGGAATGTCGAAACAGTTACACAGAAGTTGTAAAACAACAGATATATGAGGTATATATGAGGTTACAAGATAACACTGAGGTCGGGAAATACAAAAATATACGTACACACTGATAAATAATATCTGTGCTTCACATATACAATGCCTATATCACAAAAATACACAAAGGAGTGCCTACAAAACGGACTTAATATACACAGAGACACACAACTGGGGTTTCCTCTATGACAGATGAACAGCAAGGGTCCATTAGATTACTCAAATAATAGCTTGTCTCTCTAATGGACCGCTTTATTTGTCAGTTTTTTCACCCTGTCTGTTCTGGCTTTTCTTCCCCTCCATCACGCTGCCTTCCCCTGTCACAAAACGCCTTTCCGCCACGTGTTTCTCTTACTCTTCTTTGTGTCGCTCTTGCGGCAGCAGCTTTGTCTCTTTCATCTTTCTTCACTGTTTTGTGTTTTCTTTCTTGTTTGTTATAACCATTGTGCATCTTTCTGTTCTCTGGTTATTTCATTCTTTTTTCTCCATCCTTGCTGAGAAAACGGTTTCTCTTGTCAGCTCTCACAGCTTTTACCTCCCTCTTCCTATGTCATCAAGCTTCCTCTCTCTCTCCACCATTATTCTCACGCTCTGCACTGTTTCTGTTTCGGCCCCTGTTTCCCACCATGCAACTCCCTTCTCACTCTCTTTACCTTTCCCATTATCTAACTCTATCCATTTCCCTCCCACAAAAACTGTCTCTTCTGCTCTCTCATTCTCTACCCTTGCCCCATATCTGACTCACTCCCTTTCCCAGTATCTCTCTCCCTCTCTCTCGCTCTCTGTCTCTCCCCCTCTATCACACTCTCCAGAAGACTTGGGCCCTTAAAAGGAAGTAGCCCTCTCCTGCTTATAGCTGCATTGATGTTAACCCTTTCCTAGCATCACCAGATTTGCTGATCCCACCTAAACTCTTTCAGTCTGACTTGACCTGTCACCTACCGTCTATGCTTCAACATGACACACAATGTCAACCACTAGCTACATGTTCGATGGTCAATTATCACATCAAAGTAATACTATGATCAAAGCATCTGCAGTAACCCAACATCCCTAATAACCCCACGTTTACATGAGTTGTTGTGTAGTTTTTGCACTCCAAAATGAACTTGGAGCACTTAACTTGAAGCCTATTCATTTGTTCTGGCCAACATGAGAACAACCTGCTGCCAAGTTACACATCCAGCACAGATTGTGTGTTGGATGATGGACATCCCATCTTTTTTCTTATTTACTTTTTATCCTGTTCACAGTAGCATATATTTTCTAAACACACCATTTAAAGCATAGTTTACTGTAAGTCACAAGTAAAAGATTGACAAGTGATTCCGCTTCACTAAATAAATTATGCTTACTTTGATTACACCCTTTGCAAACAAATTAATCTGATTACAGTGTCGCATATTTAAACAGAAATACATTATCAGTAGAGCGGCTACCGTTTTAAGCTTTGGTAGCTGCAGTAATAGCAGTGCACACATGCGTGTGCCATTTAGCAGAGGCTTTTTCAAAGTATCTTAGAGGACCATGAGAGAGTGCTCACTTAGTGCCTGTGGAAATCCCCCCATGACCCTGGCGGTGTTAATACTACGCTTTCCCCATTACATTACACAGGCCAGCAGTAGTCACAGAGGCAGAAGCAAAAATGAGTGTTGTACAAATGCCACGAGCATCATATTTTTTTATTACTGGACAGTGGACAGCACACATCAGACTAATAATACAAGGCATACAGACAATCAATGCTGCATGGAGCAAGACTCCACCTTTCTACGGAGGACATGCTGCTTTGAGAGTGAACCAAGTAAGGTCATATCTCATTGACAACCACATATCTGAGATCTGGTCAGAAGTGTATTGTGAGACCACAACATTTCTTCTTCTGATAACACACGCATCTGACAAAATACTCTTACGTCATTGCAGCAATGTAAAATTTGAGACACAGAGCATTGTGGTGAAACTTGTGTTGAAACTTCAATGCCTATGGGAGCGACTAAGCTGTAGTTTGTTTATGGGGTTTTTCCCCAAGACCTCTTTTCTCAGGCGCAGCAGTAAGCAGTTTCTTTCTCTCATTGACATGTTGCCTCCTCCCAAGAAATATTTCTTGGAAGCGACACATTTGTGAAGAGAACTAGCAGGCACTGGCCATCACTGGAAACTGCTTTGTGCTTACGTCAAAGCTGGTGCACAGTGTAATGTGAACTTGTGCCACTGCTGAGAGATATATACACCTTTTAACATGAAGGATATATATAGTTCTTAAATGTGACAATACCCCATATCTGTTTAGTATTACTACACAAGTCTTGTATGTAAAGCGTGCACCGCTTATGACGTTTTCATCTTCACTCAGGTTCTGTTCCCAGAGTCTGCCATGTTATCAGCCTGTATGATTATAGACCTGAGGAATGTTACCTGTCACCTGTAGAATGTGACATTACAGAATGTGGATGACAGGAATCCCTTTTCTGACCTTATCTGGCACTGAGTTTATGAACCCAGCTGCTGCAGGTTTTCTGCAACTCATACAGTGTATAGTTGATATTACCCCCATGAGCTTGTTTCATTAAAATATATTGCCTTTTTTGCCATGAGGAGAACTCACAAGAGAGGGGCCTGAAATTATTTTGATGTGCTGACACAGAGTCTACGAGGTGACAGGAGACATTGGAGACATTAAATGGACCAGTATTATCCCAGTAGCCTGGGATGTGGCAAAGGCAAGCTGAAAGACAATAATTACAACCACTCAGGCACCAACATCTGGGTCTAAAGTGTCAAGTCTCCACATGACAAGTGCAGCAATATGTTTTCATATCCCCAGGAAGATGTTAAGTTGATTTGTTTTGGCTCCCAGGGTGAAAAAGTTTACAAACGCGCAGGCTAGGAACCGCATGGCATTAACAGGCGAGTACAGCACAATATCTGGCCTCCAGAAGTCGTGTGTGTGGTGGTAAAAACGTCAAACGGCAGAAAAACATTAGCAGCCAGCCTGCGGGTAGGAGAGCGCAACACGTTCTCATCAAACCACAGGGGTGTAACGTAAACAAGGCCGATCTGGTCTCCCATTACGTGACCATTTACAGTCACAAAAGAACTCCAAACCTCCACATTCTGAGGCCTATGTTTAGATTTAGGTCATTAAATGCAATACCATTCAACTTGTAGCTCGTGGGTACTACTTGCTGTGCCATTGAATCACCTACGAATGTACACTCGTACGCTTACTTTACACTCTAAACTCTCTCTCTTTCTCAATGACAGCTTTATTTCTCACTGATAGACAGTAAACAGTGTAACTGTTTAGATAAATAATGAGAGGCTTACACAAACACACATTATCAAAACTGCAATACAAAGACAGCGATATGAGAGTGTGTCATATCAAGGCTATGCAAATATAACGATAAAGATACTTGTTAAAGAGGGCTGTGAACTGCTAGTGACCTCCTCAACTTTCTTTATCTGAATCATGATTAGGCGAGGCCGCTGCCCATCACTGTCACTGACAGCAGCGACTGGCTGAGAGCAGTTTCAAGGCCAGTGGTTTCTATGGTGACCATGGCTGCGCCAGTTAAGGGGACTATGTTGAACTCACCATCTACACAGTATTAAAATCGACTCCAAATTAATCTTTTTTTTTTTTTTTTTTTTTTTAAAAAGGGCTGGTATATAGTGAAAACTGGTGGAAAACAGTAACCATTATTGGAAGATACGACAGTTTTCTCTGTTATGTTTAGTCCAATCACATTAAACATTAAATGAGAAGAAGCGTAACCTCGCATTACCTCTAACAAGGTGTTTTCTTAACAAGGTGTATGTTCTCAATCATGTTTGTCTGTGTGTTCGTTAGTGTACCTCAAAAACACAGTAACAGATTTCAATGACATTTGGTGGAAAATTATACCATATTGTAGGCCAAAGGACAAGGAATTAGTTTTTGGTGCAGGTCCAGATCCATGTGCAGATTTGTGCTCGATATGAGTGAAACCATGTGTACCAAGCGCAGTGTGTGGAAAATCTCCATCTTCTTATGTAAAAGTGACAAATGATTAAAGCAATGGTGCAGAATTTATAAAAATAAACCCAATTTTCACAGGTGTGCTCTACTGTTCGGTTGACGAGTTAGAATGATGTCTGAGGCAGGGTGTGATACAACCACCGGCCACATACTGGTCTTTGTCTGTTCAGCTGTCTGCTCTAACAGCCAATTTGGCAGGAAACCAACCATCATCCCTTTTCTAAAACTCATATTAGCTTGAGGCTGGGGAAACTCTTTTGTTCACTTACCATAGTCACAGGTGAATACCAAAATTCATTTGTTGCCTGAACAGGTGAGGTCAAAAAGTACACAAATGAATCACTGTTTTCTCAATTTAGTACCAGTGGTGCAAACTCATCAGGAGTGAAAAAGGTGACGGAGATGCTTTTTACATCAGCTTTAAAGTGTGGATTTACAGTCAGTTTTAGTATTAGGATATAGGGAAGAACTCACCCTAGAATTAATGTAATCTTAATGCTACAAAAGTAATGTAAGAGGGACATCAGTTCAGGGCACTTAAACCCCCCCCAAAAAAAAACAGAGCAGAGCCAGGTCCAGAATTATATTAAAGTGCATTGCATCCACTATACAATATACAGGTTACATTACTTGACACCTGCTAAAGAAATAACACGATATGTAAAATTATGAGATTTCAGCACCACTCTACACATAAACATTGCTTCTGTTCTCTAATGCAGCCATCAAGTTTAAATAAGCTGTTTCAATAGGCTGAGAGCTGAGTTTCAGACATCAGGACTGTAATTACACATGCTTCCAACAAAATCAACACAAAAGTGATGAACTGTAATAGCGACACTCCCCTGCTCAGAGTATGCAGGTCTGCAGATTATGTGGGGAGATTGGGGTAACCTGTTTAACATTATAATACCCAGTGTACCTACAAATTATTTGTATTTATTTTAGTCTAAAATACAATGTGCAATACATTTCACTCACCACTGTATAGTTGTATAAACACCCTGTTCATACACCCGCCGGGTGCAAACATTTAGGCCTACAGGTCACAATTAAATATCTATCTGCATGTTATTTTCTTTTAATTATAACATGTTATTTACTTTCAATTGGTAGGCTAAATGTGAACTTGCAAGGCTAACGTTAGCCGGCCAGCTACCACCTGTAGCAAAACCATTATTTATCTGTACATTGTTTATGTTCGTTTTGACTGATTGAACATTCAACAACGAATCTTCCCGTTGTAATTTTGGCTTGTGGAATTCTGATGTTTGTTCTGTCACTCAAAACTATAAACTAAACTTGTCTGTGTTCAGATATTCCGCGCTGGTCTGTGTCACATGCACGCACGCTGTAAACAATCCCATTGGCTCATGGGTGTGATAGTCTGCGAAGAACAATATCTGGTTGGATGCAGCTGTCACTATAATCACACAAATGCCCTTTTTTGGATTCAAAACGGCAAATTTTGCCGAAAGGTGACAGGTTTGCACCTCTGAGTATATTATGAGATTTCCACATATATGCACAACTAATCCAACATTCTTGTACCTTCCCTTAATGGAAAACAGATGCGCAAATGATCCCCATAGCCCCTAAACGACTATCTGCACTGAACAAATACCACATCAGAACCAGGTTATTGTCTCCTTCATACGACCCATCTCTCCATCCTGACACACACAAAAAGCTGTGATCCAGTCTGCTCCCAAAAGCACTTTAGCTGGGTTTCTAGGAAGCTCTAATTGCTAAAGTGGAATCACTCAATGGCATTTATCTTAACGAAATCAAATGCATGGTCATGTTTTGCTGTGCAGACACATGATATGGATAACCCCAGTTGACCTGAGTGACCGACTGTCAGTTCAATTCTCAGTGCCTGCAAGTTTGACAAACCTCCACCGACCTGTCCACCTGAGTCCTGTCTCTCACCTGTCCATCTGCACGTCTCTGTATTGCTCTATGAAGTACATGGGTGCGTACAGAGGCAGGTTAAGAAGGATTCCCATAATCAACCACCACTTTTAACAGATTACTAGACAGACAAGACAGATATTTCTTAGAATACCTTTGAACAATATCTGGATCCTGCCTGCCAAAGTGGCTGAAAGGATAGACAAACTCAGCCGCCAAAGTCAAAATTTAACAGCATTTGGCTGATATTTAATGTTGGCTCTAATCCACTAGTTTCTCTCTCTCATTCAGTCTCTCCTCCTCATTCATGCTTTCCTTCTTTCTCTAAACCTCTCCCCTTTGTTAATTCTCTCTCTTGCCCTGCCAAAGACGGTTCTGCTAAACCGCCCTAATAACCCCTTCTCTCTCTAAGCCATCTTGTCTAATGAGATTGGGCCTGTGCATTGAGACCGACGCATGCAGGGAGAAGGAGACAGGTGGGATAGAGAGAATGACGGAGTACGTTCATAGCAAACAGGATAAAGGAGCGATGGCTGATATATAATAACAGACTGACAGACAAATAGATGGAAAACAAAGATGTGGTCGTCAACGCTCTGGAAAGATCTAAATGTGTCTGAAGGCTGAATCTGGAAAAAGGCAAACAGGAATGCACCAGAGTGTGACAGAGAAAAAAAAAAAAGACAGATAGAGAGAGAAAACTGTGAAATGTGTTTTGTCATTCTGTCACTCTGTAAATGGTGAAGACCCATGCAACCAAGCCTATGATGGAGGACAAACTGAACGTGTTACAATGACCTGTTTTCACAAGGTCTTCTTGTGCAAATGTAGGGCAGAAAATTGCTAAAAAAAAAAGGAAAATAGTGCTAGGTAACCCACTAGTCCCAAAATCTTGGTCAGTTCACTCTTATTTCACATAGGTAGGTTGGGAAACGCTGACAAATAAGAACTGTGGGTGATAAATTTGTCTACTCTTACGGCTGCAATGTTGAGTAACCAGCCTTTGTTGAATTTTTAAAGATCTGGTGGATTAGGGTAAAGCAGGATATCAGGCTGATAAATTTATGAATCCAACTATATTTACATTACCTGCAATAATCCAACGACTGATCTTATCCTAAGTAGGCCTATCTCTAACCCGCATCTGCATACATGGTTTTCTTATAGGACTATTCCATTCATATTCATGCTCTCGAGCACAGTCAGATGAATGAGGCCACCGTTTCCACATGATCTTACACTTTCCCTCCAGTGTTAAACCTCAAACGTTATGTTGCCATACTGTTCTACTATGGTTTGCCCTTCATGCAAATTATGCAAAAACACTGCTCCGAGCGACGTTCTTTTTGTTAAATATTATTTTAAACATGAGAGTAGATTCAGCTGGGACATGATGCTAAAAGATGGTTGCCCCGAGGAAAGACAAACCACTTGGAAAATGGCCACACAGGAAGCATGTTTGCGGAGAATGAAATAGTGGCAAAGAGTGCTCGTAAATGACAAAACAATGGAAGATATACAGAGTGACGCGTTTCGCAAGACAACGTCTTTGGCATTCATTGTAAAGCGGTTAAGATTGCCACATGTGTGACAAAACGCGGTGAAATCTCTAACAGAGAGTCACTGTTCAGACATTTTGAATATTACCTTACTTGGGCTTAAGTATTGTTCTAATTGGGTTAATACTGGAATGTGTGGTTTTGTTGTTAATACTGGGATGTTCTTGTGGCCGGTGGACAAGAAAACACAATGAAAAGAATCTGTATTACAGAAGATGCCATTTGTCAAACGTGGGAAGTCTGAAGACATAAAAAAAAAAAAGCATCTGTTTGTGTGAAGATCCTAAACTCACTGATTCCCACATCCTCTGTAATTTGATCAGCCCAGCTCAGCCTCCTCCTCCTCTTTTTGTCTTATTCGTCTTTTGTTCTCATATTCTCCGTAACTTTGTTCTATACCGTGTTAGGTTTACTGTGAACTCTGAGCACACTCCTACTTCCCTCACTACCCAACTGTAATAATGTTTTTCACTCCCTACTTTCACTCTCTCTGTTCAAAGACAAACGGGGGTCAGTTTGGGTCCACGGCCGTTGAATGTTTCGCTTTAAACATCACTCATTGGTACAAGGCTTTGATGCAAAACTCTGACCCGCCTCTTTTTTTTTTAACCATATAAACATCAAAGTTGCAGATCTCCATATGAATGCACTATTGAAAGCATGTATTCTTTACAGTGCAAAGGTTTCCCCAATTATTTTGCACTCTGATCTCTAACATTTTCTCAAAGTATTTTAACCCCGACCCCTGACCGATGATGTTTAATTTGTAAATGGAGTTAAACAAATCTCAATGAATAGGACATGCGTTTTTTTTTTTATCCCATGCTCCCTTTTGTTGCAAACTGTCAATGCAGTCTGAGGTGAGAGGTAACCACACGTAACTAATGGCTTGTAAATTCACAGTTACAACATGCCGAGAGAAAGGAAGCGCAACACATCCTCTCTGGTCTGTTTGACACAGAGAAGGAGGTTAAAAACATGTACCTAAATGTTTTGTATTATGTTTATTTGCTTCAACTGTGGAGAAAGTCATTCGGGACTTCATGGGGTTCAATAGGTGGTATGATAGTGAAGGCTATAAATGGACTTGGCGAGGCAGTGGTCAGAACACATTACGACCTAGAGATAGAGTGTGTGTTGGAGCGAGGGGGCCGTGTGAACTCCAAACAGGAGCAGCAGAGGAGGATGTACAGCCAGTGGCTAAAGGCCTGCCAACCCCCTCCATTTCCTAATTTTTCCACAGCGCCACTAGAGATGGCTTGAGGACAGAGAATGAGGAAGTACTAAAGTTCAAATGATGTTTATCAGCAAATGAAAACCAGGTTGTCTGACTGCCCTGTCATTGCTTCAACTGTCTTTTCTCCTTTTTCACAATTGGTTTTGGATTTCTTTTTGGTCCACGTCAATATGTTCTTTCATCTGTTCAGATGTTCATGTGCATTTTGCTTTTTTTTTTTTCCTCTTTCTTCAAGCTTTGTCTCTCATTACTCTTTGCAAAAGAAGACCAGCTTGCCACTATGACATTCTAACAGGATCCTAATGACAAACAAACAAACACGCTGCTTCTCTCAACCGCAAAAATGTTCTTGTGGATGCACGGACACGTCGCCTTACCTGGAGATCAGATAAAGACGGTTACAGGATGTCAGAGACTTTGAATTCCTTATTTGCACAAGATTTGAAAGTGCATCTTTGTGACTTGAACCGTGACCTAAGAATTGACAAAAGCATGTTGTCGTTGTTGTTTTAAGTTGTTTTTGCTGTAGATCTGGTATCTGTGCAATACAGTGTGTCTCTTGCCGTCACTGTTAATGTTTTCTAACATGGTCCTTATTTGAATAAACTGATATGGACACAGAAAGGGGATATGGACATGATGACAAATGATCCAAAGAGTCATGTACAGAAATATGCAGACAGGAAGATAGGATGTAGTAAAATACAGAAAAAGGCATAGGGGGAGGTGGAGAAACAGGTACACAGAGAGTTAAAGAGATAAGGCAACAGACAAAGAAGTAAGCTCACAAAGATAAGAAAGGCAAAGAGGATGACAGCGGGCAGGTAGGCAAGAGGGTAGATAAAGCAGCAGGCTGGCTTTCAAAGGAATGACGGAAAAGCAGAAAGACAAATTAGACAGTTTAATAGAGAGGATGATCAACAGCTGGAGCAGAAGAGAAACACTCATACTTTAGTAAACAGAGGAAAGAGTAAAAGGAAAAGACACATACAAAACACATAAAGAGAGCACGTTCGGTTAACAGACTTAAGGCTGAAGTTCAGGACTTTTACGTATAAGTGAACGTCTGTTACATTCAAGCCCTTGCATAACAAGTTCACACAATGCTGATTAAGCCTATCACCGCCAGGTAAATCTCTCTCACTGGTAGTGCTGAAGCCAAGTATCCCAGAATGCAATTCCGTACCAACCGGCAGCGATGGCAGAGATTAAGCTGTTTCTTTGCTGCAGGACTGTTTAATATGTCATTTTAAGTTTTTATATTTTTTCAGGCGAGAAAGGAAACATTTAGATTCCCAATATGTGGTCAGTTTATCCGAATAAGGCTTTAGCACGGCAGCAAGTCTGAACTGAATGTAGTTTATTATGCAGAATGCAGAGATAAACGCATGTTATGCTCTAACATTTAAGATCACTGTAATAAATGTATTATCTCTATCTTCATGTTTTCTGCAAAAGGATAATAATAAACTATGAATTTTAAGTTGAGATTCTTCTCATATCAGTCTATAGAAACTATTAGTTTAAGTTGCAAAAGAAGGTTTAAAAAAAAAAAAAAAAAAAAAAAACCTTGCTCAAAACCTCACAAAAATAATCTGACCAGTGCTCACTCCTTGTTTTTCATTCATGCTAACGGCATGGATGAATAAACTAAACTGTCCAGTAAATAGGATGAGCAAATAGGGATAAAAAGTCTCAACTTCACATCCTGTCATTCAATGCTTTCTAATAACGTTAAATGATGAAACTGATACAAAAATGTATTAGTGGATTCACTGTGAGGAGCTGTGGCGAGAGTCCTTCACATTCACAATGGTCATTAATCAAGGCTTCAACAGCAAAATAACATCACTGATAAATCAATCAGTGACTCAGCGATTAAGAGCAAGTCAGACTGAGTAGAGAGCCGAAATCAGCAGAACTAGTATTTCTAAGACTTTTTTGTTTCAAACGTGGTGAAAATATATACAGACAGAAAGAAAGACAGAAAAGACCTGAAGAGATCAGGTAGGCAGACAGGTAACTGTATTAAAAAACAGTCAGACAGCCAGACTGAGTAGTGAACCGTCTGAGGGCTTTTCCACTTAGCGCTGTCAGTCAGCCAGTACGTCAGGTGTCTGTAGGGATGCTAGGCTGTGTAAGATTTGCAGACTGCAGGCTTAAAGCACACTGGACATAGAGTGAAGCCTACTAATCAGGTCACCTGTTGCACAACACTGCACCGAGACCAACCATATGCACACCTAGACAGACACACAAAATGTACACACTCAGTGACGGGCATTTGTGCGTGCATGAGCTCCCTCAGCCATTTAATCGCCCATACAACTGTGCACAAACACACACTGTCCCTGCAGGATAATGAATACGGACATCGGCTCTGCTTATTGCACTAATTACCAGCGCCAATACAGGCACAGTATTATGTCCATTTATCACACACACACAACTGAAAGGAATATGTCTCTAAGCAAAACTGAATAGAAAAAAATAAAATACTGAAAACCATATGTGTGAATTAGGAGAGAAAAATGAGAACAGAGAAGAGAAAATAGTACACATTGAAGAAAAATACAAGGCTCTCTCTGCCCTTAATATGTATATTAGAACTGTCAGAGTTACTCTATCTACTGAACACAGAGCCTAATCATTACTATATCAGAGAGGAAAAGGGGAAATGAGCCAAAGAACAGAAGGAAACAGAGTGAAAGGCAGAACAGCAGGGGGGGTCAAGCAAGGGACAGAGAGAGGGACTTAGACCATGTCCACACTAAGCCGGCTAAGTTGGTAAGAGCATCTTTTCGACCCACCGACCAGACTAACGCAGCGTTTATCTCCCCCGAAAACGGAGGTTTTCCAAAACAGCCTCTAGAGTGTGTAAGTGTGAAAACGCTGCCTTGGCGTTGTAGTGTGTACAGGGAAAACAGAGTCTGAGCTTAATAGAAACACTGTAATATCGGTGACAAAACAAGGAAGAGGGAAAAAAAAAGAAGAAACACAATGACAATAACAACAATTGCAGATGGTTTCGTGTGAGTGTTGTTCTCATTGTCTACTTTGATAGCTTTTTTAGGGTTAACCATAGCTATCTAATAACTTCCTCTTGCTGCAGTTGTTGTAATCAGCTTGTAATAAACTAAATGTCAGGTAGCTGCCGTGGAAACAGGAATAGTATACAGTTTCTTCTTCGCTGGTTTTCTGTGGCTGACTTGCTTGTCTGTCCTCTGCACATGCCCAGTAGGAGGAGAGTTGCCTGTTATGCCGTTTTAATGCTGACAGATATTTGCAGGAACAAGCTGAAACTCCTGCAGTGGACACGTTGTTTTTGCTTGAAAACTGCGTTTAAGATTTTAGCCAGCTTTATGTAGACATAGTCTCAGTTTGACATAAACCAAGTAAGAGAGAACAGCTACGAGAAAGAGGTGCCAAAGTGAGGGAAGAGACAGACCACATATGTGACCATAAGCTCTGAGCTACATTAACCTCAACAAGCAAACATGCAAGTAGCATATACATGTGCTCCACACATTGTGGTCCATTTAAAGTGGCAAATATACATGTTCTCCTTATACAGCTTTGGGTGTCTGCATATACGGACTTGTTCACATATTTGTTGCTGCATTAAGTCCAAACAGACTCAAAAACTTTGGGCTGTGTGTGGACCCTCGGGGATGTGGGCAGATGACAAATTTTGTTCAGAAACATGAGTCAACCTCTGTGTCGTACCCTGGAAAACTCTTGACACTGACCCCCCAAAAGAAACAAAATATTTTATTTATGTTATTAACTTATTTTTGTGCACTCATTTCATTTCAGCTCAGTGTGAGAGTCTCTACTGCGTTTTGCTGTCATTTACGGTCACGCTAGTTTCTCTTCCTCTGCTCTCTGGCGGGTCTCAGCCCCTCCACATACACACGGAGCGGAGCAGAGGAGAGACAGATGAAGTGAAGATAACGTTACTCAAGTTGATGACAACTCCATTTGTTACGTTACTGTAAATGCAATAAAAGCTTTGCAAGTAAAAAGCCAAACATACCCAACCCCAATCTGGCGACAGTGGCGAGGATGCCGGAGGCTAGCGTGACTTTGTAAAAAAAATTGTTCTGAATGGATCATTGAGAAATAAGATAAAACATGGGAAGACTTGAATATGACTCCCTTAACTGTTTGTTTGATCAGGTCCAAATGTTCTGTAATATTGTAATTAACTGGGTTGGGACTATCAAAAATACTGACTGATGCTTTTCAGGAAGAAGAAACTATAAAATACAGCTTCAAGTTCCCATTTATCTATTGTTTAGACTACATTGTTCAGGATTAATAAGAGCTAAGCTTAAAGTCTCTCAGGTGAGTCTGTCATCAAACTACAAAGCTTTCTTCTGTTGAAGAAAATGAGCAGTTTTGGTTTTTTTTTTTTTTTAAAAAAAAACCTATCTCTTCCCTAAAACACTTTTTCATATAGTCTCTGCTTTATCTCTGCTGTCTTTCTTATAAAAACACATTAATTCATTTCTATTATCATCCATGGGACTCATCTGTCCCTCCACTCATCTTTTAATAAAAAGTCCCACTCATTTCAGTCACAGAAGCCTTTATTCATCCCCTCATGTTTCTCTCAGTAGAAACACACTGCCAGACTGACACAAGACAGCCCAGCTCAAAAAAAAAAAAAAACGTGCATATCAGGAAGACCTCCCTTGTATTGCACTCTCTTCACATGAAGTCTACTTTCCTTCACCTACTTCTGCACTTTGTAACTCAAGTGAGCGCAGAGTAAAATGAAAAGACCACACATTTCACCTGGTGAGTCTATTTAAAAGGAGGCAGCAGGTGATCCTGATACATTCAATTCAAGTTTAACTGCATTTCTTCTTTAAATATCAGTGTCCTGTGCTTTAGTCTACTCTACACTAACTGTCTGGCAAAATATAGTAGCTCTGAATTAAAAGTTTATTTAAATCTCTCATCATACCATTTCTTAACAGTAGCTTGCTCTCGACACAGGAAGGGTTACTCCCAAATCTTTGGCCCAACATCACCAGATATGATGGAGGTACAACAGTTTGTATTCAAAACAATATCTCCTTTTATTAAGCAGCTTAGGCCTGTGTAGTGATCCTGCTGTGGATTTAGGCCGCAAGGGCTACGGAAATAAAGCGTGTTAAATAGGACGTCATGTTTTTAAGAATACACTGTACTATCCATGGGAATACATTACTGACCATCTAGTTGATTTACATCTCAGGCGTTTAGCCGACACACTCACACACAGTTATTCTCCTGCAAGCACAAACGAAAGGTTACGAGCACACTGGTGAATCATCATAACTGTAAGTAGCTTAATAAAAGAAAATAAAAAAGTGTCAAGATTTTTTTACATACAACAGCTACATCAAATGGAGATCATGTTCGTATTACACAACTGGAATTTCACCTTTAAGTTCTCCAAACAAAATCAGTCTTAATCATAGGCCCAATAAAACTACTTCTCCATTACAGAGAGCTGATCTATTCCATCTCAAGTCAATATAATATTTCATAATGGCCATATGTCTTAATCAAGGGTTCAAAACCCAAAATGAGTCATTGCCCTACCTCTAGGAGGTCACCACATGACAAAAGCAGCAAAGTTTTTTAATGACTTGTGTTCTAATGGTGATAAAATGACTTTCAAGTCGTCAGCTGAAACATTTTCCAAACTTCTTAAAAGTATATTAACGTCAGGCCTTAGAGAATGTTCTGGCTCAATTTTGGTACTATCTGTATGCCAAAACCTTAGTCCACCAGAACACCCCATAAAACTGTATTACAGATAGCTTGTAGTTGCATACAGAGATACACCCTGTGTATTCTAGCATTAATGGTCCCAGCACTGTGACTGGAATATATCTTATTGTCTGTAGATTGTTCAGAGTTGCAACAGTTGAAGAACTTATTATCTCTGTTGAAACCAATCCAGATTTGTAGTTGGTTATGTACTACCTGTGGACATAAGTAAGAATATTCATCCCTGTTTTGCACTCCAGAGTTTAAAAAGTTATTTTGGTGTTTTCTGCACAAGATCAAACTGCTTTGGAGCATGTGCTAGTGAACTGCTTATACCTATAGGCTATAACAGTGGTCAGGCAAGAGCACATGATGTCTTTGATTATACAGGCCTGTGTTGTTCCCATCTGAAATGAATGTCCCCTGGGGGCAGTGTATACAGGCCCGGTTGGATAATCTAATGCCTTGGATGTCATGTGTGTGACCCACAGCATTCAGGCAAAAGCTTCCTCATAGAGCAGCACAGTATCAGCTCCCTGTCCTTTATTGCTACCTTGGATGAGGTGTGGAAAACGCTTAACAACCGATTGCTAATCAGAATGTACTAGGAAGAACTGCTTCATGTCGTCACTAGGCTGGAATTTGAACGGGTGTAAAATCAAGTCATAAAACATCTGTTTGCTTTCACAAGCATGCACGTACACATGAACCAATGATATGCACACACACACACACAAACACAACATGTGCACACACTCACTCACAGGCTCCTGCAGCTGAGGTCACAGCTGTTTGACAGCAACCAAACCCCACTTGTGTGAGCAGAGAAACAGAAACTGTAATCCCCCTTACACCCTGAGCTAACTTGTACCAATCTACGAGGTTGGCCAATATTGCTTTCAGCGGAGATAAACATTAGCATATGGGGCATAATAAATATGGTTAATCTATAAATGAAACTGAGTAACACTAGAACTGAGGTTGAAAGTCTCAAGAAACAAGTCAAATGAATTCCTGAATTCACAAGGCTCTTACTATTTTCCCTAGCAACTAGATTTTACACTCCACCACTGCTTTAGTATCGGTCACTGATTTGGATTGTGTTGTTTTGGCAGTTACACACACAAAAAGCATCGTGAAATCCTGCCATAAAAATGTTACTTGCGCATCACTGAATTTTCGAAGATACACCTATGATAGATTCACAGTTCATCAGTGGATCAACTCATTGAGAAAACACAGAACCCCCATTCACAAGGCTACAGCCCCTGGCTCCTCAGCACACTGATGTGATCTAGGCCACGCTGCTCTCAGCAGCAGAGGGGAGAGCTGAGCTTTGGAGCAGCTTGCATCTTCTGCCAGTCTGTCAAACACAGGGGAGTGATGCGAAAGAGGCAAGGCATCGCTGCTGCTGAAGGTAACACACTGTGCGGGACTTTGAAAGTTCAATTCTTCCAGTTCATTAACTAAATGCTGGTATATTGCTGCTAAGTAAAAATCATTTTATCATGAAAATGTTTTTTTTAAACAATTCTATAACTACTTTGAATGTCAAGTTGTACATCTGGTCCCATTTCAGTTTTCTGGCAACATGGATTTAACAGAGTATATGCTGTTAAAATGGTACAAGTATCAACTTATGACATTATCCGTGGTAACGACAGGCTGTTTGCTAAGAGTCAATGTAAAATTTGATTGGGCTGCAAAGTTTTCTTCACTAGTTCAAGTCGACTTCATGTCGTGTAGTTCAAGACCTCTTTGATGGAAAGCTTTCATAAGGTCATAACTTTCACTTGAGCACAGCAAATCTTAAATATTTTTCAAATGTCTGAAACTATTTGAGTGGAAAGCTATATTTAACTCGATGTGCCCTTGTGAGGGCCTTGAAACTTACTATTTTAAATGAAAACAGTTAAAATACTATTTTAGATACTGCTAGATATTGAAAGCCAGATGGATAATGAGAGTGGAGAAGACCTAAATTAGATGAGTGGCAGATGAGGGCTGCCTTGCTGAGCTGTCTGCTCAATGGGATTTTCTGAGAGCGAGTGTGCATATGCAAATATGGCAGGTGTCACCTTCACTTTCTCTCTTTCCCTCTCCAACTCCCTCACACAAACAAAAAGATCATGTTTCACTCACACAAACAACTTCAACTCAACAGCTGACAATCATAGCAACAAAACATCAACTCACGCTCAAAGTCAGAATCATCATCTTCATCATCCTCTCCGTTGGACTCTGTTTGCATCGGCTCCCCGTCAAACATCACTCCTTTCCCCGTCTTGCCAACGGCACTGGCCCCATCTTGACTTCTGGTATCCCGCAAACGGGTGAAGTACTGTACTGCAAAATCCACCAGGTCTGACGGCCTTTGTCGCAGCACCTCCACAGTGTAGCCCTGCAGCAGTTCTGTCAACCCCACCGGTATCTCAATACTCATGGCTGTGTGTGGCTCGGTGGCGGCGTTTGCTATCTATCTACAGGAAGAGAAATGAAAATGAGTCAGAATTAGTATCAATACAGAGCCATACTTGTGGTTTAAACACTGGGCTGTGATTGTTAGTTTGAAAACCTGACTTTGACTTTTACTGTGCCAGTACACTGTGTGCCTCTGCATGGCCTGTGAATGTTAAGTGGCTGATTACAGCTCTGCAAGGCAACTTGAATGCCCTGGGACAGCCAGGGTAACTGAAGAAATTACCATCAAGTTTGACAGCTGAACAGATACTACACTGCCATTTATAAGCAAGGTAGTGCAAGTGTTGCTGTGAGACATTGTCACTGAGCGGCTACTTTATCTAGAGGGGTGAGCCAAGGAACACACAGTTCCCTCAGCTGCACAGAACAGATATGAGTCCAACATTTGCCATGAGGGGGACCAGATAACCAGTGACATACGTTGGGTTTCAATAACATTACTGCTTCACATCGTCAGAAACTGAGCTGTGAACTTGGGTGGGTGGCCGGCTGAAACCTAGCTAGCTGAGCGGCTAATTAGCTAATACTCATGACATCTAGGTTAGCCACTTAACTGCGTTTTACGATCCACAGATAGACTAGCCGATCACTTGACTGAACTTACCCATCTATAACTTAGCAAACAGGGGAATGACTGCAGCAGACGTAACGTTAGTCGAGCTGCGATTCAAGTGCAATGGTGGTGTCTCACTTTCAACCCACCAAAGCATTAGCTACCCTGCTAGCTGGTGTGCCACCTTCAAGGAAGCCTTTCCCGTTAGCTTACGTTATAGTATGGCGCACTGGCTGCAGGGGCTAAGCCACAGATCATTGGCCGACTAGATAAACGTTGCTATGCAAGCACAGAAAGTTGTACTGGACCAGTAAGCTAACCTAATGTTACCAAGTGTCACTTACGTGCGATTCTGTCTCCCCGGCTAAACTAGCCAGTCCCCTCCTTCTCGGCGTCTTCCTTGTTCTCTCTTATTTCGCCTCTTCTTTTTAGCCAGTCTCTTTGCCAGTGTAGCGACCGTATCCCTCCACAGAAGACACTTGTCCAACGTAAAGCCAACAATTTGTACGTTAGCGTCACCTAGCTAACGTTTAGTAGGCTGTTTTAGCTCGCCAGCCAGCTGTACAGCGATGCTGGCTAAGTTGAGGGTAGAAAAGCACTCGACTTCACCACTGCAGCCTCTTTACGACGTCCACGTACTTTGGTGAGGGTGGGACTTGCTGTGACAGCAGGGAGAGCTGGCTAAGTAGCAAGCTAACGGACTGACTTGCTAACTACTTGTTAGCAACTGCCGGTTTTCTTTTGCCAACAGCCGAGCGGCTCCACTCTCTCCTCAAGACACAAGTAAGTCAGCTGCTGCAGCCAGGTGACAAATCCTAAGCTCGGCGTTTACAGCGCTGCGCCACACCGCCAAAATAAAGCCGTGAAGTCTAACCAGAAGTACTAACGAAAACGTCTTGTTAACGTTATTCCAGCACTACGACGGCTAATTATAACGGAGGATGCTTGCAAATATGCACTGAAAGCACGTCTCGTCCCTCCCGGCGAGGCGCTCGCTCCTCAGCTCTACATGCACGAATGAACCGTGAGCAGGCGCGGTTAGTCTGTGAGGTTTGACATTGATTGACAGAAAGTTCGACCAATCAGAATAGAAGTTTAGAATATCCCAGCCAATCGGTTGTAGTCATAGAAGTTAAAGGCAGAACCATATTAGTACACTCTAAATAGGACCACACCTACAGAGGTGGCCTTATCAGTTTAGTAGGGATCTCTAGAAATATTGTGTTTTATGATTTATGATTTTGTATTTATGTGTTTTTTTTTCTTTTTTGTTATTGTATGTTTCTCTCCTTAAGTTGAGGGTAGGTTCATTGTACGAGCCTGCGGCTTCTTGACCTCCTTAAAAATATACAGTACCTGTACCTGTGATATGGAATTTTGTTGTTGTTGTTATTGTTGTTATTTTTATTTATGTATTTATTTTACTAATTCAGTGGGTATTACTGAATATTTTCATGGTCTTAGACTGATAACACATCTTGATCAGACACCTGCAAGTTTGCAACAGAAAGTCTTTTTTTTTTTTTAAAAGCTATTAAGTGTAAAAATACTCAAAACATTTTTGTCCAAGTTCCCTTCCATGCCCTAATCATTCACTTATTTCCTAGCCTGCCATTCATCTTCTGTTCCATCCATCATTTCCTTCTGTCCTTCCAGACTTTCAGTGCACTTCACAGACAGATTGGACAGCACAATATGCCGTTATTCTCTGAATTTATAAATCAAATCTTCATGTAACCCTTGAAACTGCATTCCACCCAAGTAAATGTATCAGCCTGTTTTTCTGTCTATTTTTGTTTTCACAACTTCAGTGCATTCATGGTGCTGATTCTTGTTTCCTTTTCCACCTTCCTGCTCTTGTTTTAATCCAGGTGTACAATCAGTATTCCCCTGCAGAAATGAGGCCAGTCGAGGTGGAGCGGGGTCACTGAGAGTAGATCTATAGGTGCCTATTCTGAGGTTTGCTAAGCACCACCACAGTCCATGTAGCATCTCCTCTCTCCCATTCCTCAGCTGTCACAGAGGTAAAGCCGTTGCCATGGCCACAGCGAGCCTGGATTTAATTCCTCCAGCCGGTTTCTGATTGGCTTAGGTCTTTGTTTCAATAAACATAGAGATAAAAGAGACCTCCAGGCTCCCTCTGCTGGGAAAGGAAACTTTAGGAATAACACATTCTTAAGAGAACAGGATTTAGCTGACTGTTTTAAGATTTTCTCACAGACATTGCAACCAATTCCAAACTGCAGAAATGCTTTTTCAAAAACGGATCAAACTCCTCTAAACAAACCACATCATCAGTATAACAGTATCTCAATCCCAAAGGGTGGATGACAAATTGACGAAATTGATGAAAACACATTACTGAAATTCATTTAGCTTGTGAACCCTAATGTTCTCCCCTTGTTAGGAGTAATCACTGCTGTATGTGAATTGGCCTGTGATACTTCTCATGTCTACGTATCTCCCATGGGAGTGCATTTTTCTGTGGAAAGATTTCCCTCTGGACTCACAGGAACATGAACAAGTGGTGGCACAATCCTTACTGTAAGTGACAGATGAATATTCACATGTAAAGACTCTACTCTTGGCTTTCCTAGAAGTGACATCCTTTGGGAGTTGCTGCTAATGGGGTTCCAACTAAGTCCAAAAATGTCTCAAGGAGAGCTCATAGCCTACATATTCAGAGAAAGAGAGAGAGAGAGAGGCAAGGAGAAAGAAAATGGGGCAAAGAAAAAAGAAAGCATTAGAGACAGAGATGGAGTGAGAAAGATAGTGTGTACAGTGTGTGAGTGTGTGTATATACAGTGTGTGTGTTTTAGTATCTATCCTCTCCAAACATCACAGCGTCGGACTGCTGACGAACAGCCAATTTCCTCTGTAGTCGTTATCAGGTGTTGACATGAGGATGAGTAAAGGAGAATGGGGGGGATGGGGGTGAGAAAAGGGGGCTTTATGAAGAGACAACTGAGTGATGAAGAGTACTGTGCCATGTGCTTGCAGTGATGTGGATTGCCTGGGTTGTTAACCTTGTTGGATTTCATCCTTACACTGCCATAATCCAGTGTGCCTGATAAAGGCAGTAGTGACACTATTAATAAATTAAAAATTTTGAAACAATTCGCACTGTTCAGACTCAGCAACATGGGCAGCGATGGAGGTGAACACTACAAAACATAAACACAGTACAGAACGTATTTCATTCTATCAAATTCAGTAGGGGAGAACGGGGTAAATAGAGCCAGTGGGTAACCATCTGGGTAACCATAAGCAAAGGTAATCATGTGACCACAAATTAAGAAAGAATAGTTCACATTACTCAATCCATCTTGGACTCAAGCACATGGAGAGAGTGGTCAGCAAAACAGAGCAAGTTTTGGACATTATTACATGTTAATTTAAGTCAGTGTAAGCTACAAAACAAGGTCATAAACTTAGCAGAATTGTGGATCTGAGCCACGGTGTAAAACAGTTTTGTCAAAATGGAGGTTGTGGGGTAAAAAGTGCCAGCGATGTTGGGGCAAGTTGAGTCAATGGCTCAATTTACCCCCAAAATTATTTTCTGATATTCTAGAGTCTAGAGACCCTGTTCATGTTAATGTTGGATCACTGTTACAAGTATTACAATGTTGATGAATAAATACCTAATTGTTGACTAATGTTGAATTTAAGCCACAAACAAACATGCTGTACATACAGACAGGTGACAAATTAAAGGAAAAGCCAACATAAAGTGTCTTAGTAAGGTGTTGGTCCACCAGAGCAGCTTCAATAAACCTTGGAATTGATTCTACAGTCTCTTCTGGAGGGATGAACACCATTCTTCAAAAAGATATTTCCTCATTTGGTGTTTTGATGATGGTGGTGGAGAGCGCTGTTTAACACCTCAGTCCAATATCTGCCATAGGTGTTCAATTGGGTTGAGATCTGGTGACTGTGAAGGCCATACCATATGAGTCACATCATTTTCATACTCATCAAACCATTCAGTGACCCCTCGTGCCCTGTGAATTGGGGCATTGTCATCCTAGAAGAGACCACTCCCATCAGGATGGAAATATTTCATCATAGAATAAAGGTGATGACTCAGAACAATGTTGTATTGATTTGCAGTGACTCTTCCCTCTAAGGCGACAAGTGGACCCAAACCATGCCAGCAAAATGCCCCCCACAGCATAACAGAGCCCCCAGACCCCCTCACTGTAGGGGTCAAGCATTCAGACCTGGACCAGTTTTTCCTTTAGCTCACAGTTTAATCTTTACTGAAAGTGTCTAGGTCACATGTTGAACAACAAGATACAAACATGTGATTTTACTTAAAAGTACAAGTTTTTTCCTTTGTTAAATTGATGAAGTTCAAAATTATTTTTAATTTTATAATTAATTTGTTTGATTTTGTGTAATTTTTATATCAGTATATAATGGTAGCACTATTGACCCCATCCCTATGCTATTATATATTTGAAACAAATACACTTTCATTTTGTAGTAAAATCATCATATGTAAAAAGTGGCTCATGTTACCCTGTTCTCCCCTATTTTGGAAACTATTGGTATGGCTCAAAATGGGTTGGTGATAAGAAAACTTTGTAAGATTGTATTGTATTAGGACCCCAATGTTTGGACAAGGAAGTTGGGGACAATTCAAACCCTGAGATTGAAAAATTAAAGTCCCAAAAAAGAATAAAACCTAGTCAAAAGAAATGGGAAATCTCTGTATTTTCAATCTTCAGCCAAACCTTTGGTTCATTCATGCCTGCATGTGGACTAATGTGGAAATGCAGTTCTGGCTTTACATTCATATAACCCTGTCGGTCTTCAATGAATTTGTGATGGAATACCGCCACCTGCTGGCTGATATGTGCTTTTTAAACCCTGTAACAATCCAACTCAACTGCTGAAACAATTTGAACCCCTCAGGTGATGTTTTTTTTTGCATCGTTCTTCACTTTTTGCTTATGAAACACCACAGCAACCAGGTCAACCAAGGCCTAAAGCCCATACTGACCCACTCAGCTTCACTGTGCTGTACATGATGGTGCAGGAAAACAAATGAAAATTGTATTTTTTTTCACCTGCAGAGGAATCTTTGGGTGGGTTATCCTCCAGCAGTATTATGTGTATTTATGTATTTATGCACTGTTGTATTTGTGATAGCAGCTCCATGAAAGATGTGCTGGTTAACAATGCATCTAGATGAATGCTTGAATCATTTGTATTATATTTTTTGGTCTAAATGTGATGTGATAACAAGTCAGATGTGGCACAGAACCTGTTCTCAAATGTTTTTGTACCACCACATGAATGTAATTGTCTCTCAGTTCCCTCTGAAGTAAATTTCCTTTACACTTACTAAACCTGTTATGGAGAGAAGTGGTGAAAATATTCCAGTCAGGCCGTACAGTTAAACAGTCATATAGTTTATTCTGTCAAGAGTATGGACATTATGAACATTCTAGTAACAAGTAGTTTGACTTTCAGTGATTCTGAAGTAACTGCATTATTACATATTATAAACATCTTATATACAACATTTTGTCACACTTGAAGGAATTAGTCTAATGCTGATACTCAACTTACTGTGAAGTGGCTACGACGCATCATCGTAGTGTACAGAGTCTCAGACTTTGAAATTAGAGTGAACAGTTCTGTAACATCTGTATTTGGGTCAATATAAGGTTAAAGGTACACTGTCTTTAGAGATGTAGCAAACAAAAGTGCCACTTAGTTAATGTATACCTTTTGTCACATGATAGTTGAGTATCAGCATCAGGCTATTCAAATAAAGTGTCATCTGATTTTTAGTAAACTGTTAAAAAAAACACATTACTTTACAAGGAAGACTCAAAAATGTGATGTCTCAATATTTAGTCTATGTGGCCCGATGTGCTGCATATAAACTCCCATTTCAGTGATTTGATACTTTATGTTGATGCATGATTGTGTTCAAGTTGGATTTATATTTACACAACGTAATATAAAAATTGTAGCATTCTTTGCTCTGTCACATTTATACTGTACGTCTGCTGGGATTAGCATTGCTTTTCTTCCTGACTTTCTCTTGGTTTTACATCACATAGCTGAGTTTTCCTCTGCAGATGAGTGAAAAGCTTCGGGTGACACATTTTAAAATTTCTCAGACAATCATGACGCTGACCTTTATTGACTTTGTTGATAAATATTTTGCCTTCAGTGCCAAAGAACTGAATAACTGTGCAGTTCAACTAATGTCACTGGCAAACACAACATGACGGTTTTGGTCCAGTCCAGTCAAATCTATGCATGATAAAGAACCCAACTGTGCACATTTAAGTTGGTTTGCTTGAATCAAATCTAAACTTAATTAAATAAGTGATGATTGAGAGCAATTATTTTTGTATGTGTCTATACATTGTTTTTTCAGAAAATCCTACATAATATGCCTTTAACCTTTAAAACAGCTTTTTGAGTTTGTAGAGTGGTCCAAAAAGAGTTATCTTACAGCAACATCACATTTCTACATTCTCTCAAATTTAAAATGTATTGTTAGCTTTACAAAAGCCTCCCAATATCTCAACATGTACAAATAACAGCAAGGAAAAATAATGAAATCATTCAATACAGAACAGTCTTTTTGTATTTTTAATACTTGGTATTATTATATGATGGACTGAACTTCTTGTTTTCCCAACCCAACGGGATCAAATGGCTAAGTTATACAGTCATTCTGCAATTATAGCAAACCAAGCAGGGCGATTTAAAAGCCTGGTCTTTAATGTAAAGTATTGTGTTTCTAGTTACTATGGGTGTCTTTAGGCAGGCTAAAACAAAACAGGTGTTTAAAGGAGCTTGGCATTCACTCCAATGAGAAAGTGTGTCCAAACTTTTGACTGGTAATGTATTTAGGAGCTGTATTTCAGCCTATACTGAAAGATTCAGAAACTGTTGTTGACCCATATCTGCTTATTGGACAGTCAGACATAAATAGAAAGAGACAGACAAGAGGAAGACAAGCAGAGACACAATTACTGAACCAAGAGCCGTAACAGATGTGATGACAGACAACCAGAAAACCACAGTAAGCTCTGCACAGTCCATCTATGTCAAAACAAACACACTTGTGGACTCACACTTACATGCACAAACACACTCACATGTAGTGAAGATAGACATTCCTCATAGTAATAAGGCACAAACAAACACTAGACCAGAATCCAAAAATAAACATATAATACAAATTCAATAAAAATCTCTTATGGAATTCTTAGTAAGATGAATCTGATGCCTTTTTTTCTCAGAAATGTGCCTCAGTTCGGCGAAAACCTGATACTGGCAATTTAGAACAAATTGTCTTTGATCTGAGATGTAACTGAGGGTTTTATGAATGGAGAGAGACACATTAAGTCTCTCACTCAGGTCCATTTTAAGTTTTTTTTAAGTAGAGATACTTCAAGATTGAAGTGAAAGAAATTTCCTGAAAAGCATATTTTTGAAAGCAGTGCAAGATTTTCCCCAACACGCTGGCTGTTAGGATCTGGTTACAAAACAAAAACATTTTTAACATCACATGGTTTAAACATTCATAGTTCTGTGACAAACTGCAACGAGACTTGAGTTTTTTTTGCAACACAACAATGCTGACTTAAACACACAGTAGTAAAATACTCTCTATGAAAAATCATATCAGAAACATTGTCATACATTTCTGGGATGGCTGACTGTACATACATACAACCTTGAACCAGAAAAAGTGTTATGAAGCTTCATGTAGCTGTAACAGTAAAAATTACATGTGTGACTGGTTAATGGTATAAAATTGCCTCGTCATGATGTGTAATCAATATATACTGTAGTAGCCTGTATATATAATTAATTCCTATAAATACTCTAGACAAGATAAATAAAAGATTTGTTTTGATTGTTGTATTTCTGTCAAGTGTTGTTAGCAATGCTATGCTCATACAGTGTATTACAATTTTGTTTAGCAATCAATCACTAGAAATGAATCAGATCAATCAACATTGTTGATAAAACCGGCAATAACTGAATTAGACTTTTCCAAAATGCAATATTTTGCATTTATTATAATATTTTGCATATTGCAATGCATTTCAACCATTTGAAAATGCACTTTAAAATGCCTGAAATTACATTTTTTCACAGACTAAGTTTCTAAGTAGTGGCAATGATTACACTTTAACAACCTGGATCATCTGTATTTTACTGATCTGATGATGAACTTCAAGTGTGATGTATTTTTCCATCTATTTACACTATTTTGGAAAAGTCTTCTTCAATTCTTGCTAGTCACTTGAGCTCTGACTCCATTCATGCAAACTGCACTGAACCTTTTCAGTGCACTTTAATCTCATAAAACTACAGAAAGACTGGCCTGTGCCCCCAAGTCCTCCATCATATATAACAGCTCTTTTCTTAGAAACAGTCATAAAGTCGATATATATATATATATATATATTAAAAAACAAAAACAAAAACAATGGCCCCATTTATAAACCGGCTGGCCAATTGAATTTCTCTTTGTTAGAGAAGTCGAGGCCTAATTAGATTTAGTGGTTTCCTGCCCTCGTTATTTTCTCTCCTTCACTTAATATAGAACATCTGTCCTAAATAAGGAGGATATTAACAGTCAAGTGGATTATTACATATTAACAGAGCGCTTCATCTGTACATAGCTATCTATCAGCATGGCAAACGTGCATACGATTCATGCTTGTATATAAGCATATTGGAATGGAAAGGGAAGCTTACAAGATGTGAGGACTGTGTCAGGCATTACACACCTTTAAGCCAGGTGTGTAGGAATAATATCTAGTAATAAAAAGTGACGGACTCCTACACACTGTCAGCACATATTGTAATAATTTCAGTAAAAGACCTTCGCCCACCACTTTTTAATCAAGACAAGGGATTAGATGGGGGAAAAAGTGCACACTCATGAGAAGAAAAGTACATTTTTGGGCTTAAAATCTCCAAGAAACCATTCCTTGCTGAAATTGAAACAGCTATCCATATAAACAGCAGACCGGCCTGATTTGAATTCGGTGAGTGTGTGCAGCTCTTATTATTCGCTGTAAACTGAAGACGCTAATTGTTCGCTCTCTTATCTCGACGCTCACACAAAAGGGAATCCTCAAAGCAGCAAATGGACAACGAGCCCTGAAAGCGCGGCAGCATCCTACACCATTAATGAATACACATTTTTCACTGGGTGATTTCGCTGAGAAAAAAAAAAGAAAAAAAGATGCTGCCATGGTTACTGACAGCTTCACTCCTCTCTTTCTCTCTCTTCTCCTCTCACTCCATCTCCATCTCTCTCCGCCCCCATAGCTAATGATAGCAGTAATATGCGCTCATGTAGTCTGACAGGTAGAGCTTTTGAAATGTGCTGTTACATCCTGCGTGGCTGAATCTATTGTACTGATGCCGTGCAGCAGGGGTGCTATTACAAGTTTGAATACTGGGACTGCAAAGCCTTTTTTGTGAGTGCTGTGCCTGCTGCAGCCCAATCAGGAGAAGATTGTGTTAGAAGTGCTTGTCATATAAACCCCTGGGGTTCTGGTTGAGGTTAAGGGTCTGGATTCCCACTGGGACTGGATGAATACATTATATCTACACTTCAATCCATGTCTGCACGCCTGGCAATGTAACCTGATATTTGGTCTGACATCATCTAATGCCTGAGAAAATACAGAAGATGCATTTACACCCTGATCTCCTTTCTATGTATTTCTGTAATTTTTAAAAATGTGTTTCAGTTGTTGTTTTAATGTCTTATAATATATTATTTGATGCATGTTATGCATTATGCAAAGCACTTTGAATTGTGTCATTGTGGGACATGTGCTATATAATCTCCTGCTGATCTCAATGTATTAATCTCTCATTTTCCAGTGCAATTCAGCAGTTTTAAGTCATTACCAAGGTAAGATGATAAAAATAATAGTAAAACATAGTGTCTGCAGACCACCAGTGATTCCCAGTAATGACAGCAAGTCAAGCATTTTAGGTCTTTCCTGAGGCCATTTAGTGTGGTAAGATACAGCTTTAAACGGAGCAGAATTAATGACAGGTTAAGTGATGTGTCCCCTGTTAAATGAGTGGGAGCTGAAGCTGAAAAAAAAGCCAGCTGTAAAATAACATACCTCATCTCTGAATCTGATATAATGTCACCTGATGCTGTTCTAACAACTGGCCACTAGGGACAGTGTGGATGGCTGTCAGTACATGATGTTTGAATCTGTAGTAGAACAAGGGGCTCTGTGATGGACAGAACAAAGAGTACTGGTCACCACAGCAACTAAAAAAAAAAAAAAAAAAAAAAAAAGCCCAGAGCGGGTGAAACAGGGTGACACGGGGTGAGACAGAGTGAGAGAGGGGAAGAGTGAAGTAAGAGAAAGTCAGAAGG
Organism: Thunnus albacares; assembly: GCF_914725855.1. NCBI lineage: Eukaryota > Metazoa > Chordata > Actinopteri > Scombriformes > Scombridae > Thunnus > Thunnus albacares. Next base: position 12,202,035 of record NC_058110.1, on the reverse strand, counting down.
AAAGATGGAATAGGCACGAAGCCAGAAATAATCTCATTCTGTCTGCCTTGTAGTGATCACCCTGGTTACTACACATGTATGATGGAGTAAAAAAAAAAAAAAAAATCTACCTCGCCGCCAGCCTGCTGCCGTGGTTACACGTGAGTAATGGTCACCGTGGATACCGCACTGTGCCTCCCCTGCACCCTCTGCATGAGTCCCTTTGAACTCTGGGTGGTAAAGAAAAAAGCCAGGGTGACACAGTAGAGTCTGTTTGTATGTCTGATGTTGTGGATGAATTGCCACATACATCAAGATGTTTGATCCCTTTCCACGTTTGATGTAAGAGGTGGACGAACACATGTAACTTTAAAACTCTTGACTCGTGCCAGTGAACCTGTACTTTGTCACGCTTGGGCTTAGCACGTGTACAAGTACCTGCTCATTACAGTCTACGTGACACTATATAATGATAAGCTCAGTGAGCTTATAATTAATGGCTACCAAAAATATAGGTTACCATGATATTTATTGCTATAGTTTCATTGAAAACCCATTTGAAGCCAGGCTTAAGTTCAAGCACTGTGAGCTGCTGCAGAATGGACAGACTCATACTAACATTTTCTGTGTTTTTGATGCCAAAAGTTAAATTCTCACAAATGCCACTTTCTGTGACTCTATCTCTCCGTGTCTGGAATCTATTCTACTGCACATCCTGTTTTCCCCCCAAAAATGATGGCATTGTTGTGAGACAGGGGTTGGATTCCCGCTGTGGTCACCCATGCTAGAAATATATTCAGCCAATTACATCACGGTGCTTTGAATAAAAGTGTCTACAGAATGGCAGATCTACTCTTTTGTCCACAGTAAGAGAGCGATGTCTCGCTCGTTTTCCAGCTGGGCCCTAGTCTGCAGTCTGAGTTTAACGAAGAAAATATGGCCCCAGAGAATGACCCTAACAGTGAATTCAACTGTGACTTTACAGGTCAAAAGCTATACAGATGAGAGACCTTTTGACCTCTTGACCTTTGCCCTCTCTGTCTAATCCCCACCTGCAGAGAGAGATGGAACAGCTTTACTCGCTTAATTTTCCTGCTCTTCATTTCCCTACGCTCTTAACTACACTCCCTGACAGAGCAGAGGACTTTATATGGAATGTACGGTATGGTGTATGGAGGCCCTCTTTGGTTATAAAAAGAAAATCACTTGATGGGTGGGAAAAATACACAAGATTTGAAACTAGCCCTCAGGCTGGATTTAGATGGATTAGACCAATCTTCATATGCAGTGTATCACTGCCAAGCATCTGTCTTCAGGCTAAAGAAAAATATGGAGAATGTCAAGGGAAGGGGATCTGTTATATATAAACAGAGTCACATGTGCTTACAGTATAAGTTTTCGGGTGACTATGAAAGCTGCCTGTGTCAAAAGGGGGTATTTTAGGTTATTTGTAAAACAGTGCAATCAAGGCAGAGGAGGCAGAGGAGATGGGAGATTAGTTTAGATCATACAGAGGAAAAAACTATGAAGAGACTTTGGGGTGATGACAGTTTCTCTTGAGCCCCCAAATCTGAGATGCTGATATTGTCTATTACACGTTTAGTGACACTGAGTAGCTAGCTATCAAATATTCACCCACAGCAGCTCCAGAGGTGATGTCCTCTAGCTGATCCTGACCTATGACCAGTCTGTCAGTGGTGGATGAGCAAAAAGGAAATGTCCCTGCACAGATCAATAATGTTTTATGTTACTTTAGTCATTACTACTTAAAAGCGAAGAGATGGAAACTTCATTATTGCACTTTGAACCCCAGCGTACTGTAGCTTTACTTTACTTGAGTTGCATTTTTAGTGAGGTCTAATGGAGAGGATGAAATGATAGCCAAATAAGCCCACTGGCCAAAATACAATAGTCACATCCCTGACCATAAATTTTACAGGGAAACTGATCTACAGTAAGTAATGTTTCTGACCCCATCATCCAATTAAAAACCAGTGTAGTTTGCACAGTGGAAGTGGGTATATCTATCAATTCTAAGCAGAGAGGGGAGGTTTTTGTACAGCATATGCCCAGTGGATGAAGTCACTTTTTATACTGAGAAAAAACATCAGTCTATACGCCCAAATGTATTTCCCAGACTGGAGAGTGATGTAGTTATGCCTGAAAGACTACTAGAAATTGAGCAGGCCTCTTGGGTGAAGGTTGGCAGTCGCCTTGGAACGCTGAACGGGTGGCACGAGTTACGTGTCTAGGAGCCTTGTGGTTGTGGTGATGTCGTGGCAGGGATTCGCTCTGTGATCCAGCTGGTCACCTCCTTCAGCACAGACTCAGCCACCTCTGGGAGGTCGTGGTGAAGGGCGTGGTAGCCTCCCTCATAGACCTGGAAAGAAATTTAAGAGCAACGAGAGAGAGAGTCAGAGAGGTGGAATGCACACAACGAGGAAGTTGTTAAAACAGGTTTATCTGAGCTCTAAAAATGTTTGTTGAAATCTACATGAAACCAAATGAAATGTGAGTCTCCTTAGCTAAACGTACAGGGAAATATTGAAGAGAAAATAATAATGACTTTATTTATGTAGCACTTTTCCAAACAGAGTTACAAAGTGCTTTCATTTAGCTGCAGAAAGTTCTGTGCCATCCAGCTCTTGATGTCAGAAAGACAGCTGAGTCGGGCTATGTTTGCAGTCTCACCAGGTTTAAAGGGAACATGCAGTTGTATATCAATAGCATACACATGAAAATCAATACTGTGTTTTTGATAAATGTGGCCCAGTGGCAGCATGTAAATGGAAAATAAAAGAGGACCTAAAATAAACCCTTGGGGAACACTTTGGTTGATCAATGTCAGTGATCTGAAATAAAACATTGTTTGCCCTGATTTGGAAAACCCCTGAAAGTATCTCATGATGGCACAGAAAAAAAAAGCAGAACTTCCATAATCTCACACATCTGATAAGAAGGAGGAACTCTATGTAACTCTCACCACCCATTTTACTTTTTTTCTCTTTTTCATTCTCGTTTCCATCCCATATGATAAACCATGTGATAACAGAGTGTGTGAACTTCCTTCTTTACAGACACACATCCTTCTACAGATGAGGAAGGATTTATTGAGGTCAAACAGCCTCCAGTCTGTCTGTCTATGAATGCATCAGGCTAGAATTACTTGTACTTGTGGCATCTGAGACTTTATGCTGCTTAAAGCTGCAGTTTCTGTACTACTCAGTGACAAAAGTATCAACTTTTTTTTACCTGCAACTGTAGTAACCTGCCCTGCAGCCAATTCAAGTATAATTATTCCCTAATGTTGTGGTATTGTATGTATTAGAGTAAAAAAGGAGCAGTGTGAGCAAAATTAAGCAGTTCATAGTCTGTTTAATCAAATTGAAAAAAATCAATGACACGAAAGGAATAAAAATTTTCTGGTGAGTCATCAGTGAATCACTTGGATCACTCACTACTACTGATTAAAACAATCACTTTCAATATAAAGAAAAAAGATGGGATTTAAAAAAAAAAATCACCATAACTATTCACATAAACTTTACAGTCAATGAACTGTCCTCACCTTGATTCTCTTGTCTGAGCTCTGAGCGTTCTCGTACAGCAACTTGGAGCCTCTGATATCGCAGAGCTTGTCAGCGTCGCCGTGCAGGAGCAGGAAGGGCCAGCTGATGGATTGGATCTCCCTCTCAATGCGATCTGCTGCCCCCATCAGCTGCATGCCGAACGACACCCGTATCCCGCCATGGAAGTTCAGCTCATCAGCGTCATATGCCTCCACCTGGCAGGAGACAGAGAGACAAAAGAGTCATCACATATCGCCCTTTGATGCTGGACTAATTCTGATGTAAGCGCTTATGTTTTTCCTGCTGCTTCTCTATTTCTGTGTCATTTTCACTCCTATTTTTACTATTTTGGTGGACATTTAGAAAGTGGTAGTGGGCTATTTTTGTGTTAAGTGGTTCCAGGGGGAGGAAAGAAGGCCACGGACATGAGAAGACTCCTGGGAAAACCATGAGAGCTGGAAAGTGGGAATAAGGATGAATAATAAATAGGTGGAAGGCCTTTATGGAAGAAAAAATACTGTAAGAAAGAGTAAGAGGGAAAGAGACAAATAGAAAGACAGAGGAGAGGTGACACTGAAGCAGGCAGGAAGACCAGATGAAAGGAAAAAGAGAGTTTACATTAGTTTAAATCAGAGCTGAATAGCAGAGGACACACCCTGTTTCTTTGACATTAAACATGACTACTTCTAAGTTCCATACATGCTTTCAGTCATGCACCCTCCGCTCAGCTTGTATGTAAACACAGCTGATGGCCCACTCCAGCAAAAGCGGCTTCTCTCAGGCCACATGCGTTGCTGCTTTGAATAATGAATGACTGTAAGCTGAGCTGTGAAACAACACGACCTGTACAGCAGCACGCAGGAGTCTGTGACACCCAGAAACACTCTTACAGGTGAAGGATTTCCTTTCAAACAGAGATAACATATTATAAAACAGGTCTTTGGAATAAATAACTTATAACAGAATTACACATATGTATCTTATTTATTCTTAATGTCTCTAATTCCACTTTTTCAGTGTTTTGCTGTACTGATCAGCTTGTGTTTTCTCCTACAACTTTCTGATGACGGTGAAATTTGTTGAAAGTCAACACAACATGAAGACAGTTGAATAAAGGCTCGGTTATTAAACTCCCTGCTCACCACGATCTCTGCTTTCTGTGACAGCAAATGCGTTACGGCAACTGCACAAAGAACGGTCCCATATGAGACACACAGACATTCTCGCTGTCAGTGAGTGAAAGACTGTAAACATAGTTACTATGAGGAATATAATTAAAACACAATACAGCCTGATCACTTATGATACATCTGTCTAGTGTTTCAGTGGTGCTACTAACGTGAAAAATCAGATACTGAACTATAAATCAAAACGTACGCTGTAGGTATCTACGCCAAGATTCCAGTTAACTTTGCTTAAAGTATAAATTGTGCTTTATTTTGATCAAATCCTGACAGGAACCTTTGTCACATGTCATCTTTCTCTGCTGTTAACTATTGTGACAAACATTAAAAACAAAATCATAAAAGTGTTTTTTTTTTCTTTCATGTAGGTCTATGTTGAATCTGATGTGTCTATGTATTGTGAGACGTGATGACACTACTTCCTCCAACAGACTACAGGGAGCAGAAGTAGCAGGATGTGGGAACACATCTATACAGACGTCTATTGTTTTAGACTGTTTCTGAACGGGCAGCTTTGGTGCGTCCATACGGGCATGAAGTATGCACACACACAACCACAACAATTTGTTCAAAAACCACGGAACACGTCCAACGAGGCAATTACGTGCAAATAGAGGTGTGAAGACGTGCCTGCATGTTTTGTTTTGTCTCTTTCATGGTTCATCGTGGGGTTATGCTGGAAATGCTGGTGCATGCAACCAAATACACACAAAACTACACGATTTTGTCGGTTGAGACCTTTTGATCCCTTTGTTCTATACTGTAGGGGTCGCAGTACGTGTGCCTGGTTTTACAATTACAATAACACAACACAACCTTCTGTTGTAGGGTGGTCTTTCATCCTGGCCTTGTCGAAAACATTGCATGAGTTCAGACACATACACATAAAACTCACACGCAAACGTCCCCCTTGAGACCTCGTAAATTCTATTTTCCGCGACGCCCATAGGTACAACAATACAGCTCCCCCACCCAAACATGCACCCATCAACATTTGTTTCTCACCTGCTTCTTGTCCCGTGAGACCCATTTGGACTCGATGGAGCCCAGAGTGAGGCTGGGCAGCATGTGGTTCAGAACCTTCGCCAGAAAAACCTGCAGACGAGGAAAAAACAAAACAAAGCATTTCATTTTAACGCATCAACACCTCCCTGAAGAATGTGGAGAGCGGACAGACTGCAGGAGCGTGTTTGATGACCTGAGGTACCCTGTTTCTGTCTCTCTCCATTTTTTTTCTCACCATCTGACTGGTGTTAGAAAGAAATGCAGCCATGTAGTGTCTATTAATACCGACGGGAGATGTGCATTTTTGAGTGTGCATTCACTTGTTGCATTCAGTGTGTTTCTGCTGTGTGTATGTGTCTGTGCAGGATTTAAAAATGAAAAATTGAAAAAGTCTCCTCATGCAGATTGTGACACCACTTTTGCCAGTGGACATATTTGTACCAGTGATTCAATAAGTGACAGCTAATGCTACTCAGGTGTTACTTATGTACACTTATTGTTGCCCTTAAAGGCACAAAATAAAATGTGCCAGATTTATTTTCATCATCCACATCAGGCCTGTGTGGAGTAAGACGACTGGCTCCTGGGTTAATTGAGTACTTAACTGAAAACTGGTATTTAATTAGAAAGGAGAGAAAAAGAACGGAAAGGAGAGCAGCGTAGAGAGTGAGTGGATAAGCGATTATGTGGTACCTTGAATGGTGTGGCGGAGTCTGGGTTCATCTGGACCATCGGAGCTATCAGCGCCACTCCAGCAAAATCGCTGGGTCTCTCACAGGCTGTAAGAATGGAGATAGCACCGCCCTGAATGGGGAAAAAGCACAGGAAATACATTTTGTGAATGAACTGGAAAGTTCAGTTGAAGAGGTATTTCGTCAAATGAAAGAAACTGTGCATGCTTCTAGTTTTAAAGCTATTGATCATACAGTATGGTACAGTATGAAGAATTTAAGACTGAAATCACACAACTCTTCATGTTGCATAATGTTCGTGCAAACATTTCAAATAAACTTTCCACAGCAGCGTAATAAAGAAAACAGTAATTCCTATTTAATAGCATTGTAACTCATTTAATATATACAGAACCAGAATCCAATAAAATGTTCCAATGACCCAGAATGATCATAGAGAGGTGAGAAGAAAAGATATAAAATAAGACAAACAAAGCAAATCTGAGAAACTTGAATAGTTAAAAATGGAAGAAAGGACCTGATTGAATTAGGCAAAGATGATATGAGCTACTTCTTCTGCCTGTAACAGAAGACAGGGAGTGTCTTAGCAAAGTAGGTGAGAGGTTCTGATGCAAGGAGGAGTGGGAAAACTACTCAGAGGTCAAGACGACCATAAAACAATCTGTCTTTTGTTTAGACGGGCGTGAATTTCCACCCTGCTCTTTTGTTGCTGCTGCCCTACACAGAACGGGAGAAAAATGTGAACGTGAACCCACGGCCCTCAGGACACAACGTGCACTCTGTAGCTGCAGCGAACAGCAGCGCAAGGCCACACCTTGGCACCCATGCTGACATTCGGGATTGTGATTTAAATCCGCTGATGTAGGGCCATGATCATTAGCAGCTCTGTGACAGCCAAGGCTCAAATCAATTTGTCATGGTCGACTTTGGTGTGGTTTCTCTCTCTGCCCGTATGCAACAAGTGCTAGTGTCTGTGCAGGTGCACACACACACACAAACACACAGCGATTCTGCATGGGTGAATCTGTCTCTCTCTCTCTCTTTCTGGAGACTAATTGGCTTCAACTTTGTTTATGTGAGTGTTCTTTGTTACTTGTGTGAATATTCATCAGGCTGTGGCAAATGACAGGCTCACTTCATGAAAAGAGGCTGTAAGTAGAGAAAGACAAAACATTTCCCACCAGAAAATCTCACTTTCTAAAGACACAAGCATGCACTCACACACTGCTGCTTGCATGCATATGGCCACACAAACACATACACAGGGTTCAAATAAGAGGCTAGCTAGCTCGATCTCTTGTTTCTTTTCAGGCACATTCCAACACATAACTCAAAGACAAGCTTACACTGAAATATCTGACACACACACACACACGATAAAATAGTGGAAATTCTTGTGGCTGATGTAAGCTGCCCAAACATGCTAATCAGTCATATGTATTTGATTCTGGTTAAATATAACAAGATGACTGGATGTAATTTTGTGCAAAAGCCCATTCTAGGTCACGCTCTTACACACACACACACACATTTTGTCTAGTGGACTCCACTGATAGAGAGAGAAAAGTGTGAATAGGGGAGAAAAGAGAGAGAGAGAGTCTCAGAGAGAGAGAGGGAGGACTGGGACAGAGAGGCTATTTAAGAAGCTGATTAGTGGCCTCCTTACACTTTCTCTCTCTGAACTTGGGCTGAGAGGATGAATACTGGTATTGTGTGCTGTCAGTCCGCTGAAAGTGGGTGAACTTGAACTGTCAAAAACTGCCCGAGGAACTAACATACTGGCATAATATGGACTATACAGTACAGCCATCATACTGACATTACATGGTCTAAATAGCAAATACAATTATATGGACTAAACAGCTAAAACACAGACATTACATGGACTAAACAGATTATACACAGACTTAATGAAGGAGGTGCTGTTCAACAGACTGGTAGCAAAACTACTCCAGTTAAAATTTGAGTGAGGCCTTCTGGAAATGCTCTGGAGATGAGACAAATAATCCTTGTCAGGTTGTAGCAAGAAAACCTTTAATTAACAAGTAATCCTGAATTTCATTGATTTTGATTAAAATTTCCCCAGAGTAGTAAGCAAGATCAAACAATTTAGTAAAGTATAAAAAAAATAAAAGTATGCATAGTTACAGAGGTGGGTGGGGAAGCTGTAGGGGTTAGAATGAAGAATGAAACGTGGTTTAGCATAAGAAGAAACTGAATGAGTAATGGAAAGAGAGGGGGATGGAGGGTTGAAAAGCTAAATAAATAGACCGAAGGCTCTGAACAGTGATAAATCATTACATAAAACTCTGGCATTAAGGAACTAGGACAAATGAGTTTCGGCCAGAAATACTGAGGAGGAAGGAGTAAGAGCAGGAAGAAGCCAGAGATGAGAGCATTTGTCAAGGTTGCCGTGATCTGATATAAACACTGAAAAACTGTTCCAACTCCTTAATTACTGCATAACCAGACAAGACACAGAGAAAACTGTGAGATAGTCAGCGTGATGTATCTGATACTGTCAGTTTGAATTATTTCACATTCAACCATGTTTTAGGTATTTTGTGAAATTCTTCACTGGCCACCTTAATTCTACACATTAGCCTGCAGTGCTTTCAAAATTAGACCTTTTATATATTTTTTTCACTTATATTAAGTAGAAAATGATGAAAACTAAGAGTGAAAAGCCATCCTAGTGGCTCTGTGAGGCCCAGTGGTGCTTTGAGTTGACTTCAGCATGCTAAAATCACAGTGACTATGCTAATGTTTAGCAGGTTCACCATCTTTGCTTAGCATGTTTTGCTAACATTTGCTAATTAGCACTAGACAGAGAGGACCCCTCCACTTACATTATGTATTTGAAATCTCTTTGTTTTAAATTATCAATAGGAATCTTAACATGGCTAAAACATGCTAATTCATCGAGTGTGAGAAAATCAATAGCTTTCTTTTAGCTAAATGTGGTCAAACTGACAATTAGCAGTGGTGCAGGTGATGTATGAGGAGCAGGACGTCTTTCTTTATGACATTGTTAACTGCACCATGTACAGTCTCCTCAGGATGTTATCCTTGGAGCAGCGTCTCTGCACATACTGTAGAATCCACAGGTGGTTTCCATTGTCTTGTAGTTTTTGCGTCATCCTGGCCCCGTTAAAAAGAGATTTATATAAACGGAGGAGCAGAGGAACAGGCTTATAGAAACAGGATGAGGAGTCACAACACTGGGAAATGAAGCCTGTGGAAACACAGCAACACAACTCAAACTCCATGTCTGGGATTTATTTGTTGGGAAGGAAATGCGAGGACAGGAAAAGATATGTGATGAAAAAGAAAAGACAGGAAAGGCACAAATTAACTAGGATGAAATGAGAAGAAAGGAAGAAAATGAGAAAAAAAAGAAATTAAAGCGAAACAAATGGAAGAAAGAAAACATAAATGGTTGAAGGAAAAGAGAAGACAGGAAATGAAAGCAGATGATAGATCTGATGAGAGATGGACAGGAAAGACTGGGGAGAAAAGAGGGAAGAGAGGATGAGAAAAAGATGAGGGAAATTGAGGAAGGGAAGGAAGTGCCACTGTGACTCCGTCCAGCTCTGCCCTAATATTTACAGACTCTGATGTCTAAACAGGCATTCAGTTTAATTTACACAAAACTATTTGCGTCTTGGATTACTTCAAGCTCACGTGCTTTATATAAATACACAACGTTGCTACACAGTGAATCATGGGCCATAAAAGGTTTGCAAAAACAGACTCATGAATTAAATGGAGTGTTGTTTAAAGCATAGAAACGCCCAGCTGACGGCACTGAATATGAGCTCATGTACGAGGAGAAGCTGTTGATGTAAAACACACAGCCAAAAAGCTCAACACTCTCAGTATGAAATAATATTTGGTTAGTAAAAGCCAGCGGCTGAAGATAGGAAAAAGCTTTTAATCATAAAAAGAGACACATGTGATGGCAAACAGCCTCATATGCAGCGTCTTTTCACAAACCATTAAACAATGTGAAGTATCTATTAATAAGCACCCAAGGTTTTCTCACTTTCTAATACGCCATCAGTTCTGCAGTTACATATGATGACACAGCCATTTGTTAACTCTAATGGGTTTCTCAGGGTCATTAGGTCTGAAAATATAAATGTGAGATCTCAGTAGATTAGAAGTAGTTCAGTTTCGGTTACTTTAACATGTTTTATGAGGAAGTTTGTTTTCTGGAGGCAGAGGCTTGGTTTTTTTATTCGACCGTCGATCCTGTAGGGAGTGATCAGTTCTTAAGATGCTCTGCATGGATAAACAAAAAAAGCTGCCTATGAAGACAAAGCTAGTGTAATGCTGAAAGAGGATATATACCAGGCATTAATAAAGTTATTCTTATTAATGGCTTATTACTGAGCTATAAAGCATTAAATTATTACTTCTTTATAATATTAAAGCCATAAGTTACAACTTTATAAAGTATGCCATAATAGAAAGTGCTAATAAAAGTTACCTTGAAGTGAAACACTGAGGATTCACTCTGTAAAAGTGTCTACTCACTCTCATGTACTTTAGCTGCCAACTTTTCCTTAAAAGTATTTTTCCTTATAAAAAATACTCTGCAGTTAACAGTTAAATTACCTCCATGTAGTCAGAATTTCTCAACGCTACATCGACTCCTTCTCTCTCATTAAAAATCCAGAATTTATGAAAATGCAAATATTGAAGATAATTCATTCTGCAGAGTGAAACTCAAACATCCAACTGATGAAACAGGGAGAAAAACACATTTTTTTGTAGTGGAGGGTGACTTTAACAAACACGTATATGTATATATATTTTTTCAAACAATGTATATCTCATTTTTCCACAAAGCTCCTCATGTGTCCGCTGTACAACCCTTTTTTTTCTGTTGAATCCCACATGCCCACTGAATCACTGCTGTGCTGCGAGATAACAAGACTCAACGCTTCACATGGAAAAACAGCTCAGTAATGAATTTGCATTTCTCCTCTGTGTTCTCTGCTTGAAACAAGTCTTCGCACTGTGAACTAAAAGACTAAAAACTGCATATTTGTGTTCGGCCTGATGTGTGTTTGTCTTACGCAGGTGATGCTGACTGCAGCCGGTTAAAAGAATCTCTTGTTTCACGTTTTTGTGAAAGTGAAGTCAGTTTCTTTCTTATGTAACACAAGACGTTGCACTTCAGATAAAGGTGCAAACATAAAAACATGTGTACTTCCTGCGTGAATACAGAAATCTGCACTGAGCATCATGTTCACCCAACAGAAATAAGTTCGGGTGAGTACAAATTGACTCGACCTACAAACACTGACTAATCATTTATTATATAACTCAACACTACTGTTTGTGCTCTGTTAGCTGTACTGAGAGTTAGTGGGTCACAGAGCACAACAGTGAGAGGCTGTGATGTTGAATGCAGCTCTGTGAGAAACTGAATAAACCAATCACTTAAAAAAAATAGTTCCCTGGCTGCTTCTGAAGCTTTTTGTGTCCAGGTGTTATGTAATTCTTCTCAATGTGTGTCTGAAGGTTTCACAAAAACCCATTTAAAACGTTTAAATGTTGTCTGAATTCAACTGAAGACTAATTTTACTTCCAAAACCAGGTCGTTTCATTATGAGGATGTGTCGTCCAAAACAGCTTTTCAACAATTCTCAGTTCCTTAAATGGCAATTTAATAATTCATGAAATATGTTAATTGTTTTGCATATTATGTTAAACACTGTTCTACTGTGCAAAGCAGTGTACAGCACACTAAATATCACAACCTGCCGATACCATACTAAATGAATGGAAATAATTAATGGTACTTGCAAGCTTACATTATTGTCATGGATAAAGAAACACAGAAAGACCACTAACTGCTGTACTCATCATGTTTTAATACTTGCAGGAAGCCTGAAATTTAGATGGACTTGAATTAATGCATAGGGTGTAAAGGTGAATAAAAGCACACAGTCACTAGCACAGGAGGTCAGTGATCTGATTCCTGGACTGGATGGGGAAAGTGAGCAGACTCCCAACAAATACATTCATTGGCCTTGATCAGGTCACTGAACCTGAAACTGCTCTGTTGGAGGTTTTCAGAGACCAGCAGCGGCTGCACCAAGCTGCGGAGAATATGTGTCAGTGTGTGAAAGGGAAGCAGGAGGTTACTGAGAAGAGCAAACTTCCCTGAACTGTTTTCCTGCGGATGAAAGGTGGATTTTTTCCATCATAAATAACCAGAAGTAACCTGTTTGTGTTGGGATTAAACCAAACCAAATAAAACATTTAAAACTGGAAAAACATGGGTGATAAATTATTTTCCAGCATTAGAAAGAGAGTCTCTGCTTGATAGTGTGTGTAATATAAAAACTGTATGATTCTATAGTTGTTCTACTGTTTCCCAGATTTCATTCAGTTCTGAGCAACAGAACAGCACGTACTCAGGTTTTTCATGTCTGACTGTTTTGTAAAACCACTTGAAAGCATCACACTAAAGAAGAGTGTGTGCCATATGTTTCATGTGAACGTCACATTGTTTGCAGAAAAACCTCTTCACACCAATCTCGGTATTTTTTATTCCCATTGCTCAGTGTGTTGAGCATGTTGCACAAGAAGCAGCACGTTTATGTAATTTCACACCAAACAAAACGAGCAGACAGAGACTGTCACTACCTTCAGAGTTATTATTTGAAATACAATTTTATAATTAAAACAAAACAAAACCCAAAACCTTCATCTGCCAATAGCAACAAAATACAATGTGGACTACTTCAAGTGCTGAAACTGATCATTGTCCTACCATTGAGTGACCCACAATGAAGACGGGCAAGTCAGGGTGTTGGGACTTCATCAGGTCAATGTGCTGCAGGGAGTCTCTGATGTAAACCTGGAAATCCTTGATGTTCATCCTGTCTCCTTCACTCTGACCGTGGCCAACTGCGAACACAAAGAGCGGTATGAGGAAACTACTTGTTCAGCCACAGTCACCCGGAAAGAACACAATGACACCATTTTCAGTAAAGTTAGTCAAGGCTCTCCCGTCTACTGCGGCCCTCAGGTCGAAAATGGATGGCTTCCTTTTCATACGCAAGATGTACTTACTTTGCAGAGTCTAGTCTATTAAACATAAAACCCAAAAAAGTAGAAATTGCTGTGCTGTAACTGTGAGATACAAAACAAAAAACAAAATGAGGACAACAAAAAGTAGACACAAATGAAAACAGTTAGATTTTTTAGATGTTTTTGGACTTTGTTTGGTTGAAACAATATATTTGGAACATAAAAGAAGGATGAAACTCTGTCCCACAGACAGAAGTTTTCTTAAAGATGAACTCCAGATGGTTATTTTTTCCAATATCTGGATGTATTACAAAAAAACATTCTTATGTCTTTGTTTTTTGCTGCAAGATCTGCTCTGCTTTGAGGATATGAGGCATTAACTATTAACTTCTCTCCCAGTGGAGATGATTTCAAACATGTGAAATACAAATCGATTCATCCTTTTCTTTTAATCCAATGAGAGGAAAAAAAAGGAAAGAGCTCAAAGGAGGGATGAATAGAAAGAGACACAAAAGTGATGAGTGTGACTAAAAGGAAAAATGGAGGATAAGGAGAATAGGGGGGGGGGTGAAGTAGCAGAGAAGAGAGGGATAAAGAAAAGAAATGTGAAGGGGGTGAGAAGAGAGAGAAGGGAAGAATGAAGGATCAGATAGCAAACGAGAGGAAGGAGGGAAAATGTGAGAGAGCAGGTGAGTCTTTGATGAAGAAAATGAGAGGAAAAGAGGGAGAGGAACCTGGATGATGGCACGAGGAAGAAGAGAGGGATGGAGGAACAAAAAAGGAGGAAAGAAGAGAATAGAATGACATGAAGAAGAAGAAAGAGTGAGAGAGCAAAGTCGAGACAGAAAATGGAAGAAACAAATGTGATTGACAGAGTAAGAGGAGAAAAATATATGAATATGTATGTGTGTATGCGCACATATATTGTGTGTATGTTCGCTTGTTCTCCTCGAGCTCCCTGCAGCAGTGGCTGAGAGGTGAGGCGGGTTGCCATGGCGACCACTGAACCAATAACACCAGCGAGCTCCTAAACATTCGCGACATGTGCATCTCACACCTTCCTGCTCTCGCTGTGTGAATCGAAGCGTGTGTGTGTGTGTGTGTTTATGAATATACAGCGTGTGTATGCATGAGAATATCTTCACCCTACATGTTTTTCTGCTCGTCAATACTGAAGCCATCATCAGAGAGTGGAGATCAATGTCCAATCACAGCGGCGGTGAGTGATGGAGCACTGCAAACTTCAGATCGATGAACACTATTTCCCCGCCATGTCAGTTCAATGACCTCACACTCAACTGGATGCACATCGTTTGTTATTATCAAACACACACACACACACACACACAGGGTGACATATTCACACATGAGCACACTTAGCCGTTCAGATAACTGATACATAGATGTATAAACACACTGCAGAACAAAGAACAGAACAAATGATTACAAAGCCGACAGTAAACGTGCCAGTGACTCCTCTTCTCTGCTACAGGAATAAGAGGGATTGTGGGTGATAATTACATACAGGTGGGCCATGACAACAAAATGCACGTGAATGACGGAAAATGCAGCAAATGCAAATAGAAGATGCATGATAAATTTCACTGAAGTCACGACCAGAGCAATATATTATAATATCTCGGAGAATCATAAGGCGTGTCCTCGAGGTGCTGAGGTGATAAGGAATTATATATATGGGCAGCAACTGATGATTATTTCCATGATCTATTACACTTTAAATAATGTTTTGATTGTTTGTTTAGCGGAAAATTGTGATAAAATCAACATTGCAATTTCCCCAAGCCCACAATGACATCTTTAAATTTCTTATTTGGTCGGAGCAACAGTCCAAACCCCAAAGATATTCAATTAATAATAATAAAAATCTGAAATAGTCAGCAAATCTTTATATTTGAGAAGCCGTAACTAGAGAATGTTTTGCATTTTTGCTTAATAAATGTCTTGAATGAGCTCATTATCAAATCGTTGTTGATGAGTTTACTGTAGACAGACAAATTAATTACAGTAATCGACTGATTGTTTCAGCACTAAATGGATGCTTTGGTGAATCTTAACAAAAGCAGCACCGCATACACTTCAGAGTTGTGGAGGCACTGCCACAGGAGTCTGTGTAATGTGATCATGTGGTGT
The DNA here is from genome assembly GCF_914725855.1 of Thunnus albacares. Lineage (NCBI taxonomy): Eukaryota > Metazoa > Chordata > Actinopteri > Scombriformes > Scombridae > Thunnus > Thunnus albacares. The sequence goes on along the minus strand of NC_058110.1, from coordinate 12,186,405 downwards.
TTTTGTAACATGTAATATGAGTTGAGTGCCTGATGTAAATGATGATACAACTTCTGACTAATGTCTGAAATAAACTCAAACAAAATGAACATTTTCCTCGTGATGACGTCTTGGGGAATCCAGTCAGAGTTGTAGGGGAAAATAATATTTGCACAGACTGATCTATTCAAACTTTGTAAGCACTGATCTAATTAAATGTCAAAATTCCATTATTTTCCTCTCACGCATAATCTGTTGTAAATATTTCACCAGTGCCTGATCATAAAATAATGTCCGTGCTAGTGGATAAACATAGCATATAGCTCATTTTCATCAAGTTTCTTATTAAATCAACAATCAGTTCCTCTTTGTAAACTCTCATTTATGAGCTGCATCAGCGTAAACTCTGGATGCTGCACACATTTTCCATATTCCGCAAAATGAAAATATAATTCATGTATGTCAGCTATAAGTTTTGTATTTTTCTCTTAAATTTTGAGTTTATTAAGCAGCCATGATGCCACATTTGGAGGTTGTTCTGCACATAATGTTGACTGGTTAATAGATACAGTGTGTGCCAGATGGGCGAAACCTCCGTTCTGTGCAGGCTGAGAATGAAAAAGCCCTGAAAGTCCTATAATAAGAAAGAAATACATCAGAGACAGAAGAAAGTGTGATAGTAAGGATAAGTGAAAGATCTCACCCACTAGAGTGTATCAGAAGGTGCCCAAGGCGATGTGTGTGTGCGCTTGTGAGAGAGAGATAGATGAAAAACTAGCGTCTACAGGGACTTGTTCCAGTTCAGTATTTTCCATTTAACAGTGTGACATTTTACTGCGAGCCACTGAACAAACTGCTCCTGTGTGAGCAGCCTCAGTCATCCTCATCATTCACTCTATTTTCTACAAGCTCTGTCAGCTCTTTATTGAGATCTCTCCCTCTGTAAATATTTCCAAATTTGCAGCTGAGACTTTGTTTCTTTGTCTTCTCATCCTCTTTCTCTCTTGGTGTTGGTCTGTAGAAGAGTTTACTGAACACACATGCTGCTCTTTTCCTGCTGCACAGTCACAAGTTCAGACATTGCTGCTTGTACTGCCCAGTACAATAACACAGTACAGCCTCTGAGCTGAGCTCTGGGGAAGCAACAAACAATATCTAATTACTGTGTACTAACAAACTAACTATTTCCTTCTGTTACTTTCCAATTGTTCTCGTGCCTATTTCTCATTTCCTGTTCAAAGTACATTGTTGGGAAAACTGCAAACGGTGAAACATGATCAGGTTTTGTAAATACTATCAACTGATTAACAGATCTTGGACAAACTGAAAGTAAAAAAAGTCAAATTTTCCATTTGTAAAAACAAGGCAAAGAATCTACAGTCATGCTGGGCTTACTTTAAGCTAAATGCTAACATCAGCATGCTAACATGCTCACAATGACAGCGCTAACATGCTGATGTTTAGCAGGTAGACCACAATGTTTATCAGGTACAGCTGATGTTGGGGCTAAATGAAAAGTCCAGATCAAATTATTACAAACCATCTTGAGGTGGACATGAACGTCAGTACAAAATTTCATCCATCCAGTTGGTGTAGATATTCAGTCAAAATCACAAATGTCAACCTCACACTAAAAGGAAAAATCAGGGGATCACTAAAGTCAGTAGGATCCATCCTCCAGGTACATGAATGTTTGAACAACATTACGTGGCAATCCATCCGATATTTGTGGAGACGTTTCAGTCTGGAACAAAGTGACTGACGGTGCCATCCATAGAGTCGCTCTGCTAGCGTGGCTAGCTCAACCGTTTGACAATTCCTTTAATCCTTTTATTGATGGTAATAAATGTATAAATACAAAGTTTTATAGCAGCAGAGCCTCAAATGTTGGATGTTGGAGTGTCCTTTAATGCACCACCAAGAACAGTTTTCTTAAGTTGATTTTGAAACTTTACTGTAATCAACTGATTGGGTGCACAGGCAGTAGAAAAGCAGGTATAGTTTTGAAAATGAAGAACAGCTGTACAACATCAATGTGTGTGTGTATTATAATCATACAACTTTCAGTTACAACTCTCTGTTCATTTTTGTCATAGTTAGTTTCCCTCTTGTTCCTGCTATTGTCCCTCCAGCTCTCTGAGGAAGGTGGATCTCTGATAGTGTTTCCTCCACTTTTTCCTTTAATGTATTAAGGACTCGGGTGGTGTCTTTCTTTGTCTTTGACATCTTGGACCTAGTCTGCTGTGTGATCCCTTAAAGCCCACGGAGACACTGTATGATATTGGAATTATACAATTAATTGACCTGATGTGACCTTGTGCGAGATGCTGAGCCTGCTCATGGTTATTCGTCCTGGTAATTAGAATCAGCTAAAGGCCTAAAACACAGTTAACTGTGTGGCTGGTCTGTCTCTTGCTCAACCAGCAGGAGAGAGTTTCACTGAAACTGGAACACAGCCAGAAGTGTCACTTTGCAAGCACAATGTTTTCCTTGACAGTGCATTTAAAGCACACACAAACAAAGGCACCGCGGCAGAACAATAGAGCAATGTACCACCGAGCCTAATCTAACAGGCTTAGTTCACTCAACGAAGAGTGTTATCAGAAAGAGAGAGAGGTGGAGAGTGATAGGTTTTCTTTGAAGATACGCACAAGCTATTCAGTATGTGAGCTACTGATGAACATGAGTGTAGGTGTAGATGTATACATGCATTAAAGTACTGTAATGTGAGTGTGTTTGTGACTCACCGTGGTCGTGTGCAAACACCAGCAAGGACAGTTCCTTCAGTCTCTGTGCAATCTCATCGTATGGCCCACAGTGCTCCCCGGCCCCGTGGGCAATGAACACCAGAGCCCTGAGAGGAGAGGAGAAAGAAAAATAATAATTCAAGTGTTAATAAACACAGACCTTCACATGGCCTATTTCTCTCTGTATGTCTTTCACACACACACACACACACACACACACACAGACAAACAAACAGCAAATGTTTGCATTTGTGAGCACTCCCATGGAGAAAAATGCAAACATTTGCCTCCTTGATTAATCAAACTATTCCATTTCAGATAAATCTTGTACATTTCTCTCCCTCAGCACAGGGACTTTGTTTGGACATGAAAGAGACAAGGATGGGGGCCAGGGAGATGGAGGAACTGATGAGGTGAAGAGGAGCTTAAAGCAGAAATGTATGTCAACATCCAATGTGATCATAATCTGAAAATGCCTCAATGTTTGCAGTTTAGGCTGTTTTGGAGTTTTGTGTTTGCATTAATTTTGTAAAGTATGTCTATATACAGTATCTGTGCGTCATTGCTTTCCTTTGACTGTATGTGTGTTTATGTGTGAGAGACAGAGATAAGTAGGAGGCAGGATAGTAGAAAAAAAAAAGGGAGACAAAAATGGGCAGAGAAAGACAGGGAAGGAGAGCTAGACAGCCTGTGTTTTCAGAGATAGCAGCTATCATCCATCTGTCCGTCTATCTGCCTCAACACAGCCATGCACCATCCGAAACCGTCAAAACAGACACTGAGGGAATCCAGTAAAACACAATATGACCCGTAAATACACAAAAAACAGCCCTGACATTCTTGATGTCTTTTCATGGAATATTCAGTTTTCTGATTTATAGAAACTATGGTTTGGTTTTCTAAGAGTATCCATTAAAACATTAAACAGAAAGAAGATTGTATACAAAATATTTCTTCAGAACAGCAGATTCAATTTCCATCAAAGTCTTTTCCTAAAGAAGTGATTTATAATGTATTTACTCAAGTGAGCTGCACGGAAATAAACATTTCAAATTGAATATCCTGAACTTTTCCTGCTGGTTTGAGGCAGAACCATTTCGTTGATGAGGAATTTATGCAGTAAAATGTGCTGGGAATTCATTTCTCAGATAAATGGCATGGCATGTTACTCATTTTACTGCATTTTTGGGGGGCTGGGTTTTCTGATATACAATAGCTATGTTTTATGTTTCATAGGAAAATATTTTGCTTGCCTCAACCCTGCTGATGGAGACATTCTGTTTATTGAACTTGCAAACATCTGCTTTTACTCAGAATATTAAACAGATGTGGATACTTGAAGTTCATCATATCATATTTTTTTAATGTTATATAATGCGTCTGTTACAGATCAGTCAACATCAGATATGGTTATGTGGCTATTTGTGATGTTTTCATCCTGATATTTTGGTAGATACGATGCTATGATGAGGATTTTTATTGCAATCATGATTACTTAGTTTATAAGTGAAGACTTTATTGATCCCCAGAGGGGAAATTCACATGTTACAAAATTCCAAGAAACTGTCATAAAAGGCAGGAAACAGATGAAGAACTTTTAAAAATAATGAATACAACAAAATAAGAAACTAAGTAAATGACATGAAGCTGTACATAAAGCTTATACACATTACAATACAGTACTTATACATGTATGAATGATTTTTTATTGTGTGTCAGTCTTGCCAGTATGCCTGTTCTGTGATATGTAATACTGGAAATTAAATTTTCAATTAATGATGACAACCAAGTAGCCATTGTGGCTGGCCATTTGGACAATTAAGTCTTTGCCTACCTTTACCTTGAGGCACCTAAACAAATGAGACTGTTTGAAACCATGTAATTCGCGATTTGTCAGACACGCATCTTAGAATTTGACAGATGAAGCTAAAACCAACAAGTGTCAATAACAGGCTTTTTTTCTTTTTTTACATAATAGACTTATTATGTAAAAGCTAACAGGATAATCCCTTGTTAATTTCACCTATTAAATCCACTCAGTCTCGGAGGAGTGGATAAAGATGAGGTTAAAGGTATATTATGCAGGATTTGTCGGTTGGGCCCTCCTCCCTGGCTCAACGAGAGACAGAGAAAGACAGAGAGAGAGAGAGAGAGCAGTGGGAGTGAATGAAGAGAGTGATGAGTGCTGGCCAGAACAAAGCCATGAATCAGATAAATAAAACGTTATTTTCTGATTGTTTCGTGGCGGTTACGTTCTAAAGCTCAAATTAACATGCCAACACCTCCGCACAACCCTACGGGAAGGTGCCACATTGCCAGATTTTGTGTGAACGCAGAGCTTCATCCTGTCTGCTGTGGCCTCTCTGCTCTGCGTGTGTGTAGCTCAGCCCCGCCCTCGATCAAACAGACACACACAGACCTACAGCTCTTTATACATCCACAACACAGAGACAGAGAGCAGAGCGGAGCAGAGGAGAGAAATGGAGACAGCAATGTAACCTGGTCGCTACGCTACGAGTCCCGACCTCACACCCTGCGTACTGTTATTGGCTGGGGGCTACACACCCACTGCCCAAAGGTTGACGCACAGAAACGTCCTGAACACAGCAAAATAATAAGAAAATAAGAAAACACAGGCAGCGGCAGGGTCTCTGTAGATACATACACTGCTACACACTTCTAGTGGGTCATATGTGATGATTGAGAGGGATTATTTTTGTATGAGTCTATACATTGTTTTTTAGGAAAATCCTGCATACTATACCTTTAAGGAGGTATGACATGTATGATGCAAGAAGTAACTTTTGCTAATTTTACAGTCTCCACCACTCTGAGACAAGGTTTTTTAAGGTTTTCCTTCTTCTATCAGTGCATATTAAGCAGCGGAGAAGCTCTGAAACGCTCCAGTGTTCTTTCTCTAAGTAGCAGCAGTGCTGAGAAGCCTGTGAGAGCTTCAATCAGCAGCAGCAGCAGACAATTAGCCCCAATGTATTCAGCGACAGAGAAAAAGGGAACTGAGTGAAACAGGGAGAAAGTGAGTGTGTGGTGGAGTGCGGGTGGTGGGATGTGGCGGTGGGGGGGAGGAAGAGTAGAATAACAGTAGCTGTTCACCAGGTTCATTAGCAAATTACTCTGATTTCATTCGCTCTTTCCCTCCTTTTAGAAAGCCATTGCCTCAGGCTGAGACTTCCTCTGCACTTGTTGGCATAGAACAAGTGTGTGAGTGTGTGTATGCATGTATATCCGTGTGTGTGCTACCGTACAGTGTGTGTGTGTGAATGGCTGTCTTTGTATAGGCATAATAGTTTTTAACACACATGCCGAGGGGCAGCAGGAGATTAATGGGGCTAATCTGGGTTCATTGTAAAGACGACTGTACAGTGAACAACAGGCCGCACACTCCGCTGAAAGCCAGAGTCGTAATGTGGTATTTGTGATTTGCTATCTTTCTTTCTGTAAGATTCTCTCCATCCATCATTCTCTAAATAACTCTGTGGTCTTCTTGCTAATCTCTCTTTTTTCTTCTCACTCAGTTTTTGCTCCAACTTTATTTCCTCTTGTCTAATTCAGTTTCAGATGCAAGTACGTCTGAATAATATCAAGAGGAAAAAAAAAAAAGCAAACAAATGCAATACATCTGGTGACAGCTACCACTAGGAGATATGAAGTCTGTATTTTAGGAAGTTTCAAGGATTTAATTACCCAGAAATCTCATTTTAACAGATGCATTCATTCAGCTACAGGCATCTGCAGACCAGTGACAATATTCAGGCATCAACAGTGTGCTGGCTCAGCCGTGCAAAGCCAGCCCACTATTTCCACTTTGCTAAAAGTGGTCTGGTAAAGCTCAAGAGGCATTTGCTCGGGACATGAAGTGTTCGTTCAATAGGCTGTGACATTCTGACACTTCCCCCCTTTTACTCAGACATCAATATGAACTCTTCCTTTACTCGAGTGGACAAATGCACTACTCCCTAAGAGACAGCTCTGCAAAAAGACATTTTAACATGGCAGCTATGAAAATGTCAAATGTCTCTTAAACTTTCCACTGAAATCGGCTTCTTCAGGCTAAAGACAAGCCATGCTGCTGCAGTATCTTGAACATCTACTCGTTTGAATAATTGCTCACAAGTTTCGAAAGGTTAAAGAGTTTGTGAGTGACATCATTATCTACACCACTTTGCTTACTTCCACGATTGGTTTGGCTTCTTGCTGTCAGACTCAGTTGATTCTTAGTGGATGTTTTCTAGACTAAAGTCTTGTAGAGGAAACTGAGCTCACAAGAGCTGTGAGGCTGATACCAACTTCCATTTGAAGACAAAGTGGCTTTGACCAATCATGGTCATATCCCAACAAACACCTTCAAAAAGTCTTTGCCTGTGTATTGTGCAGAAATGCTGTATACAGGAGTTCAATTAATAATTGTTTTAATTATTTATCAATCTTTGGGTTTTTGATTAATCAAGCAATAGTTTAGTCTATAAAAATCTGGAAAATGTCCATCTCACTTTCCTAGAACCAAAGGTGGCGTCTTAAAATTACTTTTTTTCAACTCACAGACCAAAACCCAGACAGAATAGAAATAAATGACTTAACATTTGAGCAGTTATAAAAACAGTTTTGGATTACTTTCCTGTTGATCTACTATAAAAAAATGAATTAAAATTTCAGCACTAGATATATTCTGTTTAAACAATTTTGAAAGTGGAAGTGGGAGCAGCTACACAGCTGATCTTAATCTTATGGTGTTGCCCATTACCCCTAAAGGCTAACTTTGTGTTATCACTTGCATGACTATTCTCGGTTAAAAGACGTATTGACTATTTTGTGTATTCTGCTGAAGTACTTTAATCTTCCAATAAGAAAAGAGGCTTTCCATCTCTCTTTCTCATTATCTCTATTCCCTCTGTTCATCTATCTCTCTCATCTCTCATGGGAACTGGAGACCCACTTGTCTCCCACACTGTTTCAGTTGCTGGAACAACATGGCTTATAACCAGCCTTATTAAAACACTCAGAGAGAGCGAGAGGGAGAGTTTTAGTCCTCCCTCTGGCTCTGCTCAGAGCTATTCTAAACAACCACAGGCCCAAAACAAAGCCAAAATCCTAATCCCCTTAATACAATGCTGACTGGCTACTCAAAGATTATTTAGGAACTCACAAACCTGCCAAGTGCTTTCAATTCTGCACTTTAAACTGTGTATTGTACATTAGGTTCCAAATTTTAAGTATTTTAGACTAATGGTCACAGATGTTTACATTTAAAATGAGGAACAACCTAACATGACACTGTTTTCCACTCATCGCCCTGTCTTTAATCACCAGGGTTACAAGCAAACAATGGTGAGAAGTGTAATGACTTAGCAGAAAATAGCATAGAAACTAAAGTGGGCTAGTCCCTGAAAAGAAAAAAACATAGACAGTTAAAGTCCCCCTAAAGTGTAACTATGTATACTCTAATTTAACAAATGTAGCAATAGTAGAATTATTCATTCAATGAATAAATTCTTCTCTAGTAAAGGTTTAAAATAGTAATCCTGTTTGCATAGTTTCTCTTACTTTCTAATATAGCTAGTTAGTTTGTCAAGCCACCAAAAAGGAGACAATTACTAATCTGTGCAATCATTATACCTGATGTAATTGTGCTTACTTTCTTCATCTTGCTATATGTTATCATCACTATCTTTATACTGACATCTAAGAAGGAGCATGTCAGATCTGGTGGTACCTCTGACAGAGCTGATGTTACAATAGCTAAGCACGTAGCATTCTGCAACACCCTGATGAAGAAACATACATATCCAGCAACCTGCATCTTGAATTGTCTGATGAACACTTACTTACAAGTCAACATGAGGTGAACGCAGCATCAGGACTGTGTAAGCGTACGCATGCAGCATGACAGCAGGAAAAGCACAGGTGTAAATTATAAAATTAATGATGGCTGAATTCCATTTAGCTGCTTCAGTTTCAGGGTCTTGGTATTGTGCATGCTGGCTCACTGTCACACTGTCACTTACTGGGACACTTGAATAGAACAGAGCCATTGTTACTGGTATTAGTAACACCTGTGCTTTTCCTGCTATGCCAAGTCAAAATGTCCGCTATAAATAAAGCTCATACCAACCCCCAACTCCCCTGTTTTGTTGCATCAGTTTGAGCAGGACGAGGTTTAAGCAGGCGCAATAACTGAAAACATCTGTGTGTGTGCCTCCTTAACTACTCTGGGTTAGACCAGATTCCTAAACACTAACATGGTGTTAAATCAACACTTGTACATAGTTATAAACACAGTTCACCCAAAGCCACATCAAACTTTCCACTGTTTACTAGTTTGGATTTTTCTGTAACATTTTATTTGACATTTAAAACTATTAAATTTTCAGTGTTTAATATAATATAATATATATATATAAACATACTGCAGTGTTAAATTAACACTGGTGTCCAGATTGAGCAGGAGCCAGAAGATGAGACAATGACCGAGCACTGGCATGTTAATCTGATTAATGGATTTAGACTGCTCGGAACTTTAAGGTGTGTGTGTGTGCGTGTGTGTGTGTGTGTGTGTGCGTGCGTGTGTGTGTGTGTGTGTTCCTATACTCTAATCTCGTGTGTATCACGGTGCAAGTGAATGTAGGAAAAAAGAACCCCAAATTGCTGAGCTTTCTTTGAAGAGCTGCCCAAAGGATGTGATTTACGGTGTGTGTGTGCATTTGTGTGTGTGTGTGTGTGTGAGACCACATCAATGATGTTAAGTGCTGCAGACTCAGTCAATGTACATTTATAGGGGTATAGAAATATAGAGCCAAAGATGAAAGGAAAAGAGAATAAAGAGAGGAGTGAGGAAATAGGACATCAGTGGCCTTTGAAAAGCCAAATTTAGCAGCTTTTGAAGACTTTAAAACCAAAATTAAAAAAAAAAAACCAGCATGACCAGCTTGCTGAATTTGAAAATGTATGAGGACGACACCAGGGAAGTGGAAGTACAGTGACTGAACTTCAAATAAATACATATATTTAGGATATGATGCATATTGCACTGCTATATGTAATTACGTTCAGTATTAACCTGAAATTGGACATGAAGAACAGATTGCGTTGTCTTTACATTCGGCTTAATTCACAACATTTCAGTACTGTTCAACACACCCTGTGACTTTGATTTTGGTTCTGATATGACAGAGACGGACAATGTGACTGGTGGAAAATGAGATGGAGTCTAATAGAGGGAAGAAGTGTGACAAACCGGTTGGGAAAAGAAAGCAAGAAATGGGAGAGTTGTTACAGAAAGTGTATGAGTGTGTGCTGTGCAGAAAAAAAACACACAAGAGAGAGGTGGAGGAAATTGCTGTGTGGAGAGAAATGGAGGCAGACAGACAGCAGGCAGCCACAGCAGGAAAGTTTACACCCGTGATTTACAAAAGCTAAACCAAAGAGACACAATGTTTTTGTCCAGTGAAAGGCCTCAGTGAAACTCATTTCATCAGTTCACCTAAAATACAAAAAGGACATGTTTTTCTCTTCTTTGCAGAGAGCAGTATCAATACAATGGAGCTAAAGGACATTTAATTTATGGTGCAACCGCCATAAATGACTTGAAACCATACAGCAATCATGACACAACCATCTGCATCTGTTGTGAAACGTTAAACAGGAAACTAAGTGTGAGAGTACCTCTGACAGCAGTCAAGTGAACAAGTATTCATGCAAAGTAGGTTTCGATGCCTCCCTCATAGCTCAAACTGTTGCTCTGGAAATTTGAAACTAACTGATACTGCAAACTTATCATCCAATGCAAAACTGACCAGAGAGGAACACTGTGTTGCCTCAACCTACATGTCGTCACAAGCACATTGCACACTTTCTTCCGTTGAAAAGGATGCAAATTTTGTACACTCAAACTTTCTACTGGCGATCATACAGTATACAGTTTTTAGGCCTTTTTTGATCATCTACTGTTTTTAGGGATTAAATATTTCAGGAATATATTTCAACTTATTTGTTATGCACCAACACTTCCTTGGTAAATCCAACTTTTTTACACATTTTCTTCTTTTGTAGCTTTTTTATGTTTGAAAACCCTTTTTGTATTTTTTTTTCAATGTATCTTATCACCACTTACAGTACTGTTGCAACCACTTTTCCCATTGGCATCATCAGATCAAATTGAATATATCCTCATATTTAACACATCTGTATAGGAGCAGAAATCAGTTTAATTAATGGAAATCATAATAATGATGAAGAATTATTTACACTCCCATTTGCACGATCCATGTCTCTGCTTATTTCAGGCTGTTGCTCATGCAGGAATTTAACTTTATTGTTACAATATTAATATAATCGTTAAGTCACTGTGAATACGAGCATCAGTGGAATGAAAATTAAAAACTGACTATGAAACATTTCATATTAAATAACAGTAAGTGATCACAGCTGCTACCTGGAATCACTTACTCAGTGAATTTTATGGAAATATAAGTGGCCCTGATATATTATTCACTGCATTACTCAGCCAAAATTTGCCCTCCGGCACGATCATGATAGGAGCCATTATAAGCTTTTATCTTAGTAAAGTATCCTCCACTGACAAGCGTAACAGTGGCAGCAAGCAGCAGGGAAATTAAATAGTCTGACAGCAGAAGTACAATCAGGGAAGGAAACTCACCCAGACACCATCAATGAAAACACTGATAACAGCATGACCCATTTACACAAGCTGTGTGAGTTTATGACTGTCAGCTGTATGCAAAGTCGAGCATTACGTTCTTTATTTAAACACAGGTATGGCCGGTGCACTGGTCTCCATGTGGGTTCAAAGCCCCAGTTAGAGGAAGGGCTGTCAATCATTGCTGGTGCCCCTCCACCCCTCCACCCCCGGCACCTTTCACCTACTTCCTGGTTCTAGTGAAAGGGTCTTTCAGGAGTCTGTGACCTTTGACCCCATCTCATTCTCATCCCACCAGAATATATTTATAATAACGATAGTGATGTGTTACCACATTTTTGCAAGTTTTACTGCTGAAGAAGAGGAAGCAAACAAGGTAAAAATGCTGCAAAGGTTTTTATCTTTGACAGAAGTGTTTGTCTGTGAAGAAGTTTGTGTTTGAAGGGAAAATTTACCAGGTCACAGAAATAGTTTCCTTCCCTGCCAACAATGTCATGCTCATTCTATGAAAACATTAACATCCACATGAAAAGTGTTGAACCTCATTTAATGTGAGAGTTGACTTCTGATATGTTTTACAACATTTAAAAACATGAGAGAAGCTACATAAAATCCATAAAGTAGTACTGCACATATGAGGTATGTGACAGCATATATTCCAATTTCCGATTAAAAATTTCCAATTTCCCAGTTAAACAAAAAAATTCAACTTTAGAGAGAAGATGAAAGGAGAACTCTGATGCATCTGAGGCCAAAACTGTACAAAAAGTGAGTTTAACAACCAAAATCAATATCAGGAAGGCTGTGTGGATGTTTTGCACACTCAGCATATGTGAGTTTTACTGATCTTTGTTGATGTCATCGCTGTCCTCGAAGGACATTGAGACTTATGGACGCCTGGTCGATATTTGTCCTAAAAACGTTCTTTTTGTAAGTACAGCTACAGCACAAAGCAGGCCACTGAGTTACTTTTTAATCCATCAACAGCATCGACCTGCTGTTGCTACACTGTTTTCTCATCTATCTGCATCAGGTATAATCAGATATTTAACATTATTTAACTGTTAATTAACAGCTGCAATGTGGCCATCATGGAGTGTTTGGGAAGCTTTGGTCCACTGGCTACAGATTTATTGATTCCCAAATTAGAATGTGACAGTATTTGACAGTTTACTATTAAACCAACACGACATGTTTTCTGAAATAACCCAGGATGGCCGACTGATGGTTGGTTCTCTGTTAAAAGCATCGACAGAGCAAGCAAACTAGCTGGCTGATGATGCTTTCCATCGCTACTTGGAACTTTTTTCAGCATCAGTTCCTGTAGCTGCAGACATAAACATCAACCAGTCATCAAACCTCCTGGTGTTTTTACACAAAGGTCATAAAGGGGGTCTTTCCCATCCGCTCAGTGTGAGATTTACTATTAACCAGTCTGCTTAATTTCCACTTTTGTGCTAAACAAACATCTTGTGCAATAAACTGTCTGGCCTACTGGTGAAGGTGGTTGAGTCAATAAATATAGGCCCACCAATCTCAAACTGCTGACAGTCACCATGGTTACAGTACGTCACATCGCAGCTTTAGTGGTGTTGATGATGATGGCAAAGGTGGTGTTGAAGATGGTGTTGATGATGTCATAGCGAGGAAAAAGTAGAAAAAGTGGAAGATGAAGAAGGAGAAGATGTAAACAATAGTAGTAATGATAATGTAAAACACCACAGTGATAAAAAAAAACTGTGCAGAAGAAGAAATACTGCATAGACGTAGCAGCTGTGGAGTCGGATCAGACTCTGTATGAACATATTAAAAGACTAAGAGACTTTCAACTAAGCCCTTTCACTTTACGATGAGAAATGTTCAAGCAGAGGCTCCGGCTTAATCTGCAGCTATTTTCATAATCAATAAATCGTTCAAGCCATTTTTTCAAGCAAAAGTTCAAAGCAGTCACCAGTTCCAGCATCTTAACTGTAAGGATGTGCAGGCTTTCTTTGTCTTCTGTGTTGGGAAAGTGAAAAACTTCATGTTTTAACAGGAGATATGCTTGTTTTTGGACAAAACCTTGGAGCTTGGGCTTTAGGAAATTAGGATTTGTATTATTTTCTAGCATTTTGTAGACCAAAAGATTAATTGATCAACAGAGAAAATATCCGTCAGACTGATAAGAAATGCTAAATAAAGCACGTAATTGATGGTTGCAGCCCTATATTGGTTTGTTTTTGGGTCCTCACCAACCATGTCACTTACAACCAATAGTGAGATATTATCAGAAGTCACTTCATTATCATACATTACCATAATAACATACATTCAATTCATAACTATGCATCACTACAAGACTTTTTGGGCTGCTGTTTGAATGAACTGTCAAACATCAAATCTCTTGTCTGAAGTTTTGAAGCTTATCGATGCACCAGCTGCTCCTGTACTGGCTGAAGATGAATGAACTTGAAAGTAGCTGTTTTCACAAATAATTCAAAATCAGATAATCCTTCCATAAATTATAGCGTGTTAAAGATATAACAAGTATCAACCGTGTGTGCTAAGAACTTGTATTTCCTAATGCCTATTCATACCAATGGCTATAACCATGTTTAAACTTAAATACTTATAATATTATATGCTTCTACAGTACAGAGCCCCAGATTTTATGAATTTGGTGTCACGTTGTGTTGAATTACTAATCTGACTCCTGCAGTGAGTGGGTAGCTGTGAGTCTAGAGGCTCCATCCAAGCAGAACACAGAAACCTCTTTTACTGCGAAACATCAGACTATGGTGACACTTTGTGTTAAAACGGGAGGTGTGTATCAGAGAATTTCTTTACTGATAAAGTGTAGGCTGTACGATAGACAACAGGCCAGAGTGTCTCCTTAAGTGACACTTGCTCAGCAATTTTACAGTCTGATAACATCCTGTGTGTCACCTCGACCAATACATCGGTTTTGGGATGTACTGGTCTGATATTGGCTTTCAGTTCAATTTAATTAGTTTGTTTTTCACTCCTCAGCAACGGCTGTTCAATATTTTTCATTCAATTCATTCAGCCCCCCTACTGACATGTTGCAGTTGTGGGTGTCATTTTGTTAAATAACTTCTGTTTAATCAGCCTATAAAACCTACAATAAAGCTACTTCAGAAGCTGCTAGCTCAGCTAAAGGAATTTCATTAGTCTGGGCTTCATTGTGTTAAGGGTCCTATGAAAGAGTAAATGCTGAGGTCTGTATAAAAACACATTTTTGGCTACACTGCACACACAAAATATCTGATATCAGTACACAAATATCACCATATCAGCCTTTATAAACCCGTATAGGTCAACCAGTATACACACCACAACACACTACATTTCACAGGCTCTTGCATGCCTCTCCGCCATGACTGCATGCATTTTTAGCATTGTCACTGGCTGGCCGTCATTCAGAAAGCTCTTATATAAGCCACCCAAAGCCTCAGCTCTAAAACAGTTCCAACACAGAAGGATCAGGAGCTATATTAAGCCTCCAGTGTTTCAGCCTTTTACTTCCAAAAACACGTTTTGCAGAGGGATTGCTGTGGTATTGCATTTGCTATTTTGCAGTGTGGTTTATTGCTGCTATTGGCTGGAGCCGTAGCGAACATTTTTAGACTTTGTTATGATCGAATGTAGAGCTGTCACACATGTTCATTCCAACCTACTAACACAAAAACAACACCACTCACATCACAGATATATCTACGAACATGTATACAAGCACATGCGTGTACAAATGCAGTGTGCAGTAATATCTTGACTGCAGATGTTTAATGGGCCTCTAATTTCTGTCACCTCTCTTTCCTTCTGTGCTCTTACATGCTCACACTGCTACAACTATGTGGCTTGTAATCACATCTGAAGTGTGACATCTGTGTTTCATACTCTGCCACAGCCACATGTGTAGAGAGGGCAGGGTGCAGAGGACTTAAAAAGGCAGAACGCATAGCAAAGGGGCCTCTGACAGCAGACTGTGGAAAATACCTCTATTAAACGTGTCAGAAGTGGCATTTTTTATAAACTGGACACACTAGTTGTGTTTGATGTGTTTTTGGCCAGGAGACAGCTCTCTTTCACACACCAGAATGCCTGATGAGTCACGATCTCAGGGCCTTTTGCGAATGAACTATGATGCTGTTCATTGGGGTTGAGAAAGTAAGCAGAAAACAACCTCAAAAACACAAGTATGCATAGCTATGAGGAGACAGATGCTGACATTTCATAGCAAGTGTTGCATCATCCTTGGAAACCACACTCCCCCACCATCATCCCGCTCAACACCCACTGCTACTATTAATATTATTAGTCTTATTATTATTATTACTATCCATCTCTATGCGTGACTTGCATTGCGCTATGCTCTCTCTCCTCCCTCTCTCTCTCTTTCTCTCTCAACCCAGCCAGTCGAGGCAGATGGCCGCCCACCCAGAGCCTGGTTCTGCTCGAGGTTTCTTCCTGTTAAAGGGGAGTTCTTCCTTACCGCTGTTGCCAAGAGCTTGCTCATGGGGGAATGTTGGGTCTCTGTAAAGAGTATGATCTTGGCCTGCTCTATATGAAAAGTGCCCTGAGATAACTTCTGTTGGGATTTGGTGCTGTATAAATAAAATTGACTTGACTTGACGTGACTCAGAACTGATGCTCATATTCATCCGTCTACTCATGTGTTCCTACATTTCAGTCACATGTGTGGATTTGTTTTGATTTTTGTTTCCCTGGTTGCACTGCAAAGAGAGCCAAACACACAAAATGTTGTTAAGTTGCACTGCAGCTCAGACTGAAGAAACATACTGTACTCCACATTGGAGCCTCTTTGTGGTACAGTTTGTGATCTTCTCGGGCTGTTACATATATGTCCTGACTTCAACATTTTACGATTTTTATAAACTGGGTCCTGGTCAAGGGCCATAGTCTGCATATTGTCGTCCCCTCCAGTTCAAAAGCTGATCAAAAGTTCTCAATGGTGGTATGAAGAGCATCTCCAATTGGAGTAAAATCTACTTTTTATGACAATGAGCACAGTCTGATATGATAACTACATGTTAGGTTTCAAATTGTTTAGTGGGATGAACTGGTCCTGGGTCTTTTTTTAATGAGGTCATGACCCAGAATGAGTCACTGGTGCATCTGGTAGGCCACTGGGGAGATTAACATAATTATAATGTTTTTAACGAGCTGAGGTCACAGAATGAGACTAAATTGTCCAGATTTACAACAGACTGGTTTTATTTTGTTTCATTTCTTGTTTATGTGTTTTATTTCAACCTTTTGATGCTTTCCTGTCACATTTATGATGAAGCAAAGCGATTCCTTAAATAAGGACTCAGGCAAGGACCTTAATATGATTTACGATAAACTCCCTTGATGTGAAGATGATTTATTGTTATAAGCATGGACCAAAGCCAAACTTCTACATCTGCATTTATAACTGTTGGGTTACTGAGTTACAGCTCTTAAACACAATAGGCTACATGTCTGTCAATGTTCTCCTCATAATGTGGCCCCATGTTAAGATTAAGACAACAAATAAATGATTCTGCTGATTTGCTTTTGCATTTAAGTCAGGATATGAGACAATGTAGACTAACTACCTCCACTGTGTGTGTACTTTTATTACAGCTGGACAGAACACACGCACACACACACACACACACACACATGCTTAAACATTAACATGCAGGACCTCACAAGAAACTAAGTCGTCATGTGACTCAAGGACTGAAAACAACCATGTGAATGGGATTACTGTCAACGACACAGATCTCATAATTTTAAACAGTAGGCTACTTAGAAATGAACCCATCTGCTTTCTTTAGTATATACTGCATCTCACACACATAGAATACTATAGTCTATACACACACAGTGGGACAGCTGAGAGTGAAACAGAGATACTTTTTCCGCTATTTTTCCGCCTCCTTTCTCTACTGACCTTGGCGCATCTGCGGGCTCCCAGTAACGGCAGAACAGGTGCAGTCCGTCGGCGTTGACGATGTGCTGCAGGTCGGTGTAGGGGACTCCCTGCGGGCTCCGCCGCGGAGCAGTTGTCGGCTCGGGCATGGAGGAGTCTGCAACAGAGACACGGAGCAGCGATAACAACACATCGCTGCCGTAGAGGTAGCAGCTGAAGCCGGCAACGAGAAGGCAGGTGGCGGCGGTCACAGCGTTCATTGCTTATTAGTGTGTGTGTGTTTGTTTTGGTGCGTGTTTAAGGCACGCGCCGGAGATGAGAGGGTTAGTGTAATGTAGGTGAGGATATGCCGGCCCGGATCTAGTCCTGAGCTGCCACACACACACACACACACACACACACACACACACACACACACACACACACACACACACACACACACACACACACAATGTTATGAGAGCGTCCGCAACGACCGGTGTTACGTCACGAGACCATATGCTCTGTTTTCCACAAGGTCTCTCTCTCTCTCTCTCTCTCTCTCTCTCTCTCTCTCTCTCTCTCTCTCTCTCTCTCTCTCTCTCTCTCTCTTTCTCTCTCTCTCTCTGTAATTCAAATTTGCTTTATTGGCAAATAATATTATTAGAAATAATATTGGAAATAATAAGGATGAAATCCTTTTAAGGATGAAAAATGTAAAAATTTGTCAGATTTCATTTGAATGAGCTAAATAAAAAGATTAAAAATATTTTATTTTATTACTTTATCGTTTTAGAAAAATAAATACCTCTCTCTCACTCACACACGCATGCTCGCGTGCACACTTGTCCGGATGCAGCATACAAACACAGAGCTGATAAACATTATCATTGCCGAAGCATATAATACACCTGCATATATAAACAGTCTCTCTCCAGTTCTTTACACATACAAACAGAATCATCTCAAAAGATAAACTGATACACTTCAGTTTCTCCTGCAACCCTGAAGCAACTCTCTCTCTCTCTCTCTCTCTCTCTCTCTCTCTCTCTCTCTCTCTCTCTCTCTCTCATCAGGTCCGACTGGATGCACAGAATATCTACATAGTGTTAATGGTATGCACAGCATTACAAAGAAGGTGTGTGTGTGTGTGTGTATATAACGCTGATAGTAAAAATAGCCCTGTGGTGTCAAGCTATTTCCTGAGGTGATCGGGTTTCGTCTTTCAGGTTTAGTGACCTGACAGCCTGTAAGCTTAGTGATAATTAGGCAATGATAAGTGATTTATGGCTGCATGTCGGTGATTATTACAGAAAAGCTTGACCGTGCTTCTTTCTTGAAACATTTTACAGCCTACCTAATGTGATTTCAATCATTTACACCATGTTGACCATGGCTGTCAGCCAATTCTGCACGGAGAATTATGGCTCATTTCAGCCGCATATGACAGCTGAATTATATCATAACAGAGCACATGAATAACTCTGAATCATGCGCATCATCACACACGCGGAAATAATCTTTATCACTAAAACTTGTGCATGAATTATAAGAAACTGCTCCAGTAGCATGTGTGTGTGTGTGTGTGTGTCCCTTCTTGTTTTCATCTCAGCAGCATTCATACCTTCACAGGACTTCAACATCACCACCTTCATGCAGGGAAAGACAGAGCTGGCCACCAGGCTGATATTGCTCTCTTGCATGCTTCCGTTTACAGAATAAGAGCAACGCAATCGACAAGTGTCTCTATAATTAAATTGACATTATAGCCTCAAATGAACCGATTGATCTGCTTTGACCGCTGTTATCCATTTAAGTGGCTGTAATAGTGGGAGACGCGCTGTAACACAGTAACATCATCATCAAGGTCTGCGGGTTTTATGAAAAATGATGAATGGAGGAAGATGAGTGAAGATGCTTCATGCATGTGCGGATATCCGTACAAAACAATAAGTTATATTCCAAAACCAAAAGCTACAACAATGTTATTCTAGTTAAACTGAGCGCCGCGGACACGCACTTAGTCTCTACACGACTATTATAAGAATATTACAGGAACATCACAGAGATGAAACCAACCTGCGCAGGAGCGTCTGCAGGGAAGTTTCAGCTTCTTCTCGGACTCTCTGCTTCCACTGTTGGTCTCTCTCTCTGATGCTCTGCTCTCGCCACCCGCCAAGAGAAGAATGCAGTCAGCGACGTTTGGTGAGAAACTAAATAAGTATTCACACACACACACACACCCTCTCTCTCTCTCTCGCACACACCCTGTGTCTCCCTTTCTCTCTCTCTCTCTCTCTCTCTCTCTCTCTCTCTCTCTCACTTACACACACTACACATTACATGTTTCCCCAGAGGCGGAGATACAGCTCTTCTCTCGCCCCTTCTGTTGAGCCTCATTTACTGTAAAGAGAAAAAAACCCAGCATGTTTGAGTCCACATGGTTCGTATTTCTTACCAGACCAACTGATATTTTTCTTATTAAAGGCATGCTGTGTGGATCAGCCTCTCTAAAGCTCTCACCAGATGAGACTTATCTACTATGAATGACAAAATAGGTCATTGTTCTGCAAAAGGACCCATGTTTTCTGATCTAGTCATACTTGTATGGTGAAATTGTTTTTTCCATTACACATCACCATTACCCAAATGGGTACTGCTTTCTCATAGGGCTTATAAGCTATAATTAATGGCTTTAACGATAGTTGATAAATCCTTTACTAATAACAAGTTTTATAGATGAGTTATGAACCATCTATTGGTTGTGGAAAATCCTGCTCCAGCAGGAAACTTGCTCTACTAGTCCTTTAATTCATAGGTCGAGATCCGTCCAATAGACTCATTTTCTGGAAAATGGCTGCAGGGCATCTGGACCAAAAAGTGTATTCATTAATTTATAAACAACGTATTAGCACTTGCAACTGCATTGTCAACAACACCTGTCATAGACATTTAACCTCTACTGTTCCCTCTACATTATTAAGAATCTAATCAGTAAGCCAAACTCTATGTATGAGTCAGGAACTGAATGACCTTTCTCTACATTTCCAAGACATATGCAGATAAAACCCATTGATTTTGTGCAAGAAGAAACACTACATAACCAGTTATGTATAAATCAAGTTCATAACATATTATCTGCTAACTACTGATTCACTAAACTCTCCAAGTTGTTCTTATTTACTGTAAACCCGAACCCTCAACTACCTTCTTGTCAAAGCAACCAGAACTGCTTCTGTCTGTTTGCTCTACATATGTCTCCATCTCCACTGCTGTTAGGGCGCTCTGATATTCATGTGGACTACACGTGTTGTTAATTTGTCGCTTACTTCCTATCTTTATTGGACTGTTTTAATAACCCCCCACATGTCGAAAGCCCCACAAGAAAAAGGTCATACACTGGATCTATCACAGTACAGAAACCTCCTCACTGTAGCCGGTTCAGGTCTTGTTAACATTCTTAGTCAACTTGAACTCTTGGCTGCGTCATCTGCCATAGTATTTTACTCACACACATGACCCAGTATCCTGTCTTTACTGGTCCCCCCCTTTCCTGGTTCTGGTCTTATCTTGCTGATAGAAAGCAATGTGCTAAAACTGGGGACTCTAAATCCAACCCTTCAACCAAGGGGTACCCCAAGGCTCAGTCCTCAGACCACTACTTTTCATCATCTACATGCTTTCCTTTGAGTCACATTCATGGACTTAGTGATCATTGCTACAACACTTAACATAGCTTTTGTTTGTATGTGTGTCCTTGGATTACATGTAAGGCGCTTAAATCAAATTTATTATTATTACTATTATTACAGGAATATTTTTGAGTTTATATTTGCACATGATGAGGTTTTGTTCTTTTCTTGACAGAGTGTATTTGCCATATTCTTAGCTATTAGTGCTCGATTTACAGTTTGGTTCCCACGGTACACTTCTAGTAAACCTCTAGTGGTTTAATGTCTCATCTTGCTGTAGTCATGTAATTAATACACGGTGACTTCATGTTTGGATTGGGTTACAGGTATAACACTCTTGAAACTTTTACCCCCAGAGAGCTTTAAAATACTCCTTACAGCATGTCTATTTTTCACATGGCCACAAAAGGTCCTTGTCAGTAAAATATAAATGTCAGTAAAATGTAAACACTAGTCGTTTTGAGTGTTTGAGCAAACTACATGCTTTCGTTTATTTAGTCTCTTAGAGAGATATAATGGTCTTGTGTTTTTGGACTCTTTATGTGAATCCATAGACATCAGGAGGCTGTTTTGTGCTAAAAAAAACATAAAAGATATTTAATGAAAGCCTTTACTGGAAAATCAATTTGTTTTGTTTCCACTTCATATGATTCAGAGTGTTCTCATTCCAATAAACAATGACTCATTATACCTGGTTTTAGTTAGCAGAGGATTGTTGCGGTTGTAGATCTTTGTGGTTGAATACCAGAGAGTAATTTCTTCCCACTTCTTTAACTGCTTACTGCACAGACACACGCTCAGAAAAATACAGCACGTGTCATTTTCTCTAAAAAGGAAACAAACAGTAAACATGAAAGTGAAGGAGAAAACTGGAATCCATTGTTGAGACATGTTATGTACATGTATAAACTGGAAAAAATGTCTACATGAGTGTCCTGAATTAAAATGAACTGAAACACAGTTACCCCAGTCTTCATAGTAGTAGAGCAGAGAGCTCTGATAAATGAACTGATGGTGACAGCCAAGCATCATCATTTTAAGTTGTATCTAAATAATGTAAAGGCATATATACATTTGTAATGTGATTGTGATAGGCAGAAAAGTCTCTCTAGAAACATCTTTAAAGCATAAACTGTTCCTGAAAAAAAAGAAGGTGGATCATATCTTTACATGTTTATACATAATGGTTTGTGTGCTTCAGTGTGGACACCTGTGCAGTGCTTATCAGTTTGATTTCCACTTGGGTTTCTTACGCTTACATGATCTGTGCTTGAGTTACTATAATCTGTAACATCTGGAAGAGTATTGAAAATGTCCCAGCTCCTTACATGGCTTACATGTCACTGAACATGTCTGCAGATATATAAAGTGTAGACTGGAGTCTGAGTGTGAATGACGCAACCAGTACCAGTGAGACAGGAAAGGAGAACACACTGCATCCAGATTTGTCACTGCACACCTTCTCAGAGGTATTTGGAAATTTCCTGTCATTGCATTATTGAATCAAAATGTCCTCAATTGAAAATGTTTGAAATCAAAACTGTCTGTGGTTGGAAAGGAAATAAATGAAGACAAACACTTGACAAAGTTAATAATATATATTTTAATGGAAATATATGAATATTGATATGTTGAAATATTCCATGTTCATAAATAAGTAATTAATGCACATACTAATTTGTTCTGTGTTAGTGATTAAATAGCTTGTCTTAAAATGCTAACAGGTACTACTGCATATGTGAAAAAAGTTGCATAAAGCCTTTTGCTGCTTCAGAAGCAGCTGCAAAATCTAATTAATTGATGTCACTTGAGTCAGACCTCTGTAGCCCGCTCCTAGTCTCTGCTTAAGGCTAGCAGCTCGACGCTACATTAGCTGCAACTAGCACAATATACCCGATTTTGTACAGTTGAGCGAGTTGAGTTGAGTTGCATTGTGGGTAATGTAGGCAGGTTTTGGCAAAGAAGAAGAAAACATGGAATTAAGAAAAAACAATATCTTTGGTTCTGCTCCATTGATTTTGATCATTTTTCCACTTTTAACTGCAAGTGTTTATGTTTGTGTTGTTTACTGCATTATCGTTTATTTGAATTATTGCATTGAGTTGCATTCTGCTACGGCACAACATATTAATGTGTGGTTCCATATGATTAGTCTGTTGTCATGTATTTTCATTCTGTTGTTTCTGGCTGTGTTCTTATTGTCTACTGCAGTTTGTTTGTTACAGTGTGAGTGTGTGTGTGTCTTCAGTTTTGTGTGTCTGTGTTTGTGACAGACGGGAGTCCCAGTTATCTGAAGCTCAGTGGATACAATCCTCAAACAGACAGAGCGTCTGTCACTTCTCCATAATATCTTCCATTGTCCCTCTCAGGACTCAGAAATGTGTGCTGGTGCTCTCCTGTGAAACAGAAGGACAGCAGAGATCAAAACTAAGAAAGAGGAAACAAAGAAAGATACCAAGTGGGACAGAGACAGGAAGCGAAAAATATCGGCCAGTTTTTAAAATATGTTCCAGATTTTTCCTTTTCTCTCCAGTGGCATGAAGCTCTCAGTAGAGGTTAATGAACAGGAACTGAACAGTACTGTGGCTCAGTGTGAGACAATCTCAGAAATAACGGTTTATGTATTTCTGAGTCAAGCTGTTTTAAATATGATGTTTTCACTTTGCATCATGTGGACCTCTGTATGAATGTAAGGCTCTAATTACATTCTGTTATACTGAGATGCTTTTGCAACGCCGTCTCTCTTTCATTTTGCCAATAAAACTTACTTTATTGAGTTATGAATTACACATCATTTCATTCCATAAACTGGAAATGGATCAATTTCATATAGAGACGTGTCAGGTTTTTATTTGACCAAGCTCTTGTTTCTCTTACTATCACTTTGAAAACCTCTTTCTCCTTCTAATATAAAACAGTTTCCATGTGAATATATTCATACAGTACGAGCTGCATATATGAATGCGTATGCATGCATACATTAATTCACACATACCTACATGCATGTTACTATGTTACTATGTGTGTGTGTTCCTGTCCTTACCTCTTACCATCCACTCTCTTACATCCACTGTATTTTTGTAGTCCTGTGCATGTGTGTCAGTGAGAGCATTTGTGTGTGTGTGTGTGTGTGTGTGAGCTCCCTATTTCTCTCACAAGCCTTTGCCGCTGTAAATTGTATTTCATGGACCAGAGCCATGTCTTTGTTCTTTGTTAGATTTCTCCTATGGGAGCAGAAAGATAAAAATCACGCACCCAACTAGATACTAAAAACAGAACAGGCAGAAACAAAAGCACACACACTGAACAATGTACAGACATGCATGCAAGCACAGGTGTATAAATAAGATTAACACACAAACACGCACACACTGAGCCCATGTGTTAAGGCAGAGAGCGATTTGCCTTCAGACAGAGATTAATGATGTGTGCTGCAATGAACACATTTCTGATGCATATTTATGAAATACAAAATGCAGTTAAAAAATGTGTGTTTGGCTGTGTGTGAAAAAAACAAAAGGGATATCACATTTTAGAAATACTGAAAACACCATTCTCACCCATCCCCCAAAAACCTCACTGTGCGTAATCAATTTATCATCCCAGTCATGCTGCTTGGGCAGAGCAGGGATCAATGTACTGCTCCAGAAACAACATTTTAATCATTGTCCAATAATATTACCTTAATACATCATTCTCACACTCCACACTGTGAGGTGAATTTCATTCATTTCCCCAGCTCCTTGTCAGCGAGGAGGTGGATGAATAAGAAATGTGATGTTTACTTTTTAAAAAAATGTTATGTACCACCAAATCTTCAAGTGTAGCACAGCCTGACTCCTCATGCACCTCCTCCGACACACAAGCAGTCAGCGCTCAGTTCTTTTCATCTAACAGTGAGGGGCTTTAATGGAAGACGCTGTTGCTACATACATTTTAGTTGCAGTGCTTTGCTTCGGTTATGTTTACATTTCAGTTATAGCATTATGTATTGACTAGCAAAGTAGGTGGGCTTATAACAGGCAGTCATGGTTCGGAATATATTTGTTGTATTGATGATATTATATGATTTATACAGCTGAATCATTAGTGCAACGGACACCTGTGTTGAAAAAACGGATTGAAAAGTATAAAACATACGGAAAGAAGTCAATTATGAATTGTCAATTGCGTCAATTATGAAACTTCAAATTGAGCTTGAAATTCTGTAGCCACTAATGCCCAAAATCTTAGAATAATTACCCTTTGTGCTTTGTTTTATTCCTTATTACAACAACTAAGAAATCCAAATATGAAAGAGCTCATTGGATAGCATGTTCTCCATAGTAGCAGCCCATGATAATCATGGGTACTGTAGTATTTAAATGAAGATTTAGAAAATTTCTAACAATATTTAAAATTACCTGGTAGACTAAAAGTAAACATTCAAGTACAAATTTAGATACACACTTTGCTTCTCTATTTTGTATCAAAATGTATTTTGATATATGATGCACGATTTCAAGTGATTTTGTGTGTGTGCTCATATAGTACATCACTTACATCATAGCAGTGTGGTATTGTAGACTGACAGTGTAGAACAGCGTCATGAACCGAGGAGAAGAGGCAGGACTTTGTCACTTTTTCGTTAAAGAAACCTCCAGTCTGCAGGTTGTCCACAACACCAGCTAGAAAGAGAGAGACAGGGAGATTGAGATAGAGAGAAGGGTGTACGGAAAATTGGAGGAAGACAGAAGAAGACAAAGAATTTGTCAGTATGGGAGGCAAAGAGAAAAAAAGTAAATAAAAGAGACAGACATTGAGAGAAAGAGAGAGAATGGGAGGGGTCATTCTTGTGTTAAATGAACCTCGCTATAATTCCTGGCTAGATAAATATTCTTTGCACTAGCTGAGCTAGCCTAAACACTCATAATAAACTATTTCTCATTACAGGCAACAACCCAGTGTGGGCTAATTAGAGCTGCAGATCTTCTAAAATAAACTGGATGTCTCCCAGCGTTGTGGTTGTAAGATTTTTTTTCCCCTGGACAGCCACATTTTTAGAAGTATTTCCCATGCAGCCAGTCAAACCTAAATTAGTGGGCTATTATGTAAAAATAAACAGAAAAATAGATGTTTTATTACAATAAAAACATAGCCAGCCCACCAGACTGCAGTACCTTACGCTGGTCATTTAGGACTTATTTTAATCTTCTCATGACCCACACTAGCATATGAAGCCAGACTTAGAAAACCTGCATCTTCAGCCAAGTGTTTTCTGGAAACCGCACCAGCTTCTGGCGGAACGACTTCCTCCACAGACACATTACAATAACATCAGCAAACAGCTAAAATAACATCCAGTGTTGGTGAATGGATTCAAATTGTGTGTGGCTAACGTGAATGTAAAAATACATCTGTGTGTATGTTATAGTATGTAGGACAAAGAAGTCCCAGTGGGATTTTGGAGCATTTCAGACAAACTGTCAGGGGATACAACTGGGATAAATTATACATATTTTCACATGAATTTAATAATAGAAACCCATAGATTTAAGAGAATACATTTAATAAAAACACTGCTTTCACAGAGCAGTTATATAGTCACACAAAGCAGTGATCAGCCCAGTTTTTCATTTTGAAAAATGAGTTAATCGCATCTACCAAAATCCAGACAATTTGTTTGGCTTAAATTATATTATGTTTTATTGCGTTCTATTCTAGTGATGTAGTGTGACTTACTTTGGCAGCAAGCGAGAACCACTTTTATACCAATTTCTCCATAGTCTCTGACGATCTGAAACAACACAGAAACACAGAGCAAAAGGTCAGACACAGCATAATTTCATTAGTCTGACAATTCAATTTACACTAATTGAATGCTTGAGGAGCTAAATGAGAAGGAAAGAAACAGAGGGATGAAGTTCAAATTGTTGACGGAAGAGATGAGGAAGGCAAAGCTCAAAGTGATGGTTAAACAGAAAGAAGATATGAAAAGATAAAGATAAAAAGGATCCGAATCAGCAGTCTTGTATTTGCTTTTTACTCCAGAACCAAAGATACCATTTCAAGATCCTGAATGTCACAACAGTTAAATCCTGTGCCAACCGTTTCATCTGGATTGCAATAAATTTTGTTAATATAATAGTGAGTCAATTGAGCATTTGGAAATATTGAGAGGAACTTTATTGTTTGGCTTTCAGCTGTTCACATGTTTGTTCCAAATATGTCTTAAAAAGAGGTGTTTAGATTCATTTCAGATAACAAGAACATATGACAGAATTTCTTTTTGTTTCTTGTTCATTTTGTAAAAATATTAGACACACAAATGTAGAAATTTAGAACGGTTGCCTAATTCAATGCATATACAAATGCACATTTACAAGAAATTGAGTTTTCAATCCATTAAATGTAAGAAAACAAAATATGTACAAGTTACTTAAACCCTGAACTAGCAAATTAAATGGATGTTTGATTATTACAGAGGACTTATGGGAGACTTGTTTTGTGTGTGTATGAGTGTAAATGTGACATATCCATACGCTGCGTAGTGTCTTGACTCCCACGGTATCCAGGAAGTTTACAGGGCTGAGGTCCAGGATGATGGCTCTGGGGAGTGAGGGGTCGGGCTCAGCATCCACTTCAATGACGGCTACATCTTTCTGCTCCTCCCCCTCTGGCTCCCCCTCCTGGTTAGGAGGAGACATGACACAGTGCAAAGAGACGCATGAGATGTCAAGATTTCAAACAAGTTCTGTTGGTGCTCATTCAGCAAGGTGCAGAGAAAGGTAAAATTAAAAATTATTCTGACATGAAGAAAACTTTTTTTTTTTGCATCAATTAAATATCATGTCTCTAATCCTCCTCACCATGTTTGTTTTGTTCTTCTTGGCAGCCTTCTTGGCTTTCTTGGCAATTTTCTGCTCATGCCTCTTCCTTTTAGCCTCTAGTTTCTTCTTTGCTGACAGGATCTTAGTAATGTCAATGCCAGACTAAAAGAAATGGAACAAAAGACAATCACACCTGTTAACAGTGAAGTTAAATCCTGCTTCCTCCTGAGGTATTTATTATGGCTTTAATTATTATTAATTATGGCTTAATACTTTGCTTCATACACTTTTTTATTCCTTTGTCGCTCTTTTCAACAAGCAAACTATCTTAAGCAAAAACATTGCAGTTTTAAAAGGCCTGCTCAACCACACAGGTGTTTTCACCTGTTCTGGATAATTAGACCTGCTCAGGTTGAAGTTGGGCGGTGCTATGCTGGAATGACGTGAGGTCACCAAACCATGATGAACCAATAAGAATGTTAAAGTAAATAAAATAAGTGGAAACCCCTGTGTGGATGCACCATAGGTGTACCTTTAAATTGCACAAATTCTTTAAAACACATGATCGATGTGTACTACTATTATTATAGGATATGAAGCTTAGCGAAAGTTCAGTCAGAAAAACTATCTTTTGCATGCCAAGTGTAATTCTATTGCTCATACCTCCCTGTCATTCTCATTTCTCAATACACGGGGGGCGTAGTTTGAGTTTCAGCTGCCACCAGCTAATCACTTCTACCCAATAGCATGGCGACTCATTTTCATTGTCAGCCCATCATCTGGTTTCTGTCTTTTTAAATAACAGTAGCATGCCTTAGTCTGGCATGCTACTGTTATGCGCACCCCTCCACCTCCCCGTCTACACCCAGTCTCCACAGGATCGCTGCTGCCGTCACTTCATCAGCTATCAGCCTCATCCAAAGTCATCTATCACCACCACCAGTGTCTGGCCTCCATGGGTGGGAGGATCTATCTCGCAGCTGCTCAGGGATGATGTCCTTGTGGAGTACAAGCGCCAAAGATTCTATGACTATCATTTCTATCTGTATAATAAACATTATCTTTTCTCTTTCAATTGTGTGAAATAAACGAGCAAGCAGGAGGAGTTTTCATAAATGTGAAGAGAGTTTGCATCAATTATTCTGTAAAGATTCTGAAAACAATTACATTTTCCTGGAAAGTCCAGCGGAAAAACATGTGAAACATGTTGGAAGAAATGATAAACAGCAGCAAAACAAATGTTTGCTCATTACCAGATAAAGAAACACAAATATTTACCTCAGACAGTTTAGTCAGTTCAACTAAACAAATGCCTCAAAACAAAACTAAACATAAATCAACAGAGCAGGCATGCCAGGTAGCAGCAATGTAAGTGGACGCAACCACTTACATTACAGGAAAGGAAATTATAGGAAAGTCTCACTGGCTCTGGAAAGTTGGTGCATTAGTTTGGGGAATCTGGCAGAAAGTAAACATAAATAATAAAATACAAAGTTTGTTTTTTTTCTGCATTCCACAACTGAAGAACACAAGTTAATTATACTAAAGATTTTAAATGATCATTTTAACTGAAGCAACAGATTAATTCCTAACATTTTGTAATCCTTATTTATTCCAAGGAATGCTGCATATGTTGATGTTTTACCTTGTAGTTTTGAATTGAAGCTGGTTAGGTAGACAAATGCTTTAAGTTTCAAAGTCAAAGCCAATAGAAAAAAAAAAATCCTTCCAGAACGACCGCAGGCATCATTAATGTCAGCTAATATTCTTGGTTTGGGTTTATCTGCCATTAGGAAACATACAGTATAAATATTCCACTGCTGCTGAAAATCTGTGCCCCCAAAAAGGGTGATTTGCACTAAACCAAAGATATAGAAGTGCACTTCATTAATGGTTTAATGAAAAAGATTAACTTTCCAGCTGTATAGTACACGGAGGAGAGATAACTGCCCTTCAAGCCTTTGTGCTGTTAAAATATACATGAACACACTGAAATCTCTGACAGCGCCAGTCAGTTCTGCAATATGATCTATAGCTGATCTACAGTGGCTGACACTGCACTCTTTTTGAGGGAGTGCAAATGAAGCAGCGGATAATTTAAGGATCCTATTTGTATTAAAATCATCTTCATGTAAACTATTTTTTATATCATGTGTGTAGAAAACACTGTTTGCGATAACTATAAACTAATGAAACCAGGAAACGGAAATGTCCAGAAAATTCTAAATGGTCATCAGCCATCAACAGCCAATCAGATTTTCATCCTTTTGTTATTGTGATTTTGTTTCATCATTAAAACATCTGTAAGGCAATCGCAAAGTGGATCAGGATTAGATTACAGTCATTCAAACCTTTCCAATGCTCCAAAACACGTAATGCAATTGTATGAAAGAGCCTTCACGAAAAAAAAAACAAAACAATTTATGATTTGCCTCTAAAATCTTCTCTTACTGCATCACTAGTTGATAAAATTGCAGCACTTAGCATCCCCTTACAAAACTGCAACTCATCAGCTGAGTCACTGGCAGTAAGAACAAGCAGTAAGTGATTCCAATATCCCCAGCACCTTTCACTATTTCATGAAAAAGAATCCCCAAATTTGAGTCATCATCCTGCCACAGCGACTGGTGGAGCATCAAAACACTTCTCATCCAGATCCAAAAATTACCAGAATTTATCTGGTGGCAGTTTCTCACCTTGTAAACAAACCTGCAGCCTCTGCCAGTCAACGACAGCTCTATAAAGGCTTATTTGCGCATCAAATATCAGAAAGGAATAAGCGACCCAGAGGCTTTGACGTGCTGACATTTAAATGAACGAGACGTTCCATTATCTCCCTCCCCGATTCAATCTCTGCTTCTCACCCTCCCTCCATCTTTTGTCATCCTTTTCTAACTTCCCTCAATCTGTCTTCCCATTTACCCCAAAGAGCTGTGACAGGGGAGGAGGAGGAAGAGAGGGGGGGGAGAGGAAGGGGGTGTTTAAACAAAAGTTGAACAGAAGAGGGGAGAGGAGAAAAGAGTGGGATGACATGTTGAACAATGTCTGTCACGGTTGTGATGCGTGAATTGGTGAAATGTCAGGTCAGTTATTAGTGTGTCAGAATTAATGTTTGTAAGAGAGGAGATAATTGTACGGAAATCGTGACGAAAGAGATTGTGGCAGGAGTTGGTTCTTTCTTTCTGTGTGTGTGTGTGTGTGTGTATGTGTGTAGTTGTAGTGTATTTATATCTGTATGTTGTCCATCATGGTGTATTTGTATGTCTGATACTATTTTTAAGGGGCGTCCATATTAACTTAAGTATTCTTGTGCATCTTCGTGCAAACTAATTTTATTTTTAGATCTTGAGAGGGAAGATGTTTTATTACTCTTCACTGCTTCACTTACTTTTACTTAGAGCTGTCTGAGGCTTGAGATCTAGTTTCGGGGGTTAGAGTGAATATCAGGTTTAGGTTAGGTTAAGGGATGGTGTGTGTGTGTGTGTGTGTGTGTGTGTGTGTGTGCGTGTGTGTGTGTGTGCCTGTCCTCACCTTCTCTCCCAGGGCATCTTGGTACATCTCAGCATTGGCAAAGTAGAGGGTGGCAGAGGAGCGGAAGATCAAAACACCTGGCACCTTTTTCACCTAAAATCAATCAGATAATCTATCAATTAGTCATAAAAATAACAATTCTTGTTGCTGTTGTTATTAGCTGAGAGGAAATTAACATTGGAAAAAACATAAAAGCATAACACCGCATTCATTTATGGAGGAATTCATTTAAAGGTACTTTGGCAGCTCAATGCTAACGCCAGGATACAAACTTGCTATCATGCTGAGTTTTTTTACCATGTTCACCATCTTAGTAGATGCTAACGTTTGCTAATTGGTACTAAACACAAAGTACAGCTCAGGATTATGGGTAAGTCTGTCCCAACGTTTGACGTGATAATGGTGATCACCAGAATTATTATGATTCATGCAGAGGGAACATGAATATCCAAATTTCATGTCAATCTATCCAATAGTTGTTGAGACATTTCACATTAAACCACAAATGTAAACCTCATGCTGGCGCTAGAGCGACAATCAGAGATCATCAAAATCATCATTGAATCATTAATATCTGTGAGTAACTGGACCTGCTGGTGGTGCTAGATGAAAAGTCAGAGGATCACCAAAGTCGGTAGGATTTATCCTCTGGGTACCATGGACATCTTTATCAAAATTCATGGCAATCCTTCTGATAAGAGTCAACTGACCAACAGATAAACATTGCTATCCCTGTAGAACCAAGCTGCTAGTGTGGCTAAAAACACTGACAGGCAACATAAACTTAACTGTATTCATATTGTAATTGTAAATTTTAAACAAGTCCAGTTACTCATGACTTTATATTAAAGAATACAAAGAAATAATGACATCTGTCTGCAAAAACCAAAACGAATGTACTGTCCAGGTTTTGTTTGTACTTTTCTATGTTGAAATCATCTGCTGTCGTCATTACCATTACGAGTGGACGACGAGGCGAGCTGAGGTCAATATCAAATAAAAATAAAAGATGTGAAATAACGTTTTACATTATATCAACACACAATGCAGGGGTGAGGACGAGCACTGGTTGAAGTGCAGTGAGGTCTGATTAGACACTGAGTAGTACAGTACATAACTCCCATTAACATCTCTATATTTAGCTCTCGGCTTTAATGTCAGGGACAAAAGAAACTGAGGGACAGCTGTGCTTTATAAACTGCTCTGCTACAGGCGGTGTTTACTGACACTTTGCATTTGTCATAACAACACGCTCTTATTATTCTGTCTGTTTGTGGACCAGTGCTCACCCTCATTCCTGCTTTCAGGTTATTTGAATATATTGAGCCATACCTGACTGTAGTCCTCCTCAGGCCTATAAATATCTGTGCCTGGGACCTGCCCTAACAGGGAGTATTTAGGTCTGTAAAACACACAAAACAAACAACTGTATAAACAATGTGTTGTTCATGTTGTGATCTGAAAGAGAAGGATTGAGTTAATTGTTGGGTGAGGTGAAAGCTGAATGTTCAACTTGACAAACTATCCTGCTGAATATGTGTGTTGTTATTAGTGTATAATTATGGGTGTGTGGGTCCCATGGCCATGTTTTCCTACAGCTGTGTCCTGAAGATGACGGTAAGCATAGAGAAACCGATGGCAGCCGCCAGTCCCATGTCAGGGTTGAACAGCACGGTGAGGATGAAGGTGACCACCCAGATCACCTGGAGAGAGAGAAGGTCAGTGATCAGTAACACAAGACTACAAGCTGAGCAACGATTTATTATAATGCTCATTAAATGAGAAGCAAAAGTGTTGGTTGGATGTAAAATGCAGCTAATATTCTTAGATGCTTAGTAGTGGTGTGTGTGTGAGAGAGTTTAAGTC
This sequence comes from Thunnus albacares, assembly GCF_914725855.1. Lineage (NCBI taxonomy): Eukaryota > Metazoa > Chordata > Actinopteri > Scombriformes > Scombridae > Thunnus > Thunnus albacares. Next base: position 12,153,211 of record NC_058110.1, on the reverse strand, counting down.
AATTGTGGCAACTCAAGAAAGGCAAAGCAATGCAAGTTCATTTGTTTGGTAGCTTTCAACAACAAGGGAATTCAAAAGGCCATAATCTAAATGGTCAAAACAGCTTAATCAGTTAAAGCTGTATTTGATCAGCCTCAGGTACATTTTTGGTGCAGTCATGTCATGTTAGCGGAGAGGGAAGAACAGAAAAACCTTGTATTTTTGTGATTTATGACGCATTCTAAATGGAAATTAAGCCTAAATTTGCTGTTTTATATTCATAACAATTTATTCACAGCTGAAACCCAACATACAAACAATGTGAAGTTCCTTTTTAATATATTGAATATATTAATAGCCTTTTTTCACAGAACACATTTTGACTCGTCACAGTAGGAAAATAACAGGTGTAAATAATACAATAATGATGGTTGAATTTTATTTAACTGCTTTGGTTTAAGGGTCTTGCTAACGCGCATACTGCTCACTGTCACACTGTTATGGTTGTAAGTGATTGGGGACAAAATCCAGAGTCCTCGTTTCCAGTAAAAATATATTTAAGAGTTTATCTGAAGATAATATGAGGCTTCAGATGTCTGAGTTAGTCAAATACAGTGAATATCTTCCACAGTTACAGTCATTTTAGCAAAAAAATCCCTCTTTGTGTCTTGAGGGACAGTGTGTCCCTGTTCAGCTGCCGTGGAAGTATAGTAACAAGACTTAGGCACTAAAAAGACTGTAACTTTGAAAGATATTGACTTTATTTGACTAATTTGAACAGCTGAAGCCTCATATTAGCTTACAGCAAGATAAACACAATGTTTGTTTGGCCATCTGACTATTGTTTTAGGACAGACTTGAAAAATTGTGAACCCGTCCTTTAAAGAGGAACTATACAGTGTTTGTGTGTACTATATGGGGTTTCAGTTGATAACAAATTGCTACAAATATGAAATAGCAAATACAACTGTAACTGTACAATTAGGATGCAATTAGCATGATAGCATAATAACTGTACCCTAACTGTATTAACATGCTGTAACCATGCTAACATTAGCAAGCCAGAATACCAGAGTATGTTTGTAATAATCTACAAGTACATCTCAGGCTGACAGGACAGGATCATAAGGGGTACAGTGAAGAAAATTCCCTAGAGCCACAGTGGTGTAGTGAGTTTAATAATTATGTGCTGTAGATGGCAGGAAGCGTCTCGTTCTTTCCTGCTTTGCATGGAAACTAGATTAACGGCCAGAACTGTTTATCTGACAGACTCCAGTATGTCGCAGATAGCTGGTGAAGCGCAGTGATGTAAAATAATATTTAATGGAAAAAGAAACAGATATGCTCATCAGTGCAGTACATCCTGACGCAAAAATGTTAATGATTATCTTCTCAAAACACTAACTGTTTCCTTGTCTGCTTTTAGGTACACTCACCATGTCTACTCTGTTACTCTTCCACAGTGCGGGGATGTCCATGAATTGCTTCATCATGCCATGGAGGTTGACATAGATGATGGCGGCCAGCACTGCCTGTAAAGTGAGTCAAATATAAAGAGGCATATGGTTTTAAATCCTGAAACATGAAGTAAGTTTGTTTGAGGTTGTATTACAATCTGAATGATGCTTGGATTTAAAAGCATGAAATGAGTCTGTGGTGTTTTACATAAAACAAAATAAACCATTAAACCCCTTTTTCATGTTTTTGGAAGTTTTATTCTCCTGTTTTAACACAGCGTTTTATTAAACTCATAATCCTCATATCATGTCATGCTTTACAGCCTCTAAATTTATGCAATCCTTAAAAGTGTTTTTCCTGGCAGATGACCCTACTGTCTCAGCCTGGATCTCAGCCTGCCTTCCTGCTCTCTCCAACAGTCTGCACTACTTTCACCAAACACGTTGCATCTGTCACTCGGTCATGTAGCTTCATGTATCACATAAAGTTCAGATCTTTTCTGACTGAGTATGCCACTCAACTCCTCGGACAGGCACCGATCATCTTATGCTTTGACTACTGTAACACCCTTCTGGCAGGGCTGCCAGTGTGCACAGTACAATCAGCCAAAAACTGCTCATGTCATTGCCGTCGACATTACTTCCCACTGACTCTAAAGCTCGCATACAGAGTGGCCACTAGCACTGCACCCACCTACCTGAAGTCTCTCATTCCGGTTTATGCACCTTCTTGTTCACTACAATCCACAAATGAACAATGAGTAGTCCTAGTATCACAGCATGACTGGAAATCTCAGTCTATCTTCAAAATCACACTCAGTTTAGTCAGCAGAATCCCCCTCTGTCTTTAAAAATCGCTTGAAGACCTACAGCTTTGAGAGTTCCTCTCTCTCTCTCCAACAAAATGTTATTTGCTACTTATATCTTCATGCACCTGCAACCTTGTGACACATATGTCAGGTGAAACTCTGTCCAGTCTTAGGTCATCAACACTTTCTTTCACATACAGTTACACACATTCACATCTGTCCTTTCAGGACAAGTGCAGTCTACCACTGCTGGCCTGAACTGGAGCACTACGTGTCTTGCTCAGGAGCACCTCAGCAGCAGATGAGGGATGGGAGAGTGTTGCATGACAGAGTGTAGGATTCCTCTAAAGCACTCAGACATACATACATGCACACATACGGTGCATTCATTAAGTACATACAAACCAACAATGTGGCAGAGAAAACTTAAAAGAACCAAGGAGGGATTATTACAAACATATTCACAATCAGACTTGGACACAAGCTTATGCTTATGCTTGTGCACAGATGTGAACAAGCAAACATCCACCCACACACACACACACACACACACACACACACACACACACACACACACACACACACACAGTACCTTGGGCAGATCTTCAAAGAGAACTCCAATCCAGAGTGCGATGAAAAGGATAACCATTGCTGATAGAGCCCCAGCAACCTGCAGTGAAGAGAAAGGTGCGATGAATGAAAATGTAGATGAATGATGTAGTGATTATTAGAGTGAACTGGTACATGATTGTAAGTAGAGTCAAGGCCTCATCAGCTCTCCTCTCCTCTCCTCTCCTCTCCTCTCCTCTCCTCTCCTCTCCTCTCCTCTCCTCTCCTCCTCTCTTCCTCTCTTCCTCTTTAATGGGCCTTAACTGATTAGTGATGTTGTCACACTAAATCAGATTAGCCTTTCAGCGATTCTGTGTTTGTGTAGCTGGAGATTGACAGTATAAGCGAAAATCGATTCCCTAAGTGTTTTTTAATGTCGCCACTTATCAGAGTAACATTAATTATGACCAGCTTTTTAACCTTTAAGATCGTCCAGGTGTGTAGCTACAGGCAGAGGGATGTGTTGGGATGAAAATGCTGATTTGAAAAATGATCTGGGGAAACTTCCATGTTACATTTTCTTTTTAAATAACAAAGCAAAGCATTAAAACTAGTTTTCTAAATGTTGCTAAAATGTTTCTCAGTTGTGGGGAATAATCTCAGGAGAAGAAACAAATTTCATGTAAATTACATGTGTAAAAAAAGTTATCCAGGCTTTATAAATTGAACTTTATAGTGGTGCAACAGTATCAAGATGAGTATTGATCTGATAGTTGATCTGTTTTTTGGGGTCAAAGGTTACTGATGGCCTGTTATTGTACGAAATAAGAAACAAACATTTTAAGATCTAATATGAGGAGTTGAAATTAATCTGAATTAAACTGATGTGTAGTTTTGTAGGATGTGGTATGTTTTTGATCATTCTGGTTAAAGGGTCAATTCACTCAAATGACAAAAAGCTCATATTTTCACACTTTATTTGTTTTGATTTGGAGATGTCTGACTGAGATTTCTGCCTCTAAACCAATACCGTGAATGGATTTTGATTTGCAGTGCTCACACCACTGAAAAAACAACTCGGTACTCTGGATGATCAACAGAAGTTGCTGTCGACAGTCTTTAAGTGAATGTGCTTTTCAGTGAGATGGTGTAAGCCTGTGTAACAGTAATCTACTTTACAGTAACAATTCACCATGGGTACCGCAGGGGGTAAGTGAAAAAATGTTGTTTTTTTTGTTTTTTTTTGTTTTTAATTTTGGTGAACTGACCCTTTAAAGTTCAAATAGCCTACTTTTTATGTATTAATATCTCAAACTAGACCTTATTTGCTCATCACATTCTTAACCTGCTTTGCTAAAGGGAACTTGGGTAGAGTAATGTCCACTCATACCAACCTGGGTCTTCCCTCCTGTGCTCTCCTGAACCATGGTACGAGACATGGAGCAGCTGATGGCAAAACACTGGAAAATTCCTCCGATGGAGTTACTAAGACCCAGGGCGATTAGTTCCTAAAACATGAAAAACATACTATTTATATACAATATATCGCCCTTAAAACAGCTGTTAATCCGTGTATCCATCCATCACCTCCCTACCTGGTTGCTGTCCACCTTGTATCCATATTTCAGGGCGAAGATTCGTCCCAGTGAGATGGCGATGCCGTAGCCAACCACAGCCAGAGCGAAGGCGTCCCCGATCACCTGACTAAACAGAGAGGCATCTGGGAAAACAGGTGGCTGGAGGCTGGTAGACACAGACAGAGACATCCATCATTACAAATACTTCATTTCTCACGTGTAAACACACATTCTTGTATGTTTGCTCTGTGTGTGTGTGTGTGTGTGTGGGTTTCTCACCCTGAGGGAATCACTCCCACCACATCCACATCATATTTGTCTTTTAAGTTAGCTTGCCAGGAGACTACCGTAGCAATAACGACCTGGAGAAACAGATAATAAAAGAGATGTATCAGTGGATGCTTAAGTGTGTTTATCTCTGTCTACAGATTATATTTAAGTGCAAACACATATTCCTGTATACTCACACCAAGCAGCTCCACAGGTATAGGAACAGGTAGTTTTTTACTCAAGTATGCATTGAGCTCCTTAGCAAGAATGAGGCCAACTATGGCGACAATACTGACGACAAGAGTCCCGATGTTCGTCTCTGGAATGAGATAACACACCTCCACCACAGTCTGGGAAGAGAGAAAGAATTGTAAAAATTTACACCGCATTGCATAAATGAAAATGAAACGGTCATCTTAGATTCTTGTAATTCCAGTAAACAAATAAAACCACCGCTGAAATGGCTGTCAGTTCGACTGACTTGTTAACATAAGGCGGAGAAAGCGTACATTAAAGAGGGTCAACAAGGGTGACTGATGAGACAGACTAGAAAAAGTATTTGAACACAAGAGATTATAACACTTTCCAGAAAAATCTTAACAATGTTGAACAGTGAATATGCAGAAATCATTCTCAGGGCTGTTGGGCCATATCCCAAACCCCAAAAGCTTTTGCAGTGGTGCTGAAACAGTTAATTGATGAATTGACTAACCCATCAATAGAATCAATCAATTATCCTTTTAAGTTATTTATCCAGAACAAATTCCAAAAGTTTTCTGACTCCAGCTTCTTAAATCTGAAGATTTGCTGCTTTTCTGAGGTTATTATCATTGTAAGTTGAATACTTTTGGGTTTTAGGATGTTTGTTGGACAAGAAAAGAAATTTAAAGATGTCACTATGAAGGGCATTTTTATCTGACATTTTACTTAAAGATAAATCCAAAAAGAGTCACATTGTAAAATTTAACATCATTTGTAGAAGTGAGCAAGTGTTAATGACTGCGGCTTTGTTCTTTCTTACGTATAACAATGAGAAGGGTCCGCTGTATCTCAAAGGGCTGATGCCAAAGGTATATTTGAGCTGGGACACAATGACGTGGATGGCAGCTCCTGTGGTATAACCTCGGACCAGCGGGTCAGACAGGTAGGTCACCACGAAACCGAACTGGACCAGACCAAGCACAATCTACAAACATACATTAACACAGATTATAAAACACACAGAGATTAACATGAACACATGAAGTCAGAGCTTCACGTCTAAAGAATATTTGAAAACCAATTGATGCCTCAGCATCGCTTGTGAGTGTGTTAGATAGCTTGCAACTATGGGTAGCCTGTGTCCTTCTACATTATGACACAAACTCTAGACATTTATAACATTAAAATGAACATTTATGGGATTACAAACATGTTTACTCATAGTTGAATGATGGTGTGTAGCAATACAGCTGCACAAGTAAACTGTATGGGATTTAAAGATCAGAAAATATATCAAGTAGTAGTTTTTAAACATATCAATAAATTCTGTATTTGCATGGTATTTCATCTTATTCATTGATGTTTTCCCTGTTAGCAGCAGGTGCCTATTGATGGTGATTACAGCTACTACTGACCAGATTGTCATAATATGTTTGACTTGTGCACAAGAAACATCAAAATCTAATGAGATGACTACTCCCTAATGTCTCCCAATTATTAGACTTCCACACCAGTGTTTAGTTTGTTCAAATATTTACCTGGAATATCCCAGACAGGAAGGTGACCGCTGCCGCTATTTTGACCCTCTCTGCATCCCGGGTAAAGGTGTCAACTTCACTCGAGTTGGTCTCATTATCCCATTTCATGAATTCTGAGTCTGGGGCTAAACGCTCTGTCACCCCACCTATCATCACACTCATCACCGCATATGTTCCTGGAGAAGGGAGATATGGGTAAAAATACACATCTCAGTTGCCCAGCATTACAGAATCAATCTATATTTGAAAACTGGACATTGTCATAACATCTGGAAACACACTGAAGATATGAAATTAAATCAACCATCAAATCCCCATCTGTCAAAATGAACTGAAGTTAGTGTTTAAGTACAAACCAACTGAGATGTGCTTGGATGTGCCGAAGATGAAGTAGATGAGGACAGGGTAGAAGGACGAGTAAAGGCCAAAGACTGCGGGTACAGATGCAAGCAAGGCATAGGCCATACCTGCAGGGACACAAGGATAATTACGATTTACTACAATTCTGTATTTACAGAGAAAGATCCATAGCAATGAGGATATTATCATATAAGTCCATATTATGTAACAAGGTTAAAATGATACAGACACAGTGAGAATGTATGGGGAATGGTCATACATGAGTAAAAATGGTATATATGGACAAGTAGACAAATACACTTCTTAGGAAAAGTGAATATGAAAACAAATTTGAGATATACCAACACAAGAAAGGTTGAAAAATAAGGGAATTGTATGACAGTATTTGTATATTTATCCTGCATCCATAGCAATACATCCATTATTCCCAGTGTGTCTATTTCATATTTTTTATATGTATTTGTTTTTCATATTTATTGTATGTTGATTCTTTAATAATGTAATTCTTGACTTCATTCTGCCTTCATTACATGTTACTGGTATATAGAATTAGTGCTCGTTGTCTGGTTGGTGTTTTCTGGTACAAATCCTATAGTGCACAAAAATCTGATTTTATTTTATGTTTCCTGCAGACAAACATAAGAGCACCATCTACAGACAAAAACCAACATTCAGCAAGACTTAAAATACTTCACAGTGACAAATGTTTGTTGGGAAATGCAATAAAAAGAAGCATCACAACAATGCACAACCTGCAGATTAGCATTTAAAATGAGTAACGTGATGAAAGAATTTTCGGATCCCTCCCTCACTCTCCTCTCCTGAACCTCTATCTCACCCTGCGGCAGCTGCATGATCCCCACACTGATTCCAGAGATCAGATCACCCAGGGCGTTTTCTCTGATGGAGTAACGAGGCAGCCACGACACAACAGGAAAACTACCCAACAGGCAGCTCTTCACCCTGGGACCAGAACACCTGAGTACATGTTTCAGAGAGACAGACAGAGTTTTAATATTTAATAGATTATACTAGTGATATGATTTGATATCAGCGGTACATGACAAGTTCATGTCTTTGTTCCAGACTTGTTTTGGCCTCAACAGCTGTCAGTGTTGACTTCATTTTTTCCACCCACCAAAAAAAAGTTAATAAATGATTGTTGCTCCTCTTGGTTTATTTTTGCTTGAACTCAGCAAACCATTGAAAGCCTTATAAAGAGTGAATCATGCATTTGTCACCAAACTTCCCTGCATTTATTAGCCAAATTCCTGATGTAATCATTAAAGAACTCATATAAGCAATGTTCTTATATTTGGAAAAACATGTGTACTGTCGTTGACATGGATATGGTCTTGGCTCTGTTGGTCTAGTTTTATCTCTCTTTATATACATTTTTTTGATACTGGAAAAAATACTTTTATTTTCTTACAGTATTTGACAAGTGACAACATGCATGAGTATTTATGTTGGAAACAACAGACTGGGAAATACCTTTGTATTGTAAAATGTTACACATGCTGTATATAAAAACACAATTAATAAAACAAAACTTTGCATGATTATTTCAAAGCCTGTTGCATGACTACAACATTGTCCTGTGACCTTTTATATGCAACCCACGGTACAACTTTTGCAAGAAGATAATAAGCATTAGATAAAGCAACACTTTGCACAAGTTGTTGATTGTAAAATGATGAGCGAAAAGGGTTTTGTTTGATTTGTGTTTTTTTCAGTCCCACCTGGAAGAATTGGTAACTTTCCAAAAATTTAAATGTTTAAGTTTGTAATAGAGAGATTAGTTTAGGTGTATAGCAGATGAAATGTAGGGATATTTACCTCATTGAATTTTTGACCTTGTCACATAGAGATGTTTTTGAGTGTGACTTTTCTGCCATCTCTTCCACAGCTTCTTCATCCAGGATCTCCCTGTGGATGCTGTAGCCCCTTCGTCTCATCTCTGCCATGGCTAAAACAAACTGTTATTGCAAGGAAAATGCAGCTGTTACATTTTTAACCTAAAAATATCAACAAAAAAAAAGGTTTTTCGTCACGTGAAGGAGGAGCAACCATCACTTTTTACTATATCCATCAATTGGCAGTTGTAAAAACTACAATGTTTTATGTATCATGTTAATTTTCTATCCCTATCAAGATCCTTCAGGGACTGAACTGTTGATCTTCACAGGATCAACAGTTTGAAACTTTTGATTATAATTACCTTGTGTGTTCCAGCTGTGTCAGAAATGTTTTATTATGTTGAAAATCTTCCAAACTCCAAAGGTTTGTCTATTATGTTTGTCTTGAGATAAATTTTAGTGTAGGCTTTCAGAGGAGAAATATAAGGTTTTGTCCTCTAGCCTGATATCTTTTATTCGTTTTTCCAGTTCAGAGCACATAGATCCAGTTCCGAATTTATCTCTGGTCAGAGCTGTAATGAAAATTGTCCAACTAAATTAAAAAAAAAGTTCCTTCTACCAAAAGATGGCACAACCCTCTTAATGAAGAATTAATCCTTCCTGTGTGCAGTGGTCTCCAGGCTTCAAATTGAAGTTTTCCATCAGATCCAAGTGGTACTAAACGACAAGCTGTGATTGCTTTTCGCTGCAGCCAACAGAGTAAGTAAGTGGTTTTATTTTAAAATCCACAACGGAGAGGATTCTCTGACCAAGATATGAGGGGAAATATCCCCTGTAAATATATTTCCTCTTGTTCCTCTGTGTCCTCTCTCCTTCAGTTGTCTGAGGGTGAGTAAGTCTCTGTCTGTGTTGTGGCTCCGGTGCTGTGCCTTGAGACCTTGAAGAGGTATTTAGATATGAGATTGGACATTGTTGAGGAGGAAGAGGGCAAAGTTCCTAACTGCCCATGCAGTTGTAGAAGTGCGAGGAAAAGTGGTACAAGTTAGCGATGAGTGTGCATAATATGTACTTGTCTAATCATTTATAGAGTGAGTTAGTTCACTGACTTTGCAGTTATTGTGATAGCTTCTGAATTTATCATATCAATCACTGTTTGCCTCTGAAGAAAACTGTGCAAAAAATACCAAACTGTGAATGTGAGTTTGACTTATGGTTGCAGCATGCTATGCATAAACAGAGGAAAGTAAACAAATGAGTGTCCACATGAATATAGACAGAATTGCAGCACACACAGTAATACATATTCACTCTATTCTACACGTTGTATCTTCTATACGTGTGTGATTAGATGAGTCAGCAATTTCAGCCCAGCCAGGGTTGTTTCATGATTACCCGCTTAATCATTAGAGGAGTAGATACTGGTTAACTAAGCAGGACAAACAATACTCTTCCTTAAAGACGCGGTGTGTTTTACAGATTCATCTACATGTGATTTTCCTTTCATTGCTCAATGACAATTTTGTCTCATTTCTTTCCTCCCAGTGAACTGGAGAGCTGGAACTGTCAAATCCATCAGACAAAAACTCAAGACACATGTTCTTAGGCTTATTATGATTATGATTATTATGATTATGATTATGATTATTATTATTATTATTATTGTCTGTAGCTTTGACTCTAAACTCTTTACTACTACTTTCCTGTGGAAATGTACTGTATATACAGTATAATGCCTCTCTGATCAGCCAGTTAACACAGTTTTACACAGTTGAACTGCACTGTTATGAATTATTTTCATATTTTAAATTTTCTATAAATATTGAACCAAAGAAGATATTTTTGCTGCTTGAGTGGTTTTTTGAGGGAAAAACTGAGATGTGATTTTAGCTTTATTTGTCTTTCTTTTTTTTTTAAGTTATTCCATTCATATTTTATGTTTTAGGGTTTCTTCCACCTTTCCTTTTTTCTGCATAAAACCAGAAACATTTCAATCATTCATCCATTAACTAGCATTATCACAAGGCACCAGTGCATGAGTTCAGTCACCTCATCTGTGATACATCAAGTTTTCACAGTTCGGTCATGCATTTTCCATGTCATAAACCTGACGCTCCAGGGTCTCCATCCCATGTTTCCAAGGGCTGGTTTTCTTCAGCAGGGTGTTTCCCCACTCCACTATCTTCAGCACCAATGACCATGTGAACCCATAGAAAAGAGAGAACACTAAAGGAGGAATCTACTGAAAATTCACATTTATTCTGATGACTGGGCTCTAAATGACAGGAAAACTGAAGCTGTTTGACCATCCCGACAAGCACTTCTGAGTAAGTATACTGGAGCCTTAAGGCACTGGCTTCCTAAATCAAGGATTGTAGATTTGAGTCCTATTTGAAGAGAGTGATATCAGAGTGGTGGCTACACCATAACCCAGAGGTTGGTGGATCAAAAACATCCTCTGCTAACAGTGTTTTATGGCATCTGGTACAACAGGGAGGCTGTGACATGGATAACATCATGCACTGGGTGCATGATAAACACCTTCTATTGTGAATAAAGTGATCCAGTGTATGCATACATTATGTTCAGCATCCAAGCCTATGATTTCCATCTTGTTGATATGATGTGAAATTAGTTGTATATCTGGAAAAAAAACAAACCATCTAAAGCCCCAGTGGCCTAATGGATAAGGCACTGGCCTCCTAAGCCAGGGATTGTGGGTTTGAATCCCATCTGGGGTGAGTGGTGCAGTGGAAGTGTGCTTGGCCCGTAACCCATGGATCTATGGATTGAAACCATCCTCTGTTAATGTTGCTTTCCTGATGGCTGGTTGGCCTTAAAGATGTAAAAGTACTTCAGCAATTTAGTCTGCATGTCCATCAGCTGTCGGCCCTATTGTTATCTTTGGAGTCCTTCCAGCCTTTAATACAACCTAATAGCATCTTTTCATTAGACCCTCTCTATCAGGTAAAAATCCATGTCTTTCAAACTCCACGCCCCCAATTTGCAACCCACTGCTACGATGAACTCACCATCCATTGCTGTTATTTAAAACCAACCAATTTGTGCTTTTCACATTGTTGCTGTGTCAAACTCTAGGAAGGGAGGGCCTAATGGCTAAGGCACTGGCCTCCTAAACCAGGGATTGTGGGTTTGAGTCCCATCTGTGGTGACTGCTAACAATGTTTTAGTGGGCTTTAAATACATGTCAGATATTAAAGAGGTGTTCCATCAGTATCTGTGAAGGTTGAGATTAAGCTTTTTGTAGGGTTAAACTTCAAAAACATCTTACAATTACCATGAAATGTAAGTGTGCCACGTCCACATAGCTGCCATGGTCAGCGTGACAAATATGAAAGCAAGGGTCCACACGGACATGGACTGTACCCGTGAACCATACATGTGTGAATACAATATAATTCAGGGTTGCCAAGTCTGTGTGACAACACCAGCACAATGGCTTATCAAAACCAACCCAATACCAGAACTCAAAATAATACTCTGCCATATACACTGCTTTTAAAGTCCAACAGCAGTGCTATCACTGCCAAATGTATTGTAATATCTACAAAATAACACCATAAATGTTTAGTGTGCCAGCATTAAAAGCAGTTTTCCAGAGTTGGGATCAAGAGGCAGGGGCTGGGCAGTGGAGACCATTACAGCTTGTTGTGTGTGTATGTGTGTGTGTACGTGCTGATCTGGAGTCAGTTTGGTAGGATTTGGGTATAAATAAATTATTTCATTTGAAATATGGATTTTTATTCATAGATATTATTCATGTAATTTACATGCAAAATAGGTCTACTCAACCAGCGGACAAAAAATTCAAATCATGGCAACAAAAGTAGCCCAATTGTGCAGGAAAAAACACATGCTTATAGATATGAATATTCTTTCTTGTTGCTGTCATGTATTGTGGATGTCAGCAACAGACTGCAGATGTCGGAAAAACTGTCAGCAAAGACTGTTGAGCAGAAGCATTGTTTATTCACGACATCACTGCTTTTATCTCATGTTCCCTGTGCTTTTAATGCACCACTGTGACATGTTGGCACCCTGTTTTTGTCCCTCAAATTGTGTCTCTACAGTTTGCATCACTGAAGCCTCAGTAGCCTAATGGATAAGGCACTGGCCTCCTAAGACAGGGATTGTGGGTTCAAATCCTATCAGGGGTGAGTGGTTGGTAGGTCACAAACATTCTCTGACAGTGTTTTACTGGCAGCTGGTTGGCCTTCCCAATACCAAAGTACCCAGGTACCTGTTAAGACCACAAGAGTGTGGAGGTTTATCAGAGCTCACTGGGATGGTCTTAATTTATAAGGACATCACATCACTCGCACAAATCCATATAGGCTACTGTCCATGGCCCAATCAAGCTCAAATGATTCGTTGGAGTAGGATCAACCAAATAGTATTACAGTTACAGTCAGATGGCAGTAAAAAAGTGGACTGCTTTTGTCTTGTGCTCCCCATGTTATCACTGCTTTGCTGTGACATGTTTGTTCCCTATTTGCTCCCTTATGCTCCCCTCTACATTATCTCTCTACAGCTTGTGTGACTGAAGCCCCAATGGCCTAATGGATAAGGCACTGGGCTTCTCAGCCAGGGATTGCAGACTTAAGTCCCCTCTGGGGTGACTGACAGCAGAGTGAAGTAGCGAAAGTGTGCTGGGCACATAACTCAGAAGTTGATGGAACAAATCATCCTCTGCTAGAAGCTATTTACTAGCAATTAGTTGGTCTTAAAGACAAGTCAATTACTTTAACCAGATACTCCACCAATTTGGTCTCCATAAACTTGGAAGATTGAGATATGTTGAGTTTTAGTCTCCATGGCTCAAACTTGAAAGACACTGGATCAAACAATTCCCATAAAGCTTAAACTGTGTTGCCCACATGAGCATAGTTGAAAGGTCAGTGTGACTGAAATGGCAGAAAATATCTCTAACCTGTGGACCATATACACTGACTGCACATGTCAATACAAGGACACCCAATGTAGGATAAAGAGAACTGTAAAGTATTACAGTTTTGTTGTGTTATAAGTTGGAGCCTGCTGAGCACAAGCATTGTTGCTTCACTACATCACTGGTTTTGTCTTGTGTTCCTCATCTTTTCACTGCTTTGTTGTGACTTGTTTGCCCCCCATTTATGCCCCTCTCTCAACTGTCTCTAAACTGTCTCTGTCTGTACACATAGACTGCACACCGACTACACGTGCGAATATGTTTGCACACAAAAGACACCAAATATAGTATAAACAGAACTGCAAGTCTATTGGCTGTTCACCATCATGCTTTTGTCTTGTGTTCCCTGTGTTTTCAGTGCTTTGCTGTGACACATTTGCATCCTGTTATTTCTGTGTCTCTCTTAATTGTCTAAATTGTCTCTCTACAGGGTTTATCATAGAAGCCCCACTGGCCTAATGGATAAGGCACTGGCCTCCTAAGCCAGGGATTGTGGGTTCGAGTCCCATCTGGGTTGACTAACAGTAGAGTGGCGCAGCAGAAGCGTGCTGGGCCCATAACCCAGAGGTCCATGGATTGAAACCATCCTCTGCTAGCAGCTTTTACTGAAAGCCCACTGGTTTCATACACAGTCTTCAGACTGACACAGTAGCATAAATTAAACCCACATTTGTTGTTGCTCTGAATGGGTCAATGATTGGAACTGATTAGGAGTTCATGATCCTCATCCTAACCGAGGTCACACACTGATCAGAGGACAAAAACATATACCGTCAAAAAAGATGTAGCATCTGTGCCATCATCCATAGGGTAGTAAAAGAACAATTTGAAAAGTGATTTAATTTAGGTTTTTCATACATCTACATGTTTTGCAGTTTTAGGTTTATATCCCAGGTACAGGATTGCTTCTTTTTTTTTTTTTTTAGAGAGAATTGACTTATCTAGTTATGCATCACATAATTTAGGCCTTGTCAAAAATGGATACAGTCATTCTCCACTCAAGTTCTTCAGGAAATGTCTTTCATATTTCTGACTTTTTCCTGTTCTTCAAGATACATTTTGGCAATATGTCACAGTTTTTGTCTCTAGTTGTCTATTCTGTCAGAGCTTTACTTTGTATCTCCCTCCTCTTTATGTTTCTTTTTTATCTCTTTATTGTCCTCTCTCTGTAACTACCACATTGTTGTCTTATTTAGAACCACATATTGTTATTCCCATTGTTGCTTTATAGTGTTTTTCACTGTCTGTCAACAGAACTGATAATTTTGTTCAATGCCAAGTCCCAGTGGCCTAATGGTTACGGCACTAGCTTCATAAACCAGGGATTGATATCCTGAGATCATGTCCACAGTAAGGGTCAAACTCAAAAAACAATGGTTCTAAAGCTTAAACTATGTGCTCCACATCAGCACAGAAGCTAGGGTCAGTTTGATGAAAATGTCATATTGCTGTGACACATTTGCATCCTGTAATTTCTGTCCCTCTCTAAATTGTCTACACTGTGTCTCTACAGTGTCTGTCACAGAAGCTCCATTGGCCTAAGGCTGTATTCAGACCAAATCAGGCGGTGCAGCGAAAACACCAGTCCTCCCATTCATTTGAAAGGGGGTAGTGTCTTTCAGCTGCGGGTATTTTGGCCACAGCAGCGCTACAAAGGACTGCGGCTGGAAAGTTCAGCCAGAGTCAACTTTTGGAGGAATGCAACCCGACGTTGCTGAGGCTATAAGCTGTGGTGGCCAATCACAGCTGGAGATCAGACTGGTCAGAGGTGTAAAGTCTGCCATAAGGGAGAACAAAGACGTTACTAGGATGAGGAGAGGACATTTCTCTTAATTTGATAACGTTAAAATTAAAGTAAGTGAGTAAAGTTAGACTTTGCTGTCGTCTTCCCGACTCATTTTAAAAATGACAAAAGAAAGATAGGACGAGAGGGAACACCAGAGAGAGAGAGAGAAAGACAGAGAGAGAGAGAGAGAGCAGCTGTGGTCGACTGAGTTGGAAAATAAATGAAGAGAGGGAGAAGTGGTAGCGAGAGAGCCAGTGCTTCAGATCAATAAAACGTTATTTTCTGAATGTTTCACAGCAGTTAAGTTCTAGAGCAAAGATAAACATGCCCACACCCCCATTCAACTACCCTCGACCGCGGGTTGGTCCGGTATGCAACAACTACAGCATTGTTGCCTCACTAAATAACTGCATTTGTCTTGTTTTCCTTATGTTTACACTGCTTTGTTGTGACATGTTTGCTCCCTATTAATATGCCTCTCTGCATTGTCTATCTACAGGCGAAGTCAATGAAGCCCCAGTGGCCTAATGGATAAGGCACTGGCCTCCTAAAGCAGGGATATCTTGAGTTTCAACTCTGAGTTTCAGAGTTGGAAGACAGATATCCTGAGTTTCAGTCCGCATGGTTCCCCCTTCAG